>NC_140589.1:791111139-792311139 GCF_964204655.1 Triturus cristatus
GCATTTATGGTCCTGTGGCAACTTATCATGGGCTGCTCCATTGGCTATAATTAGAATATGATTGTTTTACATAGGAAGAAGAATAGTGCCTTATTTAAATATGTTAGGTTGTTATTGACCTGCCTTGTTACCACCTCAGATGGTGCTGGTTGGCTTGTTTGAAAAGATGAAGAGGCATCTGATGAGGCACGTACCTCTGCCCCCCCTGCATCTCTGCACAAGCTAGATGTTGTCGATGGATTGAGTTTAAGAGGCACAACATTCTTGTTGTTCCCATAGTGTACTGTTTTTCAGTGCCCCTACTAAACTCCTTATGCACCGTTTGCATTTTAAATGCTTTCGCTGACACCTTCTTCCCATCAGGTTACATCTTGAAAAATTGCCATGCAATTGTCTCCTTAGGTGGTTTAGGAAGTTTAGCTGGTCCAGCTTCTCTCTCTTCATCAATGGCTAATTAAGCCATCTTTTCTCGCAGGTTCAATAGTATTGTGTGAGAAGATCCTCCCAGGGCTCAGGAGATCTTTTCACATCAAACAGCTGATTCTAAATGACAAAAGGAGGATGAACACTTCACTCAATAATGTATGGTATTAGTATTAACCAATAAAATACCTTTTTTTGCTGTGCCTCTACTCTTGTGAGAGTCTTGCAAGATCGTACACTCATACTTTTTGTTTAATGCTCTACTATAGATGTAATTTATTTGTTATGTGTGTGGTTAATACAAATGTTCAGTAAGGGTGTCATGTAAGTACCTATAGTTCACTTATTATTATTTTATTACAATATATGACCCCCACGAGAGGCTCGAGAGAGAGTCAGGCACATAATTCTCTGCATGCAGTCCGAGGGGGCAGAACTTCCTGTTACGCTCTCGCAAACGACTTGATTTACGAGTCCGTACATTGTACATTGAGTTGATAATACTACCTTATAGTAATTGTTAAGGAAATCTGATCCTACAGGTTATCTGAGAAAATAAAAAATGAGTATGCATGACAACATTACAAAGCTACAATGATTTTTTCAAAGTTTTTGCGATCACATGAGACACCCACCAGCTACTCATGAGAGGTCTGAAAGAGTAAAGACACACCCATCAAACAGGTTATTACTGAGTAACATCAATTTCATTACTTGCTAAAGACCAAATCCATCCTTTCCTTTCAGTGTGGGCAGTCCTACCAACATCATCTTTTTTGCAGCTTGAAAATCCTGTGACTCTGATAAGCAGACATCAGCAGTTTCACCACCTCAAGATGGTCAACCTGCAAACCAGTCTCCTGATCGACAGTTTTCTACATGAGAGCAAGAGGAAAAAAGTGATCTGCCTTAAGAGTGCTACTTGCAAACTTTGTAAAAAAAGAATTTAGCAGGGGGACAAAGAAGCAGTACCGCACGGACACTACTAGCATATGGCAGCATTGAAGATCTATGCATCCATGGAGACTTGCCTGTACTGAGATGGCTTACTCTACTGAAATGGACAGCACCTCAGGAGGTTCTACATCTTTTGCACCTGGGAATGCAGTACCACCTCAAGTACTGTTCAGGCAGGCTGCTACTAATCCATCTTATTTGCTATGTTTAGCTGCCTGTGTTATCAAATAATCTTTTCTTCTGAAGTGAGAAGAGTTGCCCAGGATAAGCTTGCACAGGAACAGTGCCCCCCGCAGACAATAGATTTTAGGTAGGTATTGTTTTCCTCCAAGTTATCCTTTCCAGCCTTTTAGAAAATCAAAGTTCTTGTATTTTTCACATTTTTTGAAGAAGCATTATTCTTTAGTTTTTTTCTCCTCAAAAATAAAAAATACAACAAAAAAGTTGGGAAATTCCTCAAAAAGCTTTCAGAGCTATCCTATAAACTAATGCTCTATCACATTTATATTAGAACATCCCCTTTTTAAGAAAACAGATGGCTCCCACGCGAGCTTGAGGACCTAATCCACATGATTTTTCTACATTTTTACAAGTTCCACAACATTATACATTGAAAGTCTTTGTTGTATAAATGACCTATATACTAGAGTGCAGAGAGACGCTAGCCTCACCAGAAAATCTTTGTTTTCTATGATGGGTGTCCATATCACATTCTTGAGGAAGACAGATAACTCTTGTGACTCCTCTGTTAATTAAATTATGAACATGTTTTCAGGGTAGAGATATCAACTGCCATCTATGCTAAGGTTAAAACAAAGGATAAGACTACTGCATGATAAGGTATGGTTAAAAACTACAATCATCTTTTGCATGTTTCTTGAGAGTATGTGTGCTTCATATTAGTGTTAACATTGACTCGACTTTCTAATGAGACTTATACACAGAGTAACATGTGTGCATAGTAGAGTAGGGGGATGCACACTTCTCTCCATCTAGATCTCTGTCTTCAATGAAGTATCTACATAATAAAATGTGAAAAAGAAGTCTCCTTTGAACTAAGACAAACTCTCTGGCTTGAAAGGGACTGCTTTTGTGCTGATTCTATTTTCCAGACTGAAAAGGTTGTGTGTGGAAAATCTGATCAGTTTGTTTACACTTATTTTCATTGTGTTCACTGTGCACAGCAGGGTATAAAGAGCAACTGACGTCTCTACTAAAAGTTCTTCCCTGAGTAACAACTCTTTGTAGTAGGGCATGTAAATGCAAAAACAACAATTGATGGACAGAATGCAGAACAATGTCATACATTCACTCCAGTACAGAGATCTGGGCCTAAATCCATCGTTTATTTGCTCACCATGCCATTCCAGTTTGAACCCAGCCATATGTAAATCAGCCTTGACCCTGTGCCCCTCTGAACTGGGGTGGGAAAGTGAGCTAAAGAATGATGATGTATTCAACCCAGATCTGTGACTGGGGGTGGGTGTCTAAAAAGTTTCAGCACTCCGTCCATCATCTCCTTGTGTTTGCTTTGTTCGCCCTAAGTTGGCAGGGTATGCCCAGACGTGGGTCCCTTGCTCTCTTTGCCACTGGATTCAAGCTAGCCTGGCTGATGAAGGGTGTTACCCAGAAATAGGTCCCAGGATGCTTGTTTCCGGTCCAGTGAAGACATGGCTTGGCAGTTCGGGCTGGACTGTTCCCATGAGGCACAGGTTCAAGACTGATTTGCATATAGCTGTGTCTGAATTGGGGTGGCAAAGTGACCTAAAGAATGATGATGGATTTAACCCAGATCTGTGACTGGAGGGGAGTGTCTGAAAAGTTTCAGCACTCCGTCCATGCCCAGAACAGAGTCCCTTGCTCACTTAGCCAATGGATTCAAGCTAGCCTGGCTGATGAAGGGTGTTACCCAGAAACCGGTCCCAGAATGCTTGTTTCTGGTCCAGTGAAGACATGGCTTGGCAGTTCGGGCTGGACTGTTCCCATGAGGCACACGGTCAAGACTGATTTGCATATAGCTGTGTCTGAACTAGGGTTGCAAAGTGAGCTAAAGAATGATGATGGTTTCAACCCAGATCTGTGACTAGGGTGAGTGTCTGAAAAGTTTCAGCACTCCGTCCATCATCTCCTTGTGTTTGCTTTGTTCGCCCTAAATTGGCAGGGTATGCCTCGACATGGGTCCCTTGCTCACTTTGCCACTGGATTCAAGCTAGCCTGACTGATTAAGGGTGTTACCCAGAAACCGGTCCCAGGATGCTTGTTTCTGGTCCTGTGAAGACATGGCTTAGCAGTTCGGGCTGGACTGTTCCCATGAGGCACAGAGCCAAGACTGATTTCCATTTAACTGTGTCTGAACTGGGGTGGCAAAGTGAGTTAAAGAATGATGATGGATTCAACCCAGATCTGTGATTGGGGTGATTGTCTGAAAAGTCTCAGCACTCCGTCCATCATCTCCTTGTGTTTGCTTTGTAGGGCATGTAAAGACACAAACCTCTTTACAAATAAATGTTTATAGTGTCACAGTGTATATAGTATAGTATGAAGAGGAAACGGCCTATTTGTTGAGAGGTGTATGTAGTAGACTATAACAAAACTGTGGCATCTCTGCTCATACCACTGTCTTCTACACTGAATGTTTGTTTTGGGTTGCAGAAAAGGTGTCATGACTCCACTGGCACTTTTCTTTTCAATAACTAATCTGTATAGTAGATTTTATACAGGAACGTGCCTGTCTACTAAGATCTTACTCTTGTCTCAGACGTGTGTGTATAATCCGTACAAGTAATGATCTCTAATGTAAAACATCTTGTAACAGTGTTGGGTGTATTTAGTAAGGTATAACAGCATTCTTAGTTTTCTCTTTAGACTGCTTAAAAGAGTAATATCTGTTGATATGAGGGTAACGGGAAAGACTAGCCTGTTAAGTGACAGTGATTCTCAGAAAAAACGCTGTTTAATGGAGTGAGTGCGGAAAATAGCCTGCTCAGTGAGAGACGTTACTAGAGTTATAGTTCAAAATCGTAGTATATACCAACACATCTGTCTCATGTTTGACAGTACTCATCAGGATGATAGAAGTGTAGTATAGAATATACAGAAGAAGTAAGACCTTCAGACTGGCCTCCGTCTTAGATGTTGAGTATCGTTAGTAGTATATAGAGACGCACTAGTCTTTGGTGTATGTAGTAAGGTGTAAGGATAGACTACCCTGTTCAAGGATACTGATCTCCTGTCTACTATATATATATTTATTATAATGTGTAAAGGTATACACCTATAATCGGTCATTTCTCCTCAGAATGGTGGCTATTTGCACTAGAGGGCGTGCAGTAAGTGAAATTTATGGTAAAAGATCTCAATAGAGTGCCAATGTTGTACAGTAGGCTCTATAATGACTGACTCTGTTCTTCAATACTATGTTTTTTAGATCTTCCAAGCCTGATAAAAAAGAGAACATATTATGTTATCTATATTATGTATATGTTACTGATTCAATATATTTATTAACGTTACTAATTACTGAACTGAATTTTGTTTGTTCTCAGAAATTACATTCATACTGAATATATCTTGATTTCATATATGACATATGTTTTAATTGGAATACAAAAAGTGCATATACTGTGAATAAATCACAGTATTGCAGACCCTCATTGAACTATGGGGAAAGATTAATCATATCTTAAAACTATGTCAAAGTAGACTACTAAAACGTAATTGCTGAACGCTACTGTCAGTAAGTCGTTATTGTAATGCTAAGTTCTAAAAATAACTCTATTAGCAAAGTAATCTGCTCTAGATTCATAAATAATAAATAATTTAATAGAAACTGTGTTTACCCTTTGCTTTACCGTAAGGTATGTGTCATTACATTCTGTTGAGCCAGATGACTATATAAGGTATGCAGTGCAACAACCAGAGCTGATCAACTGGTGGAAAATAATGGCAGCAGCAGTGTATGTTTTCTTGTAAATTGATATCTGACCAGCTTTAAAGTTGGTGATATCAGTGTTTATTTTACTGCCATCTGTTCTACACCTCTGTTGCATGAGATGAAGGTACTTGTAACTGTGTCTCAAAACTAATGTAGACAACACTCCTGATCTGCAGTCTGGACAGAAGTTATTCTGTCCAGCTTTAACCAAATGTTGTTCAAAAGCTACTGACATGTACTCTGGTAATGTAAGGTACACAAATCACTCTGAATCAGTGTGTGTTTTGCCTGAATAGGAACAATTACCACACTTGTGATTCCATGAATAGCTAGTTCTAAGAAAATTATTAATTGCAATTCCCTCCTTTACTAGTATATTTAGCACTATCATTAAAATTCCTGTGCATCCTGTTGCACATTCGGAGTGAACTATGAACCACCATTATAGTGATCAACAATACTGCGTATAAATGCGGTTGAAGAACACAAGTTTTTCAGTCTGTACTAAACTGAGCAGAGGTGTGAAAGCTTGGCTTAAAGGTTTGTATTTGTTCTGCTGAAGGTTTTCAAACACCGGTTGTATGTGGCATTGAACATTAACTACTACATTGCAGTAACATGAAACTCCTGAAATGTTTGAAAATGCAAAACCTATTACATTCTTGACTTCATTAGTTTTTAACTTTTGTGAAGTCTTTGTAGCTACTTCACGTAGTTAGCACTTTTTTGCATCCTATAACTTCTTGTTTCTCAACAATGAGATATAAGCTCATATGAGGAGCATATAGCCCTCTCAAATGATTGTATTCTATCACACATGATGGGCAACATTGACTTTTCTATCATCAAACTGTAAAAGGTACAACCCTGACAATGACCTAACCCTTGATAAAGCAAAATAATATGTCTTCTTTTAAGGCTGTGTGACCTATATTTATCATTGTTGCATCCAAATGTAATCCTTGAGATTTGAGAATGGTGACAGCATAGGCCAACCACAGAGGAAACAGATGTCTTCTCCCATAGAGGTATTTTACTGACAGAAATCTAGTAGTGCATCAATCAATGTTTTTACCCTGTGCAATGTGATCAAATATAACCAAAATATACTCGTGCTCTGCTCTATTGGGATATGTAACAAAGTCTATCATATTCCCCATTGCACCATTCACTTATTCCTCCATGATGTTAAGATTTTACCGCACAAATATTCAGCACTTTTTACAGAGATTAACAGTCTTTTCTAAACGAGCAGTATGTGAAACTGTTTTCTCTAGTGATTTCAATTTTTTACCACTGATTATTGATATAGTGCTATGTTTAAACTTTGATGTCTAATTTTCTCTTAACTATTAAGATGCACAATCTCTTCTTTTTCCAAATGAAGCATTTCAAAGTTAAGTTGAGGTCAGTCATTCAATGTTGGCATGAGGCACACAACCTGTTTGTGACTTTTCAACAGATGTCACATTATAGAAGCAGGTGAGTCATTGTGTGGGAACAGAAAGCTAACCATGCGAGAAGCAAGAGCTTTCTTTGTTTCTTTACTAATAATTCCTATTTTCATATCTTGTAAATTATTGTTATTCTCTACATCTGCAGCCTGTCTCATATTTTGAGTCAACTCAGCATGCTGAAAATATAACCATGTGTTAACATTTCTAATGCTTCCTAACAACCTTTTGGTTTCTTCATGAAGCAGTTTCTTAAAAACTGGTTGATCTTTCACAGCAGTCTACTGTAGAATGTCTCCAAAACGTTGACATGCTTACCATTAAACAGAACATTATATTCAGCTCTGAGGACCTCTTGCTTCCTCAGATGAATGAAAGCTAGCATTAGGTTTGATGCCCTGCTAACCTCATCAATATTGAGGACCTTCAATTATTTCAGAACCCTGGAGACCTCATGAAAAACATAACCAGGTAATTTCAATTACTCTATCTTGTTGTCATGTTCCACATTCAACATACGTAGTCGATGCAATGTGATTCTTTTAATGTTATGTGCAGCTAGTCCAGTAGGAGCAGTCAGAACATATGAAAGATCACAACTAGTCTTCGTGTGAACAAATGCAGTCATTAATTTAATCAGAAAACATTTGCCTGTATCTGCCTGACCACTAACATAGAGGAGTGCTGGCTTGAATGTTGTACAGGAACATTCAGACTTATCATATAATAGTCCATGCTCTACTGATTTATATATTTGTTCAAACATTGCGAGCTGTTTTTGATTCAGCTGAGATATCAAATTGTTTACATAAATGCTGTCAATCCTCACTTGGGACATAGCATTTTCCACTTTATTCATAGCTATGCATGTCTCGTTGACAATTACAGGCTGGCCAAGTCGATCTTGATTATTAGGGCCTGAACTCTGCCTGTCTTGTGATCTGTCCTTTGCAAACTCTATAGTAAATACTAAGACATCGCTCTTGCATATCAAGTGAGCATAATAGGATGTAGAAAAAAACTGGCCTCTCCTCTAACAGATCTCTCTGACATAAGAACTATGTGTAGTACATATAGAAAGATACAGCACACCAGTGAAACCGATGCAGTTCGAGAGGGAGGAGCTGCCAGTTTCAGTCACCAGTTTACTGCTGTATTCAAATCGAAAATTACAAGCAGGTAAAATAAATTCACTACTAACTTTAAACCAAGGGGCATATTTAACAAATAGTCATGCAGCACAGCAAGTCACCTTGCTGCGCTGCATGATAGGGAAAGAGCAGGAATGCACCATACTTAACAATCTATGGTGTTTTATGGTCATTTCCCAGTGCTGGTACAGACTATGCTGCCAAGTGCCAATGCAGGCACCCTTGCACCACGGTGCAAGAGTGCCTGTGTTGTAAGCAGGATTGTTTTTGTGCAGTAAGAGACACCTAAATACACATAAACTTTCTATGTGTGCTGCAGAATGCAGAACAAATAGAAAGTGGAAGTAAGGAAGAAAAATAAAGATATTTCTCCTTGTTATGCCTATGCCAGGGAGGCTTAGCATTCATAGTATCAGGCTCCCACAGTTCCCTGCGTGCTAGCTTAATTAGTTAACCGGCCTCCGGTGTGACATTATTTATTAACCTTTTCTGTTGCATGCTGGAACATGTAGGAAGTGCCTCTAAATTAAAACCTCCAGTGGTTGTGTGCAATTAGAACCCTGCAAAATCTGTCTTATAGTTGTAAAGACCTTTCAAATCAATCGTTTTCGAACTGAATGCTAGTTCAAAGTATTTACACCAATGCGGCATGGCCTGCAGGAACTGCATTTAAAAAAACCTTTTTTTAGAAGATAGCCAATTGTTTTTCTTGATGACTTCTGGACTGCCTTTAACTTGTGACTTTCTCATTGATGGAGCCTGACGAAATGTTAAGATTGGTTTATTGGGAAGAGAATGACTGAAGTTGAATCAGTGAGTGCTATCGGCCACTGGCTATTAATGATAGATCTGATTGATCTTTCTTGCAGATATATGTAGTGATCAGCCTGATGTTGATAATCTCATCTTAATTGGTAAGGCATGGAATTGCAGTTGAGTCTGAAACATTAGATACTGGGAACAAAATAGAATGAATAGATTTATCATTGGCCTTTAACATTGCCCAATTTATCAAATTTGCTACATAACCTCTCTCAATGAAACATTTTTTCGCTTCATGTTGTCATGCACCCAAATTTCCTTCTCAGTTGCAGATTTTGTGTAATCTCAGCATTTCTCCGTATCGGATGCTGTTGATCAGAAGTTTGGGGTGAAAACTGGATGCGTGTAAAGTAGAGTTTCCTGCGGTCTCTTTACAATGTAATCTAGATTCAAATTTGAAGCCATTAACATATATTTGTACATCTAAACATTCTATGGATCATGCATCAATGTGAGAGTTAAATTCCAAATTCAATACATTGTTACTGATGTGTTTGCCAAATTTGCTTGCAGTCTCCTCACTCCCATTCCAGATTACAAACACATTGTCAATGTATTGCATCCATCTCATCCCATGTTCATCCAAATCTGTACGGAAGTCTTGCATGAGTACCCGCTCCTCCCTCCAGCCCACATGTAAACACGCATAGCTGGGGGAGAAGATGGCATCCATAGCAACTCCCCTTTAGTTGTTAGAACACCTCATTACCAAATAGGAAGAAATTATTCTTTAAACACCAATCAATCATTTGCAATAGCATAGAGTTATGGTATGAAATTGAATAGGTATTTTCTTAAGATAATATTCAACTGCTATTGTACCATCCATATGCACAATTCTGGTGTAAAGGGAGGTTATGTCCATAGTCATTAGAACACAATTTATTTTTTGACCAAGATATAGCATATAGTCCTTATAGCAGTGTCCTTAATGTAAAATGGTAACTGGACAACAAATTCTTGGAGAAAACAGTCACCAAAATAATCAGTCATCTGGGTACTGGAGATATGCCTTTGTGAATTTTTGGTAAAAAATAGCGCACTGGCGTTACTGGAAAATCATTATTCAAAAATAAATTTTCCTTCTTAGAAATCAAACTCTCATGCTTCCACCTATTTAGATATTTCTTTTAGTTCACCTTTGATTTTTCTCACATGTTTCATATTTGATCTTTTGTAACATATAGGATCATTGAGGTGTTTGTAAGCCTCCTGAAGGTATTCATTCCTTGGCCAATGTACCACATTACCTCCTTCATCGGATTTATTGATTATTACTTCAGAGTCTTTTTGTAATTTGCATTTTAAATTGTGGTACTGTTTCCATTGATAGTTATGCTTTCCAAAAGATTTCTTGGTCTTGCTACTGAGCACTTTAATTTCCTCCACAATTCGTTCACTGAAATGTCAACCGCATCTCTTGGCATCATAGGCATAAACGTTAATGCAATTTGAATGGACTCACAGATGTTTCTGAAGGATTGATATCCTCATCACTCAGAACACCTTGAGTTGATTCTGTCGTATCATTGATGTTTTACTTCTTTATGTAACTCTTGCAATGTTCACGATGAAGGAATATCCGATACTTGAAGACTGAGTGAGTCAGTTATTGCAGACTTCGTTTCCCGCGTGTTTTGATTCGAGGCTTTTTTGATTTTATAGTATTTGGCAAGTTTTAATTTCCTATTGAATTTAAAGACATCAATCTGTGTCTGACTGTAGTTGAAATTGCTCTTAGGGCAGAATGTGAGACCAAGTGATTTCTGCCTTATTTAGCTGAATATTAGACAGGCCCTGTTGCTTTTTGCTCTACATGTTTGTTGCATTTCCTCCTTTCTGTCGCGTTTGGGTTCGTCTTTATCTTGTGTAAGCTTTTGATTGCACGGTCAAAGTATATATCTATAGGTTTATTATTTTTATATTATTATCTGTGTTTGTATATTCAAAATTGTTTATCATTTATTTGAGTTTTTTAGTAAGTAAATGTAGTTTAAACATAACTTATATTATTCTATGTTGTGTTATTTGGTTAGTGTCATATTTTATAAACTTGGCTCATTTATGGTAGTTAATAATAACAATAAATTGGTTTCATTTTTGTACATTTTTTCAACAATATTTCTGTAGACGATTTTGTTGTTTTTGATATTTTTTCCTTTTACATATTGATTTCATGTGTAACCAATATTTTGCTTAGACATTTTTTGTATTCAAGATTATATATTAGATAATTTCAACAGTGATATTTTGTCTATCAATATGTTTGTATTTCTTGCTTATGTACAGCGTGACAATATTTTAGTAAACAATATTCTTTTAGTTATATTGGGGTAAATCAATATTTTGCTGGTTGATATTGTGTCATATAACCCAAGCTACATGACCAGAAGCTAAGCAGGGAGGCAGTAATGACTCCCTCTGTTTAGGATTTTGATCATTAAATAACACCTTTCAATGAAGCATGAGAAGGATAATGTCAAGTTACTGGAAGGGCAGAAAAAGAAACAACAAACACCACCAAGATAGGAATCAGAGATACCCCCAAAACATTCCACAAGAGCTGTTGCAGGAAACAGAACATAAGAATCCCTAGCTTTGCATCTTTTCTCTATATTGCATTGGGTGAAAAAGCAGCATCCGGCGTAGAAGAATCCTATGTTTGGGAATGAAATAACAGAAGAACATTACAGAAAATTCCATCAATTTAAAAAAGCTGAGAGTGTATAATTGGCTGTTGCCATCAAAGTTGAAAAATACCAGTAAAAGGACAGAAAACACGAACCCTCCCCCCCCAAAGCATTCAAAAATCCAAGAACAAATTATTTTCAGAATCACAAGAAAACTGAAAAAAGAGCTTGCACCTTTCAACTCTCAGGCATAGCAAAACTTCCTATGGGGTGTTGGTTGCAGGGCTTGGCCATAGGCATGGCCCTGCAGTCAACCCCTACTGTGCACAGCCAAAGGCCATTGTACATGATAGAAGAACAGGAGCACCATGGGTTGGTTACCTCGGAACATTAGGGCTCTAAAGCCAACCCCTACTCCATATGGCTGAAATTGAGCGCAGTAGGGTTTGCTCATATGTGGCACATTGGTTGCCAAGGGCTAGGTCCTGCAGCCAGTCAACAGTGTGCATGGCCAAACTACATTTGTAGCTTGGAAGAGAATGCTTTATAGATATTAGATTTAGCATATTATCAAAAACATCACAGATTTACTGAATACATACAGTTTAGGTGAAGTTGTGTTTACAATTAGTTATAACACCTTAATGCATATTAGAAAAACTCTATAATTCACTCTCAAGCCCTGTTAACATACAGTTAGGGTTATGGATTAAAGGCCAAAATCATTAAATTGGCCAGTTAGCACAGCAATCCACAACTCAAGCAACCTTCATGCAAATCACAACTCACACACCAAATACAATGCTTACAGTCTCCCATTATTAATACCAATAATTAACAACAACAAAAAGCACAATATCGTAAAACACCAACAGATACTCTAAACAATAAACCGTTCTGCATTCGAAGTTGTGATAGTGTTAATGGTAATGTGATGTGTGATCTGACCTGAAAGATCGTTATGACATTTGTAATTGCATCTATTATATGAAGGGTGCAGTCATGAGCATTGGGAGAGTGTAAGTTATGGTTTGCTTGGCTATTATCAATAATGCGGCCAATTCTCAAAAGCATTCATGAGAATAAGAAGTACTTCTACAGGAGTACTCTTTTATGTATTTTTACAAGTCTTTGTGAAGGATCCCTGAAATGTCCAGCTCCTTAATATTACAAGTACAAACAGGGAAGAGTCCTTACACTAACTGCATATGAATATCATTGATTATTCCTGCTTTATTACAAATGTAGATGTTTTGGGAATGAGTCACAAAGCCAAGTAAGAGTATGTAGAAGAGTGCTACTAAAGTACTCATATGTACTCATATGCCTTTTTTCAATAGCTCTCAATAAGTTTAAATATTATTTTCAGCACACATGCAAATTATCTCTATAAGTGTATGCACAACACAGTGGATATGAACTAAAATAATATACATTGTCTAACAATTTAGTCCTACATAATTTGGATAAGGTAGCATCTAACCTAGATCACAATACTATAACAAATAATTCAACTCCTAAATCATAACTTGCAGTAATCAAAGCGAAAAAGGAATTAAAAGCACTTAGACTGTTTTGGTAATACATGGTTTTATGTACTTTTTTCTTTTATCAAGGACAGAAGAATATATTAAAGGTAGGTGTCAATGGGAGGTTTTGGGACCCATCATTTAATGAGCCGGGGCAGGAGACTACAGCCCCAGGTCCGCCGCTTCATTGTAGCATCAAGGATGACCTTAGCTATTGAGAAGTCATGCCCTTGAAATAATCCAAGGTCTGATGTGCAGGGCACAAATTCCTTCCACCCCCCTCCAGATATAGCTGCGAGAAATAATATTCTTGACTTGCCCACAGAGTCAGCTCCCTTAATGGCAGTCATGACCTGCATTCCCCCGCTAAACAGGGTACTAAGGAGTTCACAATATATTTGATCCACAAAGTGATTCATTGGTTGGATAAATCACTAGTAAATGATTGTCACTTATCATCCGATGTTATCATGGCCAGAAGAGTGGGTGGGTTGGAACTACTGTAGAAAAAGACAGGGAGGGTGATTGTATAGTGGTTAACCTAACTTACCCGATACATACTAAAGCCATGATTCAAAGCCACTATAGACATGATTCTAAAACTGGAATTAAGATTCCCCCACTTCATTTCTTCTATCATTCAGTGGTACCACATCGAAGGCTTATGCCAGCAAGGCCACTTCAACCCTCATTTGTGAAAAACACTATTTCCTTTGAAAATTGAATTGCCCCATTAAGGGACCTAGATAGCATTGATTGACAACCGGTTCACCTTGAGGGTGGGGAACTCGGAAGGCTCCCTCAATTATCTGGGGTGGTCGCAAATACTCAGTCATGCCACATCATTACATTACAAGAAACCTGGGGCACATCAAACTCTTTTGTTTTGGAAGGTTTTACACCCTTTTATGAAGCTGCTTTACCCTCCACTGCAGGCCGCGCAAGGGTAGGTCTGCTTACTTTGGTATCACTTAAATTACCCTGCATGATGTAGAGGTTATTTTGTTCTTCTCCCCATGTGTTAGCTGTAGAATACATTTTTGCCAAGTGTCCAACATTGGTAATAATTAATTTTTACAATTCCTTCTGCAGGGAAAACGATAACGAGCACATTGCAGCATTAGAGGGGTTTTTTGAGCAATATGGAGAGGAGCTCCTAATTTGAGGTTATTTTAATGGGAGATTTTAACATACATCTTTGTCCCTCTAATTGTTCCCAAGGTGATAGATTTGGGAATATCTGGACCCCTTCAAATCACTTCGAACACTCTGCCCATGGTTCTCGGTTAAAGAGCTTACTTGCAATAAATAATTTACACTGTCTTGAGTACACGGGGAGACAGACTCAGTGCCATCTTTTAATGGCAGGGGGTGTGATTTGATTATAGATTTTAATATTGTATCGGCCCCTCTGTTGATTAAAAGTAAACCCTATCCGGAGTTGTTATAGGGACCATAAACCTTTAACTTTAGAAATGACAGAGGAGTCGATCTTCCAAGGGGGTGAGGGAAAGAGCCTGGCAAAGAGGGACTTCATACCAATAGACCAGGCTCGAAAAATAAGGTGGGGGAAGATGATTCCAGAAGCCTTTTTAGCCAAGTTATATATGGAGGGAAAATAGGATATTGAATTGTGTCTTGATGATTTTTCAAATGCCAGTATGAATATAGAGGTCGTTGGTAACCTTGCAAAGCGAATTGCAGGCAATTTAACAGGGAGGCAAAGGACAGGGGAGCATAACAAGGAAAAATGGTTTGATACAGACTGCTCTAAAACCCATAAGGCTTTAATGCTTGCTATAAAACAAAAGCCAAAGAACACAGAAATGATTAAGGGTTGTAGGAAAGCTTATAAATTAGCTATAACTCAAAGGAAAGATAAGAAACGGGAGCAGGCATGGCTGGATCTACATTGGGTTAGTGTTCTGCGTAACAGTCCAAAATTTTGAAAAATTGTAAATAGTCTCTTTTTTGCGGAACAGCATATGGCGAATATCGACTGCGTCATCCCTGCCGATAGATGGGTTAGCCACTTTGAACAGATTTATAAAGGAGTGGACCAAGAGTAACATACTGCTACCTGGGAACCTACCATAGAGACACAACTGTTAAGTTTTGGGATAGATGAGGTTCAGAAAGCAATTTTGCTAGTCAAAAGGCACCTGGGCCTGATGGGGTCCTGCGGATCTTTATAAGCCTGACCCAGGGACATGGAAAAAGATTTTAACTAAGGTCTTTAATTCAGCAACAGAAGGTGGTCTTCCGCCTTCATGGTCAACAGCGGTAATTTACCCATTTTTAAAAAAGGTTCCAGGGATGATCCTGCATGCTGCAGCCCAATATCATTACTAGATTTGTCCGCAAAAATTATGGAGAAGGTGATTCTAGATTGATAAAAAATATGGATAGATGCCACCAATGTAATCTCAGAACTGCAATATGGTTTTAGAAAAGGTATGGGGACTGTGGATCAGTGTATAAATCTGCTCATGCAGACCGGCCAATATGCATTTGCAAAAAAGGGCTGTACGTATATGGCATTCATGGATTTAACATCTGCCTTAGATCGAGTGAATAATTCACAACTATGGCCCTTAATACTGGTTTAGGAAATAGAAGCCAATTTGGTGTTTTTTTTACATTGATATCACCTAAATTTGACTGTCTCTGTCAGATTTAATGAAAATGGTTCCCTCAAAAAGTCCTGGGATCTGAATACAGAGGTAAGACAGGGGTGCATTTTGGCTCCTGTCTTGTTTACTCAATATATTAATAAATATGGCTCTGTTTTGGAAATTGCTAGTAACTAGGCCTGGGCGGTAAATTCCGTTCCGCTCGCGGAATTTGGGTAATTTTGCGTTCTGCGGAGAACACGGAATTGCCCAAAACTCTGCGTCCCGCGGCTTGGCGAAATTTTTTGCTTGTTCGCATTCTCAAAATGCGTGTTTGAGAGATATTTCCCTCCGAGCATGCAAACAGTGTTCGCAAACAGGGAAAAACATCGCAAACAACCAATTCTGCATGTTCGCGTAATTTCTGCGTACTCGCGGAGATTTTTTACCATTTCGCGGAGCTTTGCGTAGCGCGACTACGCAAATTACACCCACCCCTACTAGTAACGACATCCCTAGAGCAGTCTCTAAATCAATACCAGCTCTTCTATATGCAGATGATGCCGTTTTGCTAGCTAGGACACTGATAAGTTTAAAATGACTTGTAAACTCCTTCATTGATTTTATGGTCTCACTTGACCTTTCGATAAATATTTCCAAATCCCACATACTGTCCTTAGGTTATTTAAAACAGGAAAAGTGCACGCTTGTATGTAAAGGTGGGAAACTGACAAATGTTGCCACATTCTGGTATTTAGGGATTTTGTTTGATGAAAAGGGGTCATGGGTGGTGCAACGATTACTTGAGAAAAATACTCTTTCCAGAGCAGCAGAAGCTACCTTGGAATTTGCTAGGAGATTGGGGAGTAAACCCTTGTGCCTACTTTTGAAGATCTATAATGAGAAATGTTTACCAATGGCCACATATGGCAGTGAAGTATGGGGATATGAGGAGACCGGTGATCTGCAAGCGGCTGAAAATTAATATTTGCGGAAGCTGTTAGCTGTTCCCCCTTACACCGTCTTTTATGGTGCATGAAGAATTCGGGCAGGGTTACATTTCTGATCAGATACCTACCTTGAATCAATTCGTATTAAAAGACTGTATGAGGCTGGATAGTTCTGCTGAGGCACCCTGGTTAGCTTACATTTCTAAGCAACTAGCTAATCTAGGGTGTCCTGATCTCTTTACACATCCAAGAAAGATGTATCCTGGAGAGTTGAAAGCTATTAAAAATCAATTTTTAGTCATGTGGGCGCTGGAAAGGGAAAATATAGAACTTAAAAAACCAATAATAAGAAATAACATAATTTTGAAATTGGGACCCCTAGAACAACCTTATAGCTCTTATATAAAAAATGTACACCATCGCTTTCTTTTAATAAGATTTAGGTTTAACTGTATCCACTGGTGTCTTACATTTGCAAAGGGGTTTTCCAAACCAGGGTCTTGAACCTGTGATGATTTTTCGGATCAAGATATTTTAAATGTTACGTTTTTTTGTGGATTTTATATTGATCTCTGGAGCAGACATATTTTACCACCTTTAAAACATTTTTATTCATGGTTTGTGTATATGTGCTGTTTAGTCCTTTTGTGCTTTTATGGTCAAAATATGGCTGAATAAAGTTTGGTTGACTGACTGAGAGGTTTGGGTCAAGGTTAATTTGGTGTTATTTGCCTCATATTGTGTACTCAGTTTTATAGTCAACCAGACCTTCTTACATTTCTTGCATTTCTGAACCGCGGAGTTTAGTCCTTGGTTATCGATCAGAGTTGGCTATTGATCTTTCAGTTGTTTTGATTTTCTTACCTTTTTCTTTGGGATCGCTTACTAAAGCTGCACAAGGAAGATTGTTTGGCTGGTCAATTGGATAATGCTATGTTTACTTTCTTGGCTGATTTTTTTTTAGGAGACCAATCTGAGCTAAAGGAAGTGGATTTGTCCTCAAAGATGTTTTTTTATACTTCATGCAATCTTTACAAAAGTTTAAAAGGTTGGAAGAGGAGAGGTTTTGACACAATCATTGTATTCTGAATTATTGTTTAGTTTTCTTTCTTTTTGAATCCTAAAGAACATTTCTTGAGTTTTGGGCTTTTTTGTTTGAAGGGTAGCTGTTTCAATGATTATCCCGGTCATTGTTTCATTGTGACGTTCCACAAGAGATTTTACATGCTGGTCTTCTGAAGTGATTGTAGATATGACTAGACTTGTCATACTATCGAGGAGGAGGCATGTTTGTATCCCTGGTCCAGTGCTTTGGTCACTTAGTTTGTCCATTAAATAGTACTCCAAAGAGTACAATATAAATAATGATTATGAAATAAAAAAGACAAGCCAACCTTAAGATAAGGCTGCAGGCTTTACAGATCCTCTTAAGTAATTAGTAAAACAAGGATTTCCTCTTTTCAGGAGTGTTATTGAGCTTGGTTAAAAATGGCCATTGTTAAGGCAATAAAGGCCACCAGAGACAGCATAGCTCTCATTATCACCAATAGTAAGTTGCAATCCTATAAAAATATGTCACATGTCATGAATAGAGACAAAAAAAAAAATTGCTATACACTTGTCAGACTACTTATGAGTGGTGATGAATGATGTATCCTTTAGTGTGGCGCCATTCATCGGTAATCAGGTTAGCAGATAGACTTGGGAAAGCATAGAAGTAGTCATTTATTAGATTTTATATCTGAAAAACATTTTAACTAGTGGTCAATTCTCCAACTATTTGTACCAACATTCTGATTAGATTATTGGGTAATCCTATAGAATGAGAATGTCAACAATTGAATGAGATAATTCATTTAGCTGTGTTTTCCTATATGAAAAACAATGTGTCTAAAGTTTTCTTTAGGATCACACCTGCAATATTGAGTGTGTATCTGGCTTCTGATCTTACATGAAGAAGGCATTTCAGTGAGAACAGAATTACAGGAACTTCTTAAGATTGCTGAGGTCATTAAATTCATTCTGATAGAGATAGAAAGAAGTTCTGATTGTTCAAGGATCAGCGATGAAACATGGTTAATGTTTTTGAATGTCAAAAATCTTATTTAGGGAGAACTGACGCAGTAATGTGAGGGAATGACGAGGTAAAGGGAAACATGTAGTTTAATATGAGACACTAGTTTAGAGTAAGGCTGCCCATGCATATAGCAGCATTTTACAAATAGACAACCTCTTTCAAGAGTGGTAGTTCTTCACCCCTTTTTATGTTGTTACAGAAGGTTCAGTGGAGGGGACCAGAACAATGTAAGGGAGCAGGAAGGCTCTCTCTAAAAACAACCCTTCAGTCACAGAGAAGAGGAGGAAACTATTCAGTAGAATTGTAATACATTTTGTACCTGATTATATTTTTTAGCCCTATTGTCCCCTTTCCTTGAGGGGGTGATCAATAAAATAGAGGAAAAATATCATAATCTGCCTTTTAAATTTTCTTAGTAAGCTTGATGGGTCAAGAGCCTCACTGGGACCTTAATTAACATATTTTCACGGTGCCCTCATTCATCTGCATAGAACAAAGAGGAAAGAGTTTTCCTACAGATGGCAGAAACTTCAACTAGAGTTGGAACAACTTTGTTCTTGATTGCGCAGAGCATGGACATAGAACATCCTTTAGTATTAAAGTGAAATAGACAAACACATTAGATAACTTAGTGGGCAAGGTGAGCTAAGTGTGCTTTTCAGTGGAGCTAGAACTGATAGAAATCAATATCATGACTCTCACCAACTTTACAAGATTGTGTGTTCTTGCGAAGTACAGTAGCTGATAAGTAGCATGGACAACCTTTTATGCTAGCGAAATTTCACAGGAGACTGATGTGAGAAGCAAATGCCTTAAATCAGCAGTAATACTTCAACAAAAGACGTTTTCTCCTCAAACTAATCATCTTCTGGTATTTGGCATAGTGCACAGCCTCAAACTCTGATTGTCCACTATGGTCTCTCTCTCTCTCTCTAGCTTTCTGTGATTTTGAGCAGGAAGGTGAAAAACAGTGGGCAATTTCTGTCAAGGGCCACAATGCTCCGCAGTTCCCAGCATGAGACTCCAGTGGGCCAAACAGGACATCCTCTCTCTAGCTCTCAGGAAAGACAGTCTCCTTCTGGATTTCAGTACTGTTAATGTAGGAGTGAAGGCCAGCAGCCAGCCTTGGAGTGTCCTTTACCATCTGGTAGTGCCCAGTCTCAAACATAGACAAACAAAAGACTGTATCCAGTTAATTGTCACAGGATATCATCAAACCACATCCAATCAAATGTTCTTAATGTATGCATACACATCATTTGCCTACATTTTTCAGAATACTAGCCAATTATTTTGGCTGAGGTGTAACACAAGACAATCAAAGAATATCTATGCAATCCCATTTCTCCCCACCCCTATTGTGAAGTCTCTTGTAATTCTATAGCTGGTGAATAAGGGAGTATCCAGCTGCATTGAAATTGCAAGTTGTGCATTTGACCTACACACCCTTTTATTTTCCTATGTTCACATTTGGGCAGGTAAAACCTGTTGAAATGCATGAAGGGGCAAAAGGATTGTTTTGGGTGAAATCATTGCAAATACAGGTTCACACTGATATTCCCTAATAAAAGGGTCAAAATGTGTAAAAACTCAAGGATATCATCCCCAGGATATACTGACCCATGTGATATTGGGGAAAAGTCAGCCTCCTCAATAAACTAATAGCGAGGTCTTAAGAGCCTGAAATCTTTTTGATATAATACTGAAAACGAATCATTATTACAACTCTTTCCACATCATGACACAACTATTTCCAGGAATCCTAATGTAGATTCCCTTGTAATGGTTTTATAAAATCTAAAATTTAAACAGTATAAAAGTCCAGTGCGCATTAATGTAAAATGTGCATCTTTATGTGAAAAGATATCTACTGTTTAGATGCTTGCACATGTACAGTAGTTCACCATACAGAGATGAACGTAAACATTGTTATTAATAACTTCTAATATTCATTGCAATGTGAGCATTAAATGGAGCTCTATTTTTATTAACAATTGTTGTACCACTTTCTGTCAAACAGCATCCAAAAAGAAAAGTCAGACTATAGGAGTAAAATAAACAGTCCTGGCTCCAATCCGAATTTTAGCTTCAATAGGATATCTGGTAGATTGGACACACCCCATGAATCATGCACCTTGGTCAAATCTCAGTTATATATTGCAATAAATATACACACTCAAAATCAAGATTATCTGAAACAGCTCAACTAGTAAAAAATCAGCCTTTACAACAATACATGTAACAAAAAATATTAGCATAAATCTAAGTAAAAGCAGGTTTGGAAATGTAGCTTACCTAAACTAAAACTAGGTAATGTGTAAGACTTTGACAAATTTTAATCCTCCGAAAATCAAATCAGAATGTATGTATGATGCTAAAACCCACATCCCACCATCTGGTGGTAACATAATGGTTGTAGACACAGGTTTATGTGAAGTCCTGGAAACCTTCATTCATTGTAGGCAATGCAGAGTTGCACACAAACCACACAAAGGTCAACCATCAGACTGGCATAGCTGACAAGGGAACCCATGGCATGAATGACACCTCAGGTAGTCGTGAATTTAGGCTACAGCACATCTACTGTCAATTTTAATTAGTTTTTATACCTTCTCATACCATGTCTACGGGAACCAAGCTTAATCCGATTTGCCCATTCTTACCATCATTAGTACATCATTCATAATAATTATGCTTGTCTTTAATTGTAAATGTTTTTTTTAAGATCAAGTTTTTTTGTCAGAAAAAAATGATTGTGATAAATTGGGCAGTTAGCCTCAAGCAGTGAACCAGAAGGTATAAATAATCATTACTATTGTTATAATGTCAAACGCCATTTAACTCAAATACAGTCTGAATAGGATTCTTTATTAGGTAGGAAAGGACGCAAGTTAGGGACAGACAATTTAACCCCACACAAATGCTGCTTACAAAGGCCATCAACCACAACAATGCCTTGGCCATTCAATTTCTGATCACGAAAAAGCGTGACAAATTAATCAGTGTTTGCTTGATGTTCAATTTACTATAAAAATGTACATCTTTGAAAATTAGTCTTTTTTTAGGTTACTCTCGACCATGTCCTTGTTGTTGAACATGCTAATATTTTCCTTGCTGTTACAAAAAACACCTGCCCCAATTAAAAGAATAGGTTAGTGGTTTGATTAGATAATCTTACATGCACAGGACTGTGACATTTCCCTGCACATATAACAGAGTCATGGTTGGAACTGCAGTATACATTTACCACCTAAGTTAGAAACACCTCAGCATAGACCACACCAGACCCGGTAAGGATGTGGCTGAAGCCCCAGCTGTGGTTTTAGGAAGGCGAAAGGAAGCCCTTAGAAATCAGGTGCAAGGGTGTGCTGGGCCAGACAGGTGTCCCTCTCCACAATAGCTGGTTTTGTATCTGAAACCAACTGCCATTCTCTTTTCAAGGGGGAAGAGTTTCCTCTTGGCGGTTACTGTAGAGGATCTGTGGACTTTCATTGTCCAATCCAGAAGGCACTCATAGAGCGAGTGTACAAGGTGCACCACCCGCGCGTGGTCTAAATTCTTTGCCCTTTCAGAGGTGTCCATTTTTCTAGAGTACGCACTAGAGCAATGAGACATTCACTTGTTCACATAAGGGCAAGATGGTCCAGTTAGTCACATTCTCTTTGCTACGATTTAATGACCTGCAGTTTATTAGTTGGAATCCTTGAAAAGCCAACTCCGCCTTCCATTGTTTTGAGGTTGTAAGTTAAGTTACAATAAATTGGGTAATAGTGAGACCTGGTTTTTACAGTGATTAGCAAGGGAAGAAGTGCATTGGGAATTCCATTTTTAAACAAATTATTATTATTACAGGATTACACTCTAGCAAAATGAGTAACTTCTCATATTCCAACAGAACTGCAAAATATCTCTGCTGACACATTGGGCATAAATAAATGAAGGCAGAGATATTTCTGCAATCCAGCATGAGTTCAGGTGGAAGTGTAAAATGTTTTGATTATTTTGTATCCAACACATTTGCATCATTGTTAATCAATTAATAAATTAGTGCCTCCTATCTCCCTTGTACTTAATCCACATGAAGTATACAAATTCATGTATGAGGCCATTTTTGTGTTTCTTTACACTTAGAAGGTCATTTAAAGATGGGAGGGTGCCCAGCAAGCCCTCCGGTGCTGGGGTCCCTCTCCTCTGCCCATCCAGTTAAGAGATCCCCAAAGGGTTGGTGGGATTCATCTTGATGAAAGAGCTTCAATAGAGGGGTAAGAACACATCCTTCAAAGACGTAATGCCGAAAAGACTTCAATTCGGACCCCATAATAAGGGAATCGAACGTAATTTGAAACACCAATGAAAACCTGATCTTACAGCATACATCCCAAAATGTTTTTGGAGGTATGCTGTAAGATCAGGTTTTTGTTGGTGTTCTGAATGACGTTTGATTCCCTTTTCATGGAGTCCCTCATCCGTTCTTGAGGATATGTATACTGCGTGGTTTTAAACATACCCATATTATTATTTGAGGTTGCTGAATTCGCTTGTCAGAGTTTGTTGATGTTTGAAGGGTACCATTGTTCGCAATCATTTGTCCTGAAGAAGCGACTGAGTTGCGAAACTCACATTGGCTTTAATTGTACATCTTATTAAATTCCACACTTGGATTCTGTGATTATATGTCTCCATAGAGACAGAAGGCTTTAAAATTTGGGTGAAAATTGAGAATTAATCTTCTTACTTGATGACTTGTGGATCATAAATAAATGTAAGCTAGTGACTAAATGAGCTTGCCTTTGAAGAGTCTTGGGTGCCTATTACATAAGCATTGAGGGCGTCTTCATCTCTTCAAAAGAGGGAGGTGCCCTCACCCTCACAAGGTCAAACTCATGGATGCAATTAGTTGTGAGACCTGATAGATATGTAAACACCATGCATGTTTATTCATACACAAAAAGAGCTCATGCTCTAAAGGCCTCTATCTGCTTAATATTAGCTCCTGTCTCAAAACAACCACGGAGTCCAGCCACAAATACACACCCAGATGACATGACCTGAACTCCATTTGGAAAGAGTCTAGTGAAAGAAACGGAAAGTTGCTTTTATGTGACACACTTTTTACCTTCAAGTTTTGGTAACTCCAGATAAAGTGAGATTTGAGTTTGTGTACCTTCCAATAGGGGTTGGGTGATAGCCCACATTTAACATATTTTTGTGGGTCCATAAATAAGGAAATGTTTGTTTCTCTTCACATAAAATATATTTTCTTGACTGCGATGTTCTGGTTCAGTGATTTAAATGGGTTACAATGGTATAAAATAAGGTTAAACCAGGGCAGGCTGCTATTATCTGCGTGCGACTTCACGGGCAAGAGTTCCTATGCGGCCCGGGCAACTCATCCTTTCACACTTTTGAGATGGACAACCTGGGTTGTTTTTCTAAAAAATGTTTGAGTACAGAAAGTACTACTGCAGGACTACTTACTTACCTACTCTAACATTCCTTTGTGAATCGACTCGAAGATGCCCAACTCCCTATTATTAACGGTGTAAGGAGGGCAGAGTCCTTTCTAATTGCACCAGCTGTATAGGAATATTTCCTGAATATTTCCATTTTATTTCCATTTAAGGGAGTATGCAAAGTATATTAGTACTTTTTGTACTCTGACATTGGATTGAATGGATTGAATCTTTCCTTGCTAATAGATCGCAGCAAGTGTGGTTGCCGCCCTTTTCTACTACCCCGCGAAGTTTGAATACGGGTGTCCCGCAGGGTTCTACACTCAGCCCTCTTCTTTTTAATGTTTATATGACTCCCTTGGTTTATCTAGCTGAGGAGCTGGGTGCGAGGATTATAATCTACGCTGATGATACCCAGCTCCTCTTCACATGGAGCAAAACAGACTTCTGCCCGACCATTGCCAAGACTTGCCTAGCAGAGGTCTTTAAATGGTTAGTAAAGGCCCAATTAAAGTGTAATAAGGAAAAATCCGAAGTGCTTCTTTATGGTGCCTTTCCCTCTAACTTTAGGGAAGAGATTTGGCCGGTTGGCTATCCTTTGCCGAGTTCTTCAGGATGCCCAGCAAAAAACCTGGGTATCTGGTTTGGCGAGGACTTGAGATTCTTGACCCAGATTAGCAAATTAGCGGGTGCATGTTTTGGCATGCTTAAATGTCTTAAGAAGTTTTTGCCATTGCTTCCTAAAAAGGCCAAGGAAATGGTAACACGGGCACTTATTTTGTCCAGGTTGGATTATGCCAACGCTTTGTATTTCGGACTTCCGGCCTACCAATTAAACCCCCGATTACGCGTACAGTAAAAATTTGTATAAAAAAAAAAAGTATCCACACTCTCCCCACCCCAAGTGCAAATGGTGACCGAAGTGCACCATTTGCGCCTGGTAGATCAAACAAATGAAAATAATAAACAAAACATTTCACAACGATGCACATAATATGTCCCCCATGTGCGCACGGTGCGCGAAGCGCATCGTGCGTACATGGCCCATCCCGCATAATGTGGGCACGCGGTGCGCGCAGCTGCGAACTGCGTTAACTGGGCGCGCACGCCGCGAATGGCATAAAGTAAGTTAGCATTTAAAAAACCGTACAAATTCACTGAAAAAACCATAGGTTTCACACACGTTATAGTTAGGAATTAGCATTTAAAAAACCTTGCAAATTCACTGAAAAAACCATAGGTTTCACACATGTTATAGTTAGCTGTACATGTTACTGAAAAAAAAACAATGAAATTCCCCCGTTATAGTTACTGTAGGCAACTTTAACTCACGCGACCGTAATCCTCTGCTGATGACATATGTGTCTTTATGAAAAAAAAATATTTGTAATATATGTATAGCTAAAATTTTATGGAAGAAGACATGGGCAAATAAGTGTCTAAATACAGTATTAGCATCAGCAGAGGATTACGGTCGCGTGAGTTATAGTTGCCTACAGTAACGATAACGGGGGAATTTCATTGGTTTTTTATCAGTAAAATGTACAGCTAACTATAACATGTGTGAAACCTGAGAAAACCCCCTTTAAATTATTACATCACCCAACACTTTCAATGCTTTCATGAACCGAGGCCAGTGTGAAGGGTACACTGGAGAAGACCCTCATACACTTTTCCCCATTTTGATTCTTAAGAAAGTATATAGATTCACAAATTGCACATAACTTATCAATTATTTCTGGCTCCTACCTTATTTGTCAAACAGGTTTCTTCCTTCGTTCACCGAAGATCACTCGTCTAAGATTTGCTGAGTTAAAATCTGATCTGGGTGCTGTCAATCCATTTTCTGCTCATGAAAAACACTCTTCCTTGTGCTGAATGCACAACAATACTAAGATAAATACTTCTTTAAAGATAGACTGCATCTCCTTTAATACATGGGCAAGCTCTCATTATATAAAAGAGAGACATTAATATGATTATACAAGGGTAAATTGAGAACACAGACTGGTTCCCTGCTAATGCTTAATTTATGTTTTGAATTTTGACTCAGTTGTTCACTGTAAATATCTCAACAGCAGTGAGTCAAGATCTTCTTCCGGCTATTTAAAATCACTGAATGAGAAAAACGGAGCCTGAGTACTGTCGGAGAAGTGATTGCTCAAGTATGTGGTGGGTTATTTGGTATAGCTAGACCCTGGGAAAGACTGTTCTATCCTACTAGCAAAATACATTTGTGAACAGCAAACAATGGTAAACTTACACAAAAGTGTAAGTTTACCTTTGTGAATCAGGCCCGTAATGTGTAAATTGTTTAAACTGGAAAAACACTTATGCTTTTAAAGGTGAGAGGGCGTGCATGCCCCTCTTGCAAGCCTCAGAAGGCCCCGGTGAACCCATCCCCCAGAGCAAACATTCATTTAAAGGGAAGGAGGCATTTGGCCCCCTCCCTGAGCTTTTACAGTCCCCCCTTACCCCTTCTCCTGGGGCCATATTCTTTTTAAAGGGGATGGGGTGCACGACCTCCTCCCCTAACCTTTACAGCTCAGGGGACCCATCCCCCAGGGCCATAATTCCCCATCTAGGCAGCCTTTGGCCATGCAAGGCGTGGGGTTAACCACAGTGCCTGGCAGGTAGCCAGGCACTACAATCAACCCCCTGCAGGCAGCTAACTCAACACTGCGCACGGCCCTCAGGAATTGTGTGGCATGGGATTTCCCACAGGGTCTGGCTGCATAACCTACATTCCTAAGGCCCTTCAAGCCCCAGGGATCCCATCCCCCTTGGGCCTTTTTTTTAAAGAGACAGGGGCACGTGCCCCCTTTGAGCCACTTCAGGTCCCGGAGACCTAATACCCTGGGCCCTAGACTTTTTTTAAGGGGAGTGCTCGGACTCCCTCCCCAAGCCACTGGGGGGCCCATGGACCCCCTAGGGGACTTTATGGGGAGGGACGCACAGCTTCCCTCTCTGAGCCAATATTTGCTTGAGTATTCCTTGGACTGTGGCTTAAGCATATATTTAAAGAGAAGGAAGCCTTAATCGGCCCTGGGGACTCCATCCCCCAGGGACAAACTTAACTTGAAGGTGGAGCGGGGTTTATGGTGGCCCAAGGATCTCATTCCGGTCCAGGAAAGACATGTCTTGGAAGTTCGGGCTGGACTGTTCCCATGTGGCACAGGCTCAAAACTGATTTGCATATAGCTGTGTCTGAACTGGGGTGGCAAAGTGAGCTAAAGAATGATTATGGATTCAACCCAGATCTGTGACTGGGGGTGAGTGTCTGAAATGTTTCAGCACTCCATCTATCATCTCTTTGTGTTAGCTTTGTTCGCCCTAATTTGGCAGGGTATGCCCAGACGTGAGTGCCTTGCTCACTTTGTCACAGAATTAAAGCAAGGCTGGCTGATGAGGAGTGTTACCCCGAAACCAGTCCCAGGATGCTTGTTTCACTCCAGGGAAAACATGGCCTGGCAGGCAGGGCAGGACTGTTCCCATGAGGCACAGGGTTAAGACTGATTTGCATATAGCTGTTTCTGAACTAGGGTGGCGAAGTGAGCTAAAGAATGACGATGGATTCAACACAGATCTGTGACTGGGGTGAGTGTCTGAAAAGTTTCAGCACTCCTTCCATCATCTCCTTGTGAGTGCCTTTTAGGAAACAGATGCTATCATGAGCTCTCCAATGCCTGGAGTAAGCTCGGAGTGAGAATTGTCTACAGGGAAATAGTGTTGGCTATAAAGTTGTCTAGTGTGGGCCAAATTGCTCGTGTTCTTGGTTCCCGGTTTCCTGGGTGTGGTCTGGAATGAAATGTTATCAGCGCCCCTAATGAAGGAAATCCAGTTTCTCTAGGCTTTGGATGAAATCACAGCTTTGCTTTGCCATTTGTTAAAGATGCTAGTGTGAGCAGGAGATCCAATAACTGCCTGTCTTCCTCGCTGTTTAGGTTTGGGTCTAAGGAGCCATTGAGTAGGAAGGTGAAATCCCTACAGGAATGAAAATGAAATAGATCGCTAATGAATTCAAAACTACTGTCCCAGTATTTTTTAGTGATGGGCAGTAGAAGAACGTGTGCAAGATTGCCAATCCCTTGATTGCAGTTCCAGCATGTGGGTACATCTCTAAGTCTTAGCTTATGTAGATGGGAAGGGGTCCAAAAGGTTCTATGTATGAGCATAAATTTAGGTTGAGCCAGGACTGGGATGATCATATACAAGAAGGGGAACTTTAATATTTTGGACCATTGCTTATTATTCTCTAGTGTCAGGCTGTCATCCCTCCATTTGTCAAGCAAAGTTTTCATGGGCTTAAGGGATGTTTGGGATATATATATATATAGATTCTCGATACACTGTGCCCCCTTTGAACTAGTTTATAATGAACTGGGGTAATGATGGTATTATATCGGTGTAAGTTAGTTTCCGTATGCAAGTTTTGAGCCTTAAACATTTATAGAAATCCATATTGGCTAGAGAATATGTATGTTGATGGTTCGCAAATGATAGCAGGAATTTGTTTGATCCTAATTGGTTGATGGTTACAAGGCCTCGCGAGGCCAAATCCTCCCAGTGGACGAAGAACTATCTAATTTGATTTTAAGATTGTTCCATATGGAGGCTACGTTGGATGAGCGTACCGGGTTTTCCAAGAGGAAGTCTATTTTTCGATGGCTTCTTTTGTGGCATTTAGTATATACTCTGAGTGTAGAAGACTTACTTTTCCCATCAAGATGAAAGACATAAGGCTCCCACTAGATATTTCAAGGTCTAGCCGTACTGAAGTGTAATCCTCCCTCCTGGTTAACCAGTGGGTACCCTGTTTGAATAGGAAAGTAGTTTGATATATTTTAAAGTTCAGAAGATTGACTCTCCCATGTCTTTGGGAGGTCCCAACTTTTTCAATGATATTCCAGACCTCTTCCTTTGCCAGAGGAACTTGTTAATGAGCCCATCTATTTTTCTTAAACATTCTTCGGAGAGGGACAGTGGTAGCATGCTAATTATGTAATTTATGATTGGTGTGATCATTATTTTCGCTGTTTCTTTCTTTTCCCACCATATTAAGTACTTTGGAGACCAACCCTTTAATAGATCCAATACTTTCTTAAGGGTCAGGGCTTTGTTGTGTTTGAGCGAGTTGATTATGTTGTTTGAGAATTAGAGACCCGGCTATTTAATATGGTGTGATTGCCAAGTCGAACCAGAGTATCCTAATAGATCTCTGGAGCCAATGCTGTTAAATAGTACAACCTTCGACTTATCTTTATTGAGGGCATAGCCTGAGGCTTTGGCAAATTTGGGTATGGAATTCATTATTTGGGAGATGGCGTGGCCATCTTTTTCTGTTACTATCGAAATATTGTATGTGTATTCAGCAACTTAAACAATTATGTTACTGAATACAATTTCTGTGATACTATTATTGTGTCTAATATTTGTTAGCAGTGGTTCAAGCAACAGGAGGAACAGAGAAGGAGATAGTGGGCATCCTTGTTGTGTGCCTTGACTCAGTGGGAAGGCTTGTGAGAGGAAACCACAGGCACTGACTCTGGTGGTGGAGTTAGTATATATGGCCATGACAGAGGCCATGATGAAGGTGGTGCCAAGGTTACATTTCCTTAGTACTGCAGAAAGGTAATTCCAGTTCTCTTTGTTGAATGCCTTTTCAGTGTCTAACAAGATAGCGGCTGTTGGTGTTGCTAGTGTTTGGGCTTTCTCTATCACATGACAAAGTAGTCTAGTACTATCACTGGAAAGTAGATTTTTTAGAAAGCCCACTTGTGAGGGGTGTATGAGTCTTGGCATGTATTGATGGATTATTTTGGCAGGTAGCTTAGCATAGATTTTACAGTCAATATTGATCAATGATATTGATCTATAGATCTTAGTTAGCAGTGGGTCTTTCCCTTCTTTTGCTGAGACCGCTATTACGGACTCAACAGGCGTGCCCGAAACCGTACCTGCTTCAGCCAAGCATGCATACAATTTGAGAAGGGGATCATTGAGTAGTTCTCTAAATGCCTTGTAAAAAAGGGCTGAGAAGCCTTCTGGGCCCAGGGCTTTACTAGTTTTTAGATGATTAGTTCCTTTTTAAATGTTTTGCTTGGGGATGGGGGAATTCAGCTCCTTTAGCTCTTCTTCATTGAGTAAGTTTTTCTAAGTACTGTTTGTTTCGTGTTCTGTGATTTCCATGTTTGGGAAATATAGGACTTCACAGTATATTTTGAAGGTGTCGGAAATTTTTTCTGGGTTTATTAGAATCTTGCAAAAACAACAGTTGATGGACAGAATGCATAACAATGTCATACATTCACCCCAGTACAGAGATCTGGGCCTAAATCCATCATTTTTTTTGCTCACCATGCCGGTCAAGCCATATGCAAATCAGTCTTGACCCTGTGCCTCATGGGTACAGTCCAGCCCGAACTGCCAAGCCAGGTCCTCCCTGGACTGGAAACAAGCATCATAGGACCGGTTTCGGGGTTTCACCCCTCTTCAGCCAGGATAGCTTGATTCCAGTGGCATGGAGAGCACGGGACCCACGTCTGGGCATACCCTTCCCACTCTGGGTGACAAATGCAAAAACAACAGTTGATGGACAGAATGCAGAACAATGTCAAACATTTACCCCAGTACAGAGATCTGGGCCTAAATCCATTATTTTTTTGCTCACGATGGCGTTCCAGTTTGAACCCAGCCTTATGCAAATCAGTCTTGACCCTGTGCCTCATGGGTACAGTCCAGCCCGAACTGCCAAGCCAGGTCCTCCCTGGACTGGAAAAAAGCATCCTAGGACCGGTTTCGGGGTTTCACCCCTCTTCAGCCAGGATAGCTTGATTCCAGTGGCATGGAGAGCACAGGACCCACGTCTGGGCATACCCTTCCCACTCGGGGTGACAACTGCAAAAACAACAGTTGATGGACAGAATGCAGAACAATGTCATACATTCACCCCAGTACAGAGATCTGGGCCTAAATCCATAATTTTTTTGCTCACCATGCCATTCCAGTTTGAACCCAGCCATATGCAAATCAGTCTTGACCCTGTGCCTCATGGGTACAGTCCAGCCCGAACTGCCAAGCCAGGTCCTCCCTGGACTGGAAACAAGCATCCTAGGACCGGTTTTGGGGTTTCACCCCTCTTCAGCCAGGATAGCTTGATTCCAGTGGCATGGAGAGCACGGGACCCACGTCTGGGCATACCCTTCCCACTCGGGGTTACAAATGCAAAAACAACAGTTCATGGACAGAATGCAGAACAATGTCATACATTTACCCCAGTACAGAGATCTGGGCCTAAATCCATCATTTTTTGCTCACCATGCCGTTCCAGTTTGAACCCAGCCATATACAAATCAGTCTTGACCCTGTGCCTCATGGGGACAGTCCAGCCTGAACTGCCAAGCCAGGTCATCCCTGGACTGGAAACAAGCATCCTAGGACCGGTTTCGGGGTTTCACCCCTCTTCAGCCAGGATAGCTTGATTCCAGTGGCATGGAGAGCACGGGACCCACGTCTGGGCATACCCTTCCCACTCGGGGTGACAAATGCAAAAACAACAGTTGATTGATAGAATGCAGAACAATGTCATACATTTACCCAAGTACAGAGATCTGGGCCTAAATCCATTCTTTTTTTGCTCACAATGCCGTTCCAGTTTGAACCCAGCCATATGCAAATCAGTCTTGACCCTGTGCCTAATGGGTATAGTCCAGCCCGAACTGCCAAGCCTGGTCCTCCCTGGACTGGAAACAAGCATCCTAGGACCGGTTTCCGGGTTTCACCCCTCTTCAGCCAGGATAGCTTGATTCCAGTGGCATGGAGAGCACGGGACCCACGTCTGGGCATACCCTTCCCACTCGGGGTGACAACTGCAAAAACAACAATTGATGGACAGAATGCAGAACAATGTCATACATTCACCCCAGTACAGACATCTGGGCCTAAATCCATCATTTTTTTGCTCACCATGCCGTTCCAGTTTGAACCCAGCCATATGCAAATCAGTCTTGACCCTGTGTCTCATGGGTACAGTCCAGCCGAACTGCCAAGCCAGGTCCTCCCTGGACTGGAAACAAGCATCCTAGGACCGGTTTTGGGTTTTCACCCCTCTTCAGCCAGGATAGCTTGATTCCAGTGGCATGGAGAGCACCGGACTCATGTCAAGGCATACCCTTCCCACTCGGGGTGACAAATGCAAAAACAACAGTTGATGGACAGAATGCAGAACAATGTCATACATTCACCCCAGTACAGAGATCTGGGCCTAAATCCATCATTTTTTGCTCACCATGCCGTTCCAGTTTGAACCCAGCCATATGCAAATCATTCTTGACCCTGTGCCTCATGGGTACCGTCCAGCCCGAACTGCCAAGCCAGGTCCTCCCTGAACTGGAAACAAGCCTCCTAGGACCGGTTTCGGGGTTTCACCCCCCTTCAGCCAGGATAGCTTGATTCCAGTGGCATGGAGAGCTCGGGACCCACGTCTGGGCATACCCTTCCCACTCGGGGTGACAAATGCAAAAATAACAGCTGATGGACAGAATGCCGAACAATGTCATACATTCAACCCAGTACAGAGATCTGGGCCTAAATCCATCATTTTTGTGCTCACCACGCCATTCCAGTTTGAACCCAGTCATATGCAAATCAGTCTTGACCCTGTGCCTCATGGGTACAGTCCAGCCCAAAATGCCAAGCCAGGTCCTCCGTGGACTGGAAACAAGCATCCTGGGACCGGTTTCGGGGTTTCACCCCTCTTCAGCCAGGATAGCTTGATTCCAGTGGCATGGAGAGCACGGGACCCACGTCTGGGCATACCCTTTCCACTCGGGGTGACAAATGCAAAAACAACAGTTGATGGACAGAATGCAGAACAATGTCATACATTCACCCCAGTGCAGAGATCTGGGCCTAAATGCATCATGTTTTTTGCTCACCATGCCGTTCCAGTTTGAACCCAGCCACATGCAAATCATTCTTGACCCTGTGCTTCATGGGTACAGTCCAGCCCGAATTGCCAAGCCAGGTCCTCCCTGGACTGGAAACAAGCATCCTAGGACCAGTTTCAGGGTTTCACCCGTCTTCAGCCAGGATAGCTTGATTTCAGTGGCATGGAGAGCACAGGACCCATGTCTGGGCATACCTTTCCCACTCGGGTGACAAATGCAAAAACAACAGTTGATGGACAGAATGCAGAAAAATGTCATACATTCACCCCAGTTCAGAGATCTGGGCCTAAATCCATCATTTTTTTGCTCACCACGCCATTCCAGTTTTAACCCAGTCATATGCAAATCAGTCTTGACCCTGTGCCTCATTGGTACAGTCCAGCCCAGACTGCCAAGCCAGGTCCTCCCTGGACTGGAAACAAGCATCCTGGGACCGGTTTCGGGGTTTCACCCCTCTTCAGCCACAATAGCTTGATTCCAGTGGCATGGAGAGCACGGGACCCACGTCTGGGCATACCCTTTCCACTCAGGGTGACAAATGCAAAAACAACAGTTGATGGACAGAACGCAGAACAATGTCATACATTCACCCCAGTACAGAGATCTGGGCCTAAATCCATCATTTTTTTGCTCATCATGCTGTTCCAGTTTGAACCCAGCCATATGCAAATCAGTCTTGACCCTGTGCCTCATGGGTACTGTCCAGCCCGAACTGCCAAGCCAGGTCCTCCCTGGACTGGAAACAAGCATCCTAGGACCGGTTTCGGGGTTTCAGTTGACTGGGGGTGAGTGCTTGCATTGTTCAACACTCTGTCCATCATCCCCTTTGGTTTTGCTTTGTTCGCCCTAAGTTGGCAGGGTATGCCCGGACGTGGGTCCCTTGTTCACTTTGCCACTGGATTCAAACTAGCCTGGCTGATGATGGCTGATTAGCCAGAAACCTGTCCCAGGAAGCTTATTTCCGGTCCAGGGAAGTCATGGCTTGGCAGTTCGGGCTGGACTATTCCCATGAGGCACAGGGTGAGACTGATTTGCATATGGCCATGTCTGAACTGGGGTGGCGGAGTGAGCTAAAGAATGATGATGGATTAAACCCAGATCAGTTGACTGGGGGTGAGTGCTTGCATTGTTCAACACTCTGTCCATCATCCCCTTTGGTTTTGCTTTGTTCGCCCTAAGTTGGCAGGGTATGCCCGGACATGGGTCCCTTGCTCACTTTGCCACTGGATTCAAACTAGCCTGGCTGATGACGGCTGATTAGCCAGAAACCGATCATAGGAAGCTTGTTTCCGGTCCAGGGAAGTCATGGCTTGGCAGTTCAGGCTGGACTATTTCCATGAGGCACAGGGTCAGACTGATTTGCATATGGCCATGTCTGAACTGGGGTGGCGGAGTGAGCTAAAGAATGATGATGGATTAAACCCAGATCAGTTGACTGGGGGTGAGTGCTTGCATTGTTCAACACTCTGTCCATCATCCCTTTTGGTTTTATTTTGTTCGCCCTAAGTTGGCAGGGTATGCCCAGACGTGGGTCCCTTGCTCACTTTGCCACTGGATTCAAACTAGCCTGGCTGATGACGGCTGATTAGCCAGAAACCAGTCCCAGGAAGCTTGTTTCCGGTCCCGGGGAGTCATGGCTTGGCAGTTCGGGCTGGACTATTCCCATGAGGCACAGGGTCAGACTGATTTGCATATGGCCATGTCTGAACTGGGGTGGCGGAGTGAGCTAAAGAATGATGATGGATTAAACCCAGATCAGTTGACTGGGGGTGTGTGCTTGCATTGTTCAACACTCTGTCCATCACCCCCTTTGGTTTTGCTTTATTAGAATCTTGTCTGATTTATCTTTAATGTCTGCTTGTACTTAAGATAGGCTACCAGCATCTTCCTTGCCTTGTTGTTCCGCAAGGTCCTATATTCTTTTGTTTGTTTATCCAAGATTCTGCTCAGTTACTTAAGATCTGGTTATATTTGTATTTCTTTGTAGTCAGGGATTCAAGATAGGATTCGTCCTTCGAGCATATGTGGTGGTGTTTAAAGATTTGTAATTCCTTTTCAAGGGCTAGTAGTTTTGCATTAGCTTCTTTGTTCATTTTTGTTCTTATCTGGATCAGAGAGCATCTTATTAATGCTTTTAGGGCGTCCCATCTAGTTAGAGGGGAGCTGTCAGATTCGATATTGTCATTAAGGAAGTTTCTTATAGCACAGCTTGTGTGCTAGACATTATCAGAGGATGATAGGATTTCATCGTTCAGCCTCCAGAAGGGATTTATATTGCTAGTTTTAAAGTCTGATAGCGTTAGGGTTATGCAGGAGTGATCTAAAACCAGTTTCAGCTCTATAGTTGTTTGAGCAATATTGTGTGAATGGTCTCCAGAAATCAGGATGTAATCAATACGTGAATACGTTGATTGAGGGGGTGGGAAGAATGTGTAATCCCCTTCTGAAGGATGTTGCAGCCTCCATGAGTCTTTGAGTTTAAACTTGTTAAAAAGTTGTCTTAGTAGTTTGTGCAATTTCCGAGGTTTGTATTTGAACATTAAATCCCTATCAATGATGGGGTCGAAAGGTAGGTTAAGGTCTCCAGCTAGTATGAGCAAGGAGTACTTGGGGATAGATATAAGGCTTCGTGTAAATTTGGTCCAGTAATCTTGATCATTTACGTTGGCAGTGTACACATTCGCAACATAAAAGTGACCCACATTTTGGCCAATTTAGCTATTATCCATCTCCCTTCCATATCTACTTTGGATTATAGCATATTAATTTTGGTGGCGTGAGAAATCTAAGTTATCACCCTGTTGTTCTTTGCTAATTCTGGAGAGTAAGATTCTTCTGCATATGTGCTAAGATAAAGAGCTCATTATTGATTGAGTTTGCATTCTTGTAAAATAATTATCTATCCTTTTAATGCAAGAGTGCAGACTAGCATTTTCTTTCTCTTGACCACATGGTTCAAGCCTTTGGTGTTTAGTGATACTACTTTTAGTGGTGGTGGTATATGTGTCATGCCTTAGTAATGTATTTGTGTAGTGCCCTAATATCTCAGTGTATTTAAATAAGCATCTAACAGGATCAAATTACCACCAAATTGGGAGGGGTATTTTTGTTATGCAGTTCTAAATAGTGGATTTGTTTAACATTCCTGTTGCAGTTTTCTTGTGTATTGTACAGAGCTTTGAAGCAAGATCCATCCTGTAAACCCATCATTGTTGTAAGAGCGGTCATGGTGGAGTTACTGAGGTGAACTTGACAAATTATTAAACAAAATATACAAATACAAATGAGCAAAAAACAGACTTTGGTAACCCTCATAGTCTGACACCCTCCCACTCCCTCAGGCCCTCCCCCATTTGTCATCATAGAACGTGGCAATCAGGGGAGTTGCTGCTTATACCGATAGTGATAGTGATGTTGTAGGCAAATGCGTACTCTATATTACTTATGATTATTGTGCAATGGTGAGGACATTTGTTTGTTGCTGTAATGACAGTGTTAGTGAAGAGGGAAGGGCGAATTATGATTCCAATATGAGATTCATATGTATGGTTGAAGTGATACATGGGACACGAAATTGTCCGACCTTTAAATTCATACCGGGAAAGACGCCTAGCTGTCGCTGTTTTGTAGACCGGAAATGAAAACCTTCTAATGCATTTGATTGCGTGGGGGCAAGTGTGTGAAGGTGATCTACTGTACTCACGGGTTGTTCTGATGGTAAACCTAATTGAGTGATAGAGTTGTTTCTCTCTCTTGTTTGGGGAATAGAACCTACTTGTAATTTGTGGTTGTGCCAAATTAGTGTGTTTTGTCTATAATCTGGCTAGGCTTTGACTAGCGAACAAAAGGAAGCATTTTGTAAGGCCATCTTGTGAGCCCATGGGCCCTTTTAAAAACTGTGGCCACTGAGTGCTTTTTCAAGAATATATATATATATTCACTGAAAAAACCATAGGTTTCAGGGGCGTTATAGTTAGCTGGACTTTTCACTTGTACAAAACCATTGAAATTCCCCCGTTATAGTTAGTTCAGCTAACTATAACTCGCGCGCCCGCAATGTACTGCAGATGACGTCACATATTACATCACTCATGACATGGTCAGTGACATCACTCATGACATCACTGATGACATCTCAAATGACATCACTGATGACATCATCCAGTGAATGTGTGTTTTTCTGAAAATTACATATGTTTTATATATGTATATCTCAAGGTCGATGGAAGAATAAATGGGTATATAAATTTCTAAATGGATGATTTGTTTTTGAAAAATTGATTGTATAACTGACTGATTAAGTGTATCTTAGTGAATACATGGCTTAGTGAGTAATGTTTAAATGTGTAAATATCTGTATCAGTCTCTCACTTTGTGTATAAGTGGATGCACAGGTTGGTGAGTAGCTACATGAGTGTCTATATAGGTTATTAGTTGTTTTTTGAGTATCAGTATGAGTGTCTGAGTGTCTGTATGGTTCGGTGGGGGGATATTACGTAGTGCATAGGTGCATGAATGAGTGACTCACTGTTTGTATGTGTTGAAGACAGCATGTGTGCAGGACTGTAGGGGTGGATGAGTGTGTGCATGGGTGTGTTAGTGAGTGATAGACTGTCTCAATAGTGTCTTTATGAGTAACTACATTTGTTTTAAACTAGTATATGTGACTATTGGTGTATATAAGTGAGTATATGTGAGAGTGAGAGATTGAAAGAGTTCCTGTATGAATAAGTATGTGTTTCTATAAGTGATTGTTTAAAAGACTAAGTATGTGTAAGTTTCTGTAGAAGTAAGTGTGGTGGTGTGTGTATAACTGTATATGCAAGTAAATGGATGTTTGATTCTTTATTAGCATGAGTGACTATGTGTGTGAGTAACTCTATGGATGAGTGGTGTTGTGTAACAGGATGTATAGGTGTGTGAGTACATATGATGAGTGAGTACATGTATGAGTGACTGTATAGGACTGTTGGTGAATGAGTGGATGTGTATGTGGATCTTAGAGTTACTGAATAGGTTGTTGTAACTGGTATTGGTATGTCCATTGTTTTGAACATTGTAGTTTCTATTTTTGAATGTGTGTATCAAAGGTTATATTAGGGGAAGAGGAGGTCTGCCACTCTATCACAAGGATGATGTCATCAGTGATGTCATTTGAGATGTCATCAGTAATGTCATGAGTGATGTCACTGACCATGTCATGAGTGATGCAATATGTGACGTCATCAGCAGTGCATTGCGTGCGCGCGAGTTATAGTTAGCTGAACTAACTATAACGGGGGAATTGCAATGGTTTTGTACGAGTGAAAAGTCCAGCTAACTATAACGCCCCTGAAATCTATGTTTTTTTCAGTGAATTTCTAAGGTTCTTTAAATGCTAATTTCTAACTATAACGTGCCTGAAACCTGTGGTTTTTTCAGTGAATTTCAAAGGTTTTTTAAATGCTAATTTCTAACAATGCCTACAGAGATAGGACATGTGAAGAAAGAAGAAAAAACGCACAGAAAGAAAAAAAAGAAATGCAGAAAGAAGCAACAGAAGTTCTCAAAGACGAAGAAAAGTGCAGGAAGAAGGATAACGTGCAGAAAGAACAAACAGAAGAGCAGAAAGAAGCCTTGTTGCAAAATCATCCTGTACCCTCAACTTTTTCAGATGGATACTGGTGGTAACTGAGTCTGACTAACCAGTCCTAGAGCCAGTGCTATGTTAAAAGACACTCAGAATACAGTGAAAACACCTACATACACTAGGGAACACTATGCGTTGGGGTCCCCCTGTGATCAGCATGACCTCCTCTGTAAGCCCCTAGTATATGATAGGGCAGGGGATTAAAACTACCTCTTAAAACGCGCCACAGGGCGTGTTTGCACACGTCACCTCAGGCCCCGTCCCCTCACTTCCCCACTGGTAAACACGCCCTGTGGCCGTTTTAAGTTGGGAGATTAAGTCCCCTTGAATCCTGAGGGTCCCTAGGGTCCAACTAGACCACTAGGTACCTCCAGTAAGCGCCACAGAGCTGCGTTGCAGAGAGATGTAAAAAGGGGCACGGCCTAGACCACCTCTCTGCAACGTAGCGGAGTGGTGCTTACTGGAAGCACCTGGTGGGCTAGTGGGCCCCCAGGGTCCCTCAGGATTGAAGGGGAATTATTTCCCCAACTTAAAACGCGCCACAGGGCTTGATTGCACACGTTAACTCAGGCCCCGTCCCCTCCCTTCACCGCTGTGTAAACACGCCCTGTGGCCGTTTTTAGTTGGGAGATTAAGTTCATTTGAATCCAGAGGGTCCCTAGGGTCCAACTAGCCCACTAGGTACCTCCAGTATGCGTCACAGAGAGGCGTTGCAGAGAGGTGTAAAAAGTGGCACGGCCTGGACCACCTCTCTGCAACGCAGCTCAGTGGCGCTTACTGGAAGCACCTGGTGGGCTAATTAGCCCCCAAGGGCCCTCAGGATTGAAGGGGAATTATTTTCCCAACTTGAAACGCGCCACAGGACTTGTTTGCACACGTTAACGCAGGCCCCGTCCCTTCCCTTCACCACTGTGTAAACACGCCCTGTGGCCGTTTTTAGTTGGGAGATTAAGTTAATTTGAATCCTGAGGGTCCCTAGGGTCCAACTAGCCCACTAGGTACCTCCAGTATGCACCACAGAGCTGCGTTGCAGAGAGGTGTAAAAAGTGGCACGGCCTGGACCACCTCTCTGCAACGCAGCTCAGTGGCGCTTACTGGAAACACGTGGTGGGCTAGTTAGCCCCCAGGGGCCCTCAGGATTGAAGGGGAATTATTTCCCCAACTTAAAACGCACCATAGGGCGTGTTTGCACAAGTCACCTCAGGCCGGTCCCCTTCCTTCGCCACTGTGTAAACATGCCCTGTGGCCATTTTTTAAGTTGGGGGATTAAGTCCCCTTGAATCCTGAGGATCCCTAGGGGCAAAATAGCCCAATAGGTACGTCCAGTAAGCGCCATTGCAGAGAGGTGTAAAAAGGGGCACGGCCTGCACCACCTCTCTGCAACGCAGAGCAGTGGCACTTACTGGAAGCACCTGGTGGGCTAGTTGGCCCCCAGGGTCCCTCAGGATTGAAAGGGAATTATTTCCCCAACTTAAAACGCGACACAGGGCGTGTTTGCACACGTCACCTCAGGCCCCGCCCCCTCCCATCACCACTGTGTAAACGCGCCCTGTGGCCGTTCTAAGTTGAGAGATTAAGTCCCCTTGAATCCTAAGGGTCCCTAGCGTCAAACTAGCCCACTAGGTACCTCCAGTAAGCGCCACAGAGCTGCGTTGCATAGAGGTGTAAAAAGGGGCATGGCCTCAGAACACCTGTCTGCAACGCAGCTCCCTGGCGCACACTGGAGATACCTGTTGGGCTAGTTGGCCCTCAGGGACCCTCTGTATTGAAGGGGAATTAATTCCCCAACTTACAACTGGCCAGGGGGCTTGTTTGCAGAATGCTGCAAGGAGGGGGCGTGTGCTCCAGTGCGATGCCGGTCTTTTATTTATTTTATTTTTTTAAGAAGGAGGGCTGTGTTGCCTCCCTTCTTTTTCTAATTTACTGGCCCTGGGGACCCCATCCCCCAGGGCCTGCACCCTAATTTTTTTTGTTGAAAAAAATAAATTTGGCCCTCCCAAGGCCTTAATTGCCCCGGGGACCCCAACCCCCGGGTCATGGCCTTTTTTTAATTTAAATTCTTTAGGAGGGGGCTGCGTTGCCCCCCTCCTCAGGCCACTTATGGCTCCGGGGACCCCATCCCCCGGGGCCAGCCTTTGTTTTTTTTTATTTTAAAAATATATATATTTATAGAAACACCTAGGACATGCTGGACAAACCGTATGTACCTATCACCATGACGATTTGCGTGATATTCATTAAAAGGCGACTATGAATAGAATGAATCCACATGGAATGTATTTACACCGCTAGTGAAGCTCTGACGTGTCTGACGCCCTACCGTGCCTAATCCCGGTGCCCCCGCCGGTGGGTACTCTCTAAGTAGACACCCTTGTCGTTTATTTATACAAACATGGGTAGCTATTGACGGGCACATTTAATATACACGCACACCAAGCCATTCAAAGGGGATTCGTCAAAAATTCGACCAAACTATGCAAGAAACCCCCCTCACGGTTAATAAAAAACACATCCACCGCCGGACGTGTAATACTTTTTATTTTACTCTCTGGAAAGGAGACAAAACTCACTTGAGAGTCACAGCGTGCTCCTGGCTGAGCCCAATGCTGTGTTACACCCACCAGTGCCCGCCGATTGCCTCACACCTCTGTGTTGTATTCCACCAGCTAGTGCGTATGCTATGACACTCTCTAGCCCATGTGCACTGTAACACCACCCCGTGAATATGTCATGCCACACTTGCCTTCGCATGGGTTATATTGCCCCATCTAACGTGCCTTCCTCGATGTGTATGTTATAACGCACAGCGCTATGCCACACATATTACAATCTGGGATCCATATCTTTGTCACAGTGCATATGCAACGTTACACTCCCCAGCACATATTTTATATTACAACTTTAGAGACTAGTTATGTTACACAACACTGCCCTGTGCACATTACACTCCAAGGCGTATATCGCATAGCACGCGCTAGTGCCTGTGCTATCTCGCGCTCTCCAATGAATCTATCATTGCGCACAATGTATTGCATATTATATTTCACGCCCCGGTTCATCTTATATCACACTTTTTGGTGCATAGTTTATACAATATACTACATCTAGTTTTCATTTTCAATCGTGCTCTCAGGACTATGTTCTATATAACACTGCGTCCACCTACCCTTTTCACGGGCATTACATTTTGCGATGGGGGTGGAGGGTCAGGGGGTGTTTCTGCCAAGTGAGCCCGGAGTCACAGTCACAAACGTCCTCTTCTTCCTGAATAAAAGTGAGATTATGCTGCATACTTGTTCATATTTTAAGTAGTTCGCACAGACACACATTTTAAAAACAATAAAGTTCCTAATACCCACCTTCTGTGAACAGTTAGCTTGCTGCCCCATCCTCCTCCTCCCTATCCTCTGTTGTCTGAATCCATGGACTAGCCTCCTCCCTCCTGCCATGCATGGTCTGATGTGCTGCCACTGCCCTCCATTAAGCATGATGTACCAGTCCACTCCTCCTGCCCTCCATTGCCCAATTCTATGGCCCATCATTGACCTGCTTAGCCTCTGTGCTTAGCTTGCTGCCCCTATTCTCCTTCCCCCTGCCCTCCGATGTCTTTGTGCATGCCCCTGCTCCATCCTTTTTGCCCACTATGTTCCATGGACCTGCCACTCCTATCTACTCTGAGTGTTCTGTTGAGCTGCCACTCCCCTCCCACCTGCCTAGCATTGTCAGATGACTGTAACCTGTCCCTGCCACCTCCACCCTGCCTGTCCACATGCCATGCCCCTATCTCCTTCCTCCTGTCCTCCATGGTCCATTTTACTGCCACACCCTTCTGCCCTCCCTGATCTGTTGTGCTGCAACTGCTTCTCCTGCCTGCCCCGCGTGGTCTGTTGTGAGGCCCCTTCCCCTGAACTCTCTTGTCTGTGCCCAGGTCCTAACCCTCCCTTCTATCCTCCATGGTCCTTTGTGCATGCCCCTGCACCCTCCTTCTTGCCCATCATAGCCATTGTGCTGCCACTAACCCTCCCGCTTGCCATGCATGGTCTTCTGTGCTGCCATGGCCCCTCCCACCTTCCCTGTGTGGTCAGCTAGCTGCCCCTGACCCCCTCCCACCTTCCTTCCATGGTCTGTGTGTATGCCACCATAGTCTCATTGTTGCTCTCCATGGTGTGTCTTGTTTCTAGTGCCCATCCTGCCTGACCTCCATGGTCATCTTGCTGCTCCTGCCCTGCCACCTTGCCCCCAGCCCTCTGTTTCCATGTGCAGACCCCCTATTCCCTCCCTCCTGGCTTGTCTGTTCCATTGTAATGCCCCTGATCCATCCCTCCTGCCCTTTATGGTCTGTTATGCTGCAGCTTTCTCTCCTGTCTGTCCATGATGGTCAGCTAGCTACCATTGCCTCTTTCCCATCTGTTCTCTGTTGTCCATGTGCATGGTCCTGTCCCCTCCCTATTGCTTTCTATAGATTGTTGTGCTGCACTCCCGCCCCGCATGCGCTGTGTGGTGTATTGTGCTGCTGCAAACCCTGATGCCTGCTCTGTAGGGTCAGTTTGGTGCACCTCTCCATGTCCCTCCTGTCCTCTGTTATCCGAGTCCATGTCCCTACCCCAATTCCTCCTGCCTACCATGATTCAATGTACCATACTTGCGAACATTTTGAACTTGGTAAGAGGGAGATTTTGAAAAAAAACTGGGGTTTTGATTTTCCCCTTTGAGTTACATTGAAAAAGAGGAGATTGTAGACAGGAGACAGATCAAATAAAGCCCATTTGAGCTTAAAAACATTGGACGTTTCCTGGCTGAAACAGGTCTGTTGGCATGTATGGTTGTACTACCACTGCCTCTTCCTTCTGCCCACAATGGTCTATTATATTGCCACAGCCTCTCTTGCCAGTCCTGTATTGTTGGTTTGTTGCCCCTGCCCCCCTTTCCACTGCCCTCCATAGTCTGTTGTGCTGCCACTGCCCTTCCTGCCTGCCCAGTGTGGTCAAATTGTTGCCTCTGCACTCTCCTACCTGCCTTCAATTTTCAGAGTCCGTGCCCCTGGCCTCTGCCTCTCAACAGTATCCCAATGAACAACTAGATTGCTAACATTCTATATTTATTACAAAAGTGTGGAACGCCTGATGTCATCTTGATGTAATCAAAACTGTAATACCTAGAGTATTTCCTTTAGAAATTACATATATGAGAGGGTCTTATTTGCATCAAAATTATGGTTAGTGCTCTAAAAAACTAAAATGAGGACATATTTTCTGAGTTTTCAAATAGCGACAAAGAACTTTTAAATTATTTGTAATCTTTATGTTTTTTATCCAGTTGACCACTTGATTAAATGTTGCACCTTGGCAAGAGGATGTGGTGTTACTGCTAGAGCTACAGACTTTGCAACTGGGGAACCAGGTTGGAGTTTCTGCTTCAGCTCAACATGCTGTGATTGTGGTCAAATCGCTTAATCTCCCCATGTCTACAACCAAAATGCATTTGATCTTGTGTGATGTAACCAATGCTCAAGTAAAGCATTCCTATACCTGACAAGTCTGCACTATATAAAACTGCAAATACACAAAAAATAAGTGTTTTGCACACTTCTGTCATTGGGCTACATGTGGGCTACATCTGGGTGATATTTGTGCTGCATTTAGGCTCTTTTGTGTCTGGTGGCCATCTTGGGAGATTTATTTGTTATGAAGTTTCCTAATTTCCTCATTTACTGCAGTCTCCTCAGTAGGAAATGCTTTCAGTTTTTTACTTTGATTCCATCAAGAAGGTGTTCAGATATGTCACACATTTGCCATAAATTCTGAATGTTAGCACTCTAGTTGCTCATTAGATCACTGTAGTAAAGCTACTGCTCACCACGGAAGTCTGCTGCTGGTATTAAAGGTGCATGTTTCAGTCTGCATATCAGAATTTTTTAATGAAATAGAAGAGGATTTGAGAAGTCACTCAAAATGTGCCCTAATTTTTCGTTCTTCAGCACTAATCATAATGTCTATGGCAAAATGAACCCCCTCATTGTGTTCCTTTTTAAATTAAATGTTTTAAGTGTTACCAGTTTATTCCAATCAAGATGGCTTCAGGTGTGCCATACTTTTGTCATAAGTAAGACAGTAAGCGCTCTAGTTGTTCTTAAGAACACTCTGGGACATTCTGTCATTAGGCTATACTTGGGCTACATCTGGGTGATATTTGGGCTACATTTGGGCTCTTTTGTCTCTGGTGGCCATCTTGGGAGATTTATTTGTTATGAAGTTTCCTAATTTCCTCATTTACTGCAGTCTCCTCAGTGGGAATACTTTCAGTTTTTTATTTTGGTTCCATCAAGAAGGCATTCATATGTGTCACACATTTGCCATAAATTCTGAATGTTAGCACTCTAGTTGCTCATTAGATCACTGTAGTAAAACTACTGCTCACCAGAGAAGTCTGCTGCTGGTATTCAAAGTGCATGTTTCAGTCTGCATGTCAGAATTTATTTATGAAATAGAAGAGGATTTGAGAAGTCAAAATGTGCCCTAATTTTTCTTTCTGCAGAGCTAATCATATTTTCTATGGCAAAATGAACCCCTTCATTTTGTTCCTTTGTAAATTAAATGTTTTAAGTGTTACCACTTTATTCCAATCAAGATGGCTTCAGGTGTGCCATACTTTTGTCATAAGTAAGACTGTTAGCGCTCTAGTTGTTCGTTAGAACACTCTGGGACATTCTGTCATTGGGCTATACTTGGGCTACATCTGCGTGATATTTGGGCAACATTTGGGCTCTTTTGTCTCTGGTGGCCATCGTGGGAGATTTATTTGTTATGAAGTTTACAGAAAATATGCTCTCAGTTAGCTTATAGATCACCTTCCAAACCTCTGTGGGAAAAGCATGAGAAAATAGTTTTCTCTCAAACATAATTCATGATATCACAGCAGAAGGATTTTTCACATGGTAAAATCACCTTAGAACTAACCCTGGGCGTAGTTCGCGAAGTAGCACTTCGCGAAGCTACGCAAAGTGCAGTTCGCACTACGCGAGCTACGCATAGCACTTCGCGAACTGCGTAGTACCTTGCGAGATGTGCCAGATGTCGTTTTCAACGATTGCACAGTGCGGACAAGCAACCGGCACTGTGCAATAATTGAAAATGGCATCTTGCACAGTGCGAGCTGTAGTTTTCTGCTGCTCGAGTAGATTTTTACTCGAGCGGCAGCTTTCTCAACACAAACTGGTAGTTTCTCATCGCAAGCGGTCGCGAGTATACGTGACCACTCGCAATGAGAAACCTGACCTCCTCGCGTTGGGAATCTCGCCGGGAGGTATATTTTCCATGCTCGCGATCGCCAACTTGATGTTGCTGATCGCGAACAAGGAAAAAGTCTCGCCAGGATGTCATTTTGCTTGCTCGCGGTCGCCAACTTGACGTTGAGGACCGCGAGCAAGCAAAAAATGACTGCAGCACTACGCAACACTACGCTACGCGTGTTCGCACTGTGCTACGTGCAGTACGCGTAGTGCGAAGTAGCGCGAACTTCGCAAACTACGCGAGCGTAGCGCAGTGCTTTGCCCAGGCTTACTTAGAACACACCACAATTCCTAAAATGAGTATGGTACCATCAACAAATGATTTATAATGTAACTAAAGTCTTAAAACCTTCTATTAACTGCAATGCTTTTTAATGAGGTGCTATCATGTATATTGGTCCCAAGATGGCTGCCAACACTTCTTGGATGAAGTGCTGACAGCCAATCAGATCTCACGATGAGATGTGTGGTTAGGCTCCGCCCAGATATATATGTGATTTTACTTTTGATTTTCTCAGGAACTACTGAATGGATTTACACCATTTAAGCAAAAGGCACATGCCTGACCTGAGGACAACCTCTTTGCCAAATTTCAAGTCATTCTGTTCAGCCGTTCGGGCTGTACCTTCGACTAAAGGTCCTATGGGAAAATGCATGGGGAAAACGTGTTTTGGACCCCCCTTTATTCTCAGCCCCCGCTTGACGAATCACCTCGAGACTTTCAGGGTAGGAGCTGAGCGGAGCGCCCCATTAGTTTTGAAAATTTCACGAAGATAAGTCAACCGGCGCCAAAGTTATTCAAAATAGAATTTTCAGATTTCCTATGGGAACTCGGTCCTAACTATAACTATCTTCTGGCGACCGCCAGTAGATAATATATATATATATATATGTATATATATATTCACTGAAAAAACCATAGGTTTCACACATGTTATAGTTAGCTGGACATTTTACTGATAAAAAACCAATGAAATTCCCCCGTTATAGTTACTGTAGGCAACTATAACTCACGCGACCGCAATCCTCTGCTGATGCTAATACTGTATTTAGACACTTATTTGCCCATGTCTTCTTCCATTAAATTTTAGCTATACATATATTACAAGTATTTTTTTTTCATAAAGACACATATGTCATCAGCAGAGGATTACGGTCGCGTGAGTTATAGTTGCCTACAGTAACTATAACAGGGGAATTTCATTGGTTTTTTATCAGTAAAATGTCCAGCTAACTATAACATGTGTGAAACCTATGGTTTTTTCAGTGAATTTGCAAGGTTTTTTAAATGCTAATTCCTAACTATAACGTGTGTGAAACCTATGGTTTTTTCAGTGAATTTGTACGTTTTTCTAAATGCTAAGTTACTTTACGCCATTCGTGGCGTTGCGCGCCCACTTAACGCAGTTCGTTCCGTGCGCGCACGGTGCGCTTCACGTGCGCGCGCACGTGTGCGCGCACAGTGAGCACGCGGTGCGCTGCGCGCACCGCGTGCCCACATTATGCGGGATGGGCCATGTACGCACGATGCGCTTCGTGCACCGTGCGCACATGGGGGACATATTATGCGCATCGTTTTGAAATGTATTCTTTGTTAATTTTATAGCTTTTATAAGCCATGCACAAATGGTGCACTACGGGCACCATTTGCACACGGGGTGGGGAGAATGTGGATTTTTTTATTTTTTTTTATTTTTACCGTACGCGTAATCGGCGAATTTCCGAAAAAAAAAAAAAATTTTTTGGGCTTGGTGGGTTGTTTGGGGACCCCTATATCAATGCTGGGTGGTTAGGATGTGACGAAACTGCCTCTTTAGCCATTTTTTGGCTTCGTTTTTGCTGCCCAACTCAGAGAGCGAGAGAGAAAATGGCAGCCGCCGCTTCCTGGTTTCGACCGATTCGAATGTTTACTAAGATCTAAGAGCCAATCAAAATCGCGCTCGTGCACGCCACCGTACGCGTACGGTAAGCGCACCGTAAGCGCACCGTAAGCTGGCTCAGATATATATATTGATTTAAAGGCTATTTTCTCAGAATCTACTGAACAGATTTACACCAAACCTACAAAAGGCACTTCCTTGACCTGAGGACTAGCTCTCTGCCAAATTTCAAGTAATTCTGTTCAGCCGTTCGGGCTGTAGCTGTGTCTAAAGGTCCTATGGAAAAATGCATGGGAAAAACGCGTTTTGGGACCCCCCTTTTATCTCAGCCCCCGCTTGACCAATCCCCCCGAGACTTTCAGGGTAGGAGCGGAGCGTAGCACCCCACCTATTTTGAAAAATGTGCGAGGATTCGTCGACCGGCGCCAAAGTTATTCAAAATAGAATGTTGCGGATTTCCTATGGAAACGTGGTCCTAACTATAACTACCTACTGGCGACCGCCAGTAGGTAATATATATATATATATATATATATATATATATATATATATATATATATATATATATATATATATATATATATATATATATATATATATATATATATATATATCACACCAACGAGTTGCCTGCTGAGAGAGGACCACACACAGGTAAGTTTTCTTTGGTCAACATTTATTGAGCAAAGGCGATCCTGCCACGAACATCGCTCCACAACAAATAGTCCTCCTGACGCGTTTCGTGCATAGAGAGCACTTCTTCATGAGGTATGGACTCGCAAGGATTGGAACCAGCATTTTTTCAAGCACGACATATATGATAACTTCCCCGCCCTTTTGGGCGTGGCCACCCCTGTGGCCTGATGGTCAATGTAGGCTTGTCTTACTGCAGTGAGTTGCGGGTTCCACCCTCGTTGATTGAAATGAATTCCCAAGTGGGGTGTGCAGACAGCGTGCAGGTTTCAGGATTGCCGCTTCACTTTGCTCAATCACCCTTCCTGTTCCAAAGCTAAATGCCGGTTGACACATCAGCGGAACTGCGCAGAGCGCAGCGGGGTCACTCTCGCGGCTCAGGCGGGGCCGCAAAACATCACACCAACGAGTTGCCTGCTGAGAGAGGACCACACACATCAACGAGGGTGGAACCCGCAACTCACTGCAGTAAGACAAGCCTACATTGACCATCAGGCCACAGGGGTGGCCACGCCCAAAAGGCCGGGGAAGTTGTCATATATGTCGTGCTTGAAAAAATGCTGGTTCCAATCCTTGCGAGTCCATACCTTATGAAGAAGTGCTCTCTATGCACGAAACGCGTCAGGAGGACTATTTGTTGTGGAGCGATGTTCGTGGCAGGATCGCCTTTGCTCAATAAATGGTGACCAAAGAAAACTTACCTGAGTGTGGTCCTCTCTCATCAGGCAACTCGTTGGTGTGATATATATATATATATATATTCACTTAAAAAACCATAGGTTTCCCACAGGTTGTAGTTAGGTGGACATTTCACTCGTAAAAAACCAATGAAATTCCACCGTTATAGTTAGTTCAGATAACTATAACTCGCGCGCCCGCAATCCACTGCTCATGACGTCACATATTACATCACTCATGACATGGTCAGTGGCATCACTCATGACATCACTGATGACATCATCCTTGTGATAGAGTGGCGGTCGCGCGAGTTATAGTTATTTGAACTAACTATAACGGGGGAATTTCATTGGTTTTTTACGAGTGAAATGTCCACCTAACTATAACCTGTGTGAAACCTATGGTTTTTTAAGTGAATTTGCAAGGTTTTTTAAATGCTAATTCCTAACTATAACGTGTGTGAAACCTATGGTTTTTTAAGTGAATTTGTACGGTTTTTAAAATGCTAAGTTATGTATTTATTAATATATATATATTTTTTTAAGGTTTTTCACCGTGCGCGCACTGTGCGCGCTTATAGATATTTATTACCTACTGGCGGTCGCCAGTAGGTAGTTATAGTTAGGACCCCTTTTCCATAGGAAAACCTCAACATTCTATTTTGAATAACTTTGGCGCCGGTCGACGAATCCTCGCGAATTTCTCAAAATAGGTGGGGCGCTACGCTCCGCTCCTACCCTGAAAGTCTCGGGGGGATTCGTCAAGCGGGGGCTGAGATAAAAGGGGGGTCCCAAAACGCGTTTTTCCCATGCATTTTTCCATAGGACCTTTAGAACGAGCTACAGCCCGAACGGCTGAACAGAATTACTAGAAATTTGGCAGAGAGGTAGTCCTCAGGTCAAGGAAGTGCCTTTTGTAGGTTTGGTGTAAATCTGTTCAGTAGATCCTGAGAAAATAGCCTTTAAATCAATATATATATCTGTGGAAGCTTACGGTGCGCTTACCGTGCGCTTACGGTAAGCTTACGGTAAGCTTACGGTACGCGTACGGTGCCGTGCGCGAGCGCGATTCTGATTGGCTGTTAGATCTTAGTAAACATTCGAATCGGTCGAAACCAGGAAGCGGCGGCCGCCATTTTCTCTCTTGAACTGTCAGGGGGGTGAATAAAAAAGGTGGATAATGTGAAAAGGGGGCAGGCTCGACAGTTCCTGACCCCCTAGCCTTGGTCAGGGGGTTCCAGAAAGACCCTCAAGGGCAAAAATAAAAAAAAATTATTTTTCGAAAAATCGCCGTATGCGCGTAGCGTACGCGCACGGCGACCTGCGGAATTACGCGTACCGTGCGCGCACGGAAAAAAAAAATTTGCGAAAAGGGAAGCTTAAAAAAAAATAAAAAAAATTGTGAGGTAAGGTTGGCTCTTATAAGAGCCGTTGGGTTCATACAGGGATGGAGGAAAGAAAGAATGGGAGTATTATGAGCGTCTACAAACATGCTGGTCTATCTTATTGTTAATAAGGGGAAGACTAACCTCCCCAAAAACAATAAGACCACCACATTTTGTACACCTCATTTCAACACTCGCAAATCGAGGGTTGATGTCCAAAGGAAAAGAAGAAGGTGATGCTCCAACAACAGAGGAAGGGCTCAGCTGAGCTGCCGATGATGTACTCGGCTGAGCATCTGAGGCTGGGCTCTGGTGACTTACTGAAGAGTTTTCTCCAGTATGTTGAGCAAAGGTCCTTGGGTGTTTGTCCTGAAGGTGTCTCATCATAGAGTGATTTCCAAAGGAATATTTCCTACTTGGATTTCCTCTTGATAAAACACGATCACAAAGTATGCAAGTGACCTTTGGAGCATTGACCTTTTTCTCCCCCTCTGGAAAAGTGAAATACTCCCATACAAAAGAAGTCTTTTGTTTCCTCCTTCTCTGGATCATGGTGGTGCTGCTGGCCTCACTCTCAGAAGAGCCCTGCTGTTCTGCCATTGTATCCCAATGTCAATCCAGCTCCTGCTCCTAGAGAATCACAAGCAGAAATGAGGGGAATGGGTGTGGTGTGGGAAGAATCTGGAACTGAAAGTAGTATCAACCAATGAAAAGTGTTCTTTCAAGCAGTAAAGAGGGGAATGGGTGTGGTGTGGGAAGTTTCTGGAAGTGAAAGTAATTTCAACCAATAAAAAGTGTTCTTTGTAAGTCACATGACCTACCGTGCGCGCACGTGACGCTTACGGTGCGCTTACGTCACTTTCGCGCATGCGCATTACACGCCCCTGCGTAACCGCGACGTTGCTTCCGGGTGTACGCGTACGGCACGCACGTATCACGTATCGCGCATGCGCATTACACGCCCCTGCGTAACCGCGACGTTGCTTCCGGGTGTACGCGTACGGCACGCACGTATCACGTATCGCGCATGCGCATTACACGCCCCTGCGTAACCGCGACGTTGCTTCCGGGTATACGCGTACGGCACGCACGTATCACGTAGGCGCGCTGCACTAATTACGTCCAGAGCGCGTAGCGTCAGCTTACCGTACGCGTATTTTACAAGCGCATAGCGTCAGCTTACCGTACGCGCACGGAAAAAAATGCATTAAAAAAAACCTTTCGATAATGCAGGATATAGTACATAAATTATTAAAAAAAGGCTTACAAAAAATGAAATAAAAAAAATTGCATTAAATTATAATAAAAATATAAAATCGAAATAAAAAACCACTATCCACATTGACCCCACCCCCTGTGCTTTTGGTGGCGTTAAGTGGGCGCGCACGCCACGAATGGCGTAAAGTAACTTAGCATTTAAAAAAACGAAAAAAATAAACTGAAAAAACCATAGGTTTCACACACGTTATAGTTAGGAATTAGCATTTAAAAAACCTTGCAAATTCACTGAAAAAACCATGGGTTTCACACACGTTATAGTTAGGAATTAGCATTTAAAAAACCTTAGAAATTCAGTGAAAAAACCATAGCTTTCACACATGTTATAGTTAGCTGGACATTTTACTCGTAAAAAACCAATGAAATTGCCCCGTTATAGTTAGTTCAGCTAACTATAACTCGCGCGCCCGCAATGCACTGCTGATGACGTCACATATTACATCACTCATGACATGGTCAGTGACATCACTCATGACATCACTGATGACATCTCAAATGACATCACTGATGACATCACTGATGACATCATCCTTGTGATAGAGTGGCAGACCTCCTCTTCCCCTAATATAACCTTTGACACACACATTCAAAAATAGAGACTAAAATTTACAAAACAATGGACATACCAATAACAGTTACAACAACCTCTTCAGTAATTCTAAGATCCACATACACATCCACTCATTCACCAACAGTCCAATACAGTCACTCATACATGTACTCACTCATCATATGTACTCATACACCTATACATCCTGTTACACAATGCCACTCATCCATAGAGCAACTCACACACATAGTCACTCATGCTAATAAAGAATCAAACATACATTTACTTGCATATACAGTTATACACACACCACCACACTTACTTCTACGGAAACTTACACATACTTAGTCTTTTAAACAATCACTTATAGAAACACATACTTATTCATACAGGAACTCTTTCAATCTCTCACATATACTCACATATATACACCAATAGTCACATATACTAGTTTTAAACATATGTAGTTACTCATAAAGACACTATTGAGACAGTCATTCACTCACTAACACACCCATACACACACTCATCCACCCATGCAGTCCTGCACACATGCTCTGTTCAACACATACAAACAGTGAGTCACTCATTCATGCACCTATGCACTACGTAATACCCCCCACCGAACCATGCAGACACTCAGACTGATACTCAAAAAACCAACTAATAACCTATATAGACACCCATGTAGCTACTCACCAACCCATGCAGCCACTTATACACAAAGTGAGAGACTGATACAGATATTTACATATTTAAACATTACTCACTAAGCCATGTATTCACTAAGATACACTTAATCAGTCAGTTATACAATCAATTTTTCAAAAACAAATCATCCATTTAGACACTTATATACCCATTTATTCTTCCATCGTCCTTGAGATATACATATATAAAACATATTTAATTTTCAGAAAAATACACATTCACTGGATGATGTCATCAGTGATGTCATTTGAGATGTCATCAGTGATGTCATGAGTGATGTCACTGACCATGTCATGAGTGATGTAATATGTGACGTCATCAGCAGTGCATTGCGGGCGCGCGAGTTATAGTTAGCTGAACTAACTATAACGGGGCAATTTCATTGGTTTTTTACGAGTAAAATGTCCAGCTAACTATAACATGTGTGAAACCTATGGTTTTTTCACTGAATTTCTAAGGTTTTTTAAATGCTAATTCCTAACTATAACGTGTGTGAAACCTATGGTTTTTTCACTGAATATGCTTTTAAATGCAATTTTCTCAGGAAATACTGAACAGATTGACTCCAGATATGCAAAAGGCACTTCCCTGACCTGAGGACTACCCCTTTGCCAAATTTCAAGTAATTTTGTTCAGCCGTTCGGGCTGTACCTTCGACTAAAGGTCCTATGGGAAAATGCATGGGGAAAACGCGTTTTGGGACCCCCCTTTTTTCTCGGCCCCCGCTTGACGAATCATCCCAAGACTTTCAGGGTAGGAGCTGAGCGGAGCGCCCCATTAGTTTTGAAAATTTTGCGAGGATTCGTCAACCAACCGGCGCGAAAGTTATTCAAAATAGAAGTTTCAGATTTCCTATGGAAACACGATCCTAACTATAACTATCTACTGGCAACCGCCAGTAGATAATATATATATTTTTTTCTCAGCCAATACAAAACATGCTTGTAAAAATCTAAACATACAGCCTAGTTTTAACTGTAAAATGGTTTGAATCAGCCAATCAGTTCTTTAAAAAAGAAAAAAAAGTATGTTAGCCTCCATTTTATAACTATCTTTCTTTTCATATTGCCATTCTACTGAAAGACACCTTCTGAGTGCATCCAGATCTCCTTGAAAGATGTTCACAGTGTGGATTGTAGGTCACAGCTATGTCTTCTGGAGTGAAAAGGTTGCAGAAAAAAAGGTATTGTGAAAGACCTTGCTTTGCCAAATGTAGACATTAAATGGATTGGTCAGAGAGGGTTAAAGTGGCACCAATTAATGCCTTTGGTGAAAACCTTTCTACTTCTCCCACAGCCTAACCTTATTATTGTGCACTGTGGTGGAAATGACCTAGGCACTTTAACTGGGGTAGGTCTGGAAATGCCTATTAAGGACACCTTTGTGCAATTGATGTCACTTTTTCCACAAACTGCCTTTGTATATTCTAATATATGCCAAAGTCAAAAGTGGAACTGGTCCAACCAATTTTGTCCGCAGATTGACAAAGCAAGAAAGCACGTCAATAAGTCTGTTTCTGCTTTCCTCAGAGACTATGGTATGGGTTCTATATACCACAACAACTTGCGTTACAACATGCAAGACATTTATAGAGGAGACGGTGTACATTTCAATGATGAAGGGAACAGAGTCTTCATCTTGAACTTTAGACTCTGCATCGGTACTTACTTGTAGGTACAAAAAAACACTCAATGAACACAACGGCTCTTTTTAGAGCCAACCAACATCTAAACATTTAATTTTGATTTTTAATTCTTTTTTTTATTTTTTATTTCCGCCGTACGCCGCGATTTTTTTAAAAAAAATAAGATTTTATTTTTCACACTTCTGGGTCCTTTTTGGACCCCCTGACAAAGGCTAGGGGGTCTGCAACTCTCTACCTTGCCCCCTTTTCACGTTCTCCACCTTTGTTTTTTAGTGTGAGACACACAAAATGGCAGTCGACACTTCCTGATTTCGACCAACTGGAATGTTTACTGTCATGTAACCACCAATCAGAATTACGCTCACGCACGGCAGCGTGCGCGTACGGTATGCTTACCGTACGCGCACGGTGCGCGCCTATAGATATATATGTACTTTTAACTTTTTTCCCAGGAACTACTGAACAGATTGACTCCAGATATTCAAAAGGCACATCCCTGACCTGAGGACTACCTCTCTGCCAAATTTCAAGTAATTCTGTTTAGCCGTTCGGGCTGTACCTTGGACTAAAGGTCCCTATGGGAAAAAGCATGGGGAAAATGCGTTTTGGAACCCCCCTTTTTTCTCGGCCCCCGCTTGACTAATCACCCCGAGACTTTCAGGGTAGGAGCGGAGCGGAGCGCCCCACCTATTTTGAAAATAGAATGTTGCGGATTTCCTATGGCAACACGGTCCTAACTATAACTATCTACTGGCGACCGCTAGTAGATAATATATATATATATATTCACTGAAAAAACCATGGGTTTCACACACGTTATAGTTAGGAATTAGCATTTAAAAAACCTTAGAAATTCAGTGAAAAAACCATAGGTTTCACACACGTTATAGTTAGGAATTAGCATTTAAAAAACCTTAGAAATTCAGTGAAAAAACCATAGGTTTCACACATGTTATAGTTAGCTGGACATTTTACTCGTAAAAAACCAATGAAATTCCCCCGTTATAGTTAGTTCAGCTAACTATAACTCGCGCGCCCGCAATGCACTGCTGATGACGTCACATATTACATCACTCATGACATGGTCAGTGACATCACTCATGACATCACTGATGACATCTCAAATGACATCACTGATGACCTCACTGATGACATCATCCAGTGAATGTGTGTTTTTCTGAAAATTAAATATGTTTTATATATGTATATCTCAAGGTCGATGGAAGAATAAATGGGTATATTACTGTCTAAATGGATGATTTCTTTTTGAAAAATTGATTGTGTAACTGACTGATTAAGTGTATCATAGTGAATACATGGCTTAGTGAGTAATGTTTAAATATATAAATATCTGTATCAGTCTCTCACTTTGTGTATAAGTGGCTGCATGGGTTGGAGAGTAGCTACATGGGTGTCTATATAGGTTATTAGTTGGTTTTTTGAGTATCAGTATGAGTGTCTGCATGGTTCGGTGGGGGGTATGACGTAGTGCATAGCTGCATGAATGAGTGACTCACTGTTTGTATGTGTTGAACAGAGCATGTGTGCAGGACTGCATGGGTGGATGAGTGTGTGTATGGGTGTGTTAGTGAGTGAATGACTGTCTCAATAGTGTCTTTATGAGTAACTACATATGTTTAAAACTAGTATATGTGACTATTGGTTTATATATGTGAGTATATGTGAGAGTGAGAGATTGAAAGAGTTCCTGTATGAATAAGTATGTATTTCTATAAGTAATTGTTTAAAAGACTAAGTATGTGTAAGTTTCCGTAGAAGTAAGTGTGGTGGTGTGTGTATAACTGTATATGCAAGTAAATGTATGTTTGATTCTTTATTAGCATGAGTGACTATGTGTGTGAGTAGCTCTATGGATGAGTGGCATTGTGTAACAGGATGTATAGGTGTATGAGTACATATGATAAGTGAGTACATGTATGAGTGACTGTATTGGACTGTTGGTGAATGAGTGGATGTGTATGTGGATCTTAGAATTACTGAAGAGGTTGTTGTAACTGTTATTGGTATGTCCATTGTTTTGTAAATTTTAGTCTCTATTTTTGAATGTGTGTATCAAAGGTTTTATTAGGGGAAGAGGAGGTCTGCCACTCTATCACAAGGATGATGTCATCAGTGAGGTCATCAGTGATGTCATTTGAGATGTCATCAGTGATGTCATGAGTGATGTCACTGACCATGTCATGAGTGATGTAATATGTGACGTCATCAGCAGTGCATTGCGGGCGCGCGAGTTATAGTTAGCTGAACTAACTATAACGGGGGAATTTCATTGGTTTTTTACGAGTAAAATGTCCAGCTAACTATAACATGTGTGAAACCTATGGTTTTTTCACTGAATTTCTAAGGTTTTTTAAATGCTAATTCCTAACTATAACGTGTGTGAAACCTATGGTTTTTTCACTGAATTTCTAAGGTTTTTTAAATGCTAATTCCTAACTATAACGTGTGTGAAACCCATGGTTTTTTCAGTGAATTTGCAAGGTTTTTTAAAAGCTAATTCCTAACTATAACGTGTGTGAAACCCATGGTTTTTTCAGTGAATTTGCAAGGTTTTTTAAATGCAAATTTTTTTTTTCTTCTATTTTTTCTAACATATTTTTATTTTAATTTTCTTACCTTTTATAAAGACTATGATTAAATTTTTAAAATTCTTTAATATGTTTTTTTTTATATATTTTTTAAAATAAACATGTAAAATTTATTTGCAGTACTTTTTTTCTATTTTTTTTTAAATTTTTTTAGTACGCGTACCGTAAGCTCACGGTAAGCGTACGGTTTACGCAACGTCCGTAATTTTCCTACGCTGCTTGCGTATAGTTACGCAATTTGCGTAGCCGCGCGTACTCCGCGTGGGACGCGTACGCGTGTACGCTACACGCGCACGTTACGCGGAAGTGCCGGGAGTGACTGTTATGCGCATGCGCGCAAGCGCATGTCTTTTTTACGCGCATGCGCACTTTTGCCGTAAGCGTACCGTAAGCGTACCGTAAGCGTACGGTAGGTCATGTGATCATGAAACACAACTTTTGATTGGTTGAAACTACTTTCAGTTCTAGAACTCTCCTACACCACACCCATTCCCCTCATTTCTGCTTGTGATCCCTTGGGAGAAGGAGCTGGTTTGTCTTTGGGATACGATGGCAGAACAGCAGAGCTCTTCTGAGAGTGAGGCTAGCACTAGCAGCACTGTCTTGAAGCAGAGATCGAGGAAACAAAAGCCCTCTTATGTATGGGATTATTTTACTTTTCCTGAAGGCCAGCAAAAGGTAAATGCACCCTTAGTGACTTGTAAGCTGTGTAAGCGTGTACTTTCTAGAGGTAATCCTAACAGGAAGTATTCCTTTGGGAATCACACCATGAAGAGACACCTCCAGGATGTACACAGAAGGACACATGGTCATCTTTTTGGAGGTAACTCTTCAGAAAGACAAGCCAGTACATCCACAGCAGCTCAGCCTGGACCATCATCTGCAGGGCTGACTCCTTCTTCTGCAGGTCAGGTGAGCCCTTCATCTGTGGGGGGATAATCTCCTTTTGCTGGCCCTCTGGAAATCAACCCTCGATTTCGGAAGGTTGATATTCGATGCACATTTTGTCAAGATCTAATTTGCTATAGGGAGACCAGTGTTTCCCTAGTGAACAACAAAATAGATCAGCACATTTGTCGCTTTGAATAATTTTCCCATGCTTCCTTTCCTCTGTCCCTGCATGAACACAACGGTTCTTTTAAGAGCCAACCTTATCTTTCATCTTTTTTTTACATATGTTTTTAAAAACTTTTTTTTTTTTTTTTTTACCGTACGCGTACGGTGCGCGTACTTTTTTTTTTTTTAAAAAAAAAAAACACTAAAAATCAATAAACACATTACAAGGTCCTTGAGAGACTACAATTATTATTATTGACTTACCATACTCACTGAAAAAATATTTATTCATTTGTTTTTTTGAAAAATAGTTTTAAAAATGTTTGTGAAAGCACACTTACTGCTCTTTTTTTTTCGGGGCAAGTGAAAATCACTTTTACAGACTGACACATTATGAAACCACTTTTTTTGATTTATTTAAATGCACATGTCCAAACTGTTTTTTCAGACCACCACCATGTGTATTCTCGGTGACTGCCTACACTCCAGCAAGGGCAACCAGCCTTAGTGATGCTGAATGTATTTGCATTACAGACTGAAACCTGAAAACCCCACTCGCTTGTAAATACTGTGCATGATTATACATGGCAAGCACATGGGTGTGTGCTAAGAGTCTGCTTCTTCCCCCAAAAATTCGCTCCCCCTTTCCATCTAATGCAACTGTGAAATCACCAGAGCAATACGCAATAAATCTCTGCCTATAATTCCTCTCTGCACACAGAGTCATGTTTTCACATTAGTCCCAAAACGAAATTTCTTTGCCAATTTGAAAGCACACTTACTGCTCTTTTTTTTTCGGGGCAAGTGAAAATCACTTTTACAGACTGACACATTATGAAACCACTTTTTTTGATTTATTTAAATGCACATGTCCAAACTGTTTTTTCAGACCACCACCATGTGTATTCTCGGTGACTGCCTACACTCCAGCAAGGGCAACCAGCCTTAGTGATGCTGAATGTATTTGCATTACAGACTGAAACCTGAAAACCCCACTCGCTTGTAAATACTGTGCATGATTATACATGGCAAGCACATGGGTGTGTGCTAAGAGTCTGCTTCTTCCCCCAAAAATTCGCTCCCCCTTTCCATCTAATGCAACTGGGAAATCACCAGAGCAATACGCAACAAAAACAATTTCCATTTCTATTATTCATTTCTTAAGTTACCACATACATCCCCTCTCAAACTGTAAACTCACCTTTAAAATTAGTTAGTTGTGAAAGAAATGTGACACTCAAACAGCAGATTATCAGAGCCAGGATCTCTGTTGTGTTCACCTCTCTCCTCTCAGCAGAACCAGATAATGGCAAACTTTCCCTCTATTTTTCCACACATATACATGTAAGTTTCAAATCTCAGTGCTTCCCCCTTTTTTTCAAATGTAATCACACATTTCTATTGGTTGAAAACCAACCCTTTTCCAAAAGTACCCTTCCCCCAACTTGACTTCTGCCTAGTACCCTTCCCCCAACTTGACTTCTGCCTGCTACCATAGCAACAGCTCATGGAACACTGCTGTGTTGAGTTAGGTAAGAAGTTCGCCAAACAATGTTTCAATTCCACAGAGCAAGAGTGCTTGACTTTTCAAACCTAACAGCAAATCCATAGTACTGTTCTTTGGTTACACATTTTTTTGTACCAATACAAAACATGCTTCTATTAATTTACACATACAGCCTAGTTTTTATTCTAGAATGGTATGAAACAGCCAATCAGTTCTTTTTGTTTTGAAAAAAATATGTATGCCTCCATTTCCAAACTGTCTTTCTTTTCATATTGCCATTCTACTGAAAGACACCTCCTGAGTGCATCCAGATCTCCTTTGAAGATGTTCACAGTGTGGATTGTAGGGCACAGCTATGTCTTCTGGAGTGAAAAGTTTGCAGAGAAAACAGATATGGTGAGAGACCTTGCTTTGCCAAATGTAGACATTAAATGGATTGGTCAGAGAGGGTTAAAGTGGCACCAATTGCTGCCATTGGTGAAATCCTTCATGCAAATCCAACACCCTGACCTCATAATAGTGCACTGTGGTGGCAATGACCTAGGCACTTTGACTGGGGTAGGTCTGGAAATGCTTATGAAGGACACCTTTGCACAACTGTTTTCACTTTTCCCTAAAACTGCCTTTGTGTTTTCCAACATATGCCAAAGGCAAAAATGGAACTGGTCCAATCATTTCTGTCCACAGATTGACAAAGCAAGAAAGCACGTCAACAAATCTGTTTCTGCTTTCCTCCGTGACTATGGTATGGGTGCCATTTACCACAACAACTTGCGTTATGACATGCAAGACATTTATAGAGGAGATGGTGTGCACTTCAATGATGAAGGGAACAGAGTCTTCCTTTTGAACCTTAGACTCTGCATCGGTACTCACTTGTAGGTACCACTAAAAAAATGACTTCATAAACACAACAGCTCTTTTTAGAGCTCCCTAATATCTAAACTCTTAAATCTGCTTTTCATTTATTTATTTTTATTTTTTTTACCGTACGCTTACCGTAAGCTTACCGTACGCGTACCCCGTGATTTTTTTAAAAATCAATAAATGTTTTTTTTGTACTTTTCTGTCCTTCTTTGACCCCCTTACAAATGTTAGGGGGTCTGTAACTCTCCTCATTGCCCCCTTTTCTTGTTTTCACTCTTTTTTTTCAGAGTGAAATACACAAAATGGCGGCCGCCGCTTCCTGGTTTCGGCCGATTCGAATGTTTACTAAGATCTAAGAGCCAATCAGAATCGCGCTCGCGCACGCCACCGTACGCTTACGGTAAGCGTACGGTAAGCGTACCGTAAGCGGGCTCAGATATATATATTGATTTAAAGGCTATTTTCTCAGAATCTACTGAACAGATTTACACCAAACCTACAAAAGGCACTTCCTTGACCTAGGGACTACCTCTCTGCCAAATTTCGAGTAATTCTGTTCAGCCGTTCGGGCTGTAGCTCGTTCTAAAGGTCCTATGGAAAAATGCATGGGAAAAACGTGTTTTGGGACCCCCCTTTTATCTCAGCCCCCGCTTGACGGATCCCCCCGAGACTTTCAGGGTAGGAGCGGAGCATAGCGCCCCACCTATTTTGAGAAATTCACGAGGATTCATCGACCGGCGCCAAAGTTATTCAAAATAGAATGTTGAGGTTTTCCTATGGAAAAGGGGTCCTAACTATAACTACCTACTGGCGACCGCCAGTAGGTTATATATATATATATATATATATATATATATATATATATATATATATATATATATATATATATATATATATATATATATATATATTATCTACTGGCGGTCGCCAGTAGATAGTTATAGTTAGGACCGTGTTTCCATAGGAAATCCGCAACATTCTATTTGGAATAACTTTGGCGCCGGTTAACGAATCCTCGCGAAATTTTGAAAATAGGTGGGGCGCTCTGTTCCGCTCCTACCCTGAAAGTCTCGGGGGGATTCGTCAAGCGGGGGCTGAGAAAAACGGGGGGTCCCAAAACACGTTTTCCCCATGCAATTTTCCATAGGGACCTTTAGTCCAAGGTACAGCCCGAACGGCTGAACAGAATTACTTGAAATTTGGCAGAGAGGTAGTCCTCAGATCAGGGATGTGCCTTTTGTAGGTCTGGTGTCAATCTGTTCAGTAGTTCCTGAGAAAATCAAAAGTAAAATCATATATATATGTGGGCGGAGCCTAACCACACATCTCATCCTGAGATCTGATTGGCTGTCAGCACTTCATCCAAGAAGCGTTGGCAGCCATCTTGGGACCAATATACATGATAGCACCTCATTAAAAAGCATTGCAGTTAATAGAAGGTTTTAAGAATTTAGTTACATTAAAAATCATTTGTTGATGGTACCATACTCATTTTAGGAATTGTGGTATGTTCTAAGGTGATTTCACCATGTGAAAAAGCCTTCTGCTGGGATATCATGATTGAGAGAAAAATATTTTCTCACAGAGGTTTGGAAGGTGATCTATAAGCTAAACTGAGAGCTTATTTTCTGTAAATTCACATTATCTTTCTCAGTCATGTGAGAATGAAGTCTGACATTCTCAGTAAAACATGTACATCCAACAAGGGCAGAGACTGTCAGTTGATTCCTTTGTGTTCTACTGCAGCTTCCCCAGAGTGTTCCAAAGAACAACTAGAGCGCTAACAGTCCTACTTATGATAAACGTATGGCACACTTGAAGCCATCTTGCTTGGATTAAAGTGGTAACTCTTAAAACATTTAATTTAAAAAGGAACAAAATGAGGGGGTTCATTTTTCCATAAAAAATATGATTAGTGCTGCAGAAAGAAAAATTATGGCACATTTTGAGTGACTTCTCAAATCCTCTTCTATTTCATAAAAAAATTCTGACATGCAGACTGAAACATGCACTTTCAATACCAGCAGCAGTTTTCCCTGGTGAGCAGTAGCTTTACTACAGTGATCTAATGAGCAAAAAGAGTGCTAACATTCTGAATTTATGGCAAATGTGTGACACATCTGAATGCCTTTGGAATCAAAGTAAAACACTGAAAGTATTTCCTACTGAGGAGACTGCAGTAAATGAGGAAATTAGGAAACTTCATAACAAATAAGTCTGCCAAGATGGCCACCAGAGACAAAAGAGCCCAAATGTAGCCCAAATATCACCCAGATGTAGCCCAAGTATAGCCCAATGACAGAATGTCCCAGAGTGTTCTTAAAAACAACTAGAGCGCTTACTGTCTTCATTATGACAAAAGTATGGCACACCTGAAGCCATCTTGATTGGAATAAACTGGTAACATTTAAAACATTTAATTTAAAAAGGAACTCAATGAGGGGGTTCATTTTGCCATAGAAATTTTGATTAATGCTGAAGAAAGAAAATGAGGGCACATTTTGAGTGACTTCTCAAATCCTCTTCTATTTCATTAAAAAATTCTGACATGCAGACTGAAACATGCACTTTTAATACCAGGAGCAGACTTCCATGGTGAACAGTAGTTTTACTACAGTAATCTAATGAGCAACTAGAGTGCTAACATTCAGAATTTATGGCAAATGTGTGACATATCTGAATACCTTCATGATGGAATCAAAGTAAAAAACTGAAAGCATTTCCTACTGAGGAGACTGCACTACATGAGGAAATTAGGAAACTTCATAACAAATAAATCTCCCAAGATAGCCATTGGAGACAAAAGAGCCCAAATGTAGCCCAAAATCACCCAGATGTAGCCCAAATATAGCCCAATGACATAGGTGTGCAAAACACTTATTATTTTGTGTTTTTGCAGTGTTATATAGTGCAGACTTGTCAGGTATTGGAGTGCTTTACATGAGCATTGGTTACATCACACAAGAACGAATTCATTTTGGTTGTAGACATGGGGAGACTAAGTGATTTGACCAGAATCACAGAATGTCGAGTTGAAGCAGAAACTCCAACCTGGTTCCCCAGTTGCAAAGTCTGCAGTTCTGGAAGTAACACCACATCCTCTCCCCTAAGTGCAACATTCAATCAAGTGGTCAACTGGATAAAAAAACATAAAGGTAACAAATAATTTAAAAGTGCTTTCTCGCTATTTGAAAACTCAGAAAATATGTCCTTATTTTAGTCTTTTAGAGCACTAACCATAATTTTGATGCCAATAAGACCCTCTCATATATGTAATTTCTAAAGGAAATGCTCTAGGTATTACAGTTTTGTACAAGATGACGTCAGGCGTTCCACACTTTTGTAATAAATATAGAATGTTAGCAATCTAGTTTTTCATTAGGATACTGTTGAGAGGCAGAGGCCAGGGGCACGGACTCTGAAAATTGAAGGCAGGTAGGAGGGTGCAAAGGCAACAATGTAACCACACTGAGCAGGCAGGAAGGGCCTTGGCAGCACAACAGACTATGGAGGGCAGTGGAAAGGGGGGCAGGGGCAACAAACCAACAATACAGGACTTGCAAGAGAGGCTGTGGCAATGTAATAGACCATTGTTGGCAGAAGGAAGAGGCAATGGTAGTACAACCATACATGCCAACAGACCCGATTCAGCCAGGAAACGTCCAATGTTTTAAGCTCAAATGGGCTTTATTTTATCTGTCTCCTGTCTACAATCTCCTCTTTTTCAATGTAACTCAAAGGGGAAAATCAATACCCCAGTTTTTTTTCAAAATCTCCCTCTTACCAAGTTCAAAATGTTCGCAAGTATTGTTGAAAACTAAAACAGCGATATGATTAAGCATTCACTAAAGACATTAACTCTCCTGTCTCTAAAAATGTTTGTCGTCTTATGTTGACTAATGTCTGGACTCCATTTTGTATTGTCATGTCTCCACGTGCTGTGCACGAGAAGAGCCCTTCCTTCTCGCTAGTTGCTCTTGTAATCTGCCTAGTAACAGTCTGTAAATAGCTCCTTTGTCCGTCTGGCGCATGCCCAGACTTGACCACATCTGTAATCAGTTAGTCCTTGCTTGACCATGTTTTCGCGGGCTCAGGAAATTGGTTACTCCGCCCACATATTGGTTCTGTATCGAAAATGTCCATAAAAGGTAAAGAACTTTGCTTCATGTTGTATCCACCCACTTATGAGCCCCTCTGTTGTGTATAAAAGGGGACCGTGTACGCAAGTTCTTTGTACTACTCTGTGCAATGTTGAAGAGTGTTGTATAGGTTGTAGGACCACCCTTAAGGGTTAATAAACGTTGTCTTTGTATTTGCAGCTTCCGTGCCAACTTCCTTCTAACCTTTGTTACAGGAGAGCGAACCCTTGTATTCTGCGGGCCTAGCTGGGGCTTGTATCCATCAATTGGCGCCCGTCACGTGGGGCTCATCGGCGACTCGGATGCTCGAAGGATTGGTCGTGACGAAGGTGAGGAATTTGGCCGGGGATGTGATTACTGCCAGCGGCGGTTTTTAGTCCTGGCATCCCGAGGTTTCTTCCTTTCCTTCCGAACTGACCTTCTGGGTGGCGCCGGTCCTCGACTGAGACCTCTTCTGTCGGTTTGCCGCGATAGCCGTTTGGGCGAATTTTGGAACTTGGCAGTTGGAATCTGGACACTCTTGATTGGTAAGAACCGTTGTACGGTACTTGCTCCGAGTTTTGAAGCCTGAGTTGGCTATTTGAGTTTGATTTGTGATGACCGGTCATATTTTGTATTGATTACTGTGAGAATATATGCGTTGCAACACATATAGGCAGGTAATGTGGAGATATTTCTCCGGAACTGTGACAATTTGAACGGCACAAAGTTTAAGTGCCATTTTTTTGATAATACTGCATATTCTGCATTTTTTTTGAGCATGCCTGCTTTCAGCGCACTCCGTAAGTGGTGCTGCTGTTTTGGAAACCGGTTAAATCTCGAGGAATCTGCTCCAGCCCCCCCAGAGGGGACTCCTAATAGGGATATGTATGTGAAGCATGGTCTTTCCTCTATAATGTACAGCACAGTGTGGAGGAAATACACCAAAAAGGATCCTGATTTGCGATGGCCTTTGTATGGATCGTTTGATATGCGTAAGATTGAGTATGTGGAAACGGCGTGCTCGGCAAGACATGTTTGAATGTGTACGGTTATGGGTGAAGGAAGTGCGTGAACGAGAGAAACGTGAGAAAGCGCTGTTAGATAAAGAACAACGGAAAAATGATCACGTGAGAGCACAGGAAGCGAAGCGTCGGGAGGAAAGGGAACTGGCGGAGAGACAGGAGAAAGAGCGTAGGTTGCAAGTCTCGGGTCAGTATGCTGTCCGCCAGCCACTTTATCCTGTCCTTACTAATCTTGAAGATGATTTTTATTTATTAGATCGCTCTCCGCCCCCTTATGTTGGCGCGTCCGCCCCGAGAACACAGGATTCTGGATTGGTTTCGGATAAGGTAGACACGCGGTCCATGCTATCAACTGACCGTATGGGTGAGCTTCGGAAAATTTCTCTTCGTGCGCTTAAGGGCAAGCTATCTCTTTCCGAATTATTGGAGTCTTTGGAAAATTGGCGGGATAAAGAGCAGCTGTATTTTCTTGACACCTTTTCTCATGATGTGATTACTGCCTTTCTGAAATATTGTGATGTTTTTGAGCCTGATGATGTAGTATCGGATGCTAAAGCATTACGTAACGGTACTTTTTCTCCCTCTAAGGTACCCGATGCGGTCCGACGGCTGTTTACATTGCGGGATGCGGCGTTTGAACTTAAAGAGAAAGCGCGCCTAAAGGCAGGGGAGGCGGAACAATTGGATTCCCGTACCAGCGGCGACCAATCATCTACTTCCCATTCAGATAAGAGTGAACTAGTGCATGCTAAACCGATGCGAGAGGCGGCACCTTTGTATGTTCCTCCTAAAGGAGCAGGAAATAGTTCAGATACATCTTCCCCCGATGTTAGGGGATATTTTGTGTATAATTGGGTTTATACTCCCTGGCATAGGGCTGATGTTATGGCATTAAAGAATGCATTACCTGATCCCCGCAAGAATCCAGCGGCCTTTTACGAAGAGGTCGAAGGGGCCTTGAATTCTTGTACGATGACTTTAGCAGATATAGATTTGTTTTTCGGGCTCATTTTACCACCGGATATGTGGCGATCTGTGTGGAAGGTGGATGATGTTACTGCTTTTAAGGCTAGGTGGTCTGCGATTGAGGATGAGGATAGGGAGAGAAAACCCGCGCAAAAACCACCCCAGCTTATTTTAGATCTTCCTGCTGCTATCTTGACTAAATTGAAAACAATTATTCCCCCTAAAAAGATTGATTGGAATATGTTAGCATCATGTAAACAGAAGGTTGACGAATCAGTTTCAGACTTTTTTACACGTTTTGAGGAGACGTTTCATGATTTCAGTGGTCAGTCACTTACGGATGATACGGGTCGACATCTTTTTGTCGATAAATATGTGGCGAATTTATTGCCGGGAATAGCAGCTCGTTTAAAAGCGAGTGAAAGTTCCTGGTCCACGTCGTCTCCGGCATCCCTCCTGACTATGGCTCAGTATTATGAGCATCAGGAACAAGAAGCGAAGGGGCATGAGGAGAAGAAATCAAAAGATTTGAAAACTAAGGTGATGTTAGCACAAGTATATGGTCCGCCTCGTCGAGGTGTCGACAGAGGTAGAGGAGGATCTTATGGTCCCCCTTCCGGTCGATCAGATGTTAATAGAAACCAATGTGCATATTGTAAACAGTCGGGCCATTGGGCCAGAGAATGTCCGGTATTATATGCATCTCATCAGGGACGTGGCCAGGGACCACCGCGAGGTAGAGGGGGCTTTTCGAACTTCAGAGGGCATTCCAGTGATCGTGCTCGTTTTGAGCCTAGCGTGCAGCAACGAGATAGACCTCACGTATTTGATCGGCAAAATCAGTATCAAATGACTGGGAATGACCGCCCTGGGTACTATGATTCGCAGCATGCATAGGATTGCGTTGGATGGGGGTTGGAATCAGTTGAAGTACCGGTTGATCAGCAGGGTCCTTCTGTTTCAGCGAGTGTTTTGAGGTCTACTGATCGGTTCCTAGTTGATACCGGAGCTACTCGCAGTGCGCTATCTAAACAATTGGTTCCGAGGGCTCCCCCATCTGGCTTAATGGTTACATCGGTAGGGTTTGATGGTACACACTCTCGCAGCCCTCTTTCTTGACCCCTTCTCTTCCATGTTGATCACTTTTCTGCACCCTGTCCGTTTTTGCTCGCTCCGAACAAGCCCGACAACATTATGGGTCTCGATATGCTTAAGCACTTCAGAGCTACGATCCGCTGCTCCCCTACTGGAGTACGTGTGATCTTAAACGATAATCACCCCCTGACAGATCGGATGTGTGTGGTTACGGAGGATACTGCATTAGCCTCTCTTCCCCATTCTTTGTGGGCCATTTCGGATACTGATGTAGGACAGATGGTGATCCCGCCGGTCCACATTAGTGTCCAGGAGGGTGCAGTGTTACCGCGCCTTCCTCAGTATCGTATTTCCCAAGAGGGGGAGGAGGCACTCATACAGATTGTGCAGGATTTGATTAAGGTGGGAGTAGTGGAGGAAGTTCCCTATAATGTTTGCAACGATCCTATTTTACCCATTTTGAAGAAAGATACTGACACCAGGGTTTATCGTTTTATCATTGACTTAAGAGAGGTGAATAAGATAGTGATACCTCAGTATCCAGTGGTTTCTGATATCACGACGTTACTCACTTTGGTCCCGCCAACGGCGACTGTGTTTTCAGTCATTGATTTGAAAAATGCCTTCTTTTCGATCCCTATTCACCCTGATAGCCGATATCTTTTCGGTTTCACTTTGAATAATAGGTCTTATAGGTTTTGCAGAGTCCCTCAGGGCTATACAGAGAGTCCCAGTATTTACAGTCAAGCATTGAAAAGGCAATTGGATTCTTTTGTTCTGCCTGACGGTGTCGCCCTCATACAATATGTCGATGACATCTTGTTGGCAGCTGACACTCCTGAGCTGTGTGAGCAGACTACGTTATCCTTGCTTTCCTTTTTGGCATCCCACAATCACAAAGTGTCGAGGAAGAAATTGCAGTTCTGTAGACCAAAGGTGACTTATTTGGGTCACCTTTTGTCTAAGGAGGAGCGTGCACTTACACCAGATCGTATTCAAGCAATTTTGGACACACCAGTACCGTCCACACAGAAGGATGTGCGTGCATTCTTGGGTTTAGCCTCTTTCTGTAAGCAATGGATATTGGGGTTCTCACACATAGCTAAGCCATTGTTAGCACTTTTGACAAAAGACACTCCGATTCCGCTCCCCTGGTCCCATGAGTGTGAAACTGCCTTTCAGCAATTACGGCAAGCTCTTTGTTCAGCACCAGTGTTAGGTACCCCTGATTATATGAAGCCATTTTCACTATATGTGCATGAGAAAGATGGATGTGCATTATCAGTTCTAGTGCAGATGCACGGCGACAAGCAACGCCCGTGTGCATATTTTTCGGCTGTACTTGATCCTGTTGCCCGAGCATTACCAGGGTGTTTTCGCTCGGTTGCGGCGACAGCTGTGTCAATACGCCAAAGCAAGGGAATTGTGTTATCTCACAAGCTGCTGGTATTAGTTCTCCATGCTGTGGATGCCCTGCTCAATCAGATAAAGACGCAGCATCTGACCAGTGCCCGTTTAACGGGATATGAGTTGACGCTTTTGGCTCCTCATATTACGTTAAAAAGGTGTGTAACGTTAAATCCAGCCACATTGTTGCCATTTCCGGAAAACCAGCCTGAAGCACGAGAAACACATGACTGTATTCTTGTGACAGAGGAACAGACAAAGGGTCGTATCGATCTCCAGGATACGCCCTTTACAGATGTAGATGGAGAACTGTGGGTGGACGGATCATGCCTGAAGCTATCAGATGGTACGACTTCAGCAGCGTATGCAATTACCACATTACAAACAATAGTGGAGACAGCACGCATACCGCAGAAATCAGCTCAAGCAGCGGAACTGATAGCATTAACACGAGCGTGTGAGCTCAGTGCAGGATTGCGTGTGAATGTTTATACAGATAGCCGCTATGCCTTCGGGGTAGCGCACGATTTCGGCCTACTCTGGAAGGAGAGAGGGTTTCTAACGTCACATGGAACCCAGATAATGTATGGGGAGTTAGTTCACAACCTCTTGACTGCACTAACATATCCAAAGAAGATTGCTATAGTTAAATGTAGTGCCCATAAGAAGGTGGTTGATAAAGTTGGAGAAGGGAATGCTTTAGCAGACCGGGTGGCGCGAGAGACTTCGATGCAGCCTGGTGCTACTGCAATGTATGTTGTGAAGTCGCAGACAGAAAGATGGCACGATGCCAGGAGAGAAGTACTGGAGATACAGAGGACCGCTTCCGATAAGGAACGGGAGCAATGGTCCAATGATGGAGAATTAGATGATGAAGGGTGTTGGAGAAGTAAGCAGATGGATAAATGGAAGTTACCCACTGCTTTCGTACAACCTATGGTCCAGATGGCACATGGACTAGCGCATGTCGGAGCTTCCGCAATTGTCAAATTACTCACACGAGTTTGGGAGCATCCGGAGATCGCTAGTACGGCAAAAAGGGTAGTGCAGACCTGTATGATTTGCCTGAGGTATAACCCAGGGAAGGGTACACGAACTCCAGCAGGAGGGTTTGCGACACCCACTGCACCCTTTGAGGTTCTGCAGATGGATTACATTCAGCTTGAGCGCTGTAACAATCTGAAGTATGTTCTAGTAGTGGTTTGTGCCTTCAGTAAATGGGTGGAGGCCTACCCTACGAAAGACAATACTGCAATGACTACAGCAAAGATGCTATTGAAGGAGTTTTTCCCTCGATATGGGGTTTGCAGATTGCTGTGGAGTGATAACGGGCCTCATTTTGTAGCAGATGTCATTAAGTATGTCCTGAAAGGACTAGGCATAACGCAGAAGTTCCATGCGGTGTTTCACCCGCAGTCTGCGGGACTGGTTGAGAAATATAACGGTACACTGAAGCTAAAAATTGCTAAGATTCAAGCTTCAACTTCTTTGACTTGGCCAGATGCTTTACCGCTGGCATTATTGTCAATTAGATCGATACCGCATTCTCAGACCGGTCTCACGCCCTATGAGACTGTGTTTGGGCGCCCAATGAATATTTGGGGCCCACCAAAACCACAGTCAATGTATGATGTACCTTGTGTAATGATGAGTGATTATCTGGCACAGTTAACGGATAATTTGGTTTCTATTCATCAACAGGTTCGAGAAGCGCTCCCTGATCGGTCCACAGGTGAAGGCCATAACCTCCGACCCGGTGATTTGGTGATGGTGAAGGCTTTCCAAAGGACGAACAGTCTGGAACCAAGATGGGTCGGCCCTGAGCAAGTTCTGCTCGCAACAAGGACAGCTGTGCGAGTTTCCAATCGGAAGAACTGGATCCACTCCTTGCACTGTCGTAAAGTGCCGTCTGGATTGGTGGATCCTGCTGCGTTGACCGACCATCGAGAAATCCTGACTGCGGAGAAAGGCCGTGCCGTGGAACCAAACGACACTGCGGAGCTCTTCCCGGACCAAGTGATCCCCGGAGGAGGGAGATATCATCTTCAAACGAGGAAGTGATTTTTCTTTTCTGTATCCAGATACGTTGTCAGAACGGCCCTTAGGTTAGTGAAACGGAGAGCCAATGAGGCAAGGGGGGGGATCAGCCCTGCATTAGTGTAGCGACACCCGTCTTGGCCCGCTGGTGAAGAAATCAACCGCTGCCTAAGGGGAAGAGTTCTGACAACCTTTTAGTTTCAGGAAGATATTGACTTTTTACTGCAAGATGGAAAAGAAGAAGATTCTTTGTGCGACAGGCTTTATTATTACTGTAGCGATTGTTGGTATAGCTACATGGTTCGTTGAGGATGTGACTCCTGCCCGGGAGTTGCTTGTTTTGACTACTCCAGTGCCTGAGGAGCACTACTTTTATACCCTTCCGTATCAAGAACTGAAGCATCGTCAGTCTTATTTGAATAACACTTTCATCCAGATGTTGCATCATACCCACGTTGCCACGAATGCTACGAACTGCTGGATATGTGGTATGATGCCAGCTCATCAGAAGAAAGGAGGAACGCCATTCATACCTCTTCCTTTTTCTCATAATGGCTCTTGTAGAGCATGGTACACTTTGCTTTTTGCCACACGGAAACCTACAGTGGGACGATTACTTTTCAGACTTAATAGGGAATGTCATCAAGATAGAGATGGCTATCCACAAGCGAACGGAACAATATGGGAATGGGAAGAATATCGACCAGACAATGAATCGATTCCCTACATCTTCACGAACACCAGAGACACTACAGGACAAGAGCGCTTTGTGATTCAAGTGGCACAAGCTCAAGCGGACCTGTGTGTCCAGAGTGTGGGTCATATTCCTGTCGGTGTTAGTGATTGTATTATTGTTTTGAACATAGATGGGCTAAATAATAGTACTTTCTTAGCTTCCCATAATACATACTTTGTATGTGGGAATAAGGGTTATTACCGCTTACCAGCCGGCTGGTCCAGAGTATGTTATGTAGCGTTTTTATTACCTCCTGTATTTTTAGCACCTGCATCCTATCATAAAGATTTGAAGCTGCTGAACAATGTAACTGTAAATAGGTATAAACGTACTCTATCTATTGATGATGTTGATCACACTGATACGAGTTTGCAACAGTATATTGATTTTAACTTAGGATTGTTTTTCTTTGTTGGAGCTGCCCTAAATAGTAGGAAGGTTCGAAGATTGACAAGAGTTGTAGAAGCTGTGACGAATCAAACCGCTGCTGCACTTGGGAATCTTACGGAAGAATTACAAATTACTAGAATTGTTGCGTTACAGAATCGCATGGTATTAGATGTTATGTTAGCTGATAGAGGTGGAGCATGTAAAATTATCGGAAGTAGTTGTGTGTTTATTCCTGATCATACGCCATCAGTTTATAGCGCTATTAATAAACTACATAAAATTGCGGCTGAGATCCATACAGAAAATGGCACTTGGACCTTTTCTGGATGGTTTTGGGCATTGATCACTACATGGGGATGGAAAGTTTTAACTGGTCTCTGTATTATTGTAGCAGTTCTGTTTTCCTGTTGCATCTGTGTTCAGTGTGGTCCTTTACTCTGTTCCTTATGTGTTTCATTCTGTATTCCTGATAAGAAAGCTATTGCCAATGTCACCTATCAGAAACATTTAAACAAAGAGGTGGAAGAGATGATGAAAATTGACATATATGATGATTATCCTAATAGGCAGAATGTCTTCAATAAATGCTGAAAGGGTCGTCTGTTGAAAACTAAAACAGCGATATGATTAAGCATTCACTAAAGACATTAACTCTCCTGTCTCTGAAAATGTTTGTCGTCTTATGTTGACTAATGTCTGGACTCCATTTTGTATTGTCATGTCTCCACGTGCTGTGCACGAGAAGAGTCCTTCCTTCTCGCTAGTTGCTCTTGTAATCTGCCTAGTAACAGTCTATAAATAGCTCCTTTGTCCGTCTGGCGCATGCCCAGACTTGACCACATCTGTAATCAGTTAGTCCTTGCTTGACCATGTTTTCGCGGGCTCAGGAAATTGGTTACTCCGTCCACATATTGGTTCTGTATCGAAAATGTCCATAAAAGGTAAAGAACTTTGCTTCATGTTGTATCCACCCACTTATGAGCCCCTCTGTTGTGTATAAAAGGGGACCGTGTACGCAAGTTCTTTGTACTACTCTGTGCAATGCTGAAGAGTGTTGTATAGGTTGTAGGACCACCCTTAAGGGTTAATAAACTTTGTCTTTGTATTTGCAGCTTCCGTGCCAACTTCCTTCTAACCTTTGTTACAGGAGAGCGAACCCTTGTATTCTGCGGGCCTAGCTGGGGCTTGTATCCATCAGTATGGTACATTGGATCATGGAAGGAAATGGGGTAGGGACATGGACTTGTATAACAGAGGACAGGAGGGACATGGAGAGGTGCACCAAACTGACCCTGCAGGGCAGGCATCAGGGTTTGCAGCAGCACAATACACCACACAGGGCATGCGGGACGGGAGTGCAGCACAACAATCCATAGAAAGCAAGAAGGAGGGGACAGGACCATGCACATGGACAACAGAGAACAGAGGGGCAAGAGGCAGGACCATAATGGACAGACAGGAGAGAAAGCTGCAGCATAACAGACCATAAAGGGCAGGAGGGATGGATCAGGGGCATTACAATGGAACAGACAAGCCAGGAGAGAGGGAGTAGGGGTCTGCACATGTAAACAGAGGGCTGGGGGCAAGGGGGCAGGGCAGGAGCAGCAAGATAGCCATGGAGGTCAGGCAGGATGGGCACTAGAAGCAAGACACACCATGAAGAGCAACAGTGAGACTGTGATGGCATACACACAGACCATGGAGGGAAGGTGGGAGGGGTTCAGGGGCAGCTAACTGACCACACAGGGAAGGTGGGAGGGGCCATGGCAGCACAGAAGACCATGCATGGCAAGTGGGAGGGTTAGTGGTAGCACAATGGCTATGATGGGCAAGAAGGAGGGTGCAGGGGCATGCACAAAGGACGATGGAGGATAGAAGGGAGGGTCAGGACCTGTGCACAGACAAGAAAGTTCAGGGGAAGGGGCCTGACAACAGACCGCACGGGGCAGGCAGGAGGAGCAGTTGCAGCACAACAGACCAGGGAGGGCAGAAGGGTGTGGCAGTACAATGGACCATGTAGGACAGGAGGAAGAAGATAGGGGCATGGCATGTGGACAGGCAGGGTGGAGGTGGCAGGGACAGGTTACAGTCATCTGACAATGCTAGGCAGGTGGGAGGGGAGTGGCAGCTCAACAGAACACTCAGAGTAGATATGAGTGGCAGGTCCATGGAACATGGTGGGCAAAAAGGATGGAGCAGGGGCATGCACAAAGACATCGGAGGGCAGGGGGAAGGAGAATAGGGGCAGCAAGCTAAGCACAGAGTTTAAGCAGGAGGTCAATGATGGGGCATAGAATTGGGCAATGGAGGGCAGGAGGAGGGGACTGGTACACCATACTAAATTGAGGGCAGTGGCAGCACATCAGACCATGCATGGCAGGAGGGAGGAGGCTAGTCCATGGATTCACACAACAGAGGATAGGGAGGAGGGGGATGGGGCAGCAAGCTAACTGTTCAGAGAAGGCGGGTGTTAGGAACTTTATTGTTTTTAAAACGTGTGTCTGTGCGAACTACTTAAAATATGAACAAGTATGCAGCATAATCTCACTTTTATTCAGGAAGAAGAGGACGTTTGTGACTGTGACTCCGGGCTCACTTGGCAGAAACACCCCCTGACCCTCCACCCCCTATCGCAAAATGTAATGCCCGTGAAAAGGGTAGGTGAACACAGTGTTATATAGAACATAGTCCTGAGAGCACGATTGAAAATGAAAACTAGATATAGTGTATGGTATAAACTATGCACCAAAAAGTGTGATATAAGGTGAACCGGGCGTGAAATATAATATGCAATACATTGTGCGCAATGACAGATTCATTGGAGAGCGCGAGACAGCACAGGCACTAGCGCGTGCTATGCGATATGCGCCTTGGAGTGTAATATGCACAGGGCAGTGTTGTGTAACCTAAATAGTCTCTAAAGTTGTAATATAAAATATGTGCTGGGGAGTGTAACGTTGCATATGCACTGTGACAAAGATATGGATCCCAGATTGTAATATGTATGGCATAGCACTGTGCGTTATAACATAGGCATCGAGGAAGGCACGTTAGATGGGGCAATATAACCCGTGCGAAGACAAGTGTGGCATGACATATTCACGGGGTGGTGTTACAGTGCACATGGGCTAGAGAGTGTCATAGCATATGCACTAGCTAGTGGAATACAACACAGAGGTGTGTGGCACTCAGCAGGCAATGGTGAGTGTAACACAGCATTGGGCTCTGTCAGGAGCGCGCTGTGACTCTCAAGTGATGTTTGTTCCCTTTCCAGAGAGTAAAATAAAAAGTATTACACATCCGGCAGTGGATGTGTGTTTTATTAACCGTGAGGGGGGTTTCTTGCATAGTTTTGGTCGAATTTTTGTCGAATTCCCTTTGAATGGCTTGGTGTGCATGTGTATTAAATGTGCCCGTCAATAGCTACCCATGTTTGTATAAATAAACGACAAGGGTGTCTACCGGGATTAGGCACGGTAGGGCATCAGACATGTCAGAGCTTCACTAGTGGTGTAAATACATTCCACGTGGATTCATTGTATGCATAGTCGCCTTTTAGTGAATATCACGCAAATCGTCATGGTGATAGGTACGTACGGTTTGTCCAGCATGTCCTAGGTGTGTCTATAAATATATATTTTTTTTAAATAATAAAAAACAGTGGCCTGCCCTGGGGATTGGGGTCAAAAAAATATAATTAAGAGACAGGCCCTGGGGGGTGGGGACATCAGGGCCAATAAATTAGAATAAGAAGGGGAACCACACAGACTCCTTCTTAAAAAATTAAAATAAATAAAAGACTGGCATCGTGCCGGAGGCCAGGCCCCCTTCTTGCAGCACTCTGCAAACGCGCCCCCTGGCGAGTTGTAAGTTGGGGAATTAATTCCTCTTCAATACTGAGGGTCCCTGAGGGCCAACTAGCCCAACAGGCATCTCCAGTATGCACCAGGGAGCTGCGCTGCAGACAGGTGTTCTGAGGCCAAGCCCCTTTTTACACCTCTCTGCAACGCAGCTCTGTGGCGCTTACTGGAGGTACCTAGTGGTCTAGTTTGACCCTAGGGACCCTTAGGATTCAAGGGGACTTAATCTCTCAACTTAGAACAGCCACAGGGCGCGTTTACACAGTGGTGAAGGGAGGGGACGGGGCCTGAGGTGACGTGTGCAAACACGCACTATGGCACGTTTTAAATTGGGGATATAATTTTCCTTCAATACTGAGGGCCCCTGGGGGCTAACTAGCCCACCAAGTGCTTCCAGTAAGCGCCACTGAGCTGCATTGCAGAGAGGTGGTCCAGGCCGTGCCACTTTTTACACCTCTCTGCAACGCAGCTCTGTGGCACTTACTGGAGGTACCTAGTGGGCTAGTTGGACCCTAGGGACTCTCAGGATTCAAATGAACTTAATCTCCCAACTAAAAACGGACACAGGGCGTGTTTACACAGTGGTGAAGGGAGGGGACGGGGCCTGAGTTAACGTGTGCAAAAACGCCCTGTGGCCTGTTTTAAGAGGTAGTTTTAATCCACCTGCCCTATTATATACTAGGGGCTTACAGAGGAGGTCATGCTAATCACAGGGGGACCCCAACGCATAATGTTCCCTAGTGTATGTAGGTGTTTTCACTGTATTCTAAGTGTCTTTTAACATAGCACTGGCTCTAGGACTGGTTAGTCAGACTCAGTTACCACCAGTATCCGTCTGAAAAAGTTAAGGGTACAGGATGATTTTGCAACAGGGCTTCTTTCTGCTCTTCTTTTTGTTCTTTCTGCACGTTATCCTTCTTCCTGCACTTTTCTTCGTCTTTGAGGACTTCTGTTGCTTCTTTCTGCACTTCTTTTTTTTCGTCCTGTGCATTTTGTCTTCTTTCTTCACATGTCCTATCTCTGTAGGCATAGTTAGAAATTAGCATTTAAAAAACCTTTGAAATTCACTGAAAAAACCATAGAATTCAGGGGTGTTATAGTTAGCTGGACTTTTCACTTGTACAAAACCATTCAAATTCCCCCGTTATAGTTAGTTCAGCTAACTATAACTCGCGCGCCCGCAGTGCACTGCTGATGACGTCACATATTACATCACTCATGACATGGTCAGTGACATCACTCATGACATCACTGATGACATCTCAAATGACATCACTGATGACATCATCCTTGTGATAGAGTGGCAGACCTCCTCTCACCCTAATATAACCTTTGATACACACATTTAAAAATAGAGACTAAACTTTTCAAAACAATGGACATACCAATACCAGTTACAACAACCTCTTCAGTAATTCTAAGATCCACATACACATCCACTCATTCACCAACAGTCCTATACAGTCACTCATACATGTATTCACTCATCATATGTACTCATACACCTATACATCCTGTTACACAATGCCACTCATCCATAGAGTTACTCACACATATAGTCACTCATGCTAATAAAGAATCAAACATACATTTATTTGCATATACAGTTATACACACACCACCACACTTACTTCTACGGAAACTTACACATACTTAGTCTTTGAAACAATCACTTATAGAAACACATACTTATTCATACAGGAACTCTTCCAATCTCTCACTCTCACATATACTCACTTATATACACCAAAAGTCACATATACTAGTTTAAAACATATGTAGTTACTCATAAATACACTATTGAGACAGTCATTAACTCACTAACACAACCATACACACACTCATCCACCCATACAGTCCTGCACACATGCTGTCTTCAACACATACAAAGAGTGAGTCACTAATTCATGCACCTATGAACTACGTAATACCCCCCACCGAACCATGCAGACACTCAGACTGATACTCAAAAAACCAACTAATAACCTATATAGACACCCATGTAGCTACTCACCAACCCATGCAGCCACTTATACACAAAGTGAGAGACTGATACAGATATTTACATATTTAAACATTACTCACTAAGCCATGCATTCACTATGATACACTTAATCAGTCAGTTACACAATCAATTTTTCAAAAACAAATCATCCATTTAGACACTTATATACCCATTTATTCTTCCAAAGACCTTGAGATATACATATATAAAACATATTTAATTTTCAGAAAAACACACATTCACTGGATGATGTCATCAGTGATGTCATTTCAATGGTTTTGTACAAGTGAAAAGTCCAGCTAACTATAACACCCCTGAAACCTATGGTTTTTGCAGTGAATTTCTGAAGTTTTTTAAATGCTAATTCCTAACTATAACGTGTCTGAAATCTATGGTTTTTTCTGTGAATATATATATATATATTGACAACCTTATTACCAAAGTGTTACCAAACTGTTCATAGTCATAATACTATATTGACAATCTTACGTGGTAAGATCAACAGTAGCTTTGAAACCCATAATAAAATCAACTATAATTTTCCAGCTATTTAACCTGTGAAAGAGATCCAGTAATATAGAGGCACATGCAGCTGGAGGTATTCAAATGTACCTCTATCTAGAAGATTCTGTCTAACTGATCAATTCAAAAATTCAGATCAGTAGTGTAACGAAACTTGAGGGGGCCCCCTTGCAAAGTACACGGAGGCCCCCCCTCCGGACGCAATCAGGAGCACACTCAAACCAGGATACTATGCAGAGGGCCCTCCCCCGCACCGCGGTGGCTGCAGGGCCCTTTGTTACGCCACTGATTCAGATTACTGAACCTGGTAGGTCAACATTTTTGTGTATCTGGTGGTATATTCTGGATGTGAGGTGTCCATCTCAGCTTCCCCATTAAAAAAAATATATCTCTGTGGATCTGTATGGTCATTGAAGATATGAGTTGCACCATCCATGTTTATCCTGAATCTTGTAGGACCAACAAAGGAGAGCATGATGTTTTTGTTACGCAATCGTTGACGTAGCATAAGAAAACCCTATCTAGTTTCCACAGTCCACAGAGAAGTCTTGTGAAATGTAGATTGTGTTGCCATTCCAGTCAATGGCTTTGTTCTTCCTCATGTAGCTCATGATTGGCTTGACATGCTGATATCTCAGAGGCTTACATACAATTAGTCTGGGTTTCTCCGAACGAGAGGGTTTGAAGGTGGGAACTCTGTGTGCCCTTTCCATCTCTAGGTCTTATTGAAGCGAAATCCTGTTGTTTTTGGGAGCCATGTTTCAAAAACCTTAGCACATGAGCCTGCATTATCCTCTGCTCCTTCCGCGAGGTCAAATATGCAGAGGTTCCTTCTACTGCTGCGGTCCTCCTTTTATGATATTTGCCTATGTAAGTTTTCTTTTAGAGTTAGACATTAGATGAATAATATCTTTTTTGCTTTTGTGTGGAAGTCTTCTAAGTTGCTTAGTCTCTTTCCCTTTTCTGTTAATCTGATTTTTATTTTGGTTATGTCCGATCTGATTGCTGCAATATCATTTTGTATAGGATCAGTATTAGAAGTTGACTTGGCTAAGTTGTGTACTTCTGCCAACTTATTTTGTATTTGTGTCCATTGTAGCATTAATGTCATTTTCCCCTTTGATTGGGGATTCCTTAGTAGGCGGATCATATTTAGGCCTTATATGCGTTGGTTTAAGTCTTTCTTTGCCATGGTCAGGTACAAAGATGTTACATCCTCTTCAGCTGTCACTTTCAATGGGGTGTCTGTAGTTCTTGTTGTATTGTGTGTTTTTGTTGCTGCTGTGTGGGTCTACTGGCAGAATACCTGTTTGTTCTGTGGGCTGTGTGTGCATAATTTGTGCTCTTTGAGCTGAGATGTTTGAGCCAATGTGAATGGGAGTCTCACTTAGTATTAGATTGAAGATAATTAGCTCAGAGTGTTTTGGACAATCAAGGCTGATGTAGGGTCACTGCCCCCCCGTACTCCCGGCGACAGTGGCTCATATGATATCATTATATTTGGCTTCTGAAGACTTAGCAGTGCCTTAACCTTCCGTTGTGAAAATGTTATTAGGCTGTATGAGGCTGTACCATCATGTGTACGTCTTTTCACTGCTCTCTTCTTACTGGGTTCCCGGTGACACCGCCCATGTGATGTCCTTGCTCCTAGAGCTTTCTCTGGCAAGTGGGCATGTAAGCTAGTGCAAGTTAGTACAGCAATGCTCTGGGCTCAGTTGTATGCCTGTATTGCCATGGACGAGGAAGCACACTCAGGCAGTACACACAGGTTCATTGACCCTCTTCACTTTAGCACTCTTCTGTGCAGCGCATGGTAAGATTATGTGTTGTTACCATCTCTAGAGCTGTTTTATAGATTCATTTGTATCTCCTCCCCTCTTCCCCTCTTCCTTGTGAGTGAGGAGAAGGTTTAGTTACTGGTATTTGAATGATGGTATTGCATTCATCGCTATTCCTCACTAATCCTCTGGGATCTTCTTATTGATCGGTAGTCCCCTTTAGAGCACCCAAATCTGCCTTTGTCACTTTCAATTAAGGTGTGCAGTAGTTTGTTAACTTTCCTCACAGTACTTTCAGACCATTTGGGCCTACAATCATTTTGGCCATTCAATAATATGTCATCTTACTGAGGCTCTGTAATCACATTTCCCGGTCAGTGTCCCATGTCGCTGCACCATGTGGTCGCCTTACGCAGTTGCCTTATGTTTAAGCATTACACGTTTATCTGGTCTGAGACAGCAGAATAATGCGTTTTCTGGGGTGTAATGCCTTCCCGTCTTGGTCGGGGATGAATTAGAAGCAGATGTCTCAAAGGTTGACTGGTTGCAGCTGGATGTAGACGGGGCATCTGGGTCACAAGGAGCATTACACACCGGTCCCAGTAACACTCCTGACTTTTTTGTTGAGCAGCGAGTGGATTAGTTGGGACATGTCCTGTGCAGTCTGCTTTTGTAAAACACTTGGGAATTCTCCCATTATTGGTGAGTCTTACCTCCTCATTGTGAGGATGATGCTGAATTTCTTCCTTCCAGTGGCTGGTTCAGAGACGCGGTCACTCCATTAGCTGAGCCACGCCATTTTGGGTCTCTAGACGGATAGTGGTCGGGTGGCGATCTCACATAGATCTTTCAGTTAAACACAATTGTTTCCTCTAAATTGTGGTGTCCGATGTTCCTTACATCTTCCGATTGCAGAATGTGGGTTTTATTGTCTTGTGTTAGTTGCTATTCTTCCTTTTCTTTGCTGTTTTTGAGCCTCTCGGAGTGGAGCCGAAGAGCTACTCTGCCATCTTCCCTGGAGTGCAAGCTAAGAAATGTGATCCTACACTTAAAAGGTCTAGTGATATTAAGAAAGTTGAGCCTTCAAATGAGACAGAATTACCAAGTACTAATAGTTTGTCTAGTATTGCATCCAGTAATAGTAATTCAGATTTGGAAAACCCTTCTGGGGCTATTCCTAAGAGATGTGGAATGGCAAGCACTTTTTAAGAGGAACTGAAAAGGATGAGGATGTTGGACTTGGGAGTTTCACCGAAAAAAAAGAAATGAGCTAGAGATAACGGGGACCAGATGAGGGAACACAAGGAGAAGGAAGAAAGAGGCAGAGAAAAACAAGGAATAAAAACAAGATCACAACTGAGGAAGGAAACATCGATGTAAAGTCCACTGTTAATAATCTTTTTGACAGATCACTTGTGGCTGATAAATTGGCGGTACTAAACAAGGGTTTGAGTTCTACACCCATGAATAATTGGAATGACCTAGAGGCTAAGGTTGATCTTATGATATATTGTCACACTACAACCCTATTTCCCTCCTGCCTTTTGCTGGAAAACTCGTCCAAAAACATGTCAAGCTTTTATTATCTGACTCTTTGCCTAAAGCAACCAACTTGAGATAGCTCAGTCAGGGTTTCACCCATTTCACAGCACAGAGATGGCCCTTGTAACAGTGGTAGATGACTTACGAAGGCTGGCAGACCAAGTGCAATGCGTGCCTTAGTCCTATTAGATCTGTTTGCAGCATTTGATACAGTGTCTCACGACATCTCACTCACTAGGATGAAGGAGATTGTCATAACAGGAAAGGCACTTGAATAGTGTAGGTTTTATCAACAGGGGAGATCACAAGCAGCCTTCCTACCACCCTATCTACACATCTCAGTTTAAATATTTGAGTTACGGAGTGTAGCAGGGGTCATCACAAATTTGAAGTTTGTGAAGTTTTATAAATACATCTGTACACTGGTGAAATTAATAAAATCTTTTGGTCTCAGTGTGTTGAATTATGTAGATGACATCCAGCTGATCATCACAATGGATCTAAAAGTAGCTGAAAACCCACTTGAACCATTTCACCAGTGTATGTCTGCAATATCAGAGTGACTACATTCAAACTCCCTCAAATTGAATTCAACTCCTAGACCTCATATCCATCACCTGTAAAAATGTAAAAAAACCTAGGGATGCATATGCACCAAAGCTCTCCTAAGACTGTCATATTATTCACCTTGCATTCAAGTGTTTCTTCCTTTTAAAACAGCTGAGGAAGAGCATGCCTTTCCTGCCCCGGCAGGTTCATCAAGTGGGATCCAGGTGAAAATCTTGGGTCACCTGGAGTATTGTAACTCCCCTTTCTTAGGCCTTGATGCAAGGCCTATGAAGAAACTACAAAGAACACAGAACGGTGTACCAAGTTAACACTTGGTTGGCCACGTTCTTCTTTTTCGACAGGCGCACTCATAGCTCTTCATTGGCAGCCAGTGAGCAAAAAGGTTATGTTTAAATAGATCTGCCTAGTCTAAAAGTGGCCTTAGTGGTCCTGATTATTTCCTGGAGAAGTTCCATCAATACATTCTGGCTTGCAATTTATGATCAGCCAGAGCTAATCTATTAGTTATTCCTCACTAGTAATGTGTTTAGGCAGTCGATAAATCCTTTGCAGTGACTGAATTGAAGCTTTGGAATAAGCACTCAGCGGCCTTACGGCTCGCACCCTCCCTTACTACATTCAGAAAGGCCTTAAAATCTGACTTTTCAAAAATTAATTGGCTCTATAATATTGCTTATGACTCCCTACTATAAACCTATGGCAGTCTAAATCTGCATGTTTTCTACTCTATCTTACTCTCTCTGCTCTACTAGAGTTCTGTTAGCTATCCCTGGCTGATGAGCCCTAACTAGGGGGAAACCAGTCCTGGGTTGCTTGTGTTCCGCTTCGTATAGTACATGGCAGCTCGAGCTGGACTGTTCTCATTAGAGCAGGGTCAATACTGATTTGCATATGGCTGGACCCACACTGAAGTGGAATGGTAGTCCCGGCCGCTTGATATACCTCGGCAAACAAATTGTTGTTTAGAGATTTTCATTTTTGATTTCTGTTTTTGTATCATTAGAGAAGTAATTTAGCTTGGGTAGACATTGCTAGTTCAGGACAAATTTTTCGGGATGACATTTTTCAAAATGGCAGATGTGTTGCAGTAATTGTGTAATACTTCAGGAACCATGAGACCTATATACTTAATTTTGTTGTCAAAACATAGGTTTTGGGGGTCAAGTAGTAGATACAGAAAATAACCCCTCAGATCAATTCTTGCACCATTTTCCAAAATGGTGCTCTATAATGATGTGTTTTCGCCATCATATTGCCAATTTATTTTAAATATTGTTTTTGTTTCAGGTTTTCCGTTGATTTAAATTTGAAAACATGTGCGAAGCTGACAGAGTGTTGCTAACTACAAAATCTGAGGACTCCTTCAACAAAGAAAAATGTGTCATATACCAAACTAATCCAGAAAGAAAATCTAACATCAACTGCAGCAGGCCAAAGAGAGTTTGAGATACTGCAGAAATACGGCAAAACGAGGTTCACAAAAGATTGAAACTGATGGGTGAAGAGGATTAAATAAATTATCATTGCAACAAGTGCTACAAATCTTAGACAAATGAAAAAAGTCTGGAAACAATTTGGCAAAAAATAGCAGAAAACAGTGAATCACAAAAAGAATCCTAGTCTTCTGAGAAAGTGACTACAACCCAACCCAATGCCAATCCACTTCGAAGATTGATAGCTACCCCCAGTCCATGTCCAGCAACTGATAAGAAAGCAGAGGACCTTCAATGTGTTATCTGTGGTTTAGCCAGAACAAGGGCCAAAGCGATTGACTAAAGAACAAAGTACAGAGTATATGAGTGTTAAAGGGCAAACATGTTTTTACCTGCAGCTAGTTTCTTCCAAGATGAAGTTTTCAGCAGAGTAGTTGATCTCAACAGCGAGGTGAGTGTATTTGCAGCAGATTTGTATGTCCATCCAAACTGCATGCGTGCATACATTTGAGCTCCCAGCAGCAAACAAACCACCAGCCTTCAGTTATATTTGCACTCTCTGAAAAAGCGAATTAAGTTTTAAAGCCACTCTTGAGTGCTGGCTACGGGGTTCAAACTCAGTGAGATCAGAGAAATAATAGTCAACATTGATGAAACTATATTGATCCATAACCATGAAATTAAAGTTTTTCTGGTGAGAATGTACAGTTACAGAATTGGCTTTTATCAGTCCAACAAAAAAATGAGCCGCTTATGGTGTTCTCAGCTGATTTGGTTCCAGAAATTCATGCTGCCAAAGTAAGATCACCAGATGCTGTAAAATAACAGGAACCATTTAAGAAATGACAAATTGTGTGATGCCCCAGAGCCCCGCAAATCATGAGAGCCAAAAAGAAAGCTTGATGTCTTAAAGCTTTTTACATCATTGTTTAATATCAGCAAAGTAAAAGTGATACAAACTAAAATTCTTGAGTTTGGAACAGAAGCCAACAACATTGATGATGGCTTTGAAGATATAAGCGAAGAAGTGGAAGACAATCCCATGAACTGACAGGCTTATGCTGTGCAAATGTACTGTCTTTTCCAAATCATGTTTTATCGATTACATCACAGCAAAAAGAAAACTCCGCTACACATTATGACTGCCCATGCAATATATGACAAGTGAAAAAGAAGAGAGACCATCACTTCAATGAATAGAATTGGTGTATCAACAAGTTATAATGACATGGTACGTATCAGGAACTTGTTAGCAGCTCATGCTGTAAAATCTTCTGAATCTAACAGCACACCACTTCCAAGTCACTTTACCAGAAAAGGATTTACAATTGCTGCTCTTGATAATTTTGATTTTGAAGACAGCTCTTTTTTGTCTGGAACATCAAGTGCACATTATACTCCCATGGTGCTTTTTCAAGACTGTAACAATGAAATAGCTGCTGGAAAACTAGCTATGTCAGCTGTAGGCATAAACAAACGAAGCTGTAAACTTCTAACTCAACTACCTTGCCAATGTGTACAAAATCACTACAAGCCAACAACACGTCCCAGCCTACCAGAAAGTTTCAAAGCGGCTGAGTACATGGATCTTCTTCCACCTGAAGCTGAGGTCTACAAAGCTGATTTAACTGAATTTATCGTATAGCTTATTCGGTGCGGACGGAAGGATGAAGAAAAGCCAGTTCCTCCGTGGTCTAGAATTCATGCTCTGATCTCCAAGAATAGCATCTCAAAGAAGAAGGTTGGATTTTTACGAGTAATACCATCTCCAGTCACAAACTATGCAACAGTATACACAGCTCTAAAAAAGTTCCAAAATGTTTGTGCTCAACTTGAAGACAAATCCATCCTGCCGATTTTCTGTGATGAAGGTGTTTTCTCTATTGTAGCTGACATTTTTATGAGCAACCCAGTAGAATTCGATGATCTTTTTCCAATGATGGATGTTTTCTACATGACAAACGTTGTATTGCAGCGTGCAAGAATGTATCTCAGTGCATGTGGTATAGGCAATGCACCTAATGAGGCTGAAGTCTTTGAAAGCAAGAACAGTCCAGTCAGTATTGAGTGGAACTCAATATGCTAATTTGTTACAAGTTCTGCTCATCAATTCTACATTGGAATGCTATCTGGAACAAGAATGACAAATTAGGTTTTTCATATCTTATCTCAGAAGTGAACAAGGCACAGGGTGCACTTCATTCAAAAGACATAATGCAAAGCCGGGCAATGTTTAATACACTCAGTTCAAAATCAGAAAACCTGAAAACCAAGTTTGTAGAGTTTGTCATAGAATCTGAAGGGAGAAAAGAACTTTGCAAATACCAGGGAAATGTTTTACACATGATAGCTTTGGTGAACAACTTTGGTACCTGCAGATCGGGAAGGTGATTGGAAGCTGTATGTGAAGACTGTGGGGTCATTGGCTAGTGTGTTTTGCAAATTGGATTGGGATATGGGTCCTGGTATTTGGAAAGAGTGAATAAACTAGAGGTGATAAAACCATACTTCTACAGAAAATGTGAGAGGGAAGGTTCAATGCAGATATGAAACTGGAATAGATGATCCAGAGATCACAGAGAAGCCCCAAGGGAATTGTTGGTCAGCCATGTAAAATTTAATACATTGCTCAATGGCAGCTAGTTTACCATGAAGTTCTTTCTATTTGCAATGTTTTCAGAAATATGACAAATTTGAAATTAATGCACCATTGGGAAACAGTTCCTCACCACGAATTTGTGGGAAAGAGAGGTGAATGTTTCAATAAACATGTTGACAGCCTTCTTCATTTCGTGCAGCAGCAATGAACTACCTTTGAAATGACTGAGCGTAAGTTACTACTCAACTTCGTGACAAAACCATATGTGGATAACGATATAAAGACACGTCTACTAGATGTCCTGGAACATGGCTTGAAACTACACGCAGAAATGAAGCAGGAAAGATTTGTACTGAAAGAGAAAAAGCTGTTTGACATATCACTAAAGCTAAACTTCAATGCTTTAATTGCCATAGTAAGAGTATCATCCACCAGCCACTACAAAACAGGTTACAAAAACAACTTTGGCAAGCACATCGAGAGATGGATGTTGCAAAAAAAAGAGGTGAATTTATCGAGGACATTCTGTTGCATGATCTTCTTCCAACAAACACATTATTTTATGGAAATGCTGCAACCAAACCAGTGAAGCTCAAACTCGTACAAGAGCTAAAAAAACTTTCACCTGAAGAATTTCCATTTGAAAAGGTGTCCTTATTGAAAACTGCTGTTGATGTCACAATTGCGAATGGTCAAGATTTCATTCATGCATAATGTTGGAGAGGTCGTTCAGACTGTTCTACGGATATTAAATTCAGCAGTGTGCATTTTGCAAGAACTGCATATTCTCTTTGACAGTTATCTTGAACTATCTGTCTGTCAAAGAATGTGAAAGAATCAGACGAATGTTTACAAGTGGAACAATTAGCCTTGCCTGCATCAAAACTTTGACACCTATACCTGTCAATTTGATAAATTCTTGCCATCAACATCGAACAAGATGAACTTGTAGATGTTAACTCACCAAAACATTGCTGTTGGTTCAGTAAACACTGAATTTCCAATTATTGCAAGTGGAATGATTGTCAACGAGGAGTTGGTGCTTGCAGAGATGTATTCAAAAGGTTTGGGCCATATTGTTCAAGAACTTAACAGCAAATTGGAGGAAGCTGACCTTCGTGTTGTGCCACATGTTGAGTGAGCTGTTCGAAATGGTTCCAATCGAGTCATTGTACTGTCAAATGACATAGATGTTATTATTGTGCTACTTAGATTTGTTGCATTGTTCATAAGTCAAGGATTATCAGAGTTATGGATATATTATGACACATGTGAGAAAAAAAACTTAATCCTGCTTCATATTCTGTACCAGAAACTTGACCCACAGATGCCCAGTGTTCTTATCAAGGCACATATTCTTACGGGTGATGACACTATGAGTAAAACTTGAACAAACCCCAGAGCTATAACTGTTGAACCAGTAAAGTATCTAAAAGGATTTGCTGAGACAGAAGAAGTAGAAAAATACCTTGTGCAAGTGTGGAAAGCAAGTTCTGACTGTCACACATTTGAGGATATTCTGTACAGTGAGTTCAAGAGATCAGTCCCACCTAGTGTCTTTACAGCGATGTCATATTCTGTGCGTGGACACATTAAAAGAGTGCTCTACTTGATCAGGAGATGTGTAAATATTTGGTATTTAGCATATGCTGAGAACGATCCGTGTGAATTTGCTGGGGAAGATATTGATGGGGTTCTAAAACCTACCCTACAAAACAAGGAGAGACACACTTCTGCGCCAAAAGGATCAGGGTAAGTATACTGCTGTAAACAAAAAATGTCCCTTTTGTGCTGTAACTTAACTGGAGTATGAGACTCCTTATAGATAGGGTTCACAAGATGCACTAATCAATTTTATGGATGTAAAAGAGGCCTAAATCGATATACTTCTTAACAAATATATGAAAAATGAGAACAAGTTTGACTGCAAATGTAAAAAATACATTACATTTTTTATTTATCACTATCCATTTTCAAACATTCATTTAAAAAAAATATTCATATACATATTCATACAAATTCTTCACATTTAATATACAGTACACACCCCTTATTAGCTCAATAAAATATTGTCATATTATGTCTCAATTAAAACAACAGGCTATTAGTATTCATATATCATAAACACACTTATGAAAAAAAAAAATTCTGTCAACGCAGCATTTCGGTGGTACATAGAGTGGTTCATCCCACCTTCTTCAGGACACACTAAAACATATTGGTGCCGATCACGATCCGGTAAAAAATATCCCCGTGCGACTCGTATCCGGTCTTTTCACCGTACGAATCGTACAAGTGCCGTACGAACTGGCAATCACGATTCGCATGGTAAAAAGTCCATACGAACCGCATTGGGAATCATTCCCCACACGTCCTCGGGTCGGAAAATGTGTCCGACACGTCCTCGGACGATTTACCGTACAAACGTGAAAGGTGAAGTCCGACCGAGGAATCACGATCCATCCCGTGCGTCCGAGGTTACAACCGGATGGAAAAATCACCGTCCGCACCGAACTCCCATAGCAACCATGGAGACATGCCCGCATACGCGCCCCCAGCCCCGGTAGGTACGCGCCGACCCCCCCCAGCCCCCGTAGGTACGCGCTGACCCCCCCCAGCCCCCGTAGGTACGCGCCGACCCCCCCAGCCCCCGTAGGTACGCGCCGACCCCCCCCAGCCCCCGTAGGTACACGCCGACCCCCCCCAGCCCCCGTAGGTATGCGCCGACCCCCCCCAGCCCCCGTAGGTACGTGCCGACCCCCCCCAGCCCCCGTAGGTACGCGCCGACCCCCCCAGCCCCTGTAGGTACGCGGCGACCCCCCCCAGCCCCCATAGGTACGCGCTGAACCCCCCTGTATGTACACCCGTGTACGTGTCGAACCCCCCCGTGTACGTTCGAGTCGAACCCCCCGTGTACGTTCGAGTCGAACCCTCCGTGTACGTTCGAGTCGAACCCCCACCCGTGTATGTACGGTGCGTACCCCCCGTGTACGTTCGAGTCGAACCCCCACCCGTGTATGTACGGTGCGTACCCCCCCCGTGTATGTACGGTGCGTACCCACCCGTGTACGTTCGAGTCGAACCCCCCCATGTACGTTCGAGTCGAACCCCCCATGTACGTTCGAGTCGAACCCCCCCGTGTACGTTCGAGTCATACCCCCACCCGTGTATGTACGCGCTGGGGGTACACACCGTACATACACGGGTGGGGGTACGCACCGTACATACACGGGGGGGGTACGACACGAACGTACACGGGGGGTTCAACTCGAACGTACACGGGGGGGTTCGACACGTACACGGGTGTACATACAGGGGGGTTCGGCGCGTACCTACGGAGGCTGGGGGGGGGTCGGCGCGTACCTACGGGGGCTGGGGGGGGACGGCGCGTACCTACAGGGGCGGGGGGGGTACGGTGCATACCGGGCCACCTACTCTGGTCGATTCGCGCCGTACTTCGCTTTTGCGGCACTTTTTGGGTGCCGTGAAAATATTGCCGTCCGGACTGCTGTCGGTTCGAATCGTAATTCCTGGGTCGTGAAACGCTGCCTGAAAGCGTCCCGACGTCACGTCGCAGCATTCCCGGATCACATTCGTATGTATATTTTCGTCGGTCGGTGTTTTTTACGATTCGTACGGAAATGGTGTTTCCGTGCGAATCGTAATTCCATGTTTGTAAAGTTTTACGACCGGGTACGAGTCGGACGGGGAAAACGCTCCGACCGACGGTTCGTACCCGGTTTTTACCGGATCGTGATCGGCACCATTGTATATTACCTAAAAGACAAAAAAACAGATTCAATATGTTTGACTAAAACAAGCTATTGATGCACACGCAATATTTTAAATGTAAGTATACAAAATCAGTAGACAAATGGCATTAATTAGAACTCTTGTACTTGTTTTTCAAAATCGTGGCAATTTTGAAAAACACGTTTTGTAAGGTCCTGGAATCTGAGGTACCTTCGAATTAAATATTGCTCTAGTTCGGCGTTTTGGATATTTACTGGCATGAGATACGACGGCTTTGTATTAGAGGGATTATGGTGCAGAATGTGAAAACGGACTTAAAAAGAATTTCTGGATTATAAGGAAACAGATTGTATAAGGAGTAACGAGGAATTCAATGAATTAAGAATACTCAAGCCCTGAGGAAGTCGCTTGGGTTAATCCCTATTGCGACGAAACGCGTTGGGAGTGGAAGATTTCTTTCAAGTATAAAGAAGAACAAGAGTTCTAATTAATGCCATTTGTCTACTGATTTTGTATACTTACATTTAAAATATTGCGTGTGCATCAATAGCTTGTTTTAGTCTAATCAATCTTAGATTGAGTTATGTAGGTAATTGGGTGATATTCCCTACTATGATAGCACCGCATTTACTTGGTTCAGATTAGTGAATATAATTGTGGATTCCTGTTGGAGCGCTAGTTTTGCTTTCCCTTACACCCACTAAGCATATAGTTCAATATGTTTGGCCCCATATTTCACATCTTTGTAGATCTAGCTTTCATTCTATATATTATTCAAGTGCAATTTTTTCCCCATAGCAGCTCATGCCCCCAATCATATTAGTAACATCTTGTCTGTCGAAAGACATACATAAATAATGACTTCAAATATGAGGATAATTGGAACTGGAAACGTATCATTTATAATTAGTAAGGTATCCAATTTATATTCATTCCAGACCCACTCCTTAAGATCGCTATATTCGGAGTTGAACTAACTTATGCCTTCCTCGTCTGTTGTAGGAATACGTTGATGCTCTTGTTTTCCAGACATATAACCACATGATCCAGATCCTAATTCTGTAACCAAGATAGGATTCTATATTATTTTTTATTGTAGAAAGTCCTCCTATCTCATATTCCCTTGTAGTTAAAATATTAAACTTACTATTAGAATGAATCGAAGTTTTGTGCAAACATTTATGCCACTAGAACTCCACATCATTGGGGATTTATTCTGAAAACAAAGGAGGTAAAAACTTAACCCAAAGGCTATCTATACAGGGTCATTATTTTAATTGTATAAATATAAACTTATCATGTGTGCTCTTATCCATATTTTTATATAGATTCACGTGATTGCAAAAACCTGATCCAGAGTGCGACCCGTTCTTTTCTTCCACACAAGGGAAGTGTTTGATATATATATATATTTATATATACATTTACATATATATATATATATATATATTTATATTCACTGAAAAAACCATAGGTTTCAGGTACGTTATAGTTGGTTGGAAATTTAACTCGTACAAAACCAGAGAAATTCGGCAGTTATAGTTAGTTGAATTAACCATAACTTGCGCCCCGCAATGCACTGCTGATGATGTCACATTTTACATCACTCATGACGTGGTCAGTGACATCACTAATGACATCTCAAATGACATCACTGATGACATCATCCAGTGACTGTGTGTTTCTGTAAAGTTTAAACATGTTTTATATATAAATATATGCCAAGGTATATTGAAGAATGAGTGGGTGTATGAGTGTCTGTATAGATGATTTAGTAGGTGTGTAACTGACTGTATAAGTGAGTGATTAAATGTGTCTTACTGAATGCATGAGTTAGTGACTAAACTGTGTATCAGTGTCAGTTGGTGTGTAAGCGGCTGCCTGGGTTGGTGAGTAGCTACATGAGTGTCTAAACTGTCTATATGGGTTATTGATTGGTTGTCTGAGTATCTGTATGGGTGCCTGAGTGTGTGTGTGGGTAGGTGGGGGTGTGACTTTGTGCATAGATGTGTGAGTGGGTGATTCACTGGGTGTATGGGTTTAATAGTGCATCTGTGAAGGGCTGCATGGGTGGTCGAGTGTGTGTATGGTTGTGTGGGTGTGTTGGTGACTGTTTAGATGTCTCAGTGGTACATGTGTGAGTAACTACATATGTTAAAGGCAATAGATGTGAGTGTTAGACTATATACATGACTATATGTGAGAGTGAGTAATCGTGAGACTGGCTGAATGGATAAGTGTGTGCTTGTGTCAGTGATTGTATAACAGAGTAAGTATGTGTTAGTATCTGTATGATTAAGTGAGATGGTGTGTTCATAATTGTGTAGGTGAGTAAATGGGAATGTGATTGATTCTTTGCATGACTGACTATGTGTGTGAGTAACTCTATGGGTGAGTGGCAGTGTGTGAGTGTCTGTATAAGTGTATGAGTGCATATGATAGTACTGTATTTATGAGTGACTGCATGTATGAGTGACTATATGGGTGAATGAGTAGATGTGTGTGTAGACCTAGAAATTAGTGAGTGGGTATATAGTAACTGGTATTGTAGTGTCTTTGGTTTCTAAAATGGTAGTCTGCATTTTAGAGTGGGTGTATCAAAGGTTATATTAGGGTGTGAGGAGGTACATCAGATTATCATGTGGATGATGTCATCAGTGATGTCATTGAGATGTCATCAGTGATGTCACTGACCGTGTCATCAGTGATGTATTATGTGACATCATCAGCATTACTTTGCGGGGGCACCAGTTATAGTTACCTCAACTAACTATAATGGCCGAATTTCTATGGTTATGTATGAGTGAAATGTCCAACTAACTATAACATCCCTGAACCTATGTTTTTTTCAGTGAATTTCTAAGGTATTTAAAAGACTAATTTCTAACTATAACGTCCCTGAAACCTATGGCTATATAATGTCCCAAAAATACTTTTTCTTAGTTTTTTATTTGTAATAAAAATAATGTAATGTTTTCTCTTTTCAAAAATATGAATATACATTTTTTTTAAGTGGATTCGCGTACGATCGTGTATCTGTCTCAGTGGGTGCGCAAATTCAAGCTGCCATATTGGTTAAGTCATGTAGGATGCACGTTTGGTTTGCAATGGTTGTGCGAATCTGGGCCCGCATAACATCGTGTACGTAGTTCCGGGGGTCGCACCGGGTGCGCGAATCCATCGCAAATCTTTAAGTTTTAAAAATATATGTATATAAGTTTAATATGTATATTATAGCAAGAGATTATTTAATCTAATTATAAAAGTCATATATTTGTAACTGGAATAAAGATAAATTATTGTTAAATCTAATTTTTGGGGAATCGCGCCAGGTGCGCGCCGGGTTCGCGAATCCCATGTGAGTTTACAAGAAACTATTTCATTGGTTAAGAACCTTTTGATTCTAGAACTTGAAGGACCCCACCCATTTTTTTCATTCCTTCAAGAACATCACAGAAGACACATCTATTGTTTGCTGATCCTCTTCTTTGCCTTTTTTGGTGTTTTTTTCACTAATTTAAAAATGGCAGCTGGAAATAATCCTGAGCAGATTCCATCTGAAGGGGAACAAGACCTGGAGGTAAAGGAAAGATTTGAAAGCATTGTGTGGGCATTTTTCTCAATACCACCGGGGGAAAAGAAAGTCAATGCCCGAAAAGTTAACTGCACCATTTGTGGGAATGTTCTCTCATGAGGTTCAGAGAAAAAATATTCCTGCGGGACATCGTTGATGTTAAAACATTTGCAGACTATCCATCCTCGGTGTCTCGCAAGAGAACAGCATCAACGGGAAGAAGAAAAGCGGAGTATAAATGACAACACTGCTGGACCAAGCATATCATCTGGTTCTACCGTGACTAGCACTCCAAACATCAACCCTGAGTTTTCTAGAGTGGAGCAGCATTGTGTGAAATGTCACAAAATTCTATGTTTTGGTGAGCAATTACTGGATGCCATCCTGGTTGCTATTAGGAACTACTATTGTTAATTTTTTTTTCTAATGCAATACCTTCCTAATTGCATAATTTTGGGATCATTTTCACTGTTGGTTCTGTTTAGTTTTTCATTTTCTTTAAAAACAAACACCAAAAAATGTAAAAAAGAGTTAAAAATACACAAACAAATATATAACAAAAAAAGAAGCGCCTATTTGGTTTAAAAAAGAAAAATCTGTAAGTGGTGTATGAATTGTGGTAAGTGTAATATATGGAAAAGTGTACAGGTAGTGGATATATGATTGAAGGAGTGCATGGCTAATGCCTGGGTGATTACAAGAATGCAGGTTTAATGTCTGGTCAGGTAGTATATATGATTGAAGGAGTGCATGTCTAATGACTGGGCGATTGCAAGAGTGCTGGACCAATGTTTGGGTGAATTGCAGGAGTGCATGGCTAGCACCTGAATGATTGGATGAGTGGAGAGGTAATGTGTGGGTGTTTGGAGGAGTGCATGGGTAATGTATGCATGATTGCATGAGTGCAAAGGTAGTGCCTGGGTGATTTTAGGAATGCAAGGCTAGTGCCTGGATAATTTTGTAAGTGCGTGGGTTATGCCTGGGTGATTGCATGAGTACAGAGTTAATGTGTGGGTGATTGGAGGAGTGCATGGGTAATGCCTGAGTGAATGCATGAGTGCAAGGCTAGTGCTTGGGTAATTGCAAGAGTTCAGGACCAATGTCTGGGTGATTGCAGGTGGGCATGGCTAGTGCGTGAGTGATGGCATGAGTGGAGAGGTAATGTGTGGGTGATTGGAGGAGTGTATGAGTAATGTCTCAGTGATTGCATGAGTGCAAGGGTAGTACCTGGGTGATTGGAGTAGTACAAAGGTAGTGTGTGGCGATTTTGTAAATGCATGGGTTATGCCTGGGTGATTGCATGACTGCAGACATAATGTGTGGGTGATTGAAAGAGTGCATGAGTAATGCCTAAGTGATTACATGAGTGCAACGGTAGTGCCTGGGTGATTGGAGTAGTGCAAGTGCAGTGCATGGTGATTTTGTAAGTGCATGTGTTATGCCTGGGTGATTGCATGAGTGCAGAGGTAATGTGTGGGTAAATGGAGGAGTGCATGGGTAATGCCTGAGTGATTGCATGAGTACAAGGGTAGTGCCTGGGTGATTGGAGTAGTACAAGGGTAGTACATGGTGATTTGATAAGTGCATGGGTAATGCCAGGGTGACTGTATGAGTACAGAGGTAATGTGTGGTTGATTTGAGGAGTGTATGGGTAATGCATGAGTGATTGCATGAGTGTATGGGTAATGCCTGGGTGATTGCATGAATGCATGGGTAGTGGGTGGGTGATTGGAAGAGTGCATGGGTACTGCCTGAGTGATTGAAGAAACTGATGGGTTATGCCTGAGTGGTTGCATGAGTGCATGGGTAGTGCCTGGGTGTATGCACAAGGGTAAGGGTAATGTCTGGGTGATTGGAGGAGTGCATGGGTACTGCCTAACTGATTGAAGGAGTACATAGGTAATGTCTGGGTGATTGCATGAGTGCATGGGTAGTGCCTGGGTGATTGGAGACCTGTATGGGTAATACCCGGGTGATTCCAAAAGTGTAGGAGTAATGTCTGGATGATTGAAGCGGTGCAAGGGTACTGCCTGAGTGATGAAAGATATGCAGCATGAGTAATGCCTGGGTGATTTTGTAAGTGCATGGGTAATGCCTGGGTGATTGAAGAAACGCATGGGTGATGCTGAGTGATTGGAGGAGTGCCTGGGTAATGCCTGGGTGATTGGAGAAGGGCATAGTTAATGCCTTGGTGATTCCATAAGTGTAGGAGTAATGTCTGGCTGATTGAAGGAGTGCATGGGTATTGCCTGAGTGATTAAAGATATGCATTGGTAATGCCTGGGTGATTTTGTAACAGCATGAGTAAGGCCTGGGTGATTTTGTAAGTGCAAGGGTAATGCCTGCATGATTGCATGAGTGTAGAGGTAATGTCTGGGTGATTGGAGGAGTGCATGGGTAGTGCCTGAGTGATTGAAGTAGTGCATGGCTAATGCCTGGGTGATTCCATAAATATAGGAGTAATAGCTGGATGATTGAAGGACTGCAAGGGAAGAGCCTGGGTTACTGCATGAGTGTATGGGTAGTGCCTGGATGATTGGAGGAGTATATGGGTACTGCCTGGGTTATTGGAGAAGTGCATTGCTAATGCCTGGGTGATCCCATAAGTGTCGGAGTAATGTCTGGATGATTAAAGGAGTGCATGGGTAATACTTGGGTGATTGCAAGAGTATAGGAGTAATGTCTGAGTGTTTGCAGGAGTACATGTGTACTACCTGTCTGATTAAAGATGTACATTGGTAATGCCTGGGTGAATTTGTAAGAGCATGGGTAATGCCTGGGTGATTCCATGAGTGCAGAGGTAATGCCTGGGTGATTGCATGAGTGCAGAGGTAATGTCTGGGTGATTGGAGGAGTGCATAAGTAATGCCTGGGTTACTGTATGAGTGTAGGACTAATACCTGGGTGATTGGAAGAGTGCATGGATAATACCTGAGTGATTAAAGAAACACATGCGTAATGCCTGAGTGATTGCATGAGTGCATGGGTAGTGCCTGGGTGATTGGAGAAAAGCTTAGCTAATGACTGGGTGATTCCATAAGTGTAAGAGTAATGTCTGGATGATTGAAGTAGTGCATGGGTAATACTTGGGTGATTGCAAGAGTGTAGGAGTAATGTCTGTGTGATTGCAGGAGTGCATGGGTACTGGCTGAGTGATTAGAGGTGTGGATTGGTAATGGCTGGGTGATTTTGTAAGTGCATGGGTAGTGTGTCATGGCTAGGTGGAAATAGGTACATGGGGCACAAATACAATACACTGTATGAATGTTTGGGCACAAAAAAACACAACTCCCACTATCCTCAGAGAAGGCTGGCTATCTCACCTGGATGTGGTTACTTAAACCCCGCCCTTGTTGGAATCGGGGCTTGTCACTCGAAGAACTTCCTTCAGAGATAAAGCTAAGTGATTTCGCAGCGTCAGATTCGCTGCTGAACTTGGTAGTCTCGGTTTCCTAGAGACAGCTGCTGGAGGGACAACTATAGTGTTCGGCGTCTCGCGCGCCTGGGAACAGTAATCCTCGTAACATTCGAAATGCCTCCCGGTGTTCAGGAAGGCGTGTCCGTGACTTGCTTGATTGCTTCAAGCTAACGGACAGGAATGTAACTTTCAGAGCGTCTCACGCTCGCTCTACGGACTCCCTTGGACACGCTGTGTAACTGCACCTGTTGTGGACTGAAGTCGCTCTTAATCCACAAGTTCTCCGAAGAAGGGCCTCCGCTCAGGAGGAGCGCTTCTGTTCTTGTCCGTGCAGCTCATCGGATGACAGCGCTCAGGAGAGCGCAAATGTAGTATTCTCTATTTTATTTCGCCAACCTCCAAAGTGAGGCTACGTCCATGTTATTCAGCGCTTCAGAATTTTGTTTATCCTCGACTCACCTGCTACGCTCTGAAGAGCTGAACTAGTTGAACAATCATACCCACAGTATCAGGAGGCTCAGAGCAGCCAAATGGACGGATGATTCCCAGTCATAGAGGATTATCTGCAATAAGATAAGTACCTCCTTTTGTGGTGACACAGAACTATATTCTTTTTTGTTTACTTTATTTTTCTCTTTTGTGCCTTTTTTCTTGAGAGAAGCACCGCTGTTATATGAGGCATAAGGGGTGGACTGTAGAAGAGTGAGGTCTACATCTTCTGATGACATCCTTATTCTGAGCCACGCAGCGGCAACGTTATTGTTTCTTTTGTCCCTTTTTTCTCTTTCCTCTATGGTGGTGTTATCTGTGGAGTGTTATATACAAATACTCAAGGGTATCTCCATATAGGGTAAGGGATTAGTTAGCTTCTACCATCGTTCCTGCTGTATCCGGCTGTAAGGTTAGTGGTTAACCTTCCTCTGTCTGACATAGTGCTTGAGTTATTGAATAAGTGTATGGGTAATGCCTGGGTGATTGGAGCAGTGCATGGGTAGTGCCTGGATGATTGTTGGAGTACATGGGTACTGGCTGAGTGATTGAAGTAGTGCATGGCTAATGCCTGGGTGATTCCATAAGTGTAGGAGTAATATCTAGATGATTGAAAGACTGCAAGGGTAGAGCCTGGGTTATTGCTTGAGTGTATGGATAGTGCCTGGGTGATTGGAGGAGTGTATGGGTACTGCCTGAGTGATTGAAGAAACTCATGGGTAATGTTGAGTGATTGCATGAGTGCATGGGTAGTGCCTGTGTGATTGGAGAAGTGCATTGCTAATGCCTGGGTAATTCCATAAGTGTAGGGGTAATGTCTAGATGATAAAAGGAGTGCATGGGTAATACCTGGGTGATTGCAAGAGTGTAGGAGTAATGTCTGGGTGTTTGCAGGAGTGCATGGGTACTGCCTGACTGATTAAAGATGTGCATTGGTAATGCCTGGGTAAATTTGGTCAGAGTATGGGTAATTCCTGGGTGATTTTGTAAGTGCATGGGTAATGCCTGGGTGATTGAAGGAGTGCATGAGTAATGCCTGGGTTATTGCACGAGTGCAGGAGTAATATCTGGGTGATTGGAAGAGTGCATGGGTACTGCCTAAGTGATTGGAGGAGTGCAAGGGAAAAGGCTGGGTTATTCCATGAGTCCATGGGTGGTGCCTGGGTTATTACATGAGTACATGAGTAGTGCCTGGGTGATTGTATGAGTGCAGAGCTAATGTCTGGGTGATTGGAGGAGTGCATTGGCTAATGTCTGGGTAACTGGACGAGTGCATGGGTACTGCATCAGTGATTGAAGGAGTTCATGGGTAATGCTTGAGTGATTGCATTAGTGCAGGGGTAATGTTTAGGTGATTGGAGGAGTGTATGGGTAATGCTTGGGTGCATGGAAGACTGCATGGGTAGTGCCTGGGTGCATAGAGGAGTGCATGGGTAGTTTCTGGGTGATTAGAGCAGTGCATAAGAAGGACCTCCGTGATTGCATGAGTGTACGGGTAGTGTCTGGATGATTGGAAGATTGTATGGGTAGTGCTTCAGTGATTGCATCAGTGCAGACGAAGTGTGTAAGTACATGTATGAGTGCATGGCTAGTGCCTGAGTGAGTACATGAGTGCATGGGTAGTACCTGTGTGATTGGAGGAGTGCATGGGTAGTGCTTGAAAAAATGGATGACTGCAATAAAAGTGACTGTAAACATTACTTCATATTATTATGCTTATTACATTATTTCATCTTACCTTCTTTATTGAAGTAGATACCAAACTCAGTGAGACTATTTTACAGTAGTTTTATTGTAAACTGAATTTAAAATCTTTTCAAGCTTTAATAATACTTTCTGTAAAAAAAGGATTAAAACTGCTTTAATATTATAGTTTTAAGAACACAACATAATTTTAGAATTACATAACATATTCAGTTTCCCTTATTTGCTGTTCTCAGATTCTACTGAATTTCACCATTCACAGTGATTTCAATGTAGATCATCATATAACAGGTGGGAAAAATTACAATCAATGAGATTGTAATAAAAAACAAATCTGCGTTGAAAATATTTACAGTTTCTAAATTATATTTGTCCACTACAATAAATCATTGATTTCTCTGAAGTACAATTCTGAAATGTACATTCTCCTTTACATCACATATAATATAAAGATCAAATATATAAACTATTTCTTTCAAACACAATTTTGCAAATGCAATAACAATTAGCTCATACAATAATCCAAACAGTAATTTTTCACATCTTCCCAATAGGCCGAATAATGTTTCCAAATCAATTTCCATTGAAAATATCCAAAATAAACTCATTTATTTGTGTTTACATCTTCCCAATAGGCCAAATGATGTTTTCAAAACTTTGGCATCAAAAATATCAGATATGAATCTGGTAATTCGAAAGGCAACCTACATTTAACTTGAAAATGAGCATCAATGCAATGTGTCCATCCTTTATTGCATTTTAAATACACAGTATAGAGACCAGATGTTGTAGTAGGTCCATCATGGAAAATAATAGCCACAGCCTTTTCTTCCTGAAATTGATAGTTGACTTGCCACAACATTTTTTATTTCTGTTTCCAAATTTCTTCCATTTGCTTCACAACGTTGTTGCATTATAATGACACATTTTCCAAATCTTTCTATATATAACGTTAACAACATTTCTGATTTACAATGAGAGCATTTCATATTTTGATTAGTAGTTTTTACTAATTTGGTAAAAGGTACTGATTTGCAATCTGGTAGTGTCAAGTATATGAATCGTTCAGTGTCTATTCCAGTGGTGGGAGAGAATGAACGCTCTTCACATTTATGAGCCCATCTGTAACTTAGTCCAAATAAATTTTCAATTTCTATTCCTTCATCTTCAAATACACCAAGCATAAACATAATAAATTCTTGTGCATCTTGTTGTATATTGAGTGTAGATTGTGAAGCACCAGTATATATATCCAAAAGATGCCGAATGCCAGATGCAGTATGGATTTTACTTCTACCAACTTTTCAGAAACATTATGTAGTAAAGAACAGAATCTTTTTTCTTGATTTTCCATAATTTCAAGATAAAGATCTTCCAGATAAAACACAACATTCACATTTACAGTAGCATAGCAGTTGATACCTGAACTATTTTCTAACTGGTATCCTACAATATCATTAACAGTGTCCATTTTCATTTTTTTTGTAGCTTCATCATTCTCTTGAATTGTTTTCTTTTATTAAACCTCACTAGAACCTCACTAGAATGTCACACTACACGCTTTTGATATACGGGATATTCACCTAAGTTAGGAACATACAGTCTTCTTAACCAATTATACTCTCTTACACAATTTGCTTCAGCACTAACCTTTTTCTCATCAAAATCAATAAAATACAAACCAGATAATGTTCTTACTCAAGACAATGCAACGTATGCCACGCCTTCTTTAAACACTGTACTTCCAGTATTTACCAAAGCACTATGTACACTTAAACCTTGAGATTTATGAATGGTTACTGCATATGCTAAAGATAGAGTAAACTGTTTTCTATGAACATACAAGTCTTTCACATGCAAAAAACGAACAGCACAACGTCCAATCTGTTTTACCTCTTCAATCTGATCAAATTTAATTTTCAAAGATACAATTCTATCTCTTTTCTGATAATTAACAAAATCAACAACTTTTCCCATTGCTCCATTTACTAAACCTCTTTCTACATCCAAATTATGTCGTAAAATTAGCCGAGTGTATTTACATACATATAAAGTCTTTTCTAAACCAGCAGTCTTAGACACTGACTTTTCCGAAGAATCCAATTTTGTCTGTAAATTAAGAATAGTAACTCCTTTGTATTCCATTTTATCAATGGCTTCCATTTTCACTATTGGTTGTTTTTCCAGCTTCAAAAGTCCATGATTGAATGTAGAACACTCTTGCAGTGTTGGCATTAGGCAAACTATAGTCTTTTTTTCTCAATTTTTTTGTACATTATTTCAGGTGCAATGTTTTCATTTGGAAACAAATTTGTTAGTAGCCGAATTTGTAAAACTTCTTTACCATGTTGTGTCAAAACTCCAATTCCTATATCTTAGAGAATGTTTCCATAGTGTTCATCACTTTCTTGTCGCATATTCCTAATAAGTTCTTTATATTCAAAAAGAGACCAAATGTTTACATTTCGAATACTTCTCAAAGATTTCCTAGTATCTTCATGGACAAGAGTTTTAAAAACTGGTTGTCCTTTCACAGGAATCAATTGTAGTAGGTCGCCAAATACAATTACATGTTAACCTCCAAATAAAACATCATAATCTTTTTTTTAAATCTGTTGCATTCTTAAATGTACAAAGGCAAGCATTACGTTTGAGACCATGCTCACCTCATCAAAGGTTAAAAGTTTCATTTTCTTTAGTACTCTTGAGACTTCACAACAAGCTTCTCCAGATAGTTTATGATATACCAACCTATTTTCATGTTCTATTGGTAGCATGAGTAAACAATGTAATGTAATCCCTTTAATGTTGTGTGCCGCTAACCCAGTTGGAGCTGTTACAACACAAGATAAATGTGATTCAGTGGTTTTCTGTAGATAACTGGTCAAAACTTTAATTAAGAAATATTTACCTGTTTCAGCTTGACCACTGATATACATTTGAATAGATTTAAATGATGTGCATGCTGTATCTGTTGTATCACTTGCTGATATATTTCTTTATGTTCAAAATTTAGTTGGCCTTCCAAGTTTCCCAACTTAATTATATCCAGTGTGCTTGTTGCATTGCCATTTCTACTTTATTCATGGCTATTGCTGCTTCATTTTCAAGAATTGGTTGACCTAATGGATCTTGACTTAGAGGAGCAGAACTTTGACTATCTTAAGAACTGTCTCTAGCTATTTCAGCTGCAATAGTAGTTTCTTGTTCAATCTTTTCATTTAACATTAGTAGATAATTTAGAAGAATTGTTGTTAGACTTGGCATCTTTTGGCGTGTTTCCCCAGACTTTTTGCTTTCTGACCTCCCGTTTTTGACTCAGTTTTTGCTGGTGTAATGATTCTGCGCACTTTCCTCACTGCTGTCCAGTGGGAAAGTGCAAGTGCTCCTGTATAAAATGTGTATAGATTGGTATTTCCATGATTGGCCTATTTGATCTATGTGTCAGTCCCTAGTAAAGTGCACTGCGAGTGCCAGGGCCTATAGATCAAATGCTGTTGGTGGGCTGCAGCACTGGATTGTGCCACCCACGCAAACAGCCCGTAAAGTATAACTCTGGCCTGCCATTGCAGAGTCTGTGCGCAGCCTGGGGCTGCCATGTCGACTTGGCAAGTGCACACACTTGCAAGTCCCTAAACCTTCCCTTTCCTACATGTTAGTCACCCCTAAGGTAGGCCCATGGTACCCCTGTGGGCAGGGTGCATTGTATGTGAAAGGTAGGCCATGCCCTTGTATGTGTGGCATGTCCTAATATTGAATTACAGCCATTTTCGTTTTTCACTATTGCAAGGCTACCTGTTCTCCATAGGCCAGAATGGGCAGTTTGATTATTACATCTTATAATCCTAACTGACTGAGGGAACATGGTAGAAATTCAAATTTAGTATGCCTGAACTCAGAATGATAAAAGGGTTGGCCTGCAGCTTCTGCTTCTGCCTTGGACAGTGAAAGGACTGGACTGAACTTTCTCTACTTGTGCTAAGTATCTCCAAGGGCCTGAACCGAGCTGTTATATTATGCTACAAGAAGAGGGGGGGACCGGGAGCGTAATTGGAGATAGGTCCAGTTCCCGTGCTCCCTCAGAATCACGTATATGTATTAAGAGGGTAACTGTTCCTAAAGAAGGTCGTGTGTGCTCTCGAAGTGTAGACAGATCGGGTAGGGTGTGGGGAATTTCTCCTTTTGAATATAGTGCCCTCACACACCCTTTCGAGTGTCTTGCTTCATCATGGGGCGTTGCTCCTCGTGGGGGTGGCGCTGCAGTCCCCCACGGGCCCCGCAAGAGGGCTCTTTGTCGGAGATCTTTTGTTTGGAGACGCCGCAGTTGTGCATGGGGGTGTGTGGGCCTATCTAAAGGGTGGTGAGTGGTGCATTTAAAAATTACTGGATGAAGTATAAGACCTTTATTCGCAACTCTACCTAGTAAAAAGTTTAAAATAGTGATCCTGGAGCTCCTCTTGGAAAATAAATAAAAGAGGGCAGATGTGAGGATTACTGCTGCTCTCAGGACGGTGCGTGTGAATCCTAATAATAAATGGTCAACATGTTTCGCGCTTCAAGGTGGGTCCTTAAGGGATCCCAATGCGCTTCGTCAGGACCGAACTATAAGTGGGTGAAACAATTATAAATGAATGGGAACAGTTTTCAAAAAAGGTGCTGTGTTGTAAACCTGTGATACCTTAATAATAGGTAAATGCAGCGTCCACGCGCTGGTAGGTACTCCTTCTTGTTTGGATAACCTTTACCCAACCTGGTAGGGTAGAAATACACAAAGAGAGACACACACATGGATAGGGGAGAGGGAAAACACTGAAAATAAAACATAGCATCTGGTAATCATTAGACAAGATCTATTGTGATTGCAATGTTCCCCAGCAAAAGGAGTAAAATTTAAACCATGCTTCAAATGATTACATGCAGGTACAAATGACTTGTGTTGGAAGAGTATTCAACATCGTGCTCGAGACCGCTATGGTGGGGTGCGAGTAATTTTAGATCTATTACTAATACTCGAGTGCCATCAATGAGTATCTAACAACCTGTGTAAGAAGACTTGTAGCGGTCATTACGTGATAATGGAACACTATTATTTGTGAGAATCTTTTCCAAGCACGGAGCTACTGATAAAGCCTACCCTGAAAGTATAGGGAATGGGCTCCATCAGCAACGCGGAGTAGGCAGAAAGAGAAACTGGATAGAGGAAACAAAAATTATATCATGGATGTCGATATTTTGGTAAGCTGTCATAAGACACAGAGCGCATGAGCTCACCTCATTGGTTTTAAGTGGATACTCACGGGTGCTCTTTCGCCAAGGGTGAAGTAACCTACCCCTCCTCCGGACAGCGCTGGAATGGACAAGGAAAGTTTTTGAGAACGCGTTTATAAGTATGTTACTTCGTGATTGCTTAGTTCCGGGTAGGGGCGGTTCCGGGACGCTGAAAAATGACGTCATGACGTAGCGTCGTGTGTAGTCAGGGTGATTCTGGGCGTCACCGGACCGTATTGGTCGTTGTGTTTTTTGTTAGCCCTGGAAACCTTGGGAATTGTTCAGCGCTTGGAAATGACGTGGTGGGACTGAACATTCAGTTGTTATGGTGACCGGGGGTGTGTCTGACATGGTGGAGTGCCAACGTATTCGAAGGGATACACGTTTGCATACGTCGCGGGACATCAATAAAGTTTTCCGCATAAAGAAATGCCGAAAAAAATCAAGATGATGTCTTTTCAAGGGGAGTGTGCTATTAAGCTATACGGACTACGTAAAAGAGTCGCGTGGATATGTCTCGTATGAACCATGTTTGTGACAATAGGGATCGTGATAGGTTTCTCATCTTTTTTTCTTGATGAACTATGCATCGGAGTGTTCATACATAGTTTGTGACATTGAGGATCGTAATTTTCTCATCATATTTGTTATTGGTCCATATGTCAGAGTATTGGTCATTTAAAGATGCGTAGAATGGTATGAAAGGAAGGTGTCATGTTAGCTCAACCCAGGGAATTTCATCATTCAAGCCCCTAGTGTCACAACCCAATCTATGGACCCATCGTTGCTCCTGTCTGAACAGAGTACGTTTTGTCCAGTTAGGGTTGGAAACAATGATGGTCCATCTTAAACTGTTCGCTGTGTGTCCTTGTTCTGCGAAATGTGTCAGTAATTTCGTGTTTGTTTTCCCTCGTCTTATGGTACTTTTGTGCTCCCCTATACGAATCTTAGCTGCTCTTGTGGTCATTCCCACATATCTCATGTTGCATGGGCAGACGATGGTATAGACACAGTTGGTCGTGTTGCAATTCGTGTGTCTAGTTTGGCGCCAAGGTGTCACCAGGCCCAAGTCGATTTCTTTTGAAATCATGGTCTCAGCACATGTGGAACAGGAGCCACACGGGTAATGGCCTACTACTGGTGGTAGAGACCAAAGTGTCGATTGAGGTGTAGTTTGTGGTCTTGGCCTAGTGTGTACCAGGTGGTCTCTCAAATTCTGCGTTCGTCTGAATGCGAACAGAGGTGGTGGGCCAGGGTCAAATGATCCTGAATTCAGTATAGACCAATGTTTTTTGATGGCCTTTCGTACATTGTTGGAGCTTGGAGTGAAAGTGGTGACACAAGTCATAGTGTCCAATACAGGTTTTTCTTTTATTTCGAGAAGAGATTCCCTGGGGCTATTTCTGGCTCTCTTATGAGCTTGACGAATGATGTTTTTTGGGTAATGTCGTTTAGCCAGATTGTTACTGAGAAGATCAGACTGTATCTCAAATTCCTTTTTAGTATCACAATTCTTCCGAAGGCGTAGGAATTGGCCAACTGGAAGGTTATTTCGGAGTGCTCTTGGGTGGTGGCTGTCATAGATCAGGAGATTGTTCCTGTCTGTCGGCTTCTTGTAGTTGGTTGTATGAAGGAAACCATTCTCCAATGAGATAAGGAGATCCAGAAAGGGAATTTTTTGGCGTGATCTTGTGCTTGTAAATTTCAAATAAGGGTTGAGAGTGTTGACCCAATTGCAGAATTCCATGCACTGTTCTTCATTCCCTTGCCAAAATAAGATGACATCGTCTATGTAACGACGCCATAAAAGAATGTGTTCCTTAAAGGGGTTGTTATCTCCTAGAATGTGTCGTTCCTCAAAATGAGCCATATACAGGCATGCCAGGCTCGGCGCGAATGTGCTTCCCATGCTCGTGCCTTGTATCTGATGGAATAGTTGGGATTTAAAGGCAAAGAAATTTTCTTTCAGAGCAATTGAAGCACAGTCGCAAATAAATGGAATAGGGGTGACGTAAGGCCAAGGATTGATGTTTCTGAGGGTGTCCTCTAGTACTTCCAAAGTGGCATCCTGTGGTATGTTCGTATAGAGGGCTTCCACATCCATTGTCACTAGGAAGTCTATTTTGTCTGCATCTGGAAAGAGATCAATGAGATTGAGGACCTCTGTGGTGTCCCTCAGGTAGGTGGGGGTCTGACTCACTAAGGGGCGTAGATAGAAATCGCAGAATTTGCTTAGTGGTTCCAGAACAGAGTCAATGCCAGAGACAATCGGACGGCCCGGTGGGGGGTTGACCCCCTTGTGTATCTTAGGAAGTGTGTAAAAATACGGGGTCCGAGGGTCTTCTGTCGTGAGAAAATTGGCTTCCTGTTGTGAGATCCAGCCTTCAGTGGATGCCTCACAGACCATGCTCTTGATCCGGGTCAAAAGGCGCCTGGTGGGATCTTCTGTAATCACTTCATAATATGTGGTGTTAGCCAATTGGCGGGTGCATTCTCTGTCATAAGTCTCTTGGTCTTGAATGACAATTGCCCCTCCCTTGTCAGCAGGTTTGATTATGATATCCCGATCTTCGGTGATGGTTCGGAGTATGATTCTTTCTTCTTTGGATAGGTTGTCGTACGGCCGCTTCGGATTTAAAGCTCCAACTTCTTTTAGGACCGCTTGTTCGTAGGTGAGGACCTCGTGAGGTGTCATAGCGGTTGTGGGGGTGAACTTTGAGGGTTTCTTCAGACCAGTCTCAGTGGAAGGGTTGTCCGGTTTTCCTTGAAAGAAAGCCTTCAGTCTGACTTTTCTGAAGAACTGATGAAGTTCTTGATGTAGTCTAAAGGGATCTTCTTTAGGTGTGGGGACAAATCCCAACCCCTTTTCCAGTAGCGTGGTTTCTTTGTCTGTGAGTGGTCTAGATGAAAGGTTCACCACTAAGGTCTCTGACCTCTCGTCTGGCTCCGTAGCGTCATTGGTTCCTGGTCTTGCCATTGTACCTTCTTGTAATTTCCTCTTCTTCTGCCTCTTCCTTTGCCCCTCCCTCTGTTGTGAAAAGGTGGGTTCGGGAATTGTTGAAAATGAGTCGGCAGAAGATGATGGTTAGGAGGTATGTGCCACATGGGTGGAGGTCCCATCCATTGTCCCGGATAGCCTGGTGGTTGGAAAGATGGATGAGAGAATTGAGGGGGTGGTGGAGGATTCTGGAACAAGGGAGGGCGTGTTGATTGCGGTGTCCCTCTGGTATGTTGTGTATATCGTTGCCCTTCATGGCTTGAGTCGCTACCAAATGATCCTGTTCTACTTGATCTGGTACTACTCCCTTCATCAGAAGTGGTTTCATAGTTTTGAAAGACATAATCTTCTTTCGTATAGGGGTAAACCTTCTCTTTGTTGAACCTTTTCAGGTCTTTTTGGAACTTTGTGATCTTCGGCTTGGTTAGAAAATCTTTGTGTTCATTCATTTCCTCATTTATTTCCGCTAGTCTTGACTTAAATGAAGAGATAGAAACACCTGTTTTTAGGCCATTCTCAGCTATGGTAATTTGAATAAGTAGTTCATCCGAGAGACGTTTTGCCGTGTTAATTATTAACACGAGCCAGTCTCGTGTGCACTTCCATGCAATTTGAGACCATTCCGTGCGGAATGTTAGGTCTTCAAGAAAGATTCTCGGGGATATGGTAACCAAAAGACCGTTAGGTGCCACATTAGCCCTCAGGTATTCTGTCATCATCAGCCCATGTAGAGCTGTCTTAATTTGTAGTTTCCTTAATGATAATAGCGATTTCCAGTCGTCTGCTTTACTGCCTGTTGCTGCGCTACCATCTTCTCCTAGTAATGAGGGTGCCCGCAGTATTTCTGCTACCGTGGCGTCATCAAAACTGAGACCAACGGTATCCATATTGATATGGATGTGGGATTTTTTATATATACAGGCTCCCTAGATGGTATAACTAAGAAGAGGTCAAAAGTGTTACTGAGAATAGAAAAGAGGAGATAAAGATAACTAGGTCCCACGGCTAACTGCCGTACGTTAAATTATGCTACAAGAAGAGGGGGGGACCGGGAGCGTAATTGGAGATAGGTCCAGTACCCGTGCTCCCTCAGAATCACGTATATGTATTAAGAGGGTAACTGTTCCTAAAGAAGGTCGTGTGTGCTCTCGAAGTGTAGACAGATCGGGTAGGGTGTGGGGAATTTCTCCTTTTGAATATAGTGCCCTCACACACCCTTTCGAGTGTCTTGCTTCATCATGGGGCATTGCTCCTCGTGGGGGTGGCGCTGCAGTCCCCCACGGGCCCCGCAAGAGGGCTCTTTGTCGGAGATCTTTTGTTTGGAGACGCCGCAGTTGTGCATGGGGGTGTGTGGGCCTATCTAAAGGGTGGTGAGTGGTGCATTTAAAAATTACTGGATAAAGTATAAGACCTTTATTCGCAACTCTACCTAGTAAAAAGTTTAAAATAGTGATCCTGGAGCTCCTCTTGGAAAAGAAATAAAAGAGGGCAGATATGAGGATTACTGCTGCTCTCAGGACGGTGCGTGTGAATCCTAATAATAAATGGTCAACATGTTTCGCGCTTCAAGGTGGGTCCTTAAGGGATCCCAATGCGCTTCGTCAGGACCGAACTATAAGTGGGTGAAACAATTATAAATGAATGGGAACAGGTTTCAAAAAAGGTGCTGTGTTGTAAACCTGTGATACCTTAATAATAGGTAAATGCAGCGTCCACGCGCTGGTAGGTACTCCTTCTTGTTTGGATAACCTTTACCCAACCTGGTAGGGTAGAAATACACAAAGAGAGACAAACACATGGATAGGGGAGAGGGAAAACACTGAAAATAAAACATAGCATCTGGTAATCATTAGACAAGATCTATTGTGATTGCAATGTTCCCCAGCAAAAGGAGTAAAATTTAAACCATGCTTCAAATGATTACATGCAGGTACAAATGACTTGTGTTGGAAGAGTATTCAACATCGTGCTCGAGACCGCTATGGTGGGGTGCGAGTAATTTTAGATCTATTACTAATACTCGAGTGCCATCAATGAGTATCTAACAACCTGTGTAAGAAGACTTGTAGCGGTCATTACGTGATAATGGAACACTATTATTTGTGAGAATCTTTTCCAAGCACGGAGCTACATGATAAAGCCTACCCTGAAAGTATAGGGAATGGGCTCCAACAGCAACGCGGAGTAGGCAGAAAGAGAAACTGGATAGAGGAAACAAAAATTATATCATGGATGTCGATATTTTGGTAAGCTGTCATAAGACACAGAGCGCATGAGCTCACCTCATTGGTTTTAAGTGGATACTCACGGGTGCTCTTTCGCCAAGGGTGAAGTAACCTACCCCTCCTCCGGACAGCGCTGGAATGGACAAGGGAAGTTTTTGAGAACGCGTTTATAAGTATGTTACTTCGTGATTGCTTAGTTCCGGGTAGGGGCGGTTCCGGGACGCTGAAAAATGACGTCATGACGTAGCGTCGTGTGTTGTCAGGGTGATTCTGGGCGTCACCGGACCGTATTGGTCGTTGTGTTTTTTGTTAGCCCTGGAAACCTTGGGAATTGTTCAGCGCTTGGAAATGACGTGGTGGGACTGAACATTCAGTTGTTATGGTGACCGGGGGTGTGTCTGACAAGGTGGAGTGCCAACGTATTCGAAGGGATACACGTTTGCATACGTCGCGGGACATCAATAAAGTTTTACGCATAAAGAAATGCCGAAAAAAATCAAGATGATGTCTTTTCAAGGGGAGTGTGCTATTAAGCTATACGGACTACGTAAAAGAGTCGCGTGGATATGTCTCGTATGAACCATGTTTGTGACAATAGGGATCGTGATAGGTTTCTCATCTTTTTTTCTTGATGAACTATGCATCGGAGTGTTCATACATAGTTTGTGACATTGAGGATCGTAATTTTCTCATCATATTTGTTATTGGTCCATATGTCAGAGTATTGGTCATTTAAAGATGCGTAGAATGGTATGAAAGGAAGGTGTCATGTTAGCTCAACCCAGGGAATTTCATCATTCAAGCCCCTAGTGTCACAACCCAATCTATGGACCCATCGTTGCTCCTGTCTGAACAGAGTACGTTTTGTCCAGTTAGGGTTGGAAACAATGATGGTCCATCTTAAACTGTTCGCTGTGTGTCCTTGTTCTGCGAAATGTGTCAGTAATTTCGTGTTTGTTTTCCCTCGTCTTGTGGTACTTTTGTGCTCCCCTATACGAATCTTAGCTGCTCTTGTGGTCATTCCCACATATCTCATGTTGCATGGGCAGACGATGGTATAGACACAGTTGGTCGTGTTGCAATTCGTGTGTCTAGTTTGGCGCCAAGGTGTCGCCAGGCCCAAGTCGATTTCTTTTGAAATCATGGTCTCAGCACATGTGGAACAGGAGCCACACGGGTAATGGCCTACTACTGGTGGTAGAGACCAAAGTAATTTTTAAATGCACGACTCACCACCCTTTAGATAGGCCCACATACCCCCATGCACAACTGCGGCGTCTCCAAACAAAAGATCTCCGACAAAGAGCCCTCTTGCGGGGCCCGTGGGGGACTGCAGCGCCACCCCCACGAGGAGCAACGCCCCATGATGAAGCAAGACACTCGAAAGGGTGTGTGAGGGCACTATATTCAAAAGGAGAAATTCCCCACACCCTACCCGATCTGTCTACACTTCGAGAGCACACACGACCTTCTTTAGGAACAGTTACCCTCTTAATACATATACGTGATTCTGAGGGAGCACGGGTACTGGACCTATCTCCAATTACGCTCCCGGTCCCCCCCCCTCTTCTTGTAGCTTAATTTAACGTACGGCAGTTAGCCGTGGGACCTAGTTATTTTTATCTCCTCTTTTCTATTCTCAGTAACACTTTTGACCTCTTCTTAGTTATACCATCTAGGGAGCCTGTATATATAAAAAATCCCACATCCATATCAATATGGATACCGTTGGTCTCAGTTTTGATGACGTCACGGTAGCAGAAATACTGCGGGCACCCTCATTACTAGGAGAAGATGGTAGCGCAGCAACAGACAGTAAAGCAGACAACTGGAAATCGCTATTATCATTAAGGAAACTACAAATTAAGACAGCTCTACATGGGCTGATGATGACAGAATACCTGAGGGCTAATGTGGCACCTAACGGTCTTTTGGTTACCATATCCCCGAGAATCTTTCTTGAAGACCTAACATTCCGCACGGAATGGTCTCAAATTGCATGGAAGTGCACACGAGACTGGCTCGTGTTAATAATTAACACGGCAAAACGTCTCTCGGATGAACTACTTATTCAAATTACCATAGCTGAGAATGGCCTAAAAACAGGTGTTTCTATCTCTTCATTTAAGTCAAGACTAGCGGAAATAAATGAGGAAATGAATGAACACAAAGATTTTCTAACCAAGCAGAAGATCACAAAGTTCCAAAAAGACCTGAAAAGGTTCAACAAAGAGAAGGTTTACCCCTATACGAAAGAAGATTATGTCTTTCAAAACTATGAAACCACTTCTGATGAAGGGAGTAGTACCAGATCAAGTAGAACAGGATCATTTGGTAGCGACTCAAGCCATGAAGGGCAACGATATACACAACATACCAGAGGGACACCGCAATCAACACGCCCTCCCTTGTTCCAGAATCCTCCACCACCCCCTCAATTGTCTCATCCATCTTTCCAACCACCAGGCTATCCGGGACAATGGATGGGACCTCCACCCATGTGGCACATACCTCCTAACCATCATCTTCTGCCGACTCATTTTCAACAATTCCCGAACCCACCTTTTCACAACAGAGGGAGGGGCAAAGGAAGAGGCAGAAGAAGAGGAAATTACAAGAAGGTACAATGGCAAGACCAGGAACCAATGACGCTACGGAGCCAGACGAGAGGTCAGAGACCTTAGTGGTGAACCTTTCATCTAGACCACTCACAGACAAAGAAACCACGCTACTGGAAAAGGGGTTGGGATTTGTCCCCACACCTAAAGAAGATCCCTTTAGACTACATCAAGAACTTCATCAGTTCTTCAGAAAAGTCAGACTGAAGGCTTTCTTTCAAGGAAAACCGGACAACCCTTCCACTGAGACTGGTCTGAAGAAACCCTCAAAGTTCACCCCCACAACCGCTATGACACCTCACGAGGTCCTCACCTACGAACAAGCGGTCCTAAAAGAAGTTGGAGCTTTAAATCCGAAGCGGCCATACGACAACCTATCCAAAGAAGAAAGAATCATACTCCGAACCATCACCGAAGATCGGGATATCATAATCAAACCTGCTGACAAGGGAGGGGCAATTGTCATTCAAGACCAAGAGACTTATGACAGAGAATGCACCCGCCAATTGGCTAACACCACATATTATGAAGTGATTACAGAAGATCCCACCAGGCGCCTTTTGACCCGGATCAAGAGCATGGTCTGTGAGGCATCCACTGAAGGCTGGATCTCACAACAGGAAGCCAATTTTCTCACGACAGAAGACCCTCGGACCCCGTATTTTTACACACTTCCTAAGATACACAAGGGGGTCAACCCCCCACAGGGCCGTCCGATTGTCTCTGGCATTGACTCTGTTCTGGAACCACTAAGCAAATTCTGCGATTTCTATCTACGCCCCTTAGTGAGTCAGACCCCCACCTACCTGAGGGACACCACAGAGGTCCTCAATCTCATTGATCTCTTTCCAGATGCAGACAAAATAGACTTCCTAGTGACAATGGACGTGGAAGCCCTCTATACGAACATACCACAGGATGCCACTTTGGAAGTACTAGAGGACACCCTCAGAAACATCAATCCTTGGCCTTACGTCACCCCTATTCCATTTATTTGCGACTGTGCTTCAATTGCTCTGAAAGAAAATTTCTTTGCCTTTAAATCCCAACTATTCCATCAGATACAAGGCACAAGCATGGGAAGCACATTCGCGCCGAGCCTGGCATGCCTGTATATGGCTCATTTTGAGGAACGACACATTCTAGGAGATAACAACCCCTTTAAGGAACACATTCTTTTATGGCGTCGTTACATAGACGATGTCATCTTATTTTGGCAAGGGAATGAAGAACAGTGCATGGAATTCTGCAATTGGGTCAACACTCTCAACCCTTATTTGAAATTTACAAGCACAAGATCACGCCAAAAAATTCCCTTTCTGGATCTCCTTATCTCATTGGAGAATGGTTGCCTTCATACAACCAACTACAAGAAGCCGACAGACAGGAACAATCTCCTGATCTATGACAGCCACCACCCAAGAGCACTCCGAAATAACCTTCCAGTTGGCCAATTCCTACGCCTTCGGAAGAATTGTGATACTAAAAAGGAATTTGAGATACAGTCTGATCTTCTCAGTAACAATCTGGCTAAACGACATTACCCAAAAAACATCATTCGTCAAGCTCATAAGAGAGCCAGAAATAGCCCCAGAGAATCTCTTCTTGAAATAAAAGAAAAACCTGTATTGGACACTATGACTTGTGTCACCACTTTCACTCCAAGCTCCAACAATGTACGAAAGGCCATCAAAAAACATTGGTCTATACTGAATTCAGGATCATTTGACCCTGGCCCACCACCTCTGTTCGCATTCAGACGAACGCAGAATTTGAGAGACCACCTGGTACACACTAGGCCAAGACCACAAACTACACCTCAATCGACACTTTGGTCTCTACCACCAGTAGTAGGCCATTACCCGTGTGGCTCCTGTTCCACATGTGCTGAGACCATGATTTCAAAAGAAATCGACTTGGGCCTGGCGACACCTTGGCGCCAAACTAGACACACGAATTGCAACACGACCAACTGTGTCTATACCATCGTCTGCCCATGCAACATGAGATATGTGGGAATGACCACAAGAGCAGCTAAGATTCGTATAGGGGAGCACAAAAGTACCATAAGACGAGGGAAAACAAACACGAAATTACTGACACATTTCGCAGAACAAGGACACACAGCGAACAGTTTAAGATGGACCATCATTGTTTCCAACCCTAACTGGACAAAACGTACTCTGTTCAGACAGGAGCAACGATGGGTCCATAGATTGGGTTGTGACACTAGGGGCTTGAATGATGAAATTCCCTGGGTTGAGCTAACATGACACCTTCCTTTCATACCATTCTACGCATCTTTAAATGACCAATACTCTGACATATGGACCAATAACAAATATGATGAGAAAATTACGATCCTCAATGTCACAAACTATGTATGAACACTCCGATGCATAGTTCATCAAGAAAAAAAGATGAGAAACCTATCACGATCCCTATTGTCACAAACATGGTTCATACGAGACATATCCACGCGACTCTTTTACGTAGTCCGTATAGCTTAATAGCACACTCCCCTTGAAAAGACATCATCTTGATTTTTTTCGGCATTTCTTTATGCGTAAAACTTTATTGATGTCCCGCGACGTATGCAAACGTGTATCCCTTCGAATACGTTGGCACTCCACCTTGTCAGACACACCCCCGGTCACCATAACAACTGAATGTTCAGTCCCACCACGTCATTTCCAAGCGCTGAACAATTCCCAAGGTTTCCAGGGCTAACAAAAAACACAACGACCAATACGGTCCGGTGACGCCCAGAATCACCCTGACTACACACGACGCTACGTCATGACGTCATTTTTCAGCGTCCCGGAACCGCCCCTACCCGGAACTAAGCAATCACGAAGTAACATACTTATAAACGCGTTCTCAAAAACTTCCCTTGTCCATTCCAGCGCTGTCCGGAGGAGGGGTAGGTTACTTCACCCTTGGCGAAAGAGCACCCGTGAGTATCCACTTAAAACCAATGAGGTGAGCTCATGCGCTCTGTGTCTTATGACAGCTTACCAAAATATCGACATCCATGATATAATTTTTGTTTCCTCTATCCAGTTTCTCTTTCTGCCTACTCCGCGTTGCTGTTGGAGCCCATTCCCTATACTTTCAGGGTAGGCTTTATCATGTAGCTCCGTGCTTGGAAAAGATTCTCACAAATAATAGTGTTCCATTATCACGTAATGACCGCTACAAGTCTTCTTACACAGGTTGTTAGATACTCATTGATGGCACTCGAGTATTAGTAATAGATCTAAAATTACTCGCACCCCACCATAGCGGTCTCGAGCACGATGTTGAATACTCTTCCAACACAAGTCATTTGTACCTGCATGTAATCATTTGAAGCATGGTTTAAATTTTACTCCTTTTGCTGGGGAACATTGCAATCACAATAGATCTTGTCTAATGATTACCAGATGCTATGTTTTATTTTCAGTGTTTTCCCTCTCCCCTATCCATGTGTGTGTCTCTCTTTGTGTATTTCTACCCTACCAGGTTGGGTAAAGGTTATCCAAACAAGAAGGAGTACCTACCAGCGCGTGGACGCTGCATTTACCTATTATTAAGGTATCACAGGTTTACAACACAGCACCTTTTTTGAAACCTGTTCCCATTCATTTATAATTGTTTCACCCACTTATAGTTCGGTCCTGACGAAGCGCATTGGGATCCCTTAAGGACCCACCTTGAAGCGCGAAACATGTTGACCATTTATTATTAGGATTCACACGCACCGTCCTGAGAGCAGCAGTAATCCTCATATCTGCCCTCTTTTATTTCTTTTCCAAGAGGAGCTCCAGGATCACTATTTTAAACTTTTTACTAGGTAGAGTTGCGAATAAAGGTCTTATACTTTATCCAGTAATTTTTAAATGCACCACTCACCACCCTTTAGATAGGCCCACACACCCCCATGCACAACTGCGGCGTCTCCAAACAAAAGATCTCCGACAAAGAGCCCTCTTGCGGGGCCCGTGGGGGACTGCAGCGCCACCCCCACGAGGAGCAACGCCCCATGATGAAGCAAGACACTCGAAAGGGTGTGTGAGGGCACTATATTCAAAAGGAGAAATTCCCCACACCCTACCCGATCTGTCTACACTTCGAGAGCACACACGACCTTCTTTAGGAACAGTTACCCTCTTAATACATATACGTGATTCTGAGGGAGCACGGGTACTGGACCTATCTCCAATTACGCTCCCGGTCCCCCCCTCTTCTTGTAGCATAATTTAACGTACGGCAGTTAGCCGTGGGACCTAGTTATCTTTATCTCCTCTTTTCTATTCTCAGTAACACTTTTGACCTCTTCTTAGTTATACCATCTAGGGAGCCTGTATATATAAAAAATCCCACATCCATATCAATATGGATACCGTTGGTCTCAGTTTTGATGACGCCACGGTAGCAGAAATACTGCGGGCACCCTCATTACTAGGAGAAGATGGTAGCGCAGCAACAGGCAGTAAAGCAGACGACTGGAAATCGCTATTATCATTAAGGAAACTACAAATTAAGACAGCTCTACATGGGCTGATGATGACAGAATACCTGAGGGCTAATGTGGCACCTAACGGTCTTTTGGTTACCATATCCCCGAGAATCTTTCTTGAAGACCTAACATTCCGCACGGAATGGTCTCAAATTGCATGGAAGTGCACACGAGACTGGCTCGTGTTAATAATTAACACGGCAAAACGTCTCTCGGATGAACTACTTATTCAAATTACCATAGCTGAGAATGGCCTAAAAACAGGTGTTTCTATCTCTTCATTTAAGTCAAGACTAGCGGAAATAAATGAGGAAATGAATGAACACAAAGATTTTCTAACCAAGCCGAAGATCACAAAGTTCCAAAAAGACCTGAAAAGGTTCAACAAAGAGAAGGTTTACCCCTATACGAAAGAAGATTATGTCTTTCAAAACTATGAAACCACTTCTGATGAAGGGAGTAGTACCAGATCAAGTAGAACAGGATCATTTGGTAGCGACTCAAGCCATGAAGGGCAACGATATACACAACATACCAGAGGGACACCGCAATCAACACGCCCTCCCTTGTTCCAGAATCCTCCACCACCCCCTCAATTCTCTCATCCATCTTTCCAACCACCAGGCTATCCGGGACAATGGATGGGACCTCCACCCATGTGGCACATACCTCCTAACCATCATCTTCTGCCGACTCATTTTCAACAATTCCCGAACCCACCTTTTCACAACAGAGGGAGGGGCAAAGGAAGAGGCAGAAGAAGAGGAAATTACAAGAAGGTACAATGGCAAGACCAGGAACCAATGACGCTACGGAGCCAGACGAGAGGTCAGAGACCTTAGTGGTGAACCTTTCATCTAGACCACTCACAGACAAAGAAACCACGCTACTGGAAAAGGGGTTGGGATTTGTCCCCACACCTAAAGAAGATCCCTTTAGACTACATCAAGAACTTCATCAGTTCTTCAGAAAAGTCAGACTGAAGGCTTTCTTTCAAGGAAAACCGGACAACCCTTCCACTGAGACTGGTCTGAAGAAACCCTCAAAGTTCACCCCCACAACCGCTATGACACCTCACGAGGTCCTCACCTACGAACAAGCGGTCCTAAAAGAAGTTGGAGCTTTAAATCCGAAGCGGCCATACGACAACCTATCCAAAGAAGAAAGAATCATACTCCGAACCATCACCGAAGATCGGGATATCATAATCAAACCTGCTGACAAGGGAGGGGCAATTGTCATTCAAGACCAAGAGACTTATGACAGAGAATGCACCCGCCAATTGGCTAACACCACATATTATGAAGTGATTACAGAAGATCCCACCAGGCGCCTTTTGACCCGGATCAAGAGCATGGTCTGTGAGGCATCCACTGAAGGCTGGATCTCACAACAGGAAGCCAATTTTCTCACGACAGAAGACCCTCGGACCCCGTATTTTTACACACTTCCTAAGATACACAAGGGGGTCAACCCCCCACAGGGCCGTCCGATTGTCTCTGGCATTGACTCTGTTCTGGAACCACTAAGCAAATTCTGCGATTTCTATCTACGCCCCTTAGTGAGTCAGACCCCCACCTACCTGAGGGACACCACAGAGGTCCTCAATCTCATTGATCTCTTTCCAGATGCAGACAAAATAGACTTCCTAGTGACAATGGACGTGGAAGCCCTCTATACGAACATACCACAGGATGCCACTTTGGAAGTACTAGAGGACACCCTCAGAAACATCAATCCTTGGCCTTACGTCACCCCTATTCCATTTATTTGCGACTGTGCTTCAATTGCTCTGAAAGAAAATTTCTTTGCCTTTAAATCCCAACTATTCCATCAGATACAAGGCACAAGCATGGGAAGCACATTCGCGCCGAGCCTGGCATGCCTGTATATGGCTCATTTTGAGGAACGACACATTCTAGGAGATAACAACCCCTTTAAGGAACACATTCTTTTATGGCGTCGTTACATAGACGATGTCATCTTATTTTGGCAAGGGAATGAAGAACAGTGCATGGAATTCTGCAATTGGGTCAACACTCTCAACCCTTATTTGAAATTTACAAGCACAAGATCACGCCAAAAAATTCCCTTTCTGGATCTCCTTATCTCATTGGAGAATGGTTGCCTTCATACAACCAACTACAAGAAGCCGACAGACAGGAACAATTTCCTGATCTATGACAGCCACCACCCAAGAGCACTCCGAAATAACCTTCCAGTTGGCCAATTCCTACGCCTTCGGAAGAATTGTGATACTAAAAAGGAATTTGAGATACAGTCTGATCTTCTCAGTAACAATCTGGCTAAACGACATTACCCAAAAAACATCATTCGTCAAGCTCATAAGAGAGCCAGAAATAGCCCCAGAGAATCTCTTCTTGAAATAAAAGAAAAACCTGTATTGGACACTATGACTTGTGTCACCACTTTCACTCCAAGCTCCAACAATGTACGAAAGGCCATCAAAAAACATTGGTCTATACTGAATTCAGGATCATTTGACCCTGGCCCACCACCTCTGTTCGCATTCAGACGAACGCAGAATTTGAGAGACCACCTGGTACACACTAGGCCAAGACCACAAACTACACCTCAATCGACACTTTGGTCTCTACCACCAGTAGTAGGCCATTACCCGTGTGGCTCCTGTTCCACATGTGCTGAGACCATGATTTCAAAAGAAATCGACTTGGGCCTGGCGACACCTTGGCGCCAAACTAGACACACGAATTGCAACACGACCAACTGTGTCTATACCATCGTCTGCCCATGCAACATGAGATATGTGGGAATGACCACAAGAGCAGCTAAGATTCGTATAGGGGAGCACAAAAGTACCATAAGACGAGGGAAAACAAACACGAAATTACTGACACATTTCGCAGAACAAGGACACACAGCGAACAGTTTAAGATGGACCATCATTGTTTCCAACCCTAACTGGACAAAACGTACTCTGTTCAGACAGGAGCAACGATGGGTCCATAGATTGGGTTGTGACACTAGGGGCTTGAATGATGAAATTCCCTGGGTTGAGCTAACATGACACCTTCCTTTCATACCATTCTACGCATCTTTAAATGACCAATACTCTGACATATGGACCAATAACAAATATGATGAGAAAATTACGATCCTCAATGTCACAAACTATGTATGAACACTCCGATGCATAGTTCATCAAGAAAAAAAGATGAGAAACCTATCACGATCCCTATTGTCACAAACATGGTTCATACGAGACATATCCACGCGACTCTTTTACGTAGTCCGTATAGCTTAATAGCACACTCCCCTTGAAAAGACATCATCTTGATTTTTTTCGGCATTTCTTTATGCGTAAAACTTTATTGATGTCCCGCGACGTATGCAAACGTGTATCCCTTCGAATACGTTGGCACTCCACCTTGTCAGACACACCCCCGGTCACCATAACAACTGAATGTTCAGTCCCACCACGTCATTTCCAAGCGCTGAACAATTCCCAAGGTTTCCAGGGCTAACAAAAAACACAACGACCAATACGGTCCGGTGACGCCCAGAATCACCCTGACTACACACGACGCTACGTCATGACGTCATTTTTCAGCGTCCCGGAACCGCCCCTACCCGGAACTAAGCAATCACGAAGTAACATACTTATAAACGCGTTCTCAAAAACTTCCCTTGTCCATTCCAGCGCTGTCCGGAGGAGGGGTAGGTTACTTCACCCTTGGCGAAAGAGCACCCGTGAGTATCCACTTAAAACCAATGAGGTGAGCTCATGCGCTCTGTGTCTTATGACAGCTTACCAAAATATCGACATCCATGATATAATTTTTGTTTCCTCTATCCAGTTTCTCTTTCTGCCTACTCCGCGTTGCTGTTGGAGCCCATTCCCTATACTTTCAGGGTAGGCTTTATCATGTAGCTCCGTGCTTGGAAAAGATTCTCACAAATAATAGTGTTCCATTATCACGTAATGACCGCTACAAGTCTTCTTACACAGGTTGTTAGATACTCATTGATGGCACTCGAGTATTAGTAATAGATCTAAAATTACTCGCACCCCACCATAGCGGTCTCGAGCACGATGTTGAATACTCTTCCAACACAAGTCATTTGTACCTGCATGTAATCATTTGAAGCATGGTTTAAATTTTACTCCTTTTGCTGGGGAACATTGCAATCACAATAGATCTTGTCTAATGATTACCAGATGCTATGTTTTATTTTCAGTGTTTTCCCTCTCCCCTATCCATGTGTGTGTCTCTCTTTGTGTATTTCTACCCTACCAGGTTGGGTAAAGGTTATCCAAACAAGAAGGAGTACCTACCAGCGCGTGGACGCTGCATTTACCTATTATTAAGGTATCACAGGTTTACAACACAGCACCTTTTTTGAAACCTGTTCCCATTCATTTATAATTGTTTCACCCACTTATAGTTCGGTCCTGACGAAGCGCATTGGGATCCCTTAAGGACCCACCTTGAAGCGCGAAACATGTTGACCATTTATTATTAGGATTCACACGCACCGTCCTGAGAGCAGCAGTAATCCTCATATCTGCCCTCTTTTATTTCTTTTCCAAGAGGAGCTCCAGGATCACTATTTTAAACTTTTTACTAGGTAGAGTTGCAAATAAAGGTCTTATACTTTATCCAGTAATTTTTAAATGCACCACTCACCACCCTTTAGATAGGCCCACACACCCCCATGCACAACTGCGGCGTCTCCAAACAAAAGATCTCCGACAAAGAGCCCTCTTGCGGGGCCCGTGGGGGACTGCAGCGCCACCCCCACGAGGAGCAACGCCCCATGATGAAGCAAGACACTCGAAAGGGTGTGTGAGGGCACTATATTCAAAAGGAGAAATTCCCCACACCCTACCCGATCTGTCTACACTTCGAGAGCACACACGACCTTCTTTAGGAACAGTTACCCTCTTAATACATATACGTGATTCTGAGGGAGCACGGGTACTGGACCTATCTCCAATTACGCTCCCGGTCCCCCCCTCTTCTTGTAGCATAATTTAACGTACGGCAGTTAGCCGTGGGACCTAGTTATCTTTATCTCCTCTTTTCTATTCTCAGTAACACTTTTGACCTCTTCTTAGTTATACCATCTAGGGAGCCTGTATATATAAAAAATCCCACATCCATATCAATATGGATACCGTTGGTCTCAGTTTTGATGACGCCACGGTAGCAGAAATACTGCGGGCACCCTCATTACTAGGAGAAGATGGTAGCGCAGCAACAGGCAGTAAAGCAGACGACTGGAAATCGCTATTATCATTAAGGAAACTACAAATTAAGACAGCTCTACATGGGCTGATGATGACAGAATACCTGAGGGCTAATGTGGCACCTAACGGTCTTTTGGTTACCATATCCCCGAGAATCTTTCTTGAAGACCTAACATTCCGCACGGAATGGTCTCAAATTGCATGGAAGTGCACACGAGACTGGCTCGTGTTAATAATTAACACGGCAAAACGTCTCTCGGATGAACTACTTATTCAAATTACCATAGCTGAGAATGGCCTAAAAACAGGTGTTTCTATCTCTTCATTTAAGTCAAGACTAGCGGAAATAAATGAGGAAATGAATGAACACAAAGATTTTCTAACCAAGCCGAAGATCACAAAGTTCCAAAAAGACCTGAAAAGGTTCAACAAAGAGAAGGTTTACCCCTATACGAAAGAAGATTATGTCTTTCAAAACTATGAAACCACTTCTGATGAAGGGAGTAGTACCAGATCAAGTAGAACAGGATCATTTGGTAGCGACTCAAGCCATGAAGGGCAACGATATACACAACATACCAGAGGGACACCGCAATCAACACGCCCTCCCTTGTTCCAGAATCCTCCACCACCCCCTCAATTCTCTCATCCATCTTTCCAACCACCAGGCTATCCGGGACAATGGATGGGACCTCCACCCATGTGGCACATACCTCCTAACCATCATCTTCTGCCGACTCATTTTCAACAATTCCCGAACCCACCTTTTCACAACAGAGGGAGGGGCAAAGGAAGAGGCAGAAGAAGAGGAAATTACAAGAAGGTACAATGGCAAGACCAGGAACCAATGACGCTACGGAGCCAGACGAGAGGTCAGAGACCTTAGTGGTGAACCTTTCATCTAGACCACTCACAGACAAAGAAACCACGCTACTGGAAAAGGGGTTGGGATTTGTCCCCACACCTAAAGAAGATCCCTTTAGACTACATCAAGAACTTCATCAGTTCTTCAGAAAAGTCAGACTGAAGGCTTTCTTTCAAGGAAAACCGGACAACCCTTCCACTGAGACTGGTCTGAAGAAACCCTCAAAGTTCACCCCCACAACCGCTATGACACCTCACGAGGTCCTCACCTACGAACAAGCGGTCCTAAAAGAAGTTGGAGCTTTAAATCCGAAGCGGCCGTACGACAACCTATCCAAAGAAGAAAGAATCATACTCCGAACCATCACCGAAGATCGGGATATCATAATCAAACCTGCTGACAAGGGAGGGGCAATTGTCATTCAAGACCAAGAGACTTATGACAGAGAATGCACCCGCCAATTGGCTAACACCACATATTATGAAGTGATTACAGAAGATCCCACCAGGCGCCTTTTGACCCGGATCAAGAGCATGGTCTGTGAGGCATCCACTGAAGGCTGGATCTCACAACAGGAAGCCAATTTTCTCACGACAGAAGACCCTCGGACCCCGTATTTTTACACACTTCCTAAGATACACAAGGGGGTCAACCCCCCACCGGGCCGTCCGATTGTCTCTGGCATTGACTCTGTTCTGGAACCACTAAGCAAATTCTGCGATTTCTATCTACGCCCCTTAGTGAGTCAGACCCCCACCTACCTGAGGGACACCACAGAGGTCCTCAATCTCATTGATCTCTTTCCAGATGCAGACAAAATAGACTTCCTAGTGACAATGGATGTGGAAGCCCTCTATACGAACATACCACAGGATGCCACTTTGGAAGTACTAGAGGACACCCTCAGAAACATCAATCCTTGGCCTTACGTCACCCCTATTCCATTTATTTGCGACTGTGCTTCAATTGCTCTGAAAGAAAATTTCTTTGCCTTTAAATCCCAACTATTCCATCAGATACAAGGCACGAGCATGGGAAGCACATTCGCGCCGAGCCTGGCATGGCTGTATATGGCTCATTTTGAGGAACGACACATTCTAGGAGATAACAACCCCTTTAAGGAACACATTCTTTTATGGCGTCGTTACATAGACGATGTCATCTTATTTTGGCAAGGGAATGAAGAACAGTGCATGGAATTCTGCAATTGGGTCAACACTCTCAACCCTTATTTGAAATTTACAAGCACAAGATCACGCCAAAAAATTCCCTTTCTGGATCTCCTTATCTCATTGGAGAATGGTTGCCTTCATACAACCAACTACAAGAAGCCGACAGACAGGAACAATCTCCTGATCTATGACAGCCACCACCCAAGAGCACTCCGAAATAACCTTCCAGTTGGCCAATTCCTACGCCTTCGGAAGAATTGTGATACTAAAAAGGAATTTGAGATACAGTCTGATCTTCTCAGTAACAATCTGGCTAAACGACATTACCCAAAAAACATCATTCGTCAAGCTCATAAGAGAGCCAGAAATAGCCCCAGGGAATCTCTTCTTGAAATAAAAGAAAAACCTGTATTGGACACTATGACTTGTGTCACCACTTTCACTCCAAGCTCCAACAATGTACGAAAGGCCATCAAAAAACATTGGTCTATACTGAATTCAGGATCATTTGACCCTGGCCCACCACCTCTGTTCGCATTCAGACGAACGCAGAATTTGAGAGACCACCTGGTACACACTAGGCCAAGACCACAAACTACACCTCAATCGACACTTTGGTCTCTACCACCAGTAGTAGGCCATTACCCGTGTGGCTCCTGTTCCACATGTGCTGAGACCATGATTTCAAAAGAAATCGACTTGGGCCTGGCGACACCTTGGCGCCAAACTAGACACACGAATTGCAACACGACCAACTGTGTCTATACCATCGTCTGCCCATGCAACATGAGATATGTGGGAATGACCACAAGAGCAGCTAAGATTCGTATAGGGGAGCACAAAAGTACCATAAGACGAGGGAAAACAAACACGAAATTACTGACACATTTCGCAGAACAAGGACACACAGCGAACAGTTTAAGATGGACCATCATTGTTTCCAACCCTAACTGGACAAAACGTACTCTGTTCAGACAGGAGCAACGATGGGTCCATAGATTGGGTTGTGACACTAGGGGCTTGAATGATGAAATTCCCTGGGTTGAGCTAACATGACACCTTCCTTTCATACCATTCTACGCATCTTTAAATGACCAATACTCTGACATATGGACCAATAACAAATATGATGAGAAAATTACGATCCTCAATGTCACAAACTATGTATGAACACTCCGATGCATAGTTCATCAAGAAAAAAAGATGAGAAACCTATCACGATCCCTATTGTCACAAACATGGTTCATACGAGACATATCCACGCGACTCTTTTACGTAGTCCGTATAGCTTAATAGCACACTCCCCTTGAAAATACATCATCTTGATTTTTTTCGGCATTTCTTTATGCGTAAAACTTTATTGATGTCCCGCGACGTATGCAAACGTGTATCCCTTCGAATACGTTGGCACTCCACCTTGTCAGACACACCCCCGGTCACCATAACAACTGAATGTTCAGTCCCACCACGTCATTTCCAAGCGCTGAACAATTCCCAAGGTTTCCAGGGCTAACAAAAAACACAACGACCAATACGGTCCGGTGACGCCCAGAATCACCCTGACTACACACGACGCTACGTCATGACGTCATTTTTCAGCGTCCCGGAACCGCCCCTACCCGGAACTAAGCAATCACGAAGTAACATACTTATAAACGCGTTCTCAAAAACTTCCCTTGTCCATTCCAGCGCTGTCCGGAGGAGGGGTAGGTTACTTCACCCTTGGCGAAAGAGCACCCGTGAGTATCCACTTAAAACCAATGAGGTGAGCTCATGCGCTCTGTGTCTTATGACAGCTTACCAAAATATCGACATCCATGATATAATTTTTGTTTCCTCTATCCAGTTTCTCTTTCTGCCTACTCCGCATTGCTGTTGGAGCCCATTCCCTATACTTTCAGGGTAGGCTTTATCATGTAGCTCCGTGCTTGGAAAAGATTCTCACAAATAATAGTGTTCCATTATCACGTAATGACCGCTACAAGTCTTCTTACACAGGTTGTTAGATACTCATTGATGGCACTCGAGTATTAGTAATAGATCTAAAATTACTCGCACCCCACCATAGCGGTCTCGAGCACGATGTTGAATACTCTTCCAACACAAGTCATTTGTACCTGCATGTAATCATTTGAAGCATGGTTTAAATTTTACTCCTTTTGCTGGGGAACATTGCAATCACAATAGATCTTGTCTAATGATTACCAGATGCTATGTTTTATTTTCAGTGTTTTCCCTCTCCCCTATCCATGTGTGTGTCTCTCTTTGTGTATTTCTACCCTACCAGGTTGGGTAAAGGTTATCCAAACAAGAAGGAGTACCTACCAGCGCGTGGACGCTGCATTTACCTATTATTAAGGTATCACAGGTTTACAACACAGCACCTTTTTTGAAACCTGTTCCCATTCATTTATAATTGTTTCACCCACTTATAGTTCGGTCCTGACGAAGCGCATTGGGATCCCTTAAGGACCCACCTTGAAGCGCGAAACATGTTGACCATTTATTATTAGGATTCACACGCACCGTCCTGAGAGCAGCAGTAATCCTCATATCTGCCCTCTTTTATTTCTTTTCCAAGAGGAGCTCCAGGATCACTATTTTAAACTTTTTACTAGGTAGAGTTGCGAATAAAGGTCTTATACTTTATCCAGTAATTTTTAAATGCACCACTCACCACCCTTTAGATAGGCCCACACACCCCCATGCACAACTGCGGCGTCTCCAAACAAAAGATCTCCGACAAAGAGCCCTCTTGCGGGGCCCGTGGGGGACTGCAGCGCCACCCCCACGAGGAGCAACGCCCCATGATGAAGCAAGACACTCGAAAGGGTGTGTGAGGGCACTATATTCAAAAGGAGAAATTCCCCACACCCTACCCGATCTGTCTACACTTCGAGAGCACACACGACCTTCTTTAGGAACAGTTACCCTCTTAATACATATACGTGATTCTGAGGGAGCACGGGTACTGGACCTATCTCCAATTACGCTCCCGGTCCCCCCCTCTTCTTGTAGCATAATTTAACGTACGGCAGTTAGCCGTGGGACCTAGTTATCTTTATCTCCTCTTTTCTATTCTCAGTAACACTTTTGACCTCTTCTTAGTTATACCATCTAGGGAGCCTGTATATATAAAAAATCCCACATCCATATCAATATGGATACCGTTGGTCTCAGTTTTGATGACGCCACGGTAGCAGAAATACTGCGGGCACCCTCATTACTAGGAGAAGATGGTAGCGCAGCAACAGGCAGTAAAGCAGACGACTGGAAATCGCTATTATCATTAAGGAAACTACAAATTAAGACAGCTCTACATGGGCTGATGATGACAGAATACCTGAGGGCTAATGTGGCACCTAACGGTCTTTTGGTTACCATATCCCCGAGAATCTTTCTTGAAGACCTAACATTCCGCACGGAATGGTCTCAAATTGCATGGAAGTGCACACGAGACTGGCTCGTGTTAATAATTAACACGGCAAAACGTCTCTCGGATGAACTACTTATTCAAATTACCATAGCTGAGAATGGCCTAAAAACAGGTGTTTCTATCTCTTCATTTAAGTCAAGACTAGCGGAAATAAATGAGGAAATGAATGAACACAAAGATTTTCTAACCAAGCCGAAGATCACAAAGTTCCAAAAAGACCTGAAAAGGTTCAACAAAGAGAAGGTTTACCCCTATACGAAAGAAGATTATGTCTTTCAAAACTATGAAACCACTTCTGATGAAGGGAGTAGTACCAGATCAAGTAGAACAGGATCATTTGGTAGCGACTCAAGCCATGAAGGGCAACGATATACACAACATACCAGAGGGACACCGCAATCAACACGCCCTCCCTTGTTCCAGAATCCTCCACCACCCCCTCAATTCTCTCATCCATCTTTCCAACCACCAGGCTATCCGGGACAATGGATGGGACCTCCACCCATGTGGCACATACCTCCTAACCATCATCTTCTGCCGACTCATTTTCAACAATTCCCGAACCCACCTTTTCACAACAGAGGGAGGGGCAAAGGAAGAGGCAGAAGAAGAGGAAATTACAAGAAGGTACAATGGCAAGACCAGGAACCAATGACGCTACGGAGCCAGACGAGAGGTCAGAGACCTTAGTGGTGAACCTTTCATCTAGACCACTCACAGACAAAGAAACCACGCTACTGGAAAAGGGGTTGGGATTTGTCCCCACACCTAAAGAAGATCCCTTTAGACTACATCAAGAACTTCATCAGTTCTTCAGAAAAGTCAGACTGAAGGCTTTCTTTCAAGGAAAACCGGACAACCCTTCCACTGAGACTGGTCTGAAGAAACCCTCAAAGTTCACCCCCACAACCGCTATGACACCTCACGAGGTCCTCACCTATGAACAAGCGGTCCTAAAAGAAGTTGGAGCTTTAAATCCGAAGCGGCCGTACGACAACCTATCCAAAGAAGAAAGAATCATACTCCGAACCATCACCGAAGATCGGGATATCATAATCAAACCTGCTGACAAGGGAGGGGCAATTGTCATTCAAGACCAAGAGACTTATGACAGAGAATGCACCCGCCAATTGGCTAACACCACATATTATGAAGTGATTACAGAAGATCCCACCAGGCGCCTTTTGACCCGGATCAAGAGCATGGTCTGTGAGGCATCCACTGAAGGCTGGATCTCACAACAGGAAGCCAATTTTCTCACGACAGAAGACCCTCGGACCCCGTATTTTTACACACTTCCTAAGATACACAAGGGGGTCAACCCCCCACCGGGCCGTCCGATTGTCTCTGGCATTGACTCTGTTCTGGAACCACTAAGCAAATTCTGCGATTTCTATCTACGCCCCTTAGTGAGTCAGACCCCCACCTACCTGAGGGACACCACAGAGGTCCTCAATCTCATTGATCTCTTTCCAGATGCAGACAAAATAGACTTCCTAGTGACAATGGATGTGGAAGCCCTCTATACGAACATACCACAGGATGCCACTTTGGAAGTACTAGAGGACACCCTCAGAAACATCAATCCTTGGCCTTACGTCACCCCTATTCCATTTATTTGCGACTGTGCTTCAATTGCTCTGAAAGAAAATTTCTTTGCCTTTAAATCCCAACTATTCCATCAGATACAAGGCACGAGCATGGGAAGCACATTCGCGCCGAGCCTGGCATGCCTGTATATGGCTCATTTTGAGGAACGACACATTCTAGGAGATAACAACCCCTTTAAGGAACACATTCTTTTATGGCGTCGTTACATAGACGATGTCATCTTATTTTGGCAAGGGAATGAAGAACAGTGCATGGAATTCTGCAATTGGGTCAACACTCTCAACCCTTATTTGAAATTTACAAGCACAAGATCACGCCAAAAAATTCCCTTTCTGGATCTCCTTATCTCATTGGAGAATGGTTGCCTTCATACAACCAACTACAAGAAGCCGACAGACAGGAACAATCTCCTGATCTATGACAGCCACCACCCAAGAGCACTCCGAAATAACCTTCCAGTTGGCCAATTCCTACGCCTTCGGAAGAATTGTGATACTAAAAAGGAATTTGAGATACAGTCTGATCTTCTCAGTAACAATCTGGCTAAACGACATTACCCAAAAAACATCATTCGTCAAGCTCATAAGAGAGCCAGAAATAGCCCCAGGGAATCTCTTCTTGAAATAAAAGAAAAACCTGTATTGGACACTATGACTTGTGTCACCACTTTCACTCCAAGCTCCAACAATGTACGAAAGGCCATCAAAAAACATTGGTCTATACTGAATTCAGGATCATTTGACCCTGGCCCACCACCTCTGTTCGCATTCAGACGAACGCAGAATTTGAGAGACCACCTGGTACACACTAGGCCAAGACCACAAACTACACCTCAATCGACACTTTGGTCTCTACCACCAGTAGTAGGCCATTACCCGTGTGGCTCCTGTTCCACATGTGCTGAGACCATGATTTCAAAAGAAATCGACTTGGGCCTGGCGACACCTTGGCGCCAAACTAGACACACGAATTGCAACACGACCAACTGTGTCTATACCATCGTCTGCCCATGCAACATGAGATATGTGGGAATGACCACAAGAGCAGCTAAGATTCGTATAGGGGAGCACAAAAGTACCATAAGACGAGGGAAAACAAACACGAAATTACTGACACATTTCGCAGAACAAGGACACACAGCGAACAGTTTAAGATGGACCATCATTGTTTCCAACCCTAACTGGACAAAACGTACTCTGTTCAGACAGGAGCAACGATGGGTCCATAGATTGGGTTGTGACACTAGGGGCTTGAATGATGAAATTCCCTGGGTTGAGCTAACATGACACCTTCCTTTCATACCATTCTACGCATCTTTAAATGACCAATACTCTGACATATGGACCAATAACAAATATGATGAGAAAATTACGATCCTCAATGTCACAAACTATGTATGAACACTCCGATGCATAGTTCATCAAGAAAAAAAGATGAGAAACCTATCACGATCCCTATTGTCACAAACATGGTTCATACGAGACATATCCACGCGACTCTTTTACGTAGTCCGTATAGCTTAATAGCACACTCCCCTTGAAAAGACATCATCTTGATTTTTTTCGGCATTTCTTTATGCGTAAAACTTTATTGATGTCCTGCGACGTATGCAAACGTGTATCCCTTCGAATACGTTGGCACTCCACCTTGTCAGACACACCCCCGGTCACCATAACAACTGAATGTTCAGTCCCACCACGTCATTTCCAAGCGCTGAACAATTCCCAAGGTTTCCAGGGCTAACAAAAAACACAACGACCAATACGGTCCGGTGACGCCCAGAATCACCCTGACTACACACGACGCTACGTCATGACGTCATTTTTCAGCGTCCCGGAACCGCCCCTACCCGGAACTAAGCAATCACGAAGTAACATACTTATAAACGCGTTCTCAAAAACTTCCCTTGTCCATTCCAGCGCTGTCCGGAGGAGGGGTAGGTTACTTCACCCTTGGCGAAAGAGCACCCGTGAGTATCCACTTAAAACCAATGAGGTGAGCTCATGCGCTCTGTGTCTTATGACAGCTTACCAAAATATCGACATCCATGATATAATTTTTGTTTCCTCTATCCAGTTTCTCTTTCTGCCTACTCCGCGTTGCTGTTGGAGCCCATTCCCTATACTTTCAGGGTAGGCTTTATCATGTAGCTCCGTGCTTGGAAAAGATTCTCACAAATAATAGTGTTCCATTATCACGTAATGACCGCTACAAGTCTTCTTACACAGGTTGTTAGATACTCATTGATGGCACTCGAGTATTAGTAATAGATCTAAAATTACTCGCACCCCACCATAGCGGTCTCGAGCACGATGTTGAATACTCTTCCAACACAAGTCATTTGTACCTGCATGTAATCATTTGAAGCATGGTTTAAATGTTACTCCTTTTGCTGGGGAACATTGCAATCACAATAGATCTTGTCTAATGATTACCAGATGCTATGTTTTATTTTCAGTGTTTTCCCTCTCCCCTATCCATGTGTGTGTCTCTCTTTGTGTATTTCTACCCTACCAGGTTGGGTAAAGGTTATCCAAACAAGAAGGAGTACCTACCAGCGCGTGGACGCTGCATTTACCTATTATTAAGGTATCACAGGTTTACAACACAGCACCTTTTTTGAAACCTGTTCCCATTCATTTATAATTGTTTCACCCACTTATAGTTCGGTCCTGACGAAGCGCATTGGGATCCCTTAAGGACCCACCTTGAAGCGCGAAACATGTTGACCATTTATTATTAGGATTCACACGCACCGTCCTGAGAGCAGCAGTAATCCTCATATCTGCCCTCTTTTATTTCTTTTCCAAGAGGAGCTCCAGGATCACTATTTTAAACTTTTTACTAGGTAGAGTTGCGAATAAAGGTCTTATACTTTATCCAGTAATTTTTAAATGCACCACTCACCACCCTTTAGATAGGCCCACACACCCCCATGCACAACTGCGGCGTCTCCAAACAAAAGATCTCCGACAAAGAGCCCTCTTGCGGGGCCCGTGGGGGACTGCAGCGCCACCCCCACGAGGAGCAACGCCCCATGATGAAGCAAGACACTCGAAAGGGTGTGTGAGGGCACTATATTCAAAAGGAGAAATTCCCCACACCCTACCCGATCTGTCTACACTTCGAGAGCACACACGACCTTCTTTAGGAACAGTTACCCTCTTAATACATATACGTGATTCTGAGGGAGCACGGGTACTGGACCTATCTCCAATTACGCTCCCGGTCCCCCCCTCTTCTTGTAGCATAATTTAACGTACGGCAGTTAGCCGTGGGACCTAGTTATCTTTATCTCCTCTTTTCTATTCTCAGTAACACTTTTGACCTCTTCTTAGTTATACCATCTAGGGAGCCTGTATATATAAAAAATCCCACATCCATATCAATATGGATACCGTTGGTCTCAGTTTTGATGACGCCACGGTAGCAGAAATACTGCGGGCACCCTCATTACTAGGAGAAGATGGTAGCGCAGCAACAGGCAGTAAAGCAGACGACTGGAAATCGCTATTATCATTAAGGAAACTACAAATTAAGACAGCTCTACATGGGCTGATGATGACAGAATACCTGAGGGCTAATGTGGCACCTAACGGTCTTTTGGTTACCATATCCCCGAGAATCTTTCTTGAAGACCTAACATTCCGCACGGAATGGTCTCAAATTGCATGGAAGTGCACACGAGACTGGCTCGTGTTAATAATTAACACGGCAAAACGTCTCTCGGATGAACTACTTATTCAAATTACCATAGCTGAGAATGGCCTAAAAACAGGTGTTTCTATCTCTTCATTTAAGTCAAGACTAGCGGAAATAAATGAGGAAATGAATGAACACAAAGATTTTCTAACCAAGCCGAAGATCACAAAGTTCCAAAAAGACCTGAAAAGGTTCAACAAAGAGAAGGTTTACCCCTATACGAAAGAAGATTATGTCTTTCAAAACTATGAAACCACTTCTGATGAAGGGAGTAGTACCAGATCAAGTAGAACAGGATCATTTGGTAGCGACTCAAGCCATGAAGGGCAACGATATACACAACATACCAGAGGGACACCGCAATCAACACGCCCTCCCTTGTTCCAGAATCCTCCACCACCCCCTCAATTCTCTCATCCATCTTTCCAACCACCAGGCTATCCGGGACAATGGATGGGACCTCCACCCATGTGGCACATACCTCCTAACCATCATCTTCTGCCGACTCATTTTCAACAATTCCCGAACCCACCTTTTCACAACAGAGGGAGGGGCAAAGGAAGAGGCAGAAGAAGAGGAAATTACAAGAAGGTACAATGGCAAGACCAGGAACCAATGACGCTACGGAGCCAGACGAGAGGTCAGAGACCTTAGTGGTGAACCTTTCATCTAGACCACTCACAGACAAAGAAACCACGCTACTGGAAAAGGGGTTGGGATTTGTCCCCACACCTAAAGAAGATCCCTTTAGACTACATCAAGAACTTCATCAGTTCTTCAGAAAAGTCAGACTGAAGGCTTTCTTTCAAGGAAAACCGGACAACCCTTCCACTGAGACTGGTCTGAAGAAACCCTCAAAGTTCACCCCCACAACCGCTATGACACCTCACGAGGTCCTCACCTACGAACAAGCGGTCCTAAAAGAAGTTGGAGCTTTAAATCCGAAGCGGCCGTACGACAACCTATCCAAAGAAGAAAGAATCATACTCCGAACCATCACCGAAGATCGGGATATCATAATCAAACCTGCTGACAAGGGAGGGGCAATTGTCATTCAAGACCAAGAGACTTATGACAGAGAATGCACCCGCCAATTGGCTAACACCACATATTATGAAGTGATTACAGAAGATCCCACCAGGCGCCTTTTGACCCGGATCAAGAGCATGGTCTGTGAGGCATCCACTGAAGGCTGGATCTCACAACAGGAAGCCAATTTTCTCACGACAGAAGACCCTCGGACCCCGTATTTTTACACACTTCCTAAGATACACAAGGGGGTCAACCCCCCACCGGGCCGTCCGATTGTCTCTGGCATTGACTCTGTTCTGGAACCACTAAGCAAATTCTGCGATTTCTATCTACGCCCCTTAGTGAGTCAGACCCCCACCTACCTGAGGGACACCACAGAGGTCCTCAATCTCATTGATCTCTTTCCAGATGCAGACAAAATAGACTTCCTAGTGACAATGGACGTGGAAGCCCTCTATACGAACATACCACAGGATGCCACTTTGGAAGTACTAGAGGACACCCTCAGAAACATCAATCCTTGGCCTTACGTCACCCCTATTCCATTTATTTGCGACTGTGCTTCAATTGCTCTGAAAGAAAATTTCTTTGCCTTTAAATCCCAACTATTCCATCAGATACAAGGCACGAGCATGGGAAGCACATTCGCGCCGAGCCTGGCATGGCTGTATATGGCTCATTTTGAGGAACGACACATTCTAGGAGATAACAACCCCTTTAAGGAACACATTCTTTTATGGCGTCGTTACATAGACGATGTCATCTTATTTTGGCAAGGGAATGAAGAACAGTGCATGGAATTCTGCAATTGGGTCAACACTCTCAACCCTTATTTGAAATTTACAAGCACAAGATCACGCCAAAAAATTCCCTTTCTGGATCTCCTTATCTCATTGGAGAATGGTTGCCTTCATACAACCAACTACAAGAAGCCGACAGACAGGAACAATCTCCTGATCTATGACAGCCACCACCCAAGAGCACTCCGAAATAACCTTCCAGTTGGCCAATTCCTACGCCTTCGGAAGAATTGTGATACTAAAAAGGAATTTGAGATACAGTCTGATCTTCTCAGTAACAATCTGGCTAAACGACATTACCCAAAAAACATCATTCGTCAAGCTCATAAGAGAGCCAGAAATAGCCCCAGGGAATCTCTTCTTGAAATAAAAGAAAAACCTGTATTGGACACTATGACTTGTGTCACCACTTTCACTCCAAGCTCCAACAATGTACGAAAGGCCATCAAAAAACATTGGTCTATACTGAATTCAGGATCATTTGACCCTGGCCCACCACCTCTGTTCGCATTCAGACGAACGCAGAATTTGAGAGACCACCTGGTACACACTAGGCCAAGACCACAAACTACACCTCAATCGACACTTTGGTCTCTACCACCAGTAGTAGGCCATTACCCGTGTGGCTCCTGTTCCACATGTGCTGAGACCATGATTTCAAAAGAAATCGACTTGGGCCTGGCGACACCTTGGCGCCAAACTAGACACACGAATTGCAACACGACCAACTGTGTCTATACCATCGTCTGCCCATGCAACATGAGATATGTGGGAATGACCACAAGAGCAGCTAAGATTCGTATAGGGGAGCACAAAAGTACCATAAGACGAGGGAAAACAAACACGAAATTACTGACACATTTCGCAGAACAAGGACACACAGCGAACAGTTTAAGATGGACCATCATTGTTTCCAACCCTAACTGGACAAAACGTACTCTGTTCAGACAGGAGCAACGATGGGTCCATAGATTGGGTTGTGACACTAGGGGCTTGAATGATGAAATTCCCTGGGTTGAGCTAACATGACACCTTCCTTTCATACCATTCTACGCATCTTTAAATGACCAATACTCTGACATATGGACCAATAACAAATATGATGAGAAAATTACGATCCTCAATGTCACAAACTATGTATGAACACTCCGATGCATAGTTCATCAAGAAAAAAAGATGAGAAACCTATCACGATCCCTATTGTCACAAACATGGTTCATACGAGACATATCCACGCGACTCTTTTACGTAGTCCGTATAGCTTAATAGCACACTCCCCTTGAAAAGACATCATCTTGATTTTTTTCGGCATTTCTTTATGCGTAAAACTTTATTGATGTCCCGCGACGTATGCAAACGTGTATCCCTTCGAATACGTTGGCACTCCACCTTGTCAGACACACCCCCGGTCACCATAACAACTGAATGTTCAGTCCCACCACGTCATTTCCAAGCGCTGAACAATTCCCAAGGTTTCCAGGGCTAACAAAAAACACAACGACCAATACGGTCCGGTGACGCCCAGAATCACCCTGACTACACACGACGCTACGTCATGACGTCATTTTTCAGCGTCCCGGAACCGCCCCTACCCGGAACTAAGCAATCACGAAGTAACATACTTATAAACGCGTTCTCAAAAACTTCCCTTGTCCATTCCAGCGCTGTCCGGAGGAGGGGTAGGTTACTTCACCCTTGGCGAAAGAGCACCCGTGAGTATCCACTTAAAACCAATGAGGTGAGCTCATGCGCTCTGTGTCTTATGACAGCTTACCAAAATATCGACATCCATGATATAATTTTTGTTTCCTCTATCCAGTTTCTCTTTCTGCCTACTCCGCGTTGCTGTTGGAGCCCATTCCCTATACTTTCAGGGTAGGCTTTATCATGTAGCTCCGTGCTTGGAAAAGATTCTCACAAATAATAGTGTTCCATTATCACGTAATGACCGCTACAAGTCTTCTTACACAGGTTGTTAGATACTCATTGATGGCACTCGAGTATTAGTAATAGATCTAAAATTACTCGCACCCCACCATAGCGGTCTCGAGCACGATGTTGAATACTCTTCCAACACAAGTCATTTGTACCTGCATGTAATCATTTGAAGCATGGTTTAAATTTTACTCCTTTTGCTGGGGAACATTGCAATCACAATAGATCTTGTCTAATGATTACCAGATGCTATGTTTTATTTTCAGTGTTTTCCCTCTCCCCTATCCATGTGTGTGTCTCTCTTTGTGTATTTCTACCCTACCAGGTTGGGTAAAGGTTATCCAAACAAGAAGGAGTACCTACCAGCGCGTGGGCGCTGCATTTACCTATTATTAAGGTATCACAGGTTTACAACACAGCACCTTTTTTGAAACCTGTTCCCATTCATTTATAATTGTTTCACCCACTTATAGTTCGGTCCTGACGAAGCGCATTGGGATCCCTTAAGGACCCACCTTGAAGCGCGAAACATGTTGACCATTTATTATTAGGATTCACACGCACCGTCCTGAGAGCAGCAGTAATCCTCATATCTGCCCTCTTTTATTTCTTTTCCAAGAGGAGCTCCAGGATCACTATTTTAAACTTTTTACTAGGTAGAGTTGCGAATAAAGGTCTTATACTTTATCCAGTAATTTTTAAATGCACCACTCACCACCCTTTAGATAGGCCCACACACCCCCCTGCACAACTGCGGCGTCTCCAAACAAAAGATCTCCGACAAAGAGCCCTCTTGCGGGGCCCGTGGGGGACTGCAGCGCCACCCCCACGAGGAGCAACGCCCCATGATGAAGCAAGACACTCGAAAGGGTGTGTGAGGGCACTATATTCAAAAGGAGAAATTCCCCACACCCTACCCGATCTGTCTACACTTCGAGAGCACACACGACCTTCTTTAGGAACAGTTACCCTCTTAATACATATACGTGATTCTGAGGGAGCACGGGTACTGGACCTATCTCCAATTACGCTCCCGGTCCCCCCCTCTTCTTGTAGCATAATTTAACGTACGGCAGTTAGCCGTGGGACCTAGTTATCTTTATCTCCTCTTTTCTATTCTCAGTAACACTTTTGACCTCTTCTTAGTTATACCATCTAGGGAGCCTGTATATATAAAAAATCCCACATCCATATCAATATGGATACCGTTGGTCTCAGTTTTGATGACGCCACGGTAGCAGAAATACTGCGGGCACCCTCATTACTAGGAGAAGATGGTAGCGCAGCAACAGGCAGTAAAGCAGACGACTGGAAATCGCTATTATCATTAAGGAAACTACAAATTAAGACAGCTCTACATGGGCTGATGATGACAGAATACCTGAGGGCTAATGTGGCACCTAACGGTCTTTTGGTTACCATATCCCCGAGAATCTTTCTTGAAGACCTAACATTCCGCACGGAATGGTCTCAAATTGCATGGAAGTGCACACGAGACTGGCTCGTGTTAATAATTAACACGGCAAAACGTCTCTCGGATGAACTACTTATTCAAATTACCATAGCTGAGAATGGCCTAAAAACAGGTGTTTCTATCTCTTCATTTAAGTCAAGACTAGCGGAAATAAATGAGGAAATGAATGAACACAAAGATTTTCTAACCAAGCCGAAGATCACAAAGTTCCAAAAAGACCTGAAAAGGTTCAACAAAGAGAAGGTTTACCCCTATACGAAAGAAGATTATGTCTTTCAAAACTATGAAACCACTTCTGATGAAGGGAGTAGTACCAGATCAAGTAGAACAGGATCATTTGGTAGCGACTCAAGCCATGAAGGGCAACGATATACACAACATACCAGAGGGACACCGCAATCAACACGCCCTCCCTTGTTCCAGAATCCTCCACCACCCCCTCAATTCTCTCATCCATCTTTCCAACCACCAGGCTATCCGGGACAATGGATGGGACCTCCACCCATGTGGCACATACCTCCTAACCATCATCTTCTGCCGACTCATTTTCAACAATTCCCGAACCCACCTTTTCACAACAGAGGGAGGGGCAAAGGAAGAGGCAGAAGAAGAGGAAATTACAAGAAGGTACAATGGCAAGACCAGGAACCAATGACGCTACGGAGCCAGACGAGAGGTCAGAGACCTTAGTGGTGAACCTTTCATCTAGACCACTCACAGACAAAGAAACCACGCTACTGGAAAAGGGGTTGGGATTTGTCCCCACACCTAAAGAAGATCCCTTTAGACTACATCAAGAACTTCATCAGTTCTTCAGAAAAGTCAGACTGAAGGCTTTCTTTCAAGGAAAACCGGACAACCCTTCCACTGAGACTGGTCTGAAGAAACCCTCAAAGTTCACCCCCACAACCGCTATGACACCTCACGAGGTCCTCACCTACGAACAAGCGGTCCTAAAAGAAGTTGGAGCTTTAAATCCGAAGCGGCCGTACGACAACCTATCCAAAGAAGAAAGAATCATACTCCGAACCATCACCGAAGATCGGGATATCATAATCAAACCTGCTGACAAGGGAGGGGCAATTGTCATTCAAGACCAAGAGACTTATGACAGAGAATGCACCCGCCAATTGGCTAACACCACATATTATGAAGTGATTACAGAAGATCCCACCAGGCGCCTTTTGACCCGGATCAAGAGCATGGTCTGTGAGGCATCCACTGAAGGCTGGATCTCACAACAGGAAGCCAATTTTCTCACGACAGAAGACCTTCGGACCCCGTATTTTTACACACTTCCTAAGATACACAAGGGGGTCAACCCCCCACCGGGCCGTCCGATTGTCTCTGGCATTGACTCTGTTCTGGAACCACTAAGCAAATTCTGCGATTTCTATCTACGCCCCTTAGTGAGTCAGACCCCCACCTACCTGAGGGACACCACAGAGGTCCTCAATCTCATTGATCTCTTTCCAGATGCAGACAAAATAGACTTCCTAGTGACAATGGACATGGAAGCCCTCTATACGAACATACCACAGGATGCCACTTTGGAAGTACTAGAGGACACCCTCAGAAACATCAATCCTTGGCCTTACGTCACCCCTATTCCATTTATTTGCGACTGTGCTTCCCTTGCTCTGAAAGAAAATTTCTTTGCCTTTAAATCCCAACTATTCCATCAGATACAAGGCACGAGCATGGGAAGCACATTCGCGCCGAGCCTGGCATGCCTGTATATGGCTCATTTTGAGGAACAACACATTCTAGGAGATAACAACCCCTTTAAGGAACACATTCTTTTATGGCGTCGTTACATAGATGATGTCATCTTATTTTGGCAAGGAAATGAAGAACAGTGCATGGAATTCTGCAATTGGGTCAACACTCTCAACCCTTATTTGAAATTTACAAGCACAAGATCACGCCAAAAAATTCCCTTTCTGGATCTCCTTATCTCATTGGAGAATGGTTGCCTTCATACAACCAACTACAAGAAGCCGACAGACAGGAACAATCTCCTGATCTATGACAGCCACCACCCAAGAGCACTCAGAAATAACCTTCCAGTTGGCCAATTCCTACGCCTTCGGAGGAATTGTGATACTAAAAAGGAATTTGAGATACAGTCTGATCTTCTCAGTAACAATCTGGCTAAACGACATAACCCAAAAAACATCATTCGTCAAGCTCATAAGAGAGCCAGAAATAGCCCCAGGGAATCTCTTCTTGAAATAAAAGAAAAACCTGTATTGGACACTATGACTTGTGTCACCACTTTCACTCCAAGCTCCAACAATGTACGAAAGGCAATCAAAAAACATTGGTCTATACTGAATTCAGGATCATTTGACCCTGGCCCACCACCTCTGTTCGCATTCAGACGAACGCAGAATTTGAGAGACCACCTGGTACACACTAGGCCAAGACCACAAACTACACCTCAATCGACACTTTGGTCTCTACCACCAGTAGTAGGCCATTACCCGTGTGGCTCCTGTTCCACATGTGCTGAGACCATGATTTCAAAAGAAATCGACTTGGGCCTGGCGACACCTTGGCACCAAACTAGACACACGAATTGCAACACGACCAACTGTGTCTATACCATCGTCTGCCCATGCAACATGAGATATGTGGGAATGACCACAAGAGCAGCTAAGATTCGTATAGGGGAGCACAAAAGTACCATAAGACGAGGGAAAACAAACACGAAATTACTGACACATTTCGCAGAACAAGGACACACAGCGAACAGTTTAAGATGGACCATCATTGTTTCCAACCCTAACTGGACAAAACGTACTCTGTTCAGACAGGAGCAACGATGGGTCCATAGATTGGGTTGTGACACTAGGGGCTTGAATGATGAAATTCCCTGGGTTGAGCTAACATGACACCTTCCTTTCATACCATTCTACGCATCTTTAAATGACCAATACTCTGACATATGGACCAATAACAAATATGATGAGAAAATTACGATCCTCAATGTCACAAACTATGTATGAACACTCCGATGCATAGTTCATCAAGAAAAAAAGATGAGAAACCTATCACGATCCCTATTGTCACAAACATGGTTCATACGAGACATATCCACGCGACTCTTTTACGTAGTCCGTATAGCTTAATAGCACACTCCCCTTGAAAAGACATCATCTTGATTTTTTTCGGCATTTCTTTATGCGTAAAACTTTATTGATGTCCCGCGACGTATGCAAACGTGTATCCCTTCGAATACGTTGGCACTCCACCTTGTCAGACACACCCCCGGTCACCATAACAACTGAATGTTCAGTCCCACCACGTCATTTCCAAGCGCTGAACAATTCCCAAGGTTTCCAGGGCTAACAAAAAACACAACGACCAATACGGTCCGGTGACGCCCAGAATCACCCTGAGTACACACGACGCTACGTCATGACGTCATTTTTCAGCGTCCCGGAACCGCCCCTACCCGGAACTAAGCAATCACGAAGTAACATACTTATAAACGCGTTCTCAAAAACTTCCCTTGTCCATTCCAGCGCTGTCCGGAGGAGGGGTAGGTTACTTCACCCTTGGCGAAAGAGCACCCGTGAGTATCCACTTAAAACCAATGAGGTGAGCTCATGCGCTCTGTGTCTTATGACAGCTTACCAAAATATCGACATCCATGATATAATTTTTGTTTCCTCTATCCAGTTTCTCTTTCTGCCTACTCCGCGTTGCTGATGGAGCCCATTCCCTATACTTTCAGGGTAGGCTTTATCATGTAGCTCCGTGCTTGGAAAAGATTCTCACAAATAATAGTGTTCCATTATCACGTAATGACCGCTACAAGTCTTCTTACACAGGTTGTTAGATACTCATTGATGGCACTCGAGTATTAGTAATAGATCTAAAATTACTCGCACCCCACCATAGCGGTCTCGAGCACGATGTTGAATACTCTTCCAACACAAGTCATTTGTACCTGCATGTAATCATTTGAAGCATGGTTTAAATTTTACTCCTTTTGCTGGGGAACATTGCAATCACAATAGATCTTGTCTAATGATTACCAGATGCTATGTTTTATTTTCAGTGTTTTCCCTCTCCCCTATCCATGTGTGTGTCTCTCTTTGTGTATTTCTACCCTACCAGGTTGGGTAAAGGTTATCCAAACAAGAAGGAGTACCTACCAGCGCGTGGACGCTGCATTTACCCATTATTAAGGTATCACAGGTTTACAACACAGCACCTTTTTTGAAACCTGTTCCCATTCATTTATAATTGTTTCACCCACTTATAGTTCGGTCCTGACGAAGCGCATTGGGATCCCTTAAGGACCCACCTTGAAGCGCGAAACATGTTGACCATTTATTATTAGGATTCACACGCACCGTCCTGAGAGCAGCAGTAATCCTCACATCTGCCTTCTTTTATTTCTTTTCCAAGAGGAGCTCCAGGATCACTATTTTAAACTTTTTACTAGGTAGAGTTGCGAATAAAGGTCTTATACTTTATCCAGTAATTTTTAAATGCACCACTCACCACCCTTTAGATAGGCCCACACACCCCCATGCACAACTGCGGCGTCTCCAAACAAAAGATCTCCGACAAAGAGCCCTCTTGCGGGGCCCGTGGGGGACTGCAGCGCCACCCCCACGAGGAGCAATGCCCCATGATGAAGCAAGACACTCGAAAGGGTGTGTGAGGGCACTATATTCAAAAGGAGAAATTCCCCACACCCTACCCGATCTGTCTACACATTTCGAGAGCACACACGACCTTCTTTAGGAACAGTTACCCTCTTAATACATATACCTGAACCGAGCTGGCCTCCTGTTAAGAAGTCTCAGGGACTGCAAAGACTTCACCAACCTCTGGGTACCGCTCCTGAAACAACTGTTTCAGTTGCCACAGAGAAGAGGGAACCGCGACCGACTCTGTCACCCGACTCCGTCGCTGGCCTTGTGTCCTGAAGGCACCGCAAGCCACACCGACTCGCCCTGCACCGTAAGCCTTGGTCTCACCGACTCCGTCACCGAGCCACTGCCTGCACCGCATCGAGAGACACCGCAACCTGCATCGCCTCGCTTCACTTCGCTGGCCTGCGCTCACCGACACAAACGCTGCTGGCTCGACACCCGTGACCGACTCGTCACGCACAGCTGTCCGACTCGGCCAGTGTCACTTCCCACCAACCGGCTCTGTCGCTCGCATCGCAACTTGCCAGCACCGCATTGAGCACCGCCTCGCCCCGCACCGCCCGCCTTGGTCTCACCGATGCCGTCTGGACGATCGTCACCGAGCCGCTGCTCGCACCGCATTGAGAGGCACTGCACCGTGCACCGCTTCCACTTTGCATCGCAACTGCAACGGACGCCAAGACCGACTCGCACCGCTGTGTGGGTCACACTAAGAAAGGTACTGTGAACGAATCTGTCCCGCTGTTGCTGGCCCGTACCGATGCAGCCAGCGGAAACTGCAAGACTCTGTTGTTTTCAGCATCGCGGTAGGCTCGGACCGAGCTACCGACTCTTACGAACTGTGTTTTTCAACGTATTTTGCAACTTAAAGACATTTTGAAAAGTTCTGAAGTACTGTATTGTGGATATTTATCATATTTGGTCTTGTTTATATAAAAATATTGGATATTTTTCTAAAACTGGTGTGGTGTCCGTTTGTAGTGCCTACATTGTATTACTGTTGTTTTTTTGCCAATGCTCTACACACTGCCTCTAAGATAAGCCTGACTGCTCGTGCCAAGCTACCAAGGGGGTGAGCAGGGCTTATTTTAGGAGTGTAACTCCCTTGCCCTGACTAGAGAGGTGGTTTCTGCCTGGCTTGGGTCAAACCTTAGCCAACCAGAAATCCCATTTCTAAAAATTGTACATTGAAATACTATCTTTACATGCATTAAAAGACTCTTCATAACAGTCAAAATCTCCAAGTAATTCCATTTCAGTACGCCAAGGCTTGAAGAGTTGCAGAAGTGCTAAATAGAAATATTTTATCTGGAGTTTGGCAACTGTGATTAATAAGATTTCCTTTGGCATGTTTTATCAAACATCCATCACATCCAATTACTGCATATGTTTCTTCATTTATATTTTCTGTAACATTTCTCTTAAAATTAAAATGTTGTAGTACTTCATGAACATATGTTTTCTAGATGTGGACTTCTTTTGGGATAGTATGTATCCAACATATTTGTTTTAACCCCTTCGCTGCGGCGCGAATTCTGCCGCAGCGCTGGGGGGGGTGAGGGGTGAGCGCGGCGCCGCCATGCTCATGACGGAACCACGCCGTCATGAGTTACGGGCGAGCTGTGCTCATGACGGCGTGGTTCCGTCACGACTCCGCCCACTGTCTATTTCGCCCGCACAGGCGGGGAATTAGTGCCGCATGGGAGGAGCGGCTGCCAACGGCCGCAGCATGACGGAACCACGCCATCATGAGCACACGCCGCCCGTGGCTCATGACGGCGTGGTTTCGTCATGAGCGCACAAGGGGTTAATAATATCTGTACTTTCTGGTTCATTCAATGCTAAGTATTCAATTTCTTGTACAGATTTCAAAACTTGATTTCGTGTTGCAGCAATACCTAGACTTACCCAAATGAAGCCTCTTGACTTTGAATATAAACTTGCAGAGGTCAACCGATCCGAACATTCGTAGGATCCAAATCTCTCGATGGGAAAGCACCTTTATACTAAAGCTGTAGAGTCGTCTCTTGTGAAATTTCTTCCCACATTTCTTTCAATTCTGTCTTTTCAGATTTGGTTATATATGATGTAACATAACGAGCAATAGCAATCGAATTATCTGCAACATATTGGATGTCCATGTTTGCATTCCACATTGACAAAATCACTGGATTGTAGTCATTAATATACTTTGAATCTTCACTTCTTTTTATGTAGTAAGTATTCTTTGGAGATTTTCACATTATAGTATGTCTTACTGCTGACATGAAACTGTTGACTCTTCCTTTTGAAATTACTAGACATGGGAATCCAAAACGAATTTTTTTTATACAATTTCCCCTTTGACGTGTATTTTCGTTGTCAATATTTTCCACATCAATGACTTTGAAACCGTAAAACTTGTTGTCTTAAGCTGTTTTCTCCTCCTTTTTTTGGAATGGCACAAGTAACATGGTCTTCAATGAAAGACAAAACAGTTTCATCAGAAATAGTTCCAAATTTAGGTGCATTCTTGATCCATAATAGCATGTGTATATGAGGAGCACCTCTGGCTTGGTACTGCTTTCTCCAAAATAAATCAATAACTTCTCCAAGAGGTGGATTATTTGTATTGCAGATAAAAGACATCATAGCTTGAAACCTATGATTAAAATATCTGCACACATTTACAGGATCCAAAAAACAGAGTTCTCCAGCTGTCTTCAATTCAATGTTTTTTACATTTGAATTTGCTTTTCGTAGAAATTCAAGTAAATCGTCCCATGTGTATTCAGCACAGCTAAGCATAACAAACCACGTAGGGGCTCCTAAATTCCTTAACATACATTTAAGTTCTCTGTGACGACGATACCAATGCTCATTAGTACCATGTTGACACGCCATCAAATTAATTAACCAAGATTCTAAATAATCATTTCTGTTGTTTTTAATATGTAGTTCACTGTATATGAAAGTCCAGACAAGTCACATACCATAATTAATTACTAATTATTTTAAATTAATTAACAACTAATTATTAAATTTTCATAAAAGGTAAGATACAATATTAATATCGAAACAAGAGAGACAATGTATTGTTCAAATCAATGATTTTGGGTAATGTGAACGAAATTGTGTTTAATTACACGTGGCACTTAGTATTCTTTGTACTTATATTGGACAGGCGCAGATGATAATTGGACTTTATTGACCATACCAGTTCTAAAGATACCACTGATATAGTGGGAATTATAATTTTCACTCGCATGGACTTACTGACTCACATGAGGTATGTGGCATTTTACCACTAAGGGGTGTCTGAATGGATATTATATGATTATTCCATTGCAAATAAGTACATGTGTACTATTGATTTACAGATTAAGACAACAGATTACAGGTACAGATTACAGGTACCTGATTTAAATTTTCTTTAGAAAACAGTGGCTAACAGTGGCATTGGAGCATGCATTCAATGAATATGACAGTGATGCACAGTGCAGTTTGCATAACCTAGCATGGCTTTCAGAATACTGCACTCAGCTTTTTAACACATAAATTGTAAGGTTCTTCACTCGGTGAAGTGGCAATCAAAAGAAGTGTTTATAAGCGCCAGGCATATTACAATCAATGTATCATATGGCACAAAATAGCAATATCTTAAATATAACAAAATGCTCCACCATCACGCCATATTTACACTGGGAATCGGTTAAGATATACAATGTATGTAATTTCAATATACTTTCATGTAAATTTAGCCCTTAATCTAATTTTCCAGCCTGAGGAAGTGTTAGGGTGATGCACCCACTTCAAAACAGGTATTGGCTGGCGGAAGGATCCTTTCTCTATTAAATAAAAGATTGAAGGTTATAAAGATGATGAGATGGCTCTTATTTGTGTCCCTATGAGACTGTGTGTGCTAAGAGACTTGTTGTGAATTTGCTTACCTCTGTGTTAGGGAAATAAGGATGACATCCCCTCTCTTATAGCACAGCACCAATATACTATACCATAAAACTTGTGCATTGTGTCACGAGCGTCTAATAGCCTTATTCTCTCCACTGTTGAAAAAAATACCTAAAGAAACTGGCAGTGGACTCAAGCAAACAGTTCTTGCATTCCAACTCAAGCAGTGATCGGCAGTACGCTTTGACCACGAAGAAAATAAAAGGCAGAAAGGACATTGTTGTGTGATGGTCAGACAAAGGAGGCAACATTGTACTGTGGCCCTTAGAGATGTACAACAGTGAAGCGAACAGACAATTACTGGACACTGCTTGCTATTGCAAAGTGAGTCTATCAGTCCTGGATGAAATCAAAGTTAAGTTCCACACTGAACTATACAAATAGAGAGGCAGTGGTCTTTTATCCATGAAGAACTGATATACCTAAAAATTAAACACCCTGTAACTCCTGTATTATATATGATCGTCAAGGTGCATAAGAAGGCTACTGCACCCCCAGGGAGGCCAATTATTTCTGCAATTGGTGGGCTATTTGAGAACACTTCAAGGTTCATAGACTTTTTTCTTCAAGACTATGTTAAAGCAATACCCTCATTCATTATGGACACAATAGACTTTCTGTGAAGAATTTAGGATGTGATGTGGGATGACTCATATGTCCTCATGACCATGAACGTCATGGCCCCATATACAAGTATAAGACGCACTGATGGGATAAAGGTACTGTCAAACTATCTAGGAACGACACACACACATCTACACCAGCACACAAACATGCTGATTAACATGGTAGAGTGGTGTCTCCATAACAATATCTTTATGTTCCAACAGCAGACATTCAAACAATTGCAGGGCAAAGCGATAGGTAGATGCTTTGCCCCCAGCTATGCAAATCTGCATATGGGCTGGTGGGAGGAGCATGTACTAGCAGTAGACTTTGCAAAGGAGTGGGCAGAAAATATTGTTCTGGGGAAGTGATTCATAGACGATCTCTTCATATTGTGGAAAGGCTCACCAGAGTCAGCCAAAGAATTTGCACAAAACCTCAGTGTTAATAACCTAAAACTCTCATTCACATATGATATCAGCAAAAGTGAGCTCCATTTCTTAGATTTGGTAGTGTATGTAGAAGAGAATAGACTTCACATAAAAACATACAGAATACAGACGGCTGGCAATTCTTTTCTGCATGCCAGCAGCTTTTACCCTACAAAACTTAAACAGAGCATCTCATATGCAGAGAATCTGCGCATGAAGCGCAACTGCAGCAGTGAACATTCACTGAGAGAGGTCCAGAAAGACTTGTCCAACCACTTGGCCCAGCGTGGCTATGCGAGCAAAACGCTTATCACGGCTAGAGACAAAGTTGACAACAAAAGAAGGGAAGATCTGCTTTTTGGGACCAATAAGAGCAAGCGTAGATACACGGACTCAAGTCAGATATGCCTGATTACTGGTTTTTCGACATATCATGTCAGACTCCGGAACATCCTATACAGACACTGGCGGCTGATAAAGAGTGATCCCATAATAGGGCAAGACATACCCTGAGTACCTCTCATCTTATATAGAAGAGCTAAATCAATGAGAAATAAACTGGTCCAAAGCACACCTAAACTAAGCAGTGGATCAGAGTGACTGACATATAATAAAGGCTATCAGAGATGTTTCAGGTCTGAAGCCTGTAAGTACGGTAAGAATGTGAAAAGTACAGTCGCCTTTGAGAAATTCACCTGTTAACATCAAGGGTAGATATAACTGCAAGACAGATTTTGCAGTGTACATATTGGAATGTACATGACCCAAGCAATACCTAGGTAGTACCATACACATGGTTCACATCAGGATTCTGCAGCACCTCAGAGCACATACCAACTACAACAAGAGCTACCCTGTAGCCAGACATATACATGAACACCACCATGGTTCTGCGAAAGATCTGGTGTACTATGTGGTTGAAACCATTCCCAAAAAACCCAGAGGAGGGAATAGAGAGGAACAATTGAGAAGGCTAGAATCAAGATAAATCATCATGCTCAACAGCAAAATCCCACATGGGTTGAACTCTGATGAAGAGTTCATTTCACACATGTACCCTTGCTTAGCTATACCCACTCCGTAGCAGCCTTTCCAGTGCATGTGTTGGTTTTCTTTTATAATTGAGTATGCCATGGGTTAATAGCATTAGGTTAAATGGTGGAATTTGGCTTGGTTGTGCGTGAAAACAACAATTGTTCCACATGCACTCAGCACATGGTTGTTAGAGGTGAAGCCCAGCTTGTCGCTGAGTATGAACTAGGTTTGAGATCTTATGCCTACTTGGGCTGGTTGTGTATGCACATACACTGCATTGACATTTATTAGTCTTAAAGGTACTAACCATGTGTGTATGTGACCAAGCACATCAGTATACTTCATATACAATGCGCAATGTATAAGTACATGTGATGCTTAGGGCACTCCTTACCCCTGAAGCCGTGTGACATCCAATGATTAGTATGTGAATGGTACATCTAATGACATTTGTCAAGAAATGTGCAGCTGGAGCACAATTAACATGTCCAATGCCATGTTTTGTTTAATTTAATTTAATTTATTTTATTTTATCATATGAACAGCTTCATTTTATGAACAGAGTATGTGACAGGCATTGTGATGTTAACATGCCTGCCGTAATAGAATATGTATATATTTCCCACGGCAACATTTTAAATGTATTCACTTTACTTGCGCTGACCTGTGTGAACAAGTTGGTCTGTCCACCGAAACGCATCTCATATATATATATATGTTCACTGACAAAAAACATAGGTTTCAGGCACGGTATAGTTAGAAATTAGCATTTAAAAAACCTTTGAAATTCACTGAAAAAACCATAGGTTTCAGGGATGTTATAGTTAGTTGGATATTTCACTCATAGAAAACCATAGAAATTCCCCTGTTATAGTTAGTTGAGCTAACTATAACTCGCTCCCCCGCAATGCACTGCTGATGATGTCACATATTACATCATTCATGACATGGTCAGTGACATCACTGATGACATCACTGATGACATCTCAAATCGCATCACTGACATCCCTGCACGACCCCCCCTACTACCACCAAGGCAGCGCAAAACAGGACAACGGACCTTCCCAAAACACCATACCCCTCAGCCACACAATAGCTGAATATTGGGAGATGTGGCAACCAACTATATATGAAGGAGGCAAGTCACTCTTCAACAATAAAGCACACAATGCCAAGTTTAACACTGATGTGCAGTACAGACCTCACTATGCAAAGCACAAACCTCTCCATGTGGAGATATACTGTTGATACTTGTAGTGTAGTGCACAGTGGACACAACCATGTTACCTCAGGCAGTGGGGAAGATCTCGGTCATGTAGCTGTGTTGTTCCCCCCTGAAAGCGGAAGCGGAGTAGGCTGCTCTAGCGTACACCACTCCAGCATAGCAGTATGAATAAATAGGCCAGGCCCTAGGCGTGGTTCACTTGAAGGAAGACCAACGAGTCTGTCACAGCAGCAGCCCTCACCCTGGCACGTGGCTGCCGCCATAACCGCGGGCCTCCTCGACACGGGCCCCCTGTGAACCCAGCGGCACAGCACCGCAGACTTGTCTGTACCGACTACTGCATTTGATCTACAATGCGGACAGCAGCGCTCAGAATTCAGATGCAGTGGCGATTGCAGATGTCGCAGTCCAGTTCGCAAGACACTTTGCTTCCAGTGCGGCCCGCCCAGACCACGCACTATCGCACGGTGCGCACTCGCTGTGTGCTTCAGGTGCTACTAACTCACTGCACCATAAATCATCGCCACGTAGCTGTGCGCCCATCCTGACCACTGCCTCCGCCCTACACTGGGGTTACACAGTTCACAATTCAAGATTAGTAGCGACGCAAATTGTGTAAGACACTATAATGGGTTAAGAAGACCACATGCTCCCAATCTGTGCAGCTCAAGTCAACGTCACCTGCCCGTGGGCCTTTGCTGACCGCTGCCTCCGGCCTACACAGTGGAAGACCGACAACACGTGGTGCCAACTAACCCTGTTCAACACAAGCCAATACCACATGTGTAAGTGTGTCCTGAGTCCTGAATTGCAGCGACCACAGCACCAGACTGCCTTCGATCAGTGAGGGGTATTTCTATATGGAAGGCCGGCGACACGTCGTGCCACTGGACCTGCAGTCCTGAATAGCATTCACCCCAAGTCTGTGGCAGCGACCACAGCACCACACTCCCCTTTGATCAGTGAGGGGTGTTTCCATATGCAACTACAGACTCCAGTAGGCAACTAACTATCACAGTCCTACACCCTACATATTATCCTTTTAGTATCCTCGCTTCAAGATTTTTTATTTTATATCAGTTATAGCTTTACTACAATTACCAAATTAATCTTCAAATGCAAACTAACATGGAATAGCAGTCTACACTACAGGCAGTACAGCTCGCAATTCCAATTTTAAATGCTAATTTCTAACAAGATTGTACTCAGAAAATACTACACTTCGTCAATGTATTCTATACTTATTTCATCTTTTCATCATACGTCTACACTGCACTCAGTAGGGCTCACAATGAAAATTATCCACTAGTCCACTAGGCAAGTAACTATTACAGGCCTCAAATCTACATAATATCCTTTTAGTATCCTTTCTTCTTGAACATTTTTTATATCAGTTATAGCTTTAGTACAATGACCAAATTCATTTTCAAGTACAAATGAACACTCAGCAGTCTACACTGCAGGCAGCAGACCTCACAATTTGAATTTTGGACACGTGGTGCCAACTAACACTGTCCAACACAAGCCGATCCCACATGTGTAACTGTGTCCTGAGTCCTGAATGGCAGTGACCCCAAATCCATGGCAGCGGCCACAGCACCAGACTCCCTTTGATCAGTGAGGCATATTTTGATATGCAAGGCCGGCGACACGTAGTACCACTAACCCTCTTTAACACAAGCCGATCCCACATGTGTAACTGTGTCCTGAGTCCAGAATGGCAGTGACCCCAAGTCCGTGGCAGCGACCACAGCAGCATACTCTTTGATCAGTTAGACATATTTCCATATGCAAGGCTGGCGACATGTAGTACCACTAACCCTCTTTAACACAAGCTGATCCCACATGTGTAACTGTGTCCTGAGTCCTGAATGTCAGTGATCCGAACTTCGTAACAGCGACCACAGCACCACACTCCCTTCCATTAGTGAGGGGTATTTGCATATGGAAGGCCGGCGACACGTGGTGCCACTGAACCTCCACTATGCAGGCTGGTGGGGCCACCAATGTATGCACGCTGCTGTGGGCCCTTGCTCACCGCTACCTCTGGCCTAAACTACGGTCAGCACACCTCACAATTCAGATAGAGTCCTGATTCCACATGACACAGTCCAGTAGCCAAGACACATTGCTCCCAGTGCGGCCCATCCACACCAAGCATCATCACAAGCTCATACAGTCTCAATACTTCTGGTGCCACTAACTCTCTTTAACACAAGTCGATCCCACATGTGTAACTGTCTCCTGACTCCTGAATGGCAGTAACCCCAAGTCCGTGGCACCGACCACAGCACCACACTCCCTTCGATCAGTGACGCATATTTCGATATGCAAGGCTGGCGACACGTAGTCCCACTAACCCTCTTTGACACAAGCAGATCCCACATGTGTAACTGTGTCCTGAGTCCTGAATGGCAGTGACCCCAACTTCGTGGCAGCGACCACAGCACCAGACTCCCTTCAGTCTTATTTGTTGTTCTTTTCTTTAAATAATTTTTATGATATGTAAATCTATACATGACTAAGATTCTTCTTTGTCCAACCGCACTGTGACACTTCCAGGCCCAAGAAGGTTGTTGGGGGTATGATGGTAATGTGGGAAGAGGGTGCGTTACCTGCTGATGTGGGGAGAGACAGCGTCAAAGGGATATCTATCACAGAAAGAACTCCGATATGATTTCACAAATGCCTCGGACAAATGCCAGCTGACGGACTGAATCACAAAATGTTTTTTCAATGCTTATGCAGTGGGAGTTATAAACAGTTCGCACCCAGGCTCACAGAGGGCCAGCTGCGGCCCGTCCACTCGATTCACAGATGCAGTACTATGAGCGTCCGCGTTATTGTAGCTATCCCTGCCCTGTTCCGTCGTATGCCACGCCACGCCACTGCGATTACATTCCGACGTTGCCCCACATAGCTATCTGTCGCAGGCGTACTCACTGTTGGTGTGCAGGTCAGTGATCTAGTTCTCAACATCTCACAGCCACTCCCTCAGGGCAGGTTTGCACACACACCACACCCAATCGGCACATGTGTCACAGGCCATGTGACCACGCAAATATATTAGATCGACAACGTCACATCCTTTATTGCCAGTGCTGACTAGATGCCGGACGCTCCACGTGTCTCAACCATAAAGAGTCTTTGCAAAGTTGCGCAGAAGGTTAGTCGCACCCTGATCTGTATAGCCATTGGGGCCTACCACCCCCTTGGCGCGGACTTCATATGCACAGGGTTAGTACCACCCAAACCTCATATGGCCATCAGGGGCCTACCACCACATGCACACACTTGAGTTCCACAGGCTTAGCGGCCCCAAAAGCTGATGTGGTCTCAGCCATCGATGACTCAGTGACATGTGTGAGATCTGCCGGGACGTGGAGAAAATGATGTGGTCTCTGCCATTGATGACTCAGTGACATGTGTGAGATCTGCCGGGACGTAGAGAAAATGATGTGGTCTCTGCCATTCATGACTCAGGACTCAGCGACATCTGTGAGACCCACGAAGAAGCTGATGTTGTCTCCGCCATTCATGACTCAGGACTCAGCGACATATCTGGGATGCACAGAGTTTTCACGGGCACGTGGAGTGCCCACTGCTGCATCCTCCGGTGGCACCAGGTAATTATTTGCTCATGGATGCGCAGAGGCGGCAGTGTCTGTCTCTCTCTCTCTCTCTATCTTCCTTCTTTTCCTTCTATCTCTCTAACTCTCTCTCTTCCTTCTCCCTTTCTCACTCCCTTTCTTTCTTTCCCTCTCTGGCTTTTTTTTCCTTCTCTGTGCCTCTCTCCTTTGATATGCCCATTTCACACGTCCTTATTTTGTGCTTTATTTTCCAGGCTCTGTCGTCAACATCCATGATCCCCATAGGACTGTTCCGCCTTCTTGTTTTCTATTATTTTTGTTACATTTTGTTTATTAGTTTATCATTTATATATATGTTATTAAAACAATACATTTTGCAAATAGTTTTTAGTTTATCGTTTACATATATATTTATAAAAAAATAAAGTTTTAAAAAAAAATCATAAAGTTTTTGGTTGTTCTCTTCACTGCTGTGTGACTGTTTCTTGTTCTTATTACTTTTCTTTGATGGAGTCCACCACGATGTTCAATTTTGGGGCACTTATCGTGGGAATACTGGTGATGTCTGCAGTTTACACCAACTTCTGAATAGTGTGTTAGATTTTTCTCAACTTTACTTCCATTAAAGTGCTGATAATGAAATGCAGACTAGCTGTTCCCGTACAAAAAGACATGAGGTGCACCTTTGTGATTTATTCTAAACTCTAAAATCCTGTATTGAATTTCACTGAGGTAGTGGCTGCACTTACAGTGTACACACAAAATCAATTAAAAACTCTCATTGTAATATATTGATTGGGAATAGTGTGTCAAGTGCTGGATCTTGATGAGATACACTGCTCAGTTTGTACATTGTTCTGCACATGAAAAAAATCACCTCACAACTTTCACACCAACTGCAATGCGAAACAAATTCCGGCGATAAGCCACGTTAGCACCAGGTATTTTACACCTGCTTTCTGCTGGTGTTTAGCAGGACGACTACCTGCACCATGAAACGGAACACAGCCAAGAGCCACAGCAGAACACCCACAGGCGCCATAGAATCAATGAGCATGATGCAGGGATACCCATGAGGGCCACAGGACTCATCGCAACAACTCTAGGACCACCAACGGCCCCCAAACCCGCATCTGAGCAAGTGTGTCCCTGTGTTCATTGTCTTAGCATGATAGGCACGAGCCCTGCAACATCACAGTGTGCTGTCACCTCAGTGTTGGCAGTGAGCCTGGACATGTAGCTACGCACGTATCCTCCTGCATGCACAACTGGCGTGTGCTGGTCCGGAGTACACAGGTCAGCGCAGGGGTGTGCCTATCCGGCAAGGGGAACAGGGTGTCTCGGACATGTCCGTGTACAGGAAGTGCAGTAAGTGTGTCTCTGTGTTCTGGTGTGGCCTGCCACAAAGGCCGCAGCACTTGATGTTGTAAAGTGCCATGCACCACCTCCCACTGGCACTGCGATGGTGTAGTTTGAATGTAGCAGGACATGCGCGAATAGGCATTACAATGGTGTGCCGTACGAGTGCACGAGATACAACAGTGCACTGTAGAAAAGTGTGGGGGATTGTGGGAGGGAGAAACAGCTGTTTGGCAATGTAACACACAGTGAACTCGCCCATGTGCCACGTGCTGGGCATCTGATCCATGATAACCACGGTTGCAGACATCCCACAGCACCAACGACCGGCCTTTGTACACATCCTGTATGAATGCAGCGTGGTTTTCACTTCTATGCTCGTTCAGTGGTGTGATGTTGGTGGGTTGTATAACTTGTGCTCCTTGTTGGTGTGTTTCATTTTGGCCATTTTTTGTCTATACTTGTGCTGTACTTAAATGTTGCTTGTGTGCCATTCTGCCCATCTCCCCCTGTCCCCCCACTCCCTGCTTCTTCCTCTTCCCGGTGCTGTTGTGTCTATAATTTTGTTGCTCCGCACATAAACACATATAAAGAACAAATTAGAATAGTTCCTTGATTCATTTAGGTTTCAAAACTTCTCTCTATTGGTTTATTTTTAATTTTCCATATAACCGTTTTTTAATATTCAACAACACATAGAAGTCAGAAGTGCAATGTATTCTATCAACACACTTTCTAGAACATTCTACAACACGTGCAGGTTAAGAAATCATCATTTTTTTTAACTTAACGATATTTTTTTGCAACATTTTCTCGAACATTTAATGGCACGTGCAGGTTAAAAGTTTACGATTATTTTAAGTTCGAACAGTGCCTTCCAAATGCAAGTAGCAGCTGTGGTTCAGTTGAGTTAATTTTATCCTATGATATGCACTCCACGTTAGAACTGCTTTTTCTTAACAAATCACAAAGATGCTTTTCCACAAAACGAATGTGCACCCTACTTTTAAAAAAGAATGCTTTTCAACTCCCAATCACGTATCGTTTTGTATGGCAAAAAAAAAGTACTTCCCCATCTTTAAACATATCTCTTATTCTACCAAGGAACTGCATGAGCTACAGACATCTTTCCATACCTTCCAACCAAACCTTCAAAATGCTAGTGTGGATCTTAGGACATAGCTATATTTTCAAGTCAAAGAGGTATGCAGAACACAGACGTATTGACTTAGACCTAGGTTTACGAAATGTGGACATTAAATGGTTTACACAGAGAAGATTGAAGTTGCACCAATTGCTACCCTTGGTTAAAACCTCTTTGCAGCTTCCTCACCCTGACCTCATAATTGTTCATTGTGGTGGAAATGACCTAGGCACATTGACTGGGGTAGGTTTGGAAATGCTTATGAAGGACACCTTTGGACACCTCAGCTCAGCACCATGTGATTCTGGGCAATAGCTCACTTATTAGCTCTCATAATTTCCACGCGGGCCTCGAGGGCCTTCAGACCCATATGGGTGAGTAGTTTGTTATGTTATGTTATGTTAACGTAATTTGTATAGCGCGCGATTACCACAAGAGGTGTCCTGGCGCTGTCCATTACTCCATTAACCTATTTGATAAACAGCCGAGTCTTCAGTGCTTTCCTAAATTGAAATAAATTTTCCATGCAACGCATGTGAGAAGGCAGACCGTTCCACAACCTTGCTGCACCGTATGAGAAACTACGGTCACCCCAGTTAACTTTCTTTGTTAGGGGGACCTTGATCAGATTAGCATCAGACGATCGGAGGTGTCGGGCAGTGTTGTACCTTCTAAACCTGTTAATCAGGAAGTCCAAGCCTTCTCCGTGTAGGGCCTTAAAGACCAAACAAAGTGACTTAAACTGGACCCTACACTTAATAGGAAGCCAGTGTAGGTCTCGAATGGCCTTAGATATATGAGCAGATTTAGGGAGGCCAGTTAGGAGTCTGGCAGCGGCATTCTGCAGCAGCTGTAGTCTGTGCAGCAGACCTTCCTGAATGTTGAGGTATAGACTGTTGCAGTAATCCAATCTTGATGTTATCAGGGCCACTACAACAGTCTGTCGATGCTCCTGAGGAAGAAGGAACAAAATCTTCCTCAACATTCTCAGAATGTAACTAGTTTTGGAGGCTACCGTCTTTACCTGTAAGGTCATGGATAGTTTGGCATCCAATACCATTCCAAGGTTCCTAACTTGATTTACCAGAGTGGGAAGTGCCCCCAGTTCCTGCGGCCACCATGCTGGGGTCCACAAATTAGGGTTATTCCCAAATAGCATCACCTCGGTTTTGTTAGAATTTAACATGAGGCAATTGTTTGCCATCCATCGCGCCACTTCTGACATATAGGACTGAAAATTCTGGTCCACCCCAAGTTCATGGCCGGGTAAAAGAGACACAACAATTTGCGTATCATCCGCATAGGAGTTTACGCTAAAGCCGTGGTTTCTGATAATGGGCGCTAGGGAGGAAACATAAATATTGAACAATGTGGGACTCAGCGAGGATCCCTGTGGGACCCCACAGGGCAGTGAAAAAGGTTGAGAAGCAAAGTTTTCCAAAGAAACTATTTGGCTCCGATCGGAAAGAAAGGAGTTTAATAGGTCCCATGCCTTTTGCTGAATTCCACTTTTCCTGAGTTGGTCCATTAACAGGCCATGATGGACCGTGTCGAAAGCAGCGGATGGGTCCAAAAGGATCAAAGCTGCTTTTCCACCCCGATCCACCGTGAACCTGATCTGATCCGTAGCCGCGATCAGCGCGGATTCGGTGCTATGTCCCTCCCGAAATCCGTGCTGTGAAGGATCCAGAAGTGAAATGTTCCTCACAAAGATTGTGAGTTGATGGTTTAGCGCCCTTTCAACTCGTTTAGCCGGAAATGGGAGGCGTGAAATTGGTCGGAAATTATTAGGATCGGAGGGGTCCAAACTAGGTTTTTTCAACAAGGGGAGGATAGACGCCTTTTTCCAGACTCCTGGAAATACCCCTTCATCAAACATACCGTTGAAAATTGCTGTAAGATGATTGGCAATCGGTACTGGTGCCAGTTTGATGATTTTAGGCGGGCAGGGGTCGAGAGGGGATCCGGATTTGACTTTAACTATCAACTCCAAGGTGTCCTGGAAGGTGAGATGTCTAAACTCCTTAAGGACAATTGGTGGCGGAGTTTCACTGGGCTTAGTCCCGCCCTCCTGGTTCCTCTGAATCGGGCCACTGAGACTGGTGAAGATGGTATTCACTTTGTTCTGAAAGAACAGAGCTAGCTTTTCACATAACTCGGTGATGGCCGGGACTGAGGCTGGTTCTACTAGAGACATTTTCTTAATAGTGGCAAAAATCTCTTTCATAGGGTTTTTTGCTGCTGTAAACTGAGCGGCGAAGTGCTTTTGTTTGGCTTCCCTTAGCATACGTTTGTATTTGGCTTTATAAAAACCGTATGGATTTGATACGTGCAAATTTACATTCGCACTCCCTGTATAACACCCCCTAAGCACCATACACAAGTTACAATGTGCAAAACAAAAGTTCCTCCGAGTAGGTATAACTACATGCTGACACTACTTGACAGATGTGGCACAGCGACCAGAGCACATGACTTCACTGCATATGACACACAGTTTGGACTCACGCTTTCATCCCCGACTCCGGCAGCACCTCAGCTTAGCACCATGAGACTCTAGACAATACCTCACATATTTTCCATACCCCAGGACTTTCAAACCAGCAGGAGTCAGTAGTTTGTCCTAGTAGGTATAAACACATGCTGACACTACTTCCACAGGTGTGCTGCAGCGGCCAGGGCACATGACTTCACACCATAAGACACACAGTTTAGGCTCACGCTTTCATCCCCGACTCCCACAGCAGCTCACCTTAGCAGCATCAGACTACGCAATACCTCACTTAATTTCCGTACCCAGCACTTTCAGATCGGTAGGTATGAGTAGTTCGCTTCGCACCCCCTCTATAGCACACCCTAAACACCCCACAGAGGTTACAGTGCTCCTACCCTCCTCTTTCCCACATTTTTCACCCTTTTTCTCACTTACTCGCTTCAACGGAATCACAAAATGGCGGTCAACACTTCCTAGTTGCAAACGATCGCAGCGCTCGCAGCCAATCACCAGCAAGCTCATGCTCGTAGCACTTCAGCCAATCAGATGGCAGAATTCCCAAATATCAATATCTGTAAATTTCGATATTTCTCAAAAACTACTGAACGGATTTACACCAAATAAACAAAAGCGTACTTTCTAGACCAAGACCCTTCTCCCTGCCAAATTTAGGGTAATTCCGTTCACCCGTTCGACCTGTAGCCTTGTCTAAAGGTTCCTATGGAAATGAACACTGAAAAAACATGTTTTGGGACCCCCCTTTTTTCTCAGCCCCCCCGTTGACGAATCACCCCCAAACTTTCAACATAGGAGCTGATCTCAACAAATAATTAGTTTTTAAAATTTCACGAAGATTCATCAATCGGCGCCAAAGGTATTGTGAATAAAATGTTGCCATTTTCCTATAGTAACTAGGTGCTAACTATAACAACCTACTGGCGACCGCTAGTAGGTAATATATATATATATTTTTTTTATCACTGAAAAAAACAGAGGTTTCAGGGACATTATAGTTAGAAATTAGCATTTTAAAAACCTCAGAAATTCACTGAAAAAACTACAGGTTTTAGGGACGTTATAGTTAGTTGAACATTTCACTCGTACAAAACCGCTGACTATAACTCGCACCCCCACAATGCACTGCTGATGACATCACATATTACATTACTCATGACATGGTCAGTGACATCACTGATGACATCTCAAATTACATCACTGATAACATCACTAGTGACATCATTCAATGACTTTGTGTTTCTGTAAAGTATAAATATGAGTATCTGTGTGGGTGGGTGGGATGTGTGTGACTCTTGTGGTAAATAAAATACCGGACTGAATTTCATACGGAATCTTAAAATAAAGTAAATAGCTCAAAATAACAAGAGGCAGAATCCGTGGTATAAGAGGTTTCTAAATGGGCTTTATTCCATTCAAAATGGCCGACTCGAGTCGCGGCCTTCAGGTTCCGTCACCACGAGGGTTCAGGAAGTGAAGTACAATATTTTGTTGACAGACATGCATTTTTATAATAAGTGCATTACAATGAAACGAATGTAGAAGGCGTAACATTTGATAAGAAAAATGACATAACAGGTACGAAATTGAAACTAGGCGTAATAAGGAATAAAAGAAACATGATTGGTTAGGATTATCAGACATAGGTGGATCTATAAGATAATACTTGGCATAGATGCGCGCGCGGCAGCATGACGTGTAATTGACGTGCAACTAGGGGGTGAAGGGGACTTGACATTAACTCTACATATGGAGACGAAAAGTCTGAGGGGTCAAGTCAACCTAATCCCAAATCATATCTAACATCCTATGTTTAGAGAACTATGTTATCCACAAGGAAGGACTCTCGGACAGAATCTATTCTATACTAACTGTGTGTGCGTGTACAAGCGTCTAAGTGTCTATATGAGATGTGAGGGGCAGAAAACTTTCCATGGCAGCAGGGCTATGAATCACTTGCAGGAGGACGGAAAGGCTGAGTCCTTTGCTTGTGAGCTAAAGGAAATGTTTACCTAAATCACTAGACAGGAATGCATCGGCTGAAGAGCAAAATAGATAATTCGAAGGTGAAATACAACTTCTTGGCAGGCAGGCGAAAACTAGCCGAGGCAGGCACCGTTAGCTGCACAGGGAGTAGGACAAAGTTCATGGATACAGATGCGAGCTCAAGCTGAAGCTGTCAGAGACAGAGAGCAGGGAAAGGCTTTGAGAACAGAATCGGGCCTACTCGCCTGAACTGTAAAAATGGAGTAACTTAGCCATATAAAGTCGGTGGCCTGTCATGCTTAGGAATCGAATATCCAGCCCATAGATGGCGGATCTGACAGAGAACATGTTGACGGTAGACACACATATGTTTGCGTCTTAGAAACTGGAACTGGAGGGAACATACATGTACTTGTAACATGTATATAGAACCGTTGGGGTCCAAGATAGGGGACATAACTGACCAGGAAAATCCACATTTCCACATTCCCTCCTTGTCCCCTACTTGCCCTTCAAGAGATATCAATCTTCATCATTCCATCGATTTGCTCATGGAGCATCATTTCTTCTTCTTTCTTCTTCCGGGATCTTGAGCGAGAACTGTGATATGGAATGCATGATGTGGCACACAGACCACAAATCGCTGGTCCACATTGCAGGCATAAACAACAACTGAAGAGCATAAGAAGGCCAATACCTAGGAAGGATAGAACTCTCCATCCCCAGGCTGATATCACACTCCAAAACCACCCGGACCACGTCCAAGTGCCTGGATTCTCGTGTATCTGGCTTACAATCTTATGAAGGCGTGTTATGGCTTTATATACAGATGGCGAATTTTCTGGTATGAATATGCAGCAGCTGGATCCGATGACCCTGCAAGCTCCGCCCCTATCGGCCAGGATGACGTCAAGGACAAGACGATTCTGGAGAACAACAATTCTCATCACTGATTGTTCCTCTGTCAGATTGCCTAGGGCGGCTATAGTCTCGTTTACTACAGCTTCAAGAGTCTTGGTGAGTCTGCGTATCAGCTTACTATTTGATATTGTACCTATATAGGGAAAGATACCTTTATTGAAATCTACATACTTGTCCCATGCTGTCTCAGTATAATCGACAACTGGGAGATCTCTCCGCTCTCTTTTGTGTACTAAATGAACATGTCGATAATAATCAGGAGGAGCTAGAAAAACAGGTGGCAAAAGGAATGCGATGTAACAGGTACCATCCCAATCTAGAGGCAGACGCATATATGCCGTCTGACCACATATGAAGTAAGAATGGCGAGAAGCTTTAAATGAAGATTTACCTTGATCACTATATTCTACTGTAGTAACACATTGGCTATGGCCCACATGTATGGAACCAACTTTTCTTACACATAATTCACCCTTTACTGGAAATACTGACATAGTGGGCAGAATTAGTTCAACTTCGGATTTGACATTCAAAATCATAAGATTAGGCGTAAAATTACCTAATTTATACACTTCATTTTCTAAATCAGTTCCTGTTCTACTGGGGTGACCCTCCTTATTAGGGTGACAGACTTTGAATAAAACTAGATTCAGATTTCCCCATATCCAATGTTGTTGATAAACTGCTGTGTCTGGGTCTATGGAATTTAATAAACTAAACCATGCTCCACAGGAGCCATTGTGTGTGAACGGATGTGGAAAGAAAGGCAGAACTCCTTTGTTATTCTGATAGGGAGGAAGTCGGCCACACACCCAACAATTGGTGGCATTACTAGTCTGATGGGAATGATGTAACATACTAATGAATGTGTTATTACGCAGCGCAAGTCTATAGGACAACTCATGTGGGGGTAGGTCACTAAAAGAATGTTCATCAGTTATATTGAAAACACGTTTAGAAACAGGATAATACATATGCAACAATATACTTGCAGTAACTATTAAAAAACTCAAGGAAAACAAAATTAATAAAGTCACAATACAGTGGCTACGCAGTAATTTACAATAAGCATGTCGTTTCATTATGATTCTGGACTCTACATGATTCAGATCTAAGGGATACATGTCGGGACAGATTCAACCGCTTCACCTTGGAGAGGACTTAAACAATCAAATCGTCCGACAGTTTAGATCTGGACCTGAGTTTCTGTTTATAGAGTTCGGTGCTACTGGCCTCAGCCAAAGGTAGCTTTGAGTCAATGGGGGAAGACACACGGGGAATACTGTCTGTGTCAGGAGGAAGTCCATGAAATTTTTTGATATGGCTGGAATGGACCCAGCCCTTCTTTCCTTCGATCTTCACAGCTGTTCTGGTCGTCAGCAGGACCAACTTGGGAAGTTTCCACCTGGGCTCCAATTGGGTTTTCCGATCAAAATTTCTGACGAGGACATAATCACCGGGAATCACATCATGAGGTTTCACCTCGGTGTTGTCGGGAAAGGCTGCGACTACCTGTGAACGACAAGATTGTAGTGCAGACATCAAGGAAGCCAGGTAATCTGTCAGCATATTACAGTCAACATCAGTTATTTTACGCGGTATAGGCGTCCCCCACATATTCGGTGGTCTACCAAAGATCACTTCATAAGGGGATAGCCCTGTTCGAGAGTGTGCTACCATCCTCATGTAAAATAGCGCAACTGGTAAGGCTACTATCCAGTCCACACCCTTTTCCTGACATATTTTAGACAGTCTGATTTTTAAAAGTTGATTATGTCGTTCCACGAGACCTGCTGCCTCGGGGTGTCGGACACAGTGGAATTTCCACTGATATCCCAACAAAAGTGAGACATGTTTCATTAATTCGGATGAGAAAGGCTGACCGTTATCTGAATATACAACACGTGGTAAACCGTACCGTGGGAAGAATTCTCGAACTAGCTGCTTGGCAGTAGTCGGGGCAGTGTAATCTGATACGGGATACGCCTCTGTCCAACGGGAGAGAGCGCAGACAACTACGAGAACATATTTGAATCCTCGACAACGTTCCATCTGAATATAATCCATCTGGAGGACTTCAAAAGGATGGTCAGGAGGCTGAAATCCACCCTGCTCTACGGGAACACTCTTTCCTGGATTAAACTGACAACATATCATACAGGTACGGACCTTTTGTTTAGCTGCTGCTCATAAATGTTTGTTGAACCAAATGTGCTGAATGCTGTCTAGCATAGCCTTCTCTCCCAAATGTGCTGGACTGTGAACTGTAGCTATAATGGCTTGAACCATGGAATCAGGGAGAAACCATACAGATTTCTCCTTCGTCATCCATCCTTGATCTGTCTGGATCCCTCCTAGTTCAGTCCACTTCTTTATTTCTTCTGCTGTGGCATGTGTCTGTATGTCAATTACGTCAAGTGCGGGATCCTTAATTGTCATACACTGTGTTGGTGTCTGAACTATTGGCTTTGTCATGTCTAATGTGCGATTCTGAGCAGTCTGTTTAGCTGTTCTGTCAGCTAAATCATTTCCTTGAGAAATGGTATCAGTAACCTTCGTGTGTGCTTTACATTTCATAATCGATATAGCAGTGGGTAAATGTATTGCGTCTAACAAGGCATGAATGAGGGGTCCGTGCTGAATGTGGGCACCATGGGACGTTAAATAACCTCTCTCTCGCCATAGCACGCCGAAGTCGTGTACAACTCCGAATGCATAACGTGAGTCAGTGTATACATTAACTTTCTTATTTGTGGCTTGAATACAGGCTTGCGTTAGAGCAATAAGTTCTGCTGCTTGGGCTGACAGAGTATCTATACAATGTGTCTCAATAATTTCAGTGTCTGTTGTGACTGCATACGCGGCCACTAAATCTCCTGTACTTGTTCTCATGCACGATCCGTCTACATACAACGTCAGGTCTGGATCTAACAATGGAACGTCTGTCAAGTCTTGTCTAGGTTTCGTCTTTATTTCAATGATTTCAACACAATCATGAGCTAGTGGGTCTGTTCCAATTACAGGTAATAGTGTAGCAGGATTCAATGTATTACACCGTCGGATCTCTATGTGTGGTTGAAACAATGTCAGTTCATAACCGGTAAGTCTTGCTATGGTCAAGTGTTGTGTTTGTGTTCGGTTCACAAGAATCTCTACTGCATGTGGTACTTGTACTGTCAATGGGTGTCCTAATACTATGGCATCGCTTTGTCTGATTGCTAAAGCTGTCGCTGCCACTGACTTCAGGCATGCAGGCAAAGCCTGAGCTACGGGATCTAATGTACTGGAAAAATAGGCACATGGCTTGCGTGATCCTGCTTGATCCTGAGTGAGTACTGACAAGGCAGTACCTTCGCGTTCTGTAACAAAGAGTGTAAAATGTTTGCTATAACATGGTGTTGCTAAAACAGGTGCTTGACATAAAGCTTCCTTTAGGCTTTCAAAAGCTTGTGTATGTTCCTGAGTCCAAGGGAGAACAGTCGATGTGGCTGCCTCCTGTGTGGGTAACTGAATGAGTGGTTTTGCTAGAAATGCGTACTGAGGGATCCACTGCCTACAATATGAAGTGAGGCCTATGAAAGCTCGCACCTCCTTCTGTGTCTGGGGTATTGACATATTAGCAATTAACTGGATGCGATCTGGTGTAAGCTGCCTTCCCTCCTTGGACAGCGAGTGACCAAGATAAATAACTCGCTGAACACAGAATTGCAGCTTAGAAGGGGACACCTTGTGCCCCTTGTCGGCTAGGAAATGTAAAACTGTCAGAGAAGCTTTTTCACATTCTGGCTCGCTTCTCGCGGTGATCAGCAGATCATCGACATATTGAAGCAGTGCTGTATTGACTGGCATGTGGATACTGTCAAGTTCTCGTTTCAGTGCTTGGCTGTAGATGCTGGGGCTTTCTGTGAATCCTTGGGGAGCGCGTGAGAATTTAAAGCTGCGTCCATTTAAACTGAATCCGAACAAGTATTGGCTTTCCGGATCTATTGGGACGCTGAAAAAGGCATTCTTGAGATCAATTACAGTAAAAAATGTTGCTTCGGAATCAATTGCTGTCAACAATGATGATATATCAGGGACCACAGGGAATTGTGGTACAATACACTTGTTTAGTTCACGCAAATCAATAACCAATCGGTACACTGGTGGGGCAGTAGGATCAGTTCGTTTAAGAATCGGAATTATCGGTGAATTACATACATTGGAGTCTGTTTCTACAACTACTCCCTGGGCAATTAGCTCATCAATGATTTTCAGCAAAGCCACTACAGCATCATGCGGTAACTTGTATTGTCGCATTCGTGGTAGTACCACTCCTGCTTTCAATGTAACTCGATAGGGTGTAATGTTCATGCAGCCAACATCCGTAGGGCCTTGTGCCCATAGATGTACTGGTAAAGTCTGTAGTCGGGGATCCATGTCTCTAGACACATAGTGACCTTTAAAATCACGCAAAAACAACCTTACTCCTTCCGGAGAACAACATATTATGGCTCCTAGTGCTTTCAGAGTTTTAATTCCTAACAGATTTTCTGGGCATGATTTAGTAAGCAATAAATCTGTAGTTCGTGTCAAAGGTCCTATCGTAAGTGGTAGAGGCTGTGATACTTCATTAACAATAGGTTTTCCCGAAAAACCAAGGGAAACATTTTGAGAGCCTGAGAGGGGTGCCCCTGGAACCTCACTTCGTTTTATAGTTGTTCGACTTGCCCCTGTATCGAGTAAGAATTTTCTATCTTGACCTAATAATTCACTATGTACATAAGGTCCTTCTTGATCTACCGGAATCTCGATAAGCGGTAAGTCAACTTCCCTCTCTAGGCTGGTTCATGCGTAACGCTGATACTCAGGGTATTCATACTGTGCAGTCTGATACATTTGTCGTGTTGTAGTTTGTGTGGCAGTAGCGGGCAACGGTGGTGCAGCTGGCACAAACTGTATGGGTTGCTGTGAGGCTGGCATGGACTGTTGCTGAACTGGCATGGACTGTCCATGCTGCATAGCTCCTTGTTCATTCTGATCTTGTCTAACTAATCGTGGTCTCTCTTTTGCAATACCTGTAGCTATATTACGTTTCAGGACTGGACAATCGTGTACATAATGGCCTAGTTGTTTACAGTAATTGCAGGTTCCTTTTACAGGAACTGCAGAATCACCAGAATGTGTCACACCCTTTTTGTGACCATCTGCTGGTACTGTCTGAGAAACTAGCATTTTCATTTTTGTATCCTTCATGCGTCTATGCTCGTGTTCTTGTTCATCCCTAATTCTATTGTGATGATACTGTAACATTTGTAGCATTTGCGACGGAGTGTTACTTTGCCAGGTACTCTCGAATTTCAATATTCTATTCTTCACTGGGGGCAATGCATTTTCCACTAATTTTGTCACAAATAGATGTGGATATGAGTCACTACTTGCTTTTATACCACTATTTATACCAAAACATTTTTCAAATCGAGCATAATAATCGCTTGTGTCTTCATCTTGCTTTTGTTTACAGGCTGTGATTGCACCCCAATCTTCCTTTTTTGTAGTTAATAAACGTGGCAGTACCTGTACTAGTAAACCTGGTAACAGTTTAACTTTATCCCCGAGCCCTGAACCTGCAGTTCGGCCCCTTTCTTCCTCGGCTAATGCTGTCCAGTCTATCTTTTGGTCTCCCACTTCCCACTCTTTTTCTTTCAGTTTTTCATAAATGCCAGCAGGCAAAAGCACCTTTAATATCGTCATAATATCAGGAAAGGTGTACTCTCCCATCAGTAACATGTCTTTAATTTCTCGGTGGAAACCCGCTGGGTCTTTGTCATGACTAGGTACTACTTTCTTCATTTCTAATAATTCCATTTTTGATATGGGTGTGTAAACAAATACACGGTGAAACTCATTGTCTTCGCCTTTTATTGGGTGCACTTCCCGTAAAGGATTTTGTCTATCCATGTAGTACGGTGCTCTTTCTCTGGGGGGCAGGGAGAGAGAATCTGGATTTACAAAAAGGACGTACTGCTTACGTGACACTAATATCTCTTTAATTAGCTTGTTACTAGAACCTCTCCATCTGTACGTGAGTAGTTCCGTTAATATATCAGGTAAAGGACCAGGGTCAGCATGTTGGCTCTTATATAATATAAGGAGTTGCTGAATCATATAGATTCCAGCTAAACGTTGTTCATCTGTACTGAGGTTGAGAAACGTGTGTGCTACGGTCTCATCACCGTATTTTTCAGGACTAACAATCCAGTGAACGGCTGATCTGGCTAATTCTTGCTCATCTATGGAATCGAGGAGGTGATAACCCCTTCGTTCTCGTAGTATTTTATCTGCGGCTTGAAACGAATGTTCAGGAGATTTCAGATTTATTACAGGCGTCGGATACGTTCTGCTATTATTTGGGTATACAGAGTGTATTGGATCAGAAAAACATCTAGTATTTTCACAGGATCTTCCTCTGCCTACATAGGCTATGGTCTCTGACTGTCTTGCAGAGTTCCCTGATTCGGACACTTCATCTTGCTCAAACTCGTCTGTTCCCAATCTTTCTTCATGAATACGCTCTATTTCTTTACGGATTTTTCGGCACATGGCTATTATACAATTTTGCTTATCGTGTCTCCCTTCTGATATATTCTGACTCCATCTTGTAAGAGTAAGCATTACATTCGGGTCTACCCCCGGACGATCTTGATTTCTGATCACACAGTTTATGAGGAAACGTAACAGTTCCCCCTGTATCTCTACTTTCTGGAATTCCATAGCTCTGTTAATACATCCTGGATCTCGTCCTGTTTGAACAAAATGATATATGTTATCCAGATGCGTAGTCATTCCTGGTAACCTTGCTAAATACTCTGCGGCTCGTCTGATACGTAATGATGCCAGGACCATTTCGTCCTCTTTACCAACCACTGGGTCATATCTACAATTTACAAGGAGTTCCTTAAGCGTACGTTCATTTACGAATTTTGGTGTACGTGAATGTGTTGACTCTTGAAAGACAAGTTTATTTATTCTAGGTGGTGTAAAAGTACTGCTAGCACCTCCCGTGGCCCCATCTGGGGCGTCGGGTGTGAAAGGGTTCGTCGAACGTGACACCGCAACTAAGGGTGTCGATACCTCTGTAGAGTCGACTGCGGAGACAGATGCGGAAACAGATGTGCTTGCCGACGCTTGTGTCGGAACTTGCCGTTGCACGGGGACAGATACCTGATCCTGACGTTGAACCCCTCTGCCAGATGGTCTATGTGGTGCGGCGTTAGCATACTCGGGAGCTGCGTCATCTAGATATGAGGAAAGAAAAACATCTTCTGCGGTTCTGGGAAGCCCCTTTGGATGTACCTTAATTGGAAATAATGGGGGTGGCAAGTCTTTTGGTATCTCTGGAGCAGCCTTAGGTAATCCTTCGGCTAGTAGGGGATACATACCATTCATAAGAGCATTTCTTTGTCTATTTACTTGTTCTGATTTCACTCGGATACCTTCCTCAATTAATAGATTTTCTTGAACTTTATTTGAACTTTCTTTACTCCTCTCTTCTTGTCTACGTGCTTTTTCTGTTCGTCTATGAGATTCTTTACGCCATAACTCGACAGCGTCTTTCTGTGACTGTCTGACCTTTCTTTTCCATAACTCTTCCTCCACTTTCATGATGCACTCTGCATCCCAGGTTCCCGCTGCGGGCCACCTTTGACTTTCCGGTAATCCCTTGGTATAATCTACCCATAGATCAAGAAACAATATGGCATCTAAGCCATGTTTATGGTACATGAAATGTCCTGGAGTGTCTCTAGGAGGAATAGGAACTGCTTCTTCAAGCACCCCTTTTCTGGTCGTAATCTGTCTTAACTTCGAGAAGAGCGGCATATTGACAACTGACCTGATACTTACTCTTGAACTTACTTAATACGAGAAAAACACAATAATGAACAGTGAACAATGAACAGTCATTCATACCACAATATGCAAGACATTTTCTGAATACTTTAAACATTAAACATTAAACATTTAATAATGGTCGACAATGATGACAGTCTGCCTAACTAATCACCACGCTGAATTCTTGACAATAACTGAATACTTCGGAATACTTGATATACTGCTAAACAGTACATATACACTGCTAAACAGTGCAGACCGGATTTGTGTACCCAAATCCGTTTTGACCGGCACAACCTATGTGCGCGTCAACACGCCTCCCCGGCGATGGTACTCACCGAGTAGCTCCTTGAAACGGAAGGCCTCAGAGAATGGACAGGACTCGATAACTGCCTGACAGCGGACCCTCTGGACATCGGGCTTTCGGAAAACCTGGTGGGTCTCTGTATACCTCGGATCTTGCTCTCTCAGCTAGGCTCTGGTCGGGATACTTCGCACTTCTCACCGCCTCGTCTGGGTTGATCGCAGCCTCAGTCGCCCCCGCTTGACCGGAGGGAGCTTACAGGAAATCCTGCTGGTACGCGTTTATGGTCCGTCCAGCTGTGGCAGGAGACCGGGCCTGCAACGCACCGCCGGCGCGTGAGATGAGAAAGTGTCCCTGTTCGGGCGCCATTATGTGGTAAATAAAATACCGGACTGAATTTCATACGGAATCTTAAAATAAAGTAAATAGCTCAAAATAACAAGAGGCAGAATCCGTGGTATAAGAGGTTTCTAAATGGGCTTTATTCCATTCAAAATGGCCGACTCGAGTCGCGGCCTTCAGGTTCCGTCACCACGAGGGTTCAGGAAGTGAAGTACAATATTTTGTTGACAGACATGCATTTTTATAATAAGTGCATTACAATGAAACGAATGTAGAAGGCGTAACATTTGATAAGAAAAATGACATAACAGGTACGAAATTGAAACTAGGCGTAATAAGGAATAAAAGAAACATGATTGGTTAGGATTATCAGACATAGGTGGATCTATAAGATAATACTTGGCATAGATGCGCGCGCGGCAGCATGACGTGTAATTGACGTGCAACTAGGGGGTGAAGGGGACTTGACATTAACTCTACATATGGAGACGAAAAGTCTGAGGGGTCAAGTCAACCTAATCCCAAATCATATCTAACATCCTATGTTTAGAGAACTATGTTATCCACAAGGAAGGACTCTCGGACAGAATCTATTCTATACTAACTGTGTGTGCGTGTACAAGCGTCTAAGTGTCTATATGAGATGTGAGGGGCAGAAAACTTTCCATGGCAGCAGGGCTATGAATCACTTGCAGGAGGACGGAAAGGCTGAGTCCTTTGCTTGTGAGCTAAAGGAAATGTTTACCTAAATCACTAGACAGGAATGCATCGGCTGAAGAGCAAAATAGATAATTCGAAGGTGAAATACAACTTCTTGGCAGGCAGGCGAAAACTAGCCGAGGCAGGCACCGTTAGCTGCACAGGGAGTAGGACAAAGTTCATGGATACAGATGCGAGCTCAAGCTGAAGCTGTCAGAGACAGAGAGCAGGGAAAGGCTTTGAGAACAGAATCGGGCCTACTCGCCTGAACTGTAAAAATGGAGTAACTTAGCCATATAAAGTCGGTGGCCTGTCATGCTTAGGAATCGAATATCCAGCCCATAGATGGCGGATCTGACAGAGAACATGTTGACGGTAGACACACATATGTTTGCGTCTTAGAAACTGGAACTGGAGGGAACATACATGTACTTGTAACATGTATATAGAACCGTTGGGGTCCAAGATAGGGGACATAACTGACCAGGAAAATCCACATTTCCACACTCTGTGCATAGATGTGTGAGTGGGTGATTCACTGGGTGTATGGGTTCAAGAGTGCATCTGTGAAGGGCTGTATGGGTGGATGGGTGAGTGTTTGTATGGGTGTGTTGGTGAGTGAATGGATATCTCAGTGGTATATCTGTGAGTAACTACATATGTGAGAGTCAGTATATGTGAGTGTTGGACTATATAAATGACTATATGTGAGGGTGAGTGATTGTGAGAGTGGTTGTATGGATGAGTGTGTGCTTGTGTTTGTGATTGTAAAAGAGAGTAAGTATGTGTTAGTATCTGTATGAATAAGTGACGTGGTGTGTGTATAACTGCATAGGTGAGTAAATGGGAGGGTGATTGATTTTTTGCAAGACTGACTAGGTGTGTGAGTAACTCTATGGGTGAGTGACGGTGTGTGAGCATCTGTACAGGTGTATGAGTGCATATTTCAGTGGCTATATTGATGAGTGACTGCATGTATGAGTGACTGTATGAGTGAGTGGATGTGTGTGTAGACCTATGAATCAGTGAGTGGCTATGTACTAATTTGTATTGGTGTGTCTATGGTTTCAAGAATGGTAGTCTGTATTTTAGAGGGGGTGTATCAAAGGTTTCATTAGGGTGTGAGGAGGTGCATCAGATGATCACGTGGATGATGTCATGAGTGATGTCATTTGAGATGTCATCAGTGATGTCACTGACCATGTCATGAGTGATGTAATATGTGACGTCATCAGCAGTGCATAGCTCAACTAACTATAACGGCCAAATTTCTCTGGTTTTGTACGAGTGAAATGTCCAACTAACTATAACATCCCTGATACCTGTGGTTTTTTCAGTGAATTTCTGAGGTTTTTTAAATGCTAATTTCTATTTATAACATCCCTGAAACCTCTGGTTTTTTCAGGGAATTTCAAAGGTTCTTTAACTGCTAATTCCTAACTATAACATCCATGAAACCTCTGTTTTTTTCAGTGAATTTGTAAGGCTTTTTAAATGCTAATTTTTGAATATGCCTAATTGGTAGGCCTGAGCGGCAAATTCCGTTCCGCTCGCAGAATTTGCTGAATTTAGGTAATTTCGCGTTCCGCGGAGAACGCGGAATTGCCCAAAATTCTGCTTTCCGCGGCTTCGCGGAATTTTTGCTTGTTCGCGATCTCAAAATGCGTGTTCGCAAGATATTTCCCCTCGAGCACACAAACAGCAGTCGCGAACAGGAAAAAAGCATCGCGAACAAGCAATTCCGCATGTTCGCGGAATTTCTGCGTGTTCGCAGAGATTTTAAACCATTTTGCGGAGATTTGTGTAACGCGACTACGTAAATTCCGCCCACCCCTACTAATTGGTAGGATGTGCAGAAAGATGAAGAAAGGCGCAGAAAGAACCAACAGAGGTGCAGAAAGAGACCTGCTTTGTTTGTACCTTACAACAGACTCATACAAAGTACCCTAATCACTAATCCTTCTCTGAAGATGTCTTAAACCTCACTTTGCTCTTGAAGGCCCACTATTAATCGACTGCTCAGAATCTTAGGCCTTCCAAATATAAAACAGCAATCCTAAGCATATCACTGTTGGAAGTCTGACCAAGTTTGTGAAGGTATGCATGCTTGTCTATGGTTTTACCTAGTGACATGTTAAATTAAAATAAACATACAAACACTTGAATATGTCTGTTTCAAACAGCATACTGTAAATGTGTGTAAAAGAAAGGGTATGTTTTCTTTCTTATTTCACAATACAGGGCACATGGGTATTCAATAGTTTATTTGAGGGGCTCTATAACACATATATACATAAGACATGTCTGCCTGTGCAACTAAGTGACAGACCAGAACTGAGATGATTTGACCACCTATTGGAGAAGTTACCCGCTGTTTAAGCTACAATCTTCAGATGATTAACACATGGAAGAATACATATACAAGTAGACATATACCTCAGTCACGAGAGCATGCAGACCTTTACACTTGACAGCTTGCACTTTCCATTTCAGTACGGAAGGAGGCAAGAGAAGTACAGAAACAGGCAAAAGAGGTGCGTAAAGAAGCAAGAGAAGTGTAGAAAGAACCAACAGAGGTGCAGAAGGAGGCAAGTGGGGTACAGAAAGAGGCAAGAGGGGTGCCAAAATTTGCAAGAGAGGTGCAGAAAGAAGCAACAGAGATGGAGAAGGATACAAGAAAACTGCGGGAAGAGAGTTGCAGAAACAGGCAAAAGGGGTACAGAAACAGGCAACAGGTGGGCAGATTGAGGCAAGAGAGGTGCAGAAAGAAGGCAGAGGGGCGCAGAAAGAGGCAAGAGGATCCAGAAATTTGGAACAGAGGTGCAGAAAGAAGCAAGAGCAGTGCAGAAAGAACCAACGGAGATGCTAAAAGAGGTGAGCGGGTGCAGAAAGGGGTAGGAGAGGTGCACAAAGAGGGGTAAAGAACGAGGCAGGAGGGGTGCAGAATGAAGGTAGAAAAGTGCGGAAAGAAGCAATAGAGGTGCTGAAAGAGGCACACAGGGTGCAGAAAGAAGCAAAAGAAGTGTAGAAAGAAGCAACAGAGGTACAGAAAGAGACCAGAGTGGTGCAGAAAGAGGGAAGGGAGGTGTAGAAAGAGGCAAGAGAATTGCACAAAGAGGGAAGAGGGGTGCAGAAAAAGGCAAGAGCAGTGCAGAAAGAAGCAAGTGAGGTGGAGAAAGAGGTAGGAGAGGTACAGAAAGAAGCAAGAAAGGTGCAAAAACAGAGAAGAGAAGTGAAGAAAGAGCCAAGGGAATTGCTGAAAGAAGCAGCAGAGGTGTAGAAAGAAACAAGAGAAGTGCAGAAAGAGGCAAGTGAGGTGAAGAAAGAGGCAAGAGAGGTGCAGAAATAGGGAAGACGAGTGCAGAAAGAGACACCAGCGGTACTGAAAGAAGAAAGACAGGTACAGAAAGAAGCATGAGAAGTGCAGAATGAAGCAACGGGGTGCAGAAGGAGGCAGGAGAACTTACAGAAACAGGCCAAAGAGTTACAGAAAGAGGGAACAGGGGTGCAGATAAAGGCAAGAGAGGTGCAGAAAGAGGTAAGAGGGGTGCAGAAAGAGGCAAGACAGGTGCAGAAATTTGCAAGAGAGGTGCAGAAAGAAGCAAGAGCATTGCAAAAGAACCAACAGAGGTGCAGAAAGAGGCACGTGAGGTGCAGAAGGAGGCAAGAGATCTGGAGGAAGAGGCAAAAGAGTTGCAGAAATAAGAAAAAGGGGTGCAGAAAGTGGGAACAGGTGGGAAGACTGATGCAAGAGAGTTACAGAAAGAGGGAAGAGGGGTGCAGAAAGAGGCAAGAGGGATGCAGAAATTTGGGACAGAGGAGCAAAAAGAAGCAATAGCAGTGTAGAAAGAACCAACAGAGGTGCAGAAAGAGGCAAGAGGGTACAGAAAGAGGCAAGTGAAGTGCAGAACGAAGTAAAAGAGGTACAGAAAGAGGCAAGAGAACATCAGAAAAAGGCAAGAGAGGTGCAGAATGAGGCAGGAGAGGTGCACAAAGAAGCAAAAGGGGTACAGAAAGAGGCTAGAGGGGTGCAAAAAGTAGCAGGAGAAGTGCAGAAAGAAGCAACAGAGTTGCTGAAAGAGGCAAGAGGGGTGCAGAAAGAGGCAAGAGAAGTACAGAAAGAAGCAACAGAGTTGCAGAAAGAGTCAAGACAAGTGTAGAAGCAGGCAAGAAAGGTATAGAAAGGGGGAACAGCGTTGCAGAAAGAGGCAAGAGGGAAATATAAATTTGCAAGAGATGTGCAGAAAGAAGCAAGAGCAGTGCATAAAGAAGCACGAGAAGTACAGAAATAAGTAAGAGAAGTGGACAAAAAAGGAAGAGGGGTGCAGAAATAAGCAGGAGGGATGCAGAAATTTGCAAAAGAGGTGCAGTGCAGAAAGAACCAACAGAGGTGCAAAAAAAGGCTTATGACGTATTGATCCATGCAGTACCATTTGCTTCTCTAGAATCTTAGGGTTCACCACTGGTGTGCTTGCTGCAGGGAGTGGAGAGGTACGCTGTGTGGGCACATATGCACTGTGAAATGCCAGTCTGTCTTCAGGTCCCTCTGACCCATGACGTGAGCCTTGTAAACCATTGCAGAAGCCTGTCCTGTGGTACTGTCACTTGCTAAGCATCTACATGCATTGTACCAAAGAGCTCGGAGACAAGATGGCATGACTTCACAAATGTTTAGAGTTAGGTACAAAACAAGTGGGAGAATTAGAAAAACATATATTTATAATGAGAATAAAACAGGAACATATAGAAAAGGTAAGGGGTCATGAGGAGGCTGACAGTTGGATTGTTCGAAAAAAGGCAAGTAAAGTAGAAAACAGAGAAGATGTACGCATAGAAAATGGGAAAAGATGGGCAGGAGGGGAAAAGAGACAGAGTGGTCAACTGTCACAAAAGGCAGGCAGAAAAGATTAAGATAGATAGAAAGAAAATGAGAAAAGACAGACAGAACCAAAGGCAACAAGGGAAACACGCAAATAAAAAACATTAAAATCACAACAAAGAGACAGTAACAGTGAGCTATGGCTAAAGCGGAGGCAGGCAGATAGAAAAAAGGCAAAAGGATGAAGGAATATTCAGACAGACAGGTGCCACGCAGCAAAGAGACACAGGAAGGCAGATAAAAGGCAGAGAAAAGCTAGCTATGGAAAAAGTAAAAGCAAACAGAGAATGACAACATGGGAGGCAGACAGTTAAAGAAGGGATACACACAAGTAAACCAAGAGGAGAAAATGAAGAAAGGCAGGATAAGGGATAGATACAATAATATAAAAAACAGGCAGCTAAAAAAAGCCAAAAAATAGGTTTAACCAGGCAGACAGACGAATAAAAAAATGACGAAAGACAGACTGAAAAGTAAAACAACCATTAAGCAGTAGGACAGAGAATGGGCAAATGGCACACAGACACAAAAGGGTAAAAAAGAAATTTGGCAAAAGAGAAATGGAATGACAAGCAGATGGGAACTCAGACAGAAAATGGCAACCACACATTCGGGCAGCCATGCACAGCTTGAACATAGGAGAGTCGGGCAGACAGAGAGAAACTCATGTACCTATTCACCAACCCATGCAGCCACTTACACACCAACTGACAGACTGATACAGACATTCACACAGATTAGTCACTCACCCATACATTCAACCAGACACGTATAATCACTCGCTTATACAGTCAGTCACACACTGACTGAATCATCATATATATCACATTCTTAAACATTTTAGAAACACTCACAGTCACTGGATGATATCATCAATGATATCATCAATGATGTCATTTGAGATGTCATCAGTGATGTCCCTGTCCATGCCATGAGTGATGTAACATGTGACATCATCAGCAGTGCATTGCAGGGGCATGAGTAACTATAATGGCTGAATTTCTCTAGTTTTGTACGAATGAAATGTCAGACTAACTATAACGTCCCTGAAACCTGTGGCTTTTTCAGTGAATATCTAAGGTTTTTTAAATGATAATTTCTAACTATAACGTCCCTGAAACTTGTGGTTTTTTAAGTGAATTTTATATATGTATTTAATCTCGTCTCATTCTTACAAGGAAGGAATCAGCACTCAGGTTGTAGTTTGGAAGTATTTAATCTGCAAAAGACGCGATCCACGCGTTTCGGCTCGTCTGAATCTTGATAATGATACAAGACGTCATTGTAGCTTCCTTATTTAAATGTACAAATGCCTTCAGTTGCCAACATTAACAAAGGACTACATATTACTTTAATCTAAAAAGCTGGTGGCCATATTGGCCTGGGCACGATATGAAAATTCAGGAACTGATACAATAAAGAAAAGAAAACACGTGTTAATATGCACACAATGTCATTTCAGCATATCTTGCCCCGTGACCGCCATACCTGTATCTTCGTCAATGTGACTTATTCATAATAAACATACTTAGGATTGCAAACATCAACATGAACAATGGACTACACATTACTTTAAAGTGAAAGGCTATCAGCCATATTGATCTGGGCACGTTGCTTATTATAATGGTACTAACACTAAAGAAAAGAAAAAAAAGGGGTGTTAATATACACACACTATCCCTAAATAAAGTTCTAGCGATTATAGTTCCATTCCATTCACAGCTCATTTGAGATGTCATGAGTGGTCATGAGTGATGTAACTGACCATGTCATGAATGATGTAATGTCTGAGGTTATTAGCAGTACTTTGCGGGGCGTAAGTTATAGTTAGCTCAGGCAACTATAACTGCTGAATTTCACTGGTTGTTTATGAGTGAAATCTGAGTCTAACTATAATGTCCCTGTAATCTTTGTTTTTTCAGCAAATTTCTAGTTGTTTTAACGTTAAGTAAGATGCCTATCACAATGGATGGTGGGGGGTTGGAAGCAGGGCCTGGCCTGGCATTGTGCTGCCCCCACCCAAGCTTGCTGCTCCTGCCTCCCCTGCTCCTAGCCATCCATTGTCAAAGTCCATGTCCTGCTCACTTATTACAGCCCTGTGTGACTGTTGTTCTGCCACTGGCCTTCCTGCCTTCTCTGAACAGTTAGCTTGCTGCCCCATCCACCTTCTCCCTATCCTCTGTTGTCTGAATCCATGCACTAGCCTCCTCCCTCCTGCCATGCATGGTCTGATGTGCTGCCACTGCCCTCTATTTAGCATGATGTCCCAGTCCACTCCTCCTGCCCTCCATTGCCCAATTCTATGCTCCATCATTGACTTCCTGCTTAGCCTCTGTGCTTAGCTTGCTGCCCCTACTCTCTTCCCCCCTGTCCTCCGATGTCTGTGTGCATGCCCCTGCTCCATCCTTTTTGCCCACCATGTTCCATGGACCCGGCCCTCCTATCTACTCTGAGTGTTCTGTTGAGCTGCCACTCCCCTCCCACCTGCCTAGCATTGTCAGATGACTGTAACCAGTCCCTGCCACCTCCACCCTGCCTGTCTATGTTCCATGCCCCATCCCCTTCATCCTATTCTCGATGGTCCATTTTACTGCCACACCCTTCTGCCTTCCCTGGTCTATTGTGCTGCAACTGCTCCTCCTGCCTGTCCTGCGTGGTCTGTTGTGAGGCCCCTTCCCCTGAACTCTGTTGTCTGTGCCCAGCTCCTACCCCTCCCTTCTATCCTCCATGGTCCTTTGTGCTTGCCCCTGCCCCCTCCTTCTTGCCCATCATGGCCATTGTGCTGCCACTAACCCTTCTGCTTGACATGCATGGTCTTCTGTGCTGCCACGGCCCCTCCTACCTTCCCTGTGGGGTCAGCTAGCTGCCCCTGGCCCCCTCCCACCTTCCCTCCATAGTCTGTGTGTATGTCATTATAGTATTGCTGTTGCTCTCCATGGTGTGTCTTGCTTCCAGTGCCCATCCTGCCTGACCTCCATGGTCAGCTTGCTGCTCCTGCCCTGCCCCCTTGTCCCCTGCCCCCTGTTTTCCATGTGCTGACTGCTATTCCTTCCCTCCTGGCTTGTCTGTTTCATTGTAATGCCCCTGATCCCTCCCTCCTGCCCTTTATGGTCCGTTATGCTGCAGCTTTCTCTCCTGTCTGTCCATTATGGTCAACTAGCTGCCATTGCCTCTTTCCCCTCTACTCTCTGTTGTCCATGAGCATGGTTCTGTCCCCTCCCTATATCTTTCTATGGATTGTTGTGCTGCATTCCCATCCCGCATGCCCTGTGTGGTGTATTGTGCTGCTGCAAACCCTGATGCCTGCCCTGTAAGGTCAGTTTGATGCACCTCTCCATGGCCATCCTGTCCTCTGTTATCCCAGTCCATGTCCCTACCCCAATTCCTCCTGCCTTCCATGATCCAATGTACCATACTTGCTAATATTTTGAACTTGGTAAGAGGGAGATTTTGAAAGAAAACTGGGGTATTAATTTTCCCCATTGACTTACAGTGAAAAAGAGGAGATTGTAGACAGATCAAATAAAGCCCATTTGGGCTTGAAAACATTGGGCGTTTCCTGGCTGAATGGGGTCTGTTGGCATGTATGGTTGTACTACCACTGCCTCTTCCTTCTGCCCACAATGGTCTATTATATTGCCACAGCCTCTCTTGCCTGTCCTGTATTGTTGGTTTGTTGCCCTGCCCCCCTTTCCACTGCCCGCCATAATCTGTTCTGCTGCCACTCCCCTTCCTGCCCGCCCAGTGTGGTCAAATTGTTGCCTCTGCACCCTCCTACCTGCCTTCAATTTTCTGAGTCCGTGCCCCTGGCCTCTCCCTCTCAATAGTATCCTAATGAACAACTAGATTGCTAACATTCTATATTTATTGCAAAAGTGTGGAGCGACTGACGTCATCTTGATGTAATCAAAACTGTAATACCTAGAGCATTTCCTTTAGAAATTACATATATAAGAGGGTCTTATTTGCATTAAAGTTATGGTTAGTGCTCTAAAAAACTAAAATGAGGACATATTTTCTGAGTTTTCAAAAAGCGTCAAAGCACATTTAAATTATTTGTTATCTTTATGTTTTTTTATCCAGTTACGCACTTGATTAAATGTTGCACTTAGGGTAGAGGATGTGGTGTTACTTTCAGAGCTGCAGACTTTGCAACTGGGGAACCAGGTTGGAGTTTCTGCTTCAGCTCGACATTCTGTGATTCTGGTCAAATCAGTTAATCTCCCCATGTCTTCAACCAAAATGAATTTGTCTTTGTGTGCTGTAACCAATGCTCATTTAAAGCACTCCAATACCTGACCAGTCTGCACTATATAAAACTGCAAAAATACAAAAAATAAAAAGTGTTTTGCACACTTATGTCATTGGATTACACGTGGACTACATCTGGGTGATATTTGTGCTACATTTGGGCTCTTTTGTCTCTGGTGGCCATCTTGGGAGATTTATTTGTTATGAAGTTTCCTAATTTCCTCATTTACTGCAGTCTCCTCAGTAGGAAATGCTTTCAGTTTTTTACTTTGATTCCATCAAGAAGGCATTCAGATGTCACACATTTGCCATAAATTCAGAATGTTAGCACTCTAGTTGCTCATTAGATCACTGTAGTAAAGTTACTGCTCACCAGGGAACTGCTGCTGATATTGAAAGTGCATGTTTCAGTCTGCATGTCAGAATGTTTTAATGAAATAGAAGAGGATTTGAGAAGTCAAAATGTGCCCTAGTTTGTCTTTCTGCAGCACTAATCATAGTTTCTATGGCAAAATGAACCCCCCTCATTTTGTTCCTTTGCAAATCAAATGTTTTAAGTGTTACCACTTTATTCCAATCAAGATTGCTTCAGGTGTGCCATTCTTTTGTCATAAGTAAGACTGTTAGCGCTCTAGTTGTTCTTTAGAACACTCTGGGACATTCTGTCATTGGGCTATACGTGGGCTACATCTGGGTGATATTTGTGCTACATTTGGGCTCTTTTGTCTCTGGTGGCCATCTTGGGAGACTTATTTGTTACGAAATTTCCTAATTTCCTATAGTCTCCTCAGTAGGAAATACTTTCAGATGTGTCACACATTTGCCATAAATTCAGAATGTTAACACTCTAGTTGCTCAGTAGATCACTGTAGTAAAGCTACCGCTCACCAGGGAAGTCTGCTGTGGGTATTAAAAGTGCATGTTTCAGTCTGCATGTCAGAATTTTTTAATGAAATAGAAGAGGATTTGAGAAGTCACTCAAAATGTGCCCTAATTTTTCTTTCTGCAGCACTAATCATAATTTCTATGGCAAAATGAAGCCCCTCATTTTGTTCTTCTTTAAATTAAATGTTTTAAGAGTTACCACTTTATTCCAATCAAGATGGCTTCAGGAGTGCAATACTTTTGTCATAAGTAAGACTGTTAGCGCTCTAGTTGTTCTTTAGAACACTCTGGGGAGCTGCAGTAGAATACAAAGGAATCAACTGACAGTCTCTGCCCTTCTTGGATGTACATGTTTTACTGAGAATGTCAGACTTCATTCTCACATGACTGAGAAAGATAATGTGAATTTACCGTAAATATGCTCTCATTTTAGCTTCTAGATCACCTTCCAAACCTTTGTGGGAAAAGTATGATAAAATAGTTTTCTCTCAAACATGATTCATGATATCCCAGCAGAAGGCATTTTCACAGGGTAAAATCACCTTAGAACACACCACAATTCCTAAAATTAGTTTGGTACCATCAACAAATTATTTATAATGTAACTAACGTCTTATCACCCTTTATACGTTCTCCTTTTGATGACCCTCAAAACCTTTCATTCACTGAAATGCTTTTTAATGAAGTGCTATCATGTATATTGGTCCCAAGACGGCTGCCAATACTTCTTGGAGGAAATGCTGACAGCCAATCAGATCTCAAGATGAGATGTGTGGTTAGGCTCTGCCCAGATATATACATTTATTTTTCCTTTAATATTTAAAAAACTACTGAACGGATTTACACCATTTAACACAAAGGGCTCTTTCTTAACCAAGAGCTACCTTTCTGCCAAATTTGGTGTCATTCCGTTCAGCAGTTCGGGCTGCAGATTTGTCTAAAGTTTCCTATAAAAATTTACATGGGGAAAACACATTTTGGGACCTCCCCTTTTTTCTCAGCCCCGCTTGACGAATCACCCCGAAACTTTTAAGACAGACGCTGACCGGAGCGCCCCACTAGTTTTGAAACTTTCGCGTAGATTCGTCAAACGACACCAAAGTGATTGGGAAAACTAAAAACGCTTTTTGAATAGAAACGAGGTCCTAACTATAACTACCTACTGGCGACCGCCAGTGGGTAATATATATACATATGCAAAAACAACAGTTGATGGACAGAATGCAGAACAATGTCATACATTCACCCCAGTACAGAGATCTGGGCCTGAATCCATCTTTTTTTGCTCAACATGCCATTCCAGTTTGAACCCAGCCATATGCAAATCTGCCTTGACCCTGCGCCTCATGGGAACAGTCCAGCCCGAACAGCCAAGCCAGGTCCTCCCTGGACTGGAAACAAGCATCCTAGGACCGGTTTCGGGGTTTCACCCCTCTTCAGCCAGGATAGCTTGATTCCAGTGGCATGGAGAGCAAGGGACCCACGTCTGGGCATACCCTTCCCACTCGGGGTGACAAATGCAAAAACAACAGCTGATGGACAGAATGCAGAACAATGTCATACATTCAACCCAGTACAGAGATCTGGGCCTAAATCCATCATTTTTTTGCTCACCACGCCATTCCAGTTTGAACCCAGTCATATGCAAATCAGTCTTGACCCTGTGCCTCATGGGTACAGTCCTTCCCAAACTGCCAAGCCAGGTCCTCCGTGGACTGGAAACAAGCATCCTGGGACCGGTTTCGGGGTTTCACCCCTCTTCAGCCAGGATAGCTTGATTCCAGTGGCATGGAGAGCACGGGACCCACGTCTGGGCATACCCTTTCCACTCGGGGTGACAAATGCAAAAACAACAGTTGATGGACAGAATGCAGAACAATGTCATACATTCACCCCAGTACAGAGATCTGGGCCTGAATCCATCACTTTTTTGCTCACCATGCCATTCCAGTTTGAACCCAGCCATATGCAAATCAGCCTTGACCCTGTGCCTCATGGGAACAGTCCAGCCTGAACTGCCAAGCCAGGTCCTCCCTGCACTGGAAACAAGCATCCTAGGACCGGTTTCGGGGTTTCACCCTGTTGCAGGGATTCTGCTTATGCGCAGAACTATGCGCAGGGACCCAGGCCCTCAGTGAATTGCGGTGTACCAAAAACTCACCTCAGAACCCAGAACCCCCTATCCGGCCAGCATCAGTGTCCCATTCGTTATCCGAGGTTTACCTCGGCGGTCCCATTGTAGAGACAACCCAGAACAAGTGACTTAGTATATTTCTCAGGAATGGTGGGAATCAGAAACACCTTTTCGTAATTATTCTCGTACCAGTCCACAACAGAATAAACAGAGACACGGGAAAAGTTTAAAGAGTTTATTTTATAAACCTCATGTCCTAATATGCAGCAGTTTGGCTAACATTAGCAGACAAACGATTAAAATCAAAACCATCAGCATAGTTTCAATACCATAGAAAATGAAAGGAGCAATCATACTAAAATGACAGTGGCTCTAGGCCACCTTCCTTTCTGTAACACACTAACAGTATTATTAGACTAATAAAAAGTCTCTAGGCTTGAATGGGGAACCCCATACCGTATAGATCAGCTCAGAGAGTTCACATCACAGGATCAGCTATGCTCTGCTCCTAGGAACGCTCTTCTTACGAATGTAATGAAAACATGTAACACTGCAATATTAAAAGCATTCGACTTTCAGGTATTTGCAGCTGCGTGCGTGTTATGGCTAAACTAGTGTGCCGATCAACCTGAACTCAACAACATGCACCGTCTAGCGATCCAGACTGTTTCTGTTACACTGTGTACAGACCAAGGTCGCTAGTCACTCTTCAAGATGTTAACAACAGACAGTTCTCATGTGAAGCAAAGTCGAGTAAGCATTTCTCAATTCTAATAACATGTGACTACAGTGTCGTGTGCAAAAGCAGCAAAAGCGGCAAGATGGCTTTCTAACATTTAACGCGGTTATGCTAACTTAGCGTGGTACATAGGTAGATAACGATCATCACTACACCTCCCCATGATCGGACCACTAACCACTAGGGGCGCATTTGCAAGAACGCAGAGTTCAAGTTCGATAGAACGGAACCAAGGGTAGGAACTATAAGTCCATAAAAGGGAAGTGAAAAAGTCCGAAAGAAAAAAATCAATGGAAAAAATTTACAACGCAGAAGAAAAAAACCATGTAGTAGACCAAAAAAATCGATGACTGACTGAGGACTGAAACAAAGCTCAAAAGTCAATCCATCAAAATATAGGCACAATAAGTTGCAACTGCTTCCAGGAGGAAAGCATTGGAACGTTCCACAAAATTATCTGCCATCCAGTTCAGGACGGGGAAAGAACAGACATGTTCTTCAACCACCGGAGCTTCCAGCACCTGGCGAGGACAACCGGGGTGCACCTCAAGATAACTGTTCGTTAAGAAGTAAATCGCTGCCGCTCCGATGTCCCAATTGCCAAGAACTCCATGTGCTGCAGCACAGGCCATAATCCCGACACCGGAACAGTCCAACTCGTGGGCCACTAAGGTGCTCATAAGCCGATCATAATCCGGATCGGGAGACACCGGGTTTGACAGACACAAATCCAGAGCCCATTGGAACGGACAATCTAGGCAATGAAAGACAGGCTGCACACAAGTAAAGTAGGCAAACCGGAAGGACAATCCATAGGCTACGCTCAGAGTCGCCAGTGGTAAGGCGCCATAGAATTCAGTCATCTGGTTACGAAGATGGTGTAGCCGGGACATGTTGTTGTGCCACGCAAGTTGTGCATCCATAGCGCAAGGCACAGATCAATAACAGTATTCCAGCTACGAGGGCAAAAAGTAAAGGGAGACCTCCGAAGACACTGGAAAAAATAGAATGAAAAAAGGCCGGGAAAATAGTTTGAAAAGAGGTCACGAGGCCGGAGCCCACGATTTAAAAAAAATGAGCTATGCCACTTGTGGACGAGGCATTAAAGATAGTCTGTATCAAGGTCCCAAAATGAAGTGGGAGATCAGTATTCAAAAGCGCTTGCATCTCTGTGCGCGTGTTAGCTACGTGAAGGACAAATGTTTCCCGGGACAAAGTCAAAGCGACTTCTTTTTGAGACAAATGAGCCCTTATTCTGCTCATCTTATTGAACTCTGCTTTCAAGGTTGGAATCGAAGGCCATATGGAGACATCCAGCCGGCCATGCGGGGGTGGGAAAAGGACGTTATTACAGCAAACTACCCTCTGTGATACAGTCATGATGTAGGGAATCCCCACTAACATCCCACAGCAAGCTTCATTATTTAACAGCAAATAACTACCGTTAGCAAGCAGCGTAAAAGATGGGGTTATAACTGGCTCCGGAATCCCTTTCAGGACGCAAGCTAAATTAGGGGCATGCACATTACAAGCACCATGCAATTGAATGTGCCTACACACAACAGAGTGATCCGGTGCGGAAGTACACTCTTCACCTTTCAAGTAAATCTCCTTGCCGTCCCTCACACATCTGTATGTGAAAGGGAGCGACCAGACTTCATGCAGGAAGGCAGTACCCAACTGTTCGTACCTGCCCAGGGCATAATGTTTCATGCATGAACTAAACTTAAACAGGGGAAACGGTAACGTGATCAACCCATTTACTAGCCACACGGCAGAATTCAATTCAGCAACAGAGAAAGGCAAAGGTTCTAATTTATCAATGTGCGGCCATGAATATGTAGCATCTTTCATGGACATGAATTGCTGTTTCGCAGTCAAATTAAAGGGAAGGAATAAAGATGAAGTATTCATGTAATCCCAAGGGACTTTCCCTGCCTTCAATGTTTGCAATGTCCATGCAAACTGCATAATAGATCGCAATTGGTTTTGACCATGATACAATACAGATAAATCATCCTGCACAATGTCTACCACAGATGAAACAATATTATCTAAGGTATAGATTCTAGAAGACAGGGTGTTAATGCTAGTATCTATAACAGCCAATACTTTTTCCATATCAGCTTGATCAATAGCACGTAATCTGGAAGCAGCCTCAATTTGTGACAACTTCCAAACTTCGTTATAAACAGCATACACCCATCGCTTGGGTCTGCCAACTGCAGGAGCCTTAACAAAATCATTCAAATCTATTTTGTCATTTAATCGCGCTAAATGGAGTTTAACAGACGCTAAAGTGGAATGTTGCAGCCAAGACAGGCACAACTTTCCTACTGAGTAGGTAGTTACAGTGTGAGAGGATTCAAAACGGGGGTCCACACAAACCTGTGTATACCCCTGCTTCAAATCCAGAAACCTATGTTGACAGGAGTCCGAACTCGTTTGCCACACCAACCACCCCTTCGGAATCAATTCAGAAATATTGAAGGACGTGTTGGAAACCTGTGTCTGTAATATATCAAGGGATAGATCCGTATGATTACCCCAATTGGGATAAGCACCCAGATCCGGCATGGAGGGAGAATTTAATTTTTTAGACGTAGCCAATCCAAAACAGGTTGTCTGAAAAATCGAGGAATTTAAAAATAACATGTGATTCGGGATAAGACAGGCACGATGCAAAGCTTCTGTTCCCTGTACTTGCCATCGTTTGGAGCCCCAAACCGATTTAAGATCGACTGTAGCCTTCCACAGATCATACCCGCCAATTGCCAACTCGTCCATAAAGGACTTGAATACAATAATTTGGTGTGTGTCAGTCTGACTTTAGAAGCAGCCTCATGTGCAACCTTAAAATAAAAGGACGCTGGATGGGCCACACTAAGATCAGAAAAATAAGTGAATTTTCCCACTAACGTGGTAGAGCTGCCCATCCTAGGGGCGGGGCAGTGTTCCCATTGTGTATAATTTACAAAATTTCTAAACGTATTTGCTTTGTGTAGGAAATGCGTGCCATAATGTTGATAACAAAATTGTTCATCATAATTAGCAGTATCTAAATACAAATCCTCAGCATCAAATGCAACATAATATTTCAAATCAGAAAACAGCGCTGCTAGGACCTGAACATCCCAATCATCTGAGTGAATGTTCTGCTTAACGACATCACCCATAGAAACACGAAATACATTTGGCACATTAATCACTTCAGTGGGGCCATGAATTTGAAATTTAACAGCATCCCAAGCGATCCCATCATGTACAGGCCATGCAGTAATGTTCACAAAGGTCTGGTCCCTCTTCATAATGTGTGATGAGGAGTGGAGGGCCAAAGTTCCATTAATTAGCCGAATCATCGAACGTTCATTCAGGTAGTGTCCATTGATAAGTCTAAAAAACACCACCGCAAAGCCAATGGACATAAACAAAAAAACACATATGAGCACCAGCCAAATGTAAGTCCAAGGGGGTATTAAAAAATGTCTCTTGAACCAATCCACAAAAATTGAAACCTTGGACGGGGCAATGGAAGTCACTGAACGAGAATCAAAAGAGTCTTGTGAGAGGGCAACTGTAGTGGATTGCAAAACAGGCACGGTAACATCCGCAGGATAAGCATACTCAACTTCTTCAAGCACGCCACTAGGTGTTTGTGGCAACAAGGGACCAGTAACGGCATGCATCTCGACGGCAACATCAGGCACTATGTCAGAAGCTCGGGCCACAACAGAATTCCTCAGCATCGAAGTGCATGCAACTGCCGGAGTCATACTAAGAAGAATCGGCCACTTGTTGTAGTTTGACATTGTCAATCGAAATGTACCTGTTATCCTTACGACCAGGAAGAGGAGGTAAAATGACAGTTCTTGTACCCTGCACTCCAAGCACTGGAACCGGTGCACGATAAGAGGGGCCGAACTCCTTCTTGTTCTCCACCTTCTCACGGACCAGATCACCAACTCGGGGTAGCCAGCCGACTACTGGAATCTGAACTTCAGCATCAGATGAGGAGGGTACGTGTTCCTTCGCTAGACTGTTTCTGGCTTCTTGAAGAGTCTGCAATACAGCACAGTGTTCATCTACGTCAAAGGGTGCGGCTGACGCCGCCATGTCTAGACCATCAAGGTCTGGAACAAACATTCAAACACCAAAGAGCATCATGTATGGGGTCCGCCAACCCAGAGACCTTCTAGGGAGATTATTAAGTGCACGTTGCACGTCATACAAGTGGGCAAGCCAGTTCCGGCCAGTACCCAAAACTCTGGCTGTCAAAGATTGCTTTAAGTCACGGTTCATTCGCTACACTACACTATTGCCCTCAGGCCGGTAAGGAGACGAAAATTTGACTTGGACCCCCAAATTTCTCATGGCCTCTTTGTACGCCTTAGAGGCGAACGCCGGGCCCTGATCAGAGTGAAAGGTACCACACGCAAAACTTCCAACAAAGACACGCAAATCTTTTATGACAGTGCGAGAATCAGCACTCCTTTGTGGCCATACTCACAGAAAACGTGTGCACGAATCCACTGCAACCAAGATGTATTTGAATGCAGTATCAGAGGTAAAAGGATTGCAGTGATCTAAATAAACACAACCCAATGGTTTACTAGATATGTACAACTGAGTTTGTGGTGGGCGTGCCGCAGATGAAGGTTTAATCTGCTGGCAAATGTCACAATTAAGGACATAAGCTCTGGCCTGTTTGTATAAACCGCACCACCAGTAACGTTGTTGTAGCAAAGATACAGTAGTCGCAACGCCGGCATGCGCGGACGCCATACCCTCGTGGGCTGCTAATATCAAAGAAGGTCTGCAGTCCGTGTTGGGAATCAATCTGTCACCAACGTCATTAATCCTCACTACTGGGACTTTATCGGGACTTAAGCGATAATGGTAACGAGCAGGGAAACACTTTGGTGGCTTCGTGCCCTGCTCCGTAGCAGCAATAGCTGCCAAGATGTCATCATCGATCTTACTTTTGGATCTTGTAACTGCTGCTACTAAGTATGTTGCCACTGCTGTTTTAGCTGCCTCGTCAGCTAAGCTGTTGCCGACAGCATGGACACCAACGGGTTGGTGACCAAGAGTGTGAATTACATTCACGAGGGGCAGACGTTCAGATCTGCCACTCGAACCCAAAGCAATTTATGCTTAATAGTGCTACCTTTGGAATCATGGTAGTCATTCTGAGACCAAAAATGCAGCTTGTCGTTGTAAGATTGAACACAATAAAAGGATTCACTCACAATAAGAGTAGTGACTCGGGGATCAGCAAACTCCAGTGCAAGCACCAGAGCACGAAGCTCCATCAACTGAGCGGTACAATCACCCAATGACTGTGTATGCACGACATCGGACAGGAATTCACCATTTACGAAAGTACCAACTACAATTGCGCAAGCCGCTGAATAGGCGTGCTTTGATCCAGTTGCGGGCTGCGCAGACCCGTCAGTGTATATGACACAATGGTAATCCTCGAGCGGGCGCAAGGACAGAGGAGCCGGATGTACGAATTCATACTGCAAAAACTCCTGAGTCTGAAGTGCTGCGTCAAATATAAAAGTGACATCCGGCGAGGTCAAGGAAGTGGCCCATTGTATCCACCTTGGATGCAAAGCTTTAGAATTCGGTACACTCGCTTTCGTCACTGCCTCTAGAGCAGGATAGGGTGTAACCACCAACATGCGTTTCCCTTGTGACAGCGCTCATTCTTTCAGAATCGCCATCTGCACTGCTGTCAGAACTTTCTCGACAGCGGAAAAACGTAGTTCAGCTGAAGTGTACAAGTGAGATTTGTAAGCAATGGGGACTGTGTCTCCCTCATTGAACGTCAAGTATGTGAAACCCACCGCGCCGGGCACTATTCTTATGACCAGGTTAGTGTGGTTATCACGTGTCAGTAAGTACTTAGAAGCAAGAAGATCAGCTTGCAATAGCTGCAATATAGCTGAATGCTCAGGCAGCCAACAGGATTTGGAAAAAGTAGGTTGTACCAAGGCGTAAAGCGGCTTGATACGCTGGGCATAATCCGGGATATAAGTTCGACCGAAATTCAGAAAACCCAGCAGGGATTGCAATTTCTTCAGTGAAGTAGGAACACGGAGGCATGCGCACTTTTGTAGAAAGTGCGGAGCCAAACCTCGACCTTCATTGTTGAGTTCGTACCCCAAGAACAACACTGTATACTCTGCTCTGTGCGACTTCGCAAAATTGAATTTGTAACCAAAGTCTGCAAACAAAACAATAATGCGATCAACGCGCCGAAGATGCGGGTCTAACTCGTCATCCGTGAGATAGATGTCATCCACGTGCAAGTATGCATCCGGGTCTATACCCTCTAAGAGGGAGACCACGCGAGCGGCAAAGACTCCCGGGCTGTTCTTGTAGCCCATTGGTAATCTTTTGAATTGTTTTTGTTTGCCACCAGAGGTGAAAGCCGTCCACTCACTATTAAGAGAGGACAGGTTATGGCTGTAAAAGCCATTGGTAATGTCAAGTGTGGTTTTAAACCTTTTGCTCACGAGACTATCGACGAGAGCCGAACTGTGGGTGTTCTGTACTGCACAGGTCCGGCAATGAGAGTTAAGGTGCCGGTAATCCAAAACTAGGCGGTATGACCCGTCAAGCTTCGTCACAGTAAATAAGGGATTATTCATAGGTGACACACATGTTTCGATTACCCCCTGATATTCCAATTGTTCAAGGATAGATGCTACGTGAGATCTAGCTTCACGACGCATGGGGTATTGGGGTTGTGGCTGGGGCGTAGTCCGCAACGGAATCTCATGGCCGGGGGACAATTTATCCCAGCCCACCTGAGTCCGATATAACGCAGGTGCTTGCACCTGTGCCCATTCCCCTGCATACTTATCAGCTAGGACCTTAGGCACTGTGTGCGCAAAGTACGGGAGGATCACTTCCTCCCCTCTAGGAGCAGCCAAAACGAAAGCCGGGGGCCAATCTGCCTCCGCCAACAGAATATCATAGGTAGTGGTCAGATTATCCCAAAAAAAACCTTGAATTGTACGTTGTATGTCACCTTCAATGTGAAGGACTATATTATATAGTCTATCAGGGGGAGACACACGAGTGTCAGCAGTTTCAATATTCACGAATATATCAGTTGCTGTCGCCACCAGATATGGACGCAGTGCTTGTCGCACTACTGTAACTTCCGCCACGCTGTCCAGCAGCGTTAGCGCCCATGTTAGGTTCTGAAGCTGCGTCCGTACCCTCTGAGGCATACCTCGCTGTCAGAGCAGCAACTTTCTTCTTCTGAAACAGGGGTCTTTGACGTGCAGAGTCTTCTTGCTTGCCTTTGCCGTCAGCCTGTCGGGACTGCTCACGTGCTTGCGGTGAACCCCGACTTTTCCCAGCGCCTCCGCCACCGGATTGTGAAGCCGATGTTTCCTGTGAAGAACGAGGAGAGCGTTGTTCAGAAACCTGAAATCTATCAGGTGACTTAGTAGTAGCACGATCGCGCAGATCATAAGTGTGTTCACTACTTGACTGAACTGGAGAGGCAGGACGGGACCCCTGTTTCTGTTGCTGCTTCTGCTTTTTTGCCCTCCAACTTTGTTTCGGAAAGTTAGGGCGTTCATCCTTACCAGGTGAATTTGCCTTTGTCTGCTGAGAATCAGGATTTTTCACAGTTGGCTTAACCCCTAAAGCGCTACGACCAACCTGTTTATAGGCCATCGCGATAATTTTTGCGAATTCCCTCGGCTTGTCTTCTTCGTCCACTGCGTCTAATTTATTAAGCACCTGGAACTGCATAGCATCCCCTTTGAGGTTGCCCAATATCATGGTAGCAACCACATCAAAGACACTGACAAGCCGCATACCCAATTCAATAGCAGCCTCCGCACCATGATTCTCCTGAACAAGTTTAATAACGGAGGGCAGTACCGACAGAGACGGAGTGCCATAGCACTTCGAGTATGTCACTGCAAAGACCTTACCCCAGTTTTCACAATCAGCCATATCTGGGACCAAGTCTTTAGGCAAGGCTATGGTAAGGATCCTGTGCTTCTCCACAGGAGATGTACGTGGATAAACCGCTTCTATTTGATAAAATTTCTCAGCAAGCCAATAAGGGAAATCATCCCTATTCTGGGGTCGCTTGCCTACTACCGAATTGACCATAACAGGACTAATAACCACCGCGTGGCGGTCCGTCGGTTGTCCCGCAAAAGCAGTAGCGACCACCTGCATGTTGCGCGACACGTACTGCACCAGAGCCCTATGTACTGAAATAAGGGCAGTGTGCAGAACGCGCAACTCAGCCACTGTCACCTGCAGGTAGCGGGGATGAGGCGTAAATCCGGCTAACACCGGCCACGTGTCCCCTGGGATTGACAAAGGGCCCATTCTCGCCGGTGTAACCGCATGGGGAAGGGCGCCATTAAACCAAATGTTATGCTGCCAGGCAGAAATAGGAATTTCTTGAGTCCTATATGGCGTATAGTTGGCTGGAAGTACAGTGGGAGTGTAATTATGGTAAGTATCATCCTCCTCACTTATGGCCGGCAAAGTAACCCAAGAATAGAACAATTCAAACGGGAACAACGCATCGGCACTTACTACAAAAATCACAGCCATACCATCGTCTGACACCCCATAGTTCGCCAGATGACGTTTCAGAGGTGCTCGGCTATGAGCCGCAATCTCGACCGCCATTAGAACTCCAACAGTAAATCTACAAAAAATCAGTAGCACTTGGGTTCAGATTAAATAACCTTTTAAATGATCAAGCTTGAACTAACCTATTTAGTCGAAACACAGGTAGGTTAAACCGTCACTCCCGTTATCCGGAAACTAGAGTGAGGGCGTTGTGGACTAATACAAGCACGACTAAAGCATCTCAAATCAATAGACCAAACGTTAGGTGCGCCATGTTGCAGGGATTCTGCTTATGCGCAGAACTATGCGCAGGGACCCAGGCCCTCAGTGAATTGCGGTGTACCAAAAACTCACCTCAGAACCCAGAACCCCCTATCCGGCCAGCATCAGTGTCCCATTCGTTATCCGAGGTTTAGCTCGGCGATCCCAATGTATAGACAACCCAGAACAAGCGACTTAGTATATTTCTCAGGAATGGTGGGAATCAGAAACACCTTTTCGTAATTATTTTCGTACCAGTCCACAACAGAATAAACAGAGACACGGGAAAAGTTTAAAGAGTTTATTTTATAAACCTCGTGTCCTAATATGAGCAGTTTGGCTAACATTAGCAGACAAACGATTAAAATCAAAACCATCAACATAGTTACAATACCATAGAAAATGAAAGGAGCAATCATACTAAAATGACAGTGGCTCTAGGCCACCTTCCTTTCTCTAACACACTAATAGTATTATTAGACTAATAAAAGGTCTCTAGGCTTGAATGGGGAACCCCATACCGTATAGATCAGCTCAGAGAGTTCACATCACAGGATCAGCTATGCTCTGCTCCTAGGAACGCTCTTCTTCCGAATGTAATGAAAACATGTAACACTGCAATATTAAAAGCATTCGACTTTCAGGTATTTGCAGCTGCGTGCGTGTTATGGCTAAACTAGTGGGCCGATCAACCTGAACTCAACAACATGCACCGTCTAGCGATTCAGACTGTTTCGGTTACACTGTGTACAGACCAAGGTCGCTATTCACTGTTCAAGATGTTAACAACAGACAGTTCTCATGTGAAGCCAAGTCGAGTAAGCATTTCTCAATTCTAATAACATGTGACTACAGTGTCGTGTGCAAAAGCAGCAAGATGGCTTTCTAACATTTAACGCGGTTATGCTAACTTAGCGTTGTACATAGGTAGATAACGATCATCACTTCAACCCCTCTTCAGCCAGGATAGCTTGATTCCAGTGTCATGGAGAGCACGGGACCCACGTCTGGGCATAGCCGTCCCACTCGGGGTGACAAATGCAAAAACAACATATATATATATATATATATATATATATATATATATATATATATATATATATATATATATATATATATATATATATATATATTCACTGAAAAAACCATAGGTTTCACACACGTTATAGTTAGGAATTAGCATTTAAAAAACCTTGCAAATTCACTTAAAAAACCATAGGTTTCACACATGTTATAGTTAGCTGGACATTTCACTCGTGAAAAACCATTGAAATTCCCCCGTTATAGTTAGTGCAGGCAACTATAACTCACGTGACCGCAATCCTCTGCTGATGAAGTCAGATATTACATCACTGTATTTAGACACTTATTTACCCATGTCTTCTTCCATTAATTTTTAGCTATACATATATTACAAATATTTTTTTTTCAGAAAGACACATATGTCATCAGTGATGTAATATCTGACATCATCAGCAGAGGATTGCGGTCGCATGAGTTATAGTTGCCTGCACTAACTATAACGGGGGAATTTCAATGGTTTTTCACGAGTGAAATGTCCAGCTAACTATAACATGTGTGAAACCTATGGTTTTTTAAGTGAATGTGCAAGGTTTTTTAAATGCTAATTCCTAACTATAACGTGTGTGAAACCTATGGTTTTTTCAGTGAATTTGTACGGTTTTTTAAATGCTAAGTTATGTATTTTTTTTTTTTTTTAAGTTTTAATCTTCACGCACCAAGCGCCCACGATGCGTTGTTCGTGCCGTGTGCGTACAGTGCGCGCACCCCGCGATTTTTCGCAAAAAAAAATATTTATTTTTTTACCCTTGGGGGTCCTTCAGTGACCCCCTGACAAAGGCTAGGGGGTCAGGACCTGTCCATCCTGCCCCCTTCTCACGTTTTCCCCCTCTGTTTTTCATTGCCTCAGACTGCGAGAGACAAAATGGCGGCTGACACTTCCTGATTTCGACCGATTCGAATGTTTACTGACATCTAACAACCAATTAGAATTGCGCTCACGCATGTCACCGCGCGCGTACGGTATGCTTACCGTACGCGCAGCCAGGACTGCCAAGATTCTGAATTCCTTAATCTCTCCTGTTTTGAACCTATCTTTGTCCAGCGGCACTGTTCCGCCAGCCTGGAAGAAGGCAATGGTCGTTCCCCTTCTTAAAAAACCAGGCCTTGACCCAGAGATACATGCTAACAATAGGCCCATTTCTCTCCTGCCCAGCTTGGCTAAGATCGTCGAGAAGCACGTCCACTCTGTGCTTTCTTCCTTCCTTGAAGACCATGGGTTACTCCACTCTACCCAATCTGGCTTCCGCTCCAACTTGAGCACGGAGACCGCTCTTTTGGAAGTTAATGAAGCCATTAAGGAAGTTCTCGACTCAGGAGGAAGAGCAATGCTGGTGATGTTGGATCTGTCGGCGGCCTTCGACACCGTCCCGCATGAGGCCCTCTTGAGAAGACTTCACGAGATCGGTCTCAGAGGGACGGTGTTGAGCTGGCTGAGATCTTACCTAGCGGGTCGTCGACAAGTGGTCTGGGCCCCCCCGTACTCCGCCGAGGTGCCGCCTATGAATGTCGGAGTCCCTCAAGGATCGGTGCTGAGCCCGACCCTTTTTAACATCTTCATGACTCCATTGGCGATACTGGCGGAGTCGATGGGTGCCCAGATCATATCATACGCTGACGACACCCAGCTCCTCTTCACCTGCAAGAAGGGCATGGAGTTTGACGGGGAGAGCATCCGTGGCTGCCTTGGGGCTGTCTTCAACTGGTTTCAGCGGAGCAGCCTTAAGTGCAACCCTGATAAATCCGAGGTGCTCTTCTTCGGCTGTCAGGCAGAACCGCCCTGGCAGGAATGGTGGCCGGTTTGCATGTCCCCCCCTTCCTCTTCCTCTTTGGTCGCTAAAAACCTTGGGGTCAAAATCGATAACACCCTGGCTCTGAAAACACAGATCACAGGTCTCACGGGTACCTGTTTTGGTCTACTTAAAATGATGCGTAAATTCCTTCCTTTGCTCCCTTTAGCCCACAGGAAGCTGACAGTACAAGCTCTGATCTTTTCCAGGCTTGATTATTCGAATGTCCTCTACCTGGGTTTGCCGGACTATCTCTTGCATAAACTCCAGGTTGTACATAATTCAGCGGCAAGAGCCATCTTCGGCCTACCCCGGCAAGCCAGATCATCTGAGTTGCTTTCCTCCCTTCACTGGCTTCCGATCAAGAAGCGAATCACATTCAAAGCTCTTACACTGGCCCATAAGGCACTCCATTTGGTGGGGGCCTCCTACATTCAGAAACGGCTTTCTTTTTACAAACCCTCCAGATCTCTCCGGTCGGAAAATCTTGGCCTGGCAATGGTGCCTCCCATTAGGAAAGTCAGAATTGGTGGACGTTCCTTTAAATATCTCGCTCCCAAACTATGGAACTCCCTTCCTGTTGATCTCCGTCTTATTCCCAACCTGTTTGCCTTTAGAAAGGCCTTGAAAACCTGGCTTTTTAATCAGTAATTCTGTTATGTTTCTGTTCTCTTTTTTATTTTCTCAGTAATGGGTCAGAAAGCGCCGGGACACTCCTTGGAGTAGCCGTGCGCTATACAAGTCACCCATTAACATAACATAACATAACATATGCTTTTAACTGCAATTTTCTCAGGAACTAATGAACAGATTTACACCAGACCTGCAAAAGGCACATCCCTGAACTGAGGACTACCTCTCTGCCAAATTTCAAGTAATTCTGTTCAGCCGTTCGGGCTGTAGCTTGGACTAAAGGTCCTATGGAAAAATGCATGGGGAAAACGTGTTTTGGGACCCCCCCTTTTTCTCAGCCCCCGCTTGACGAATCCCCCCGAGACTTTCAGGGAAGGAGCGGAGTAGAGCGCCCCACCTATTTTGAAAATTTTGCGAGGATTCGTCAATCGGCGCCAAAGTTATTCCAAATAGAATCTTGCGGATTTCCTATGGAAACACGGTCCTAACTATAACTATCTACTGGCAACCGCCAGTAGATAATATATTTATATATATATATATTCACTTAAAAAACCATAGGTTTCACACATGTTATAGTTAGCTGGATATTTCACTCGTTAAAAACCAATGAAATTCCCCCGTTATAGTTAGTGCAGGCAACTATAACTCACGCGACCGCAATCCTCTGCTGATGACGTCAGATATTACATCACTGTATTTAGACACTTATTTACCCATGTCTTCTTCTATTGATCTTTAGCTATACATATATTACAAATATTTATTTTTCATGAAGACACATATGTCATCAGTGATGTAATATCTGACGTCATCAGCAGAGGATTGCGGTCGCGTGAGTTATAGTTGCCTGCACTAACTATAACGGGGGAATTTCATTGGTTTTTAACGAGTGAAATATCCAGCTAACTATAACATGTGTGAAACCTATGGTTTTTTAAGTGAATTTGAAAGGTTTTTTAAATGCTAATTCGTAACTATAACGTGTGTGAAACCTATGGTTTTTTCAGTGAATTTGTATGGTTTTTTAAATGCTAAGTTATGTATTTATTAATTTTTTTTTCAGGTTTTGAACCGTGCGCGCACCAATCACCCACGGTTCGCAGTGCGTGCCGTGCGCGCACGGTGCGCGCACCTCGCGATTTAAAAAAAAATTGTTTTTTCTCCCTTGGGGGTCCTTCTGTGACCCCCTGACCAAGGCTAGGGGGTCAGGAACTGTCCACTCTGCCCCCTTTTCACGTTCTCCACCTTTGTTTTTCACCCCCTCAGACTGCGAGAGACAAAATGGCGGCCGACACTTCCTGGTTTCGACCGATTCGAATGTTTACCGACATCTAACAACCAATTAGAATTGCGCTCGCGCACGGCAGGGTGCGCGCACAGTGCGCGCACGGTGCGGTAGATATTGATATGCTTTTAAATGCTATTTTCTCAGGAAATACTGAACAGATTTACACCAGTCCTGCAAAAGGCACTTCCTTGTCCTTATGGCTACCTCTCTGCCAAATTTCACGTAATTCTGTTTAGCCGTTCGGGCTGTAGCTGCGACTAAAGGTCCTATGGAAAAATGCATGGGGAAAACGTGTTTTGGAACCCCCCCTTTTTCTCGGGCCCCGCTTGACGCATCACCCCGAGAATTTCAGGGTAGGAGCTGAACGGAGAGCCCCATTTGTTTTGAAAAATTCGCGAGGATTCGTCAACCGGCGCCAAAGTTATTCAAAATAGAATTTTGAGATTTCCTATGGAAACTAGGTTGTAACTATAACTATCTACTGGCGACCGCCAGTAGATAATATATACACAAGACATATATAGACAAGGAAGTGCCTTTTGCAGGTCTGGTGTAAATCTGTTCAGTATTATAGGGAGACCAGTGTTTCCCTAGTGAACAGTAAAATAGATCAGCACACTTGTCATACCGTCTAATATTCCCAATCTTTCTTTCCTCTGTCCCTGCATGAACACAACGGCTCTTTTAAGAGCCAACCTTACCTTTCATCTATTTTTTATATATGTTTTAAAAACTTTTTTTTGTTTTTTTTTTTACCATACGCGTACGGTACGCGTAATTTGTTTTTTTTTAATAACACTACAAATCAATTATCACATTACAAGGTCCTTGAGAGACTACAATGAAAAACTGAAAATGTGATTGTAGAGAAGTGGAAAAAAGGGACCATGACATTATTGACTTACCATACCCACTCAAAAAAAGATTTCTCTTATAAAACTTAGCCTTTTGCTTATATTTCTTCACATCCTTTATCAAATTGGACATAACTCTCCTCTGAAACATTTTTCTACGTATCTCTTTAAACGCTGTTTTTCTGTTTAAGTTAATCTTTTTAGTTGCAGAAGGTATATTTGCATTAACTAAATTCTCAATTTTTTCCTGTCCTTTTCGATTCAAATCATTCTTTCCAGTACAGACATTTTGTACATTTTTCCTTTTTTTGAATATGTTCCTTAGAAACTCTTTTTTTTGCTTACCAGAAGATTTTTTCTTCTTCCCAACATGAGCATCTTCAACTAACTTAGGTCCTCCAGTTGTCTTCAAATATAGGTTTTTTTTCTGCTCTTTTTTTACTCTGGATTTTGTAGGCATCTTAAATTTTGTTCACTGCTCTTCAGCAATACCTGAAAAAAACTAAAAATTTATTTTATTTAAATATATTACTACATTTGTTTTCACATTAGTCACAAAACGAAATTTCTTTGCCAATTTGAAAGCACACTTACTGCTCTTTTTTTTGGCAAGTGATAAACACTTTTACAGACTAACACATTATGAATCCACTTTTCAGATTTTTTACAAAGCACATGTCCAAACTGCTTTTTCAGACCAGCATCATTTGTAACCTGGGTGTCTGCCTACACTCCAGCAAGGGCAACCAGCCTTAGTGATGCTGAATGTATTTGCATTACTGACTGAAACATCAAACCCCACTCGCTTGTGAATACTGTGCATGATTCCACATGGTAAGCAGCTACCTGTGTGCTAAGAGTCTGCTTCTGCACCAAAAAATGGCTCCCCCTTTCCATCTAATGCAACTGTGAAATCTCCAGAGCAATACGCAATAAATCTCTGCCTGTAATTCCTATTTGCACACAGAGTCATGTTTTCACATTAGTCACAAAACAAAATTTCTTTGCCAATTTGAAAGCACACTTACTGCTCTTTTTTTTGGCAAGTGATAAACACTTTTACAGACTGACACATTATGAATCCACTTTTCAGATTTTTTACAAAGCACATGTCCAAACTGCTTTTTCAGACCAGCATCATTTGTAACCTGGGTGTCTGCCTACACTCCAGCAAGGGCAACCAGCCTTAGTGATGCTGAATGTATTTGCATTACTGACTGAAACCTCAAACCCCACTCGCTTGTGAATACTGTGCATGATTCCACATAGTAAGCAGCTACCTGTGTGCTAAGAGTCTGCTTCTGCACCAAAAAATGTCTCCCCCTTTCCATCTAATGCAACTGTGAAATCACCAGAGCAATACGCAATAAATCTCTGCCTGTAATTCCTATTTGCACACAGAGTCATGTTTTCACATTAGTCACAAAACGAAATTTCTTTGCCAATTTGAAAGCACACTTACTGCTCTTTTTTTTGGCAAGTGATAAACACTTTTACAGACTGACACATTATGAATCCACTTTTCAGATTTTTTACAAAGCACATGTCCAAACTGCTTTTTCAGACCAGCATCATTTGTAACCTGGGTGTCTGCCTACACTCCAGCAAGGGCAACCAGCCTTAGTGATGCTGAATGTATTTGCATTACTGACTGAAACCTCAAACCCCACTCGCTTGTGAATACTGTGCATGATTCCACATGGTAAGCAGCTACCTGTGTGCTAAGAGTCTGCTTCTGCACCAAGAAATGTCTCCCCCTTTCCATCTAATGCAACTGTGAAATCACCAGAGAAATACGCAATAAATCTCTGCCTGTAATTCCTATTTGCACACAGAGTCATGTTTTCACATTAGTCACAAAACGAAATTTCTTTGCCAATTTGAAAGCACACTTACTGCTCTTTTTTTGGCAAGTGATAAACACTTTTACAGACTGACACATTATGAATCCACTTTTCAGATTTTTTACAAAGCACATGTCCAAACTGCTTTTTCAGACCAGCATCATTTGTAACTTGGGTGTCTGCCTACACTCCAGCAAGGGCAACCAGCCTTAGTGATGCTGAATGTATTTGCATTACTGACTGAAACCTCAAACCCCACTCGCTTGTGAATACTGTGCATGATTCCACATGGTAAGCAGCTACCTGTGTGCTAAGAGTCAGCTTCTGCACCAAAAAATGTCTCCCCCTTTCCATCTAATGCAACTGTGAAATCACCAGAGAAATACGCAATAAATCTCTGCCTGTAATTCCTATTTGCACACAGAGTCATATTTTCACATTAGTCACAAAACGAAATTTCTTTGCCAATTTGAAAGCACACTTACTGCTCTTTTTTTTGGCAAGTGATAAACACTTTTACAGACTGACACATTATGAATCCACTTTTCAGATTTTTTACAAAGCACATGTCCAAACTGCTTTTTCAGACCAGCATCATTTGTAACCTGGGTGTCTGCCTACACTCCAGCAAGGGCAACCAGCCTTAGTGATGCTGAATGTATTTGCATCACTGACTGAAACCTCAAACCCCACTCGCTTGTGAATACTGTGCATGATTCCACATGGTAAGCAGCTACCTGTGTGATAAGAGTCAGCTTCTGCACCAAAAAAAGGCTCCCCCTTTCCTTCTAATGCAACTGTGAAATCACCAGAGCAATACGCAATAAATCTCTGCCTGTAATTCCTATTTGCACACAGAGTCATGTTTTCACATTAGTCACAAAACGAAATTTCTTTGCCAATTTGAAAGCACACTTACTGCTCTTTTTTTTGGCAAGTGATAAACACTTTTACAGACTGACACATTATGAATCCACTTTTCAGATTTTTTACAAAGCACATGTCCAAACTGCTTTTTCAGACCAGCATCATTTGTATCCTGGGTGTCTGCCTACACTCCAGCAAGGGCAACCAGCCTTAGTGATGCTGAATGTATTTGCATTACTGACTGAAACCTCAAACCCCACTCGCTTGTGAATACTGTGCATGATTCCACATGGTAAGCAGCTACCTGTGTGCTAAGAGTCTGCTTCTGCACCAAAAAATGTCTCCCCCTTTCCATCTAATGCAACTGTGAAATCACCAGAGCAATACGCAATAAATCTCTGCCTGTAATTCCTATTTGCACACAGAGTCATGTTTTCACATTAGTCACAAAACGAAATTTCTTTGCCAATTTGAAAGCACACTTACTGCTCTTTTTTTTGGCAAGTGATAAACACTTTTACAGACTGACACATTATGAATCCACTTTTCAGATTTTTTACAAAGCACATGTCCAAACTGCTTTTTCAGACCAGCATCATTTGTAACCTGGGTGTCTGCCTACACTCCAGCAAGGGCAACCAGCCTTAGTGATGCTGAATGTATTTGCATTACTGACTGAAACCTCAAACCCCACTCGCTTGTGAATACTGTGCATGATTCCACATGGTAAGCAGCTACCTGTGTGCTAAGAGTCTGCTTCTGCACCAAAAAATGTCTCCCCCTTTCCATCTAATGCAACTGTGAAATCACCAGAGCAATACGCAATAAATCTCTGCCTGTAATTCCTATTTGCACACAGAGTCATGTTTTCACATTAGTCACAAAACGAAATTTCTTTGCCAATTTGAAAGCACACTTACTGCTCTTTTTTTTGGCAAGTGATAAACACTTTTACAGACTGACACATTATGAATCCACTTTTCAGATTTTTTACAAAGCACATGTCCAAACTGCTTTTTCAGACCAGCATCATTTGTAACCTGGGTGTCTGCCTACACTCCAGCAAGGGCAACCAGCCTTAGTGATGCTGAATGTATTTGCATTACTGACTGAAACCTCAAACCCCACTCGCTTGTGAATACTGTGCATGATTCCACATGGTAAGCAGCTACCTGTGTGCTAAGAGTCTGCTTCTGCACCAAAAAATGTCTCCCCCTTTCCATCTAATGCAACTGTGAAATGACCAGAGAAATACGCAATAAATCTCTGCCTGTAATTCCTATTTGCACACAGAGTCATGTTTTCACATTAGTCACAAAACGAAATTTCTTTGCCAATTTGAAAGCACACTTACTGCTCTTTTTTTTGGCAAGTGATAAACACTTTTACAGACTGACACATTATGAATCCACTTTTCAGATTTTTTACAAAGCACATGTCCAAACTGCTTTTTCAGACCAGCATCATTTGTAACCTGGGTGTCTGCCTACACTCCAGCAAGGGCAACCAGCCTTAGTGATGCTGAATGTATTTGCATTACTGAGTCCAACCTCAAACCCTTAAACTATTCTTTTATTATACCAGTACACCTTAATTTATTGTGAAAACATAGTCCATATTATTTTACATGTTCCTCACATTTAAATTTCTCCCAAAACAGAAAATAATAAACACAACTTCAACAAAAAGAATTGCATTTCTATTATTCATTTCTTAATTTACCATATACATCCCCTCTCAGACTCTAAACTCACCTTTAAAATTAGTTAGTTGTGAAAGAAATGTGGCACTCAAACAGCAGATTATCAGAGCCAGGATCTCTGTTCTCTACACCTCTCTCCTCTCAGCAGAACCAGATAATGGCAAACTTTCCCTCTCTGTTTCCACACATATACATGTTAGTTTCAAATCTCAGTGCTTGCCCCTTTTTTTCAAATGTAATCACACATTTCTATTGGTTGAAAACCCAACCCTTTTCCAAAAGTACCCTTCCCCCAACTTGACTTCTGCCTAGTACCCTTCCCCCAACTTGACTTCTGCCTGCTACCATAGCAACAGCTCATGGAACACTGCTGTGTGGAGTCAGGTCAGAAGTTCGCCAAACAATGTTTCAATTCCAAAGAGCAAGAGTGCTTGATTTTCAAACCTAACAGCAAATCCATAGTACTGTTCTTTGGTAACACATTTTTCTGTACCAATACAAAACATGCTTCTATTAATTTACACATACAGCCTAGTTTTTATTCTAGAATGGTATGAAACAGCCAATCAGTTCTTTTTTTTTAAAAAAAAATATGTATGCCTCCATTTCCAAACTGTCTTTCTTTTCATATTGCCATTCTACTGAAAGACACCTCCTGAGTGCATCCAGTTCTCCTTTGAAGATGTTCACAGTGTGGATTGTAGGGCACAGCTATGTCTTCTGGAGTGAAAAGTATGCAGAGAAAACAGATATGGTGAGAGACCTTGCTTTGCCAAATGTAGACATTAAATGGATTGGTCAGAGAGGGTTAAAGTGGCACCAATTGATGCCATTGGTGAAATCCTTCATGCACATCCAACACCCTGACCTCATAATAGTGCACTGTGGTGGCAATGACCTAGGCACTTTGACTGGGGTAGGTCTGGAAATGCTTATGAAGGAGACCTTTGCACAACTGTTTTCACTTTTCCCTAAAACTGCCTTTGTGTTTTCTAACATATGCCAAAGGCAAAAATGGAACTGGTCCAATCATTTCTGTCCGCAGATTGACAAAGCAAGAAAGCACGTCAACAAATCTGTTTCTGCTTTCCTCCGTGACTATGGTATGGGTTCCATTTACCACAACAACTTGCGTTATGGCATGCAAGACATTTATAGAGGAGATGGTGTACACTTCAATGATGAAGGGAACAGAGTCTTCCTCTTGAACCTTAGACTCTGCATCGGTACTTACTTGTAGGTACCACTAAAAAATCACTTAATAAACACAACGGCTCTTTTTAGAGCCCCCTAATATCTAAACACTTAAATCTGATTTTCATTTCTTTTTTTCTTTTTTTTTTCTACCGTACGCTTACCGTACGCGTACCCCGTGATTTTTTTTAAAATCAATAAATGTTTTCTTTGTACTTTTCTGTCCTTCTTTGACCCCCTTACAAATGTTAGGGGGTCTGTAACTCTCCTCCTTGCCCCCTTTTCTTGTTATCACTCTTTTTTTTCTGAGTGAAACACACGAAATGGTGGCCGCCGCTTCCTGGTTTCGACCGATTCGAATGTTTACTAAGATCTAAGAGCCAATCAGAATCGCGCTCGCGCACGCCACCGTACGCGTACGGTAAGCGTACCGTAAGCGCACCGTAAGCTGGCTCAGATATATATATTGATTTAAAGGCTATTTTCTCAGAATCTACTGAACAGATTTACACCAAACCTACAAAAGGCACTTCCTTGACCTGAGGACTACCTCTCTGCCAAATTTCTAGTAATTCTGTTCAGCCGTTCGGGCTGTAGCTGTGTCTAAAGGTCCTATGGAAAAATGCATGGGAAAAACGCGTTTTGGGACCCCCCTTTTATCTCAGCCCCCGCTTGACGAATCCCCCTGAGACTTTCAGGGAAGGAGCGGAGCGGAGCGCCCCACCTATTTTGAAACATTTGCGAGGATTCGTCGACCGGCGCCAAAGTTATTCAAAATAGAATGTTGCGGATTTCCTATGGAAACGTGGTCCTAACTATAACTACCTACTGGCGACCGCCAGTAGGTTATATATATATATATATATATATATATATATATATATATATATATATATAATCTACTGGCAGTCGCCAGTAGATAGTTATAGTTAGGACCATGTTTCCATAGGAAATCTCAAAATTCTATTTTGAATAACTTTGGCGCCGGTTGAGGAATCCTCGCGAAATTTTCAAAACTAATGGGGCGCTCCGTTCAGCTCCTACCCTGAAAGTCTCGGGGTGATTTGTCAAGCGGGGGCCGAGAAAAAGGGGGGTCCCAAAACGCGTTTTCCCGATGCATTTTCCCATAGGACCTTTAGACACACCTACAGCCCGAACGACTGAACAGAATTACTTGAAATTTGGCAGAGAGGTAGCCATAAGGTCAAGGAAGTGCCTTTCGCAGGTCTGGTGTAAATCTGTTCAGTATTTCCTGAGAAAATAGCATTTAAAAGCATATCAATATCTATACGCGCGCACCGTGCGCGCACTGAGCAAGCCCTGTGCGCGCGCACCCTGCCGTGCGCGAGCGTAATTCTGATTGGTTGTTAGATGTCAGTAAACATTCGAATCGATCGAAATCAGGAAGTGTCGGCCGCCATTTTGTCTGTCGCACTGAAAAGGAAAGGTGGAGACCATAAATAGGGGGCAGGGTAGGGAGTTCTTGACCTCCTAGCCATTGTAAGGGGGTCACAGTAGGACCACGAAGGGCAAAAAAAAGATTTTAATTTTTTTTAAAAACATCGCGAGGTGCGCGCACCCGAAAAAAAACATTTAAAAAAATAGAATTAAAAATCCCGTTTAAGTGTTTAGATATTAGGTGGCTCTAAAAAGAGCCCTTGTGTTTATTGAGTGTTTTTCGGTACCTACAAGTAAGTACCGATGCAGAGTCTAAAGTTCAAGAGGAAGACTCTGTTCCCTTCATCATTGAAATGTACACCGTCTCCTCTATAAATGTCTTGCATGTTGTAACGCAAGTTGTTGTGGTATATAGAACCCATACCATAGTCTCTGAGGAACGCAGAAACAGACTTATTGACGTGCTTTCTTGCTTTGTTAATCAGTGGACAATAATGGTTGGACCAGTTCCACTTTTGCCTTTGGCATATATTAGAATATACAAAGGCAGTTTGTGGAAAAAGTGACATCAATTGCAGAAAGGTGTCCTTAATAAGCATTTCCAGACCTACCCCAGTTAAAGTGCCTCGGTCATTTCCACCACAGTGCACAATAATAAGGTTAGGTTGTGGGAGATGTAGAAAGGTTTTCAACAAAGGCATTAATTGGTGCCACTTTAACCCTCTCTGACCAATCCATTTAATGTCTACATTTGGCAAAGCAAGGTCTTTGAAAATACCTCTTTTTTCTGCATACTTTTCACTCCAGAAGACATAGCTATGACCTACTATCCACACTGTAAACATCTTCCAAGGAGAACAGGATGCACTCCGGAGGTGTCTTTCAGTAGAATGGCAATATGAAAAGAAAGACAGTTGAAAAATGGAGGCATACATACTTTTTTTTAATAAAAAGAACTCATTGGCTGATTCAAACCATTTTACAGTTAAAACTAGGCTGTATGTTTAAATTTTTAAAAGCAAGTTTTGGATTGGTACAGAAAAATGTGTTCTCACTGAACATTACTTTGGATTTGCTGCTAGGTTTGAAAACTCAAGCACTCTTGCTCTTTGGATTTGAAACATTGTGTGCTGAACTTCTGACCTCTCTGCTCACACCTGTGTTCCATGAGCTGTTGCTATGGTAGCAGGCAGAAGTCATGTTGGGGGAAGGGATGATTTGGAAAGGGGTTGAAAGATGCAACCAATAGAAATGTGTGATTCCATTTGAAAAAATGTGGGAAAGACTGTGATTTTACATTAACATGTATATGTGGGAAAAAGAGAGGGAAAAAATGCCATTTACTGGTTGTGGAGAGAGGAGAGAGGTGTACAGCTCTGAGATTCTGGTTCTGATAATCTGCTGTTTGAGTGCCACATTTCTTTCTCAACAAATTCATTTTAATGGTGAGTTGTGAGTTTGAGAGGGGAAGTATGTGGTGTATTTTGATATAAATAATAGAATTGTCATTCTTGTTTTAAAGTTGTGTTTTACATTTTGTGATTTAGGAGAAATGTAACTGTCTTGAACTAGTAAGATATTATGGAGTATGTTTTCACTGTAAGTTAAGGTGTAGTGGTATCACTGAGGAATACTGTTTTGTGCCTAGAATCACATCATGAGTGTGTCTGCACACAGGATTTGTTGTCAGAGATTTAATTTGCATTGCTGTTGTTCTGTTAGCCTTGCACTTGTAGAAAAGTGGCAGTTTGTTTGCTTAAAGTGTGATGGTTAGCATTCAGCAGAAATTAGTTACTCACAAAAAAGAGGCAAATGCAAACACATTTGAAAATTGCATGGTACATTTTCCTACCACTTTAAAAGTGGTGTTTTACCTTTTATGTTAAGGAAGATATTTAAGTGCCTTGAACATGTTAGATATTATGGAGTATGTCTTCACTATAAGTTAAGGTGTACTGCTATCACCCAGGAATACTGTTTCCTGCCTAGAATTACACCATGACACAGTGTGCACATAGGAATTTTTATCAGAGATTTAATTCGTGTTGGTCTTGCTCTATTACCCTTGCACTTGTAGGAAAGGGGCAGCTTGTTTTTTGTAACACATGCTGATGGTCTCAAGTAGCTGTTAGGACATGTGCTCTTTTTTGCCTCTCTAAAATATAAGGGAAATGTGTCAGGCTGTCTCAGTAACTATCACTTGCTCCATCCACAGTACTAAATGTGCTTTCAAATTGCCAAAGGAAATATCGTTTTCTGCCTAGAATCACAACATGAGTCTGAGTGGACAGAGGAATTGTTGTCAGAGATTTTATTTGTGATGCTGTTGTTCTGTAAAACTTGCACTTTCAGGAAAGGGCCAGCTAGTTTTGTTCAAATGTGTTGGTTAGTACTCAGCAGAAATCACTATCTCACAAATGAGAGGCAAATGTTAACACATTAGAAATCAACAGGGTAGATTTTCCTTTCAATCTTGTAATCTGTGAGGTAGTTCCTACATGTAAAAAACTCTAATTGACCTTTACCAAAGATGTACTCTTACACACATATCTGCAGTCTTCATGCACTTGTAAAAATCTCCATGCAGATTTCTCTTGCAACTGACAATACACAGTCACCAGAAACACACTGTTTGCACACATGCAGCAGCTTCTCCTATACTCTCATGCATAATACTCAGCTCTGTGTTGTATTTCAGATAGCAGTGTGTAACGCAAACACATTCAACGTCATCAAGGCTCATTTCCTTTGCTTTACTCTAATCCCTCACCCTGTAACACATGCTGATGGTCTCAAGTAGCTATTAGGAGATGTGCTCATTTTTGCCTCTCTAAAATATAAGGGAAATGTGTCAGGCTGTCTCAGTAATTATCACTTGCTCCATCCACAGTACTAAATGTGCTTTCAAATTGCCAAATGAAATATTGTTTTCTGCCTAGAATCACAGCATGAGTCTGTGTGGACAGAGGAATTGTTGTCAGAGATTTTATTTGTGTTGCTGTTGTTCTGTAAAACTTGTACTTTCAGGAAAGGGCCAGCTTCTTTTGTTCAAATGTGATGGTTAGCACTCAGCAGAAATCACTATCAGAAAAATGAGAGGCAAATGGTAACACATTTCAAATCAACAGGGTAGATTGTCCTTCCACTCCTGCAATGGGTGAGGTAGTTCCTACATGTACAAAACTCTAATTAACCTTTACCAAAGATGTACTCTTACACACATATCTGCAGTCATCATGCACTTGTAAAAGTCTCCATGCAGATCTCTCTTGCAACTGACAATACACAGTCTCCAAAAACACACTGTTTGCACACATGCAGCAGCTTCTCCTACACTCCCATGCATAATACTCAGCTCTGTGTTGTGTTTCAGATAGCAGTGTGTAACACAAACAGAATGTACGTCACCAAGCCTCATTTCCTTTGCTCTACTCTAATCACTCACTCTGTAACACATGCTGATGGTCTCAAGTAGCTGTTAGGACAAGGTATTACTCCAGTCGCGCTTGCGCTGCTGTGTTCGCTGTGATTCTTAACTTCCCCGTTTTTGTATTTGTTTTTATTTTAATTTCATTACCCCTGATTTTAGTCTGGGATTAGGTAGTGGTCTCCCCTCCCTCTTACCGCATTTAAAATATTCCAAGCACCGCCGTTTGGTGGGTCCGGGTCACGGGTGGGTCCATAGTTGTCTTTTGGGTGCCATCTTTGGTTGGGCTGGTGTTGCTTTATCCCGGCGGGCGCCATTGCGAGCGGTCACGCGTCTGGACAACCTCGCGGGACACCTACTTAAGGCGGTCCTTCTTTTTTGGCTACCAGACAAGGTATTACTCCAGTCGCGCTTGCGCTGCTGTGTTCGCTGTGATTCTTAACTTCCCCGTTTTTGTATTTGTTTTTATTTTAATTTCATTACCCCTGATTTTAGTCTGGGATTAGGTAGTGGTCTCCCCTCACTCTTACCGCATTTAAAATATTCCAAGCACCGCCGTTTGGTGGGTCCGGGTCACGGGTGGGTCCATAGTTGTCTTTTGGGCGCCATCTTTGGTTGGGCTGGTGTTGCTTTATCCCGGCGGGCGCCATTGCGAGCGGTCACGCGTCTGGACAACCTCGCGGGACACCTACTTAAGGCGGTCCTTCTTTTTTGGCTACCAGACAAGGTATTACTCCAGTCGTGCTTGCGCTGCTGTGTTCGCTGTGATTCTTAACTTCCCCGTTTTTGTATTTGTTTTTATTTTAATTTCATTACCCCTGATTTTACTCTGGGATTAGGTAGTGGTCTCCCCTCCCTCTTACCGCATTTAAAATATTCCAAGCACCGCCGTTTGGTGGGTCCGGGTCACGGGTGGGTCCATAGTTGTCTTTTGGGCGCCATCTTTGGTTGGGCTGGTGTTGCTTTATCCCGGCGGGCGCCATTGCGAGCGGTCACGCGTCTGGACAACCTCGCGGGACACCTACTTAAGGCGGTCCTTCTTTTTTGGCTACCAGACAAGGTATTACTCCAGTCGCGCTTGCGCTGCTGTGTTCGCTGTGATTCTTAACTTCCCCGTTTTTGTATTTGTTTTTATTTTAATTTCATTACCCCTGATTTTAGTCTGGGATTAGGTAGTGGTCTCCCCTCCCTCTTACCGCATTTAAAATATTCCAAGCACCGCCGTTTGGTGGGTCCGGGTCACGGGTGGGTCCATAGTTGTCTTTTGGGCGCCATCTTTGGTTGGGCTAGTGTTGCTTTATCCCGGCGGGCGCCATTGCGAGCGGTCACGCGTCTGGACAACCTCGCGGGACACCTACTTAAGGCGGTCCTTCTTTTTTGGCTACCAGACAAGGTATTACTCCAGTCGCGCTTGCGCTGCTGTGTTCGCTGTGATTCTTAACTTCCCCGTTTTTGTATTTGTTTTTATTTTAATTTCATTACCCCTGATTTTAGTCTGGGATTAGGTAGTGGTCTCCCCTCCCTCTTACCGCATTTAAAATATTCCAAGCACCGCCGTTTGGTGGGTCCGGGTCACGGGTGGGTCCATAGTTGTCTTTTGGGCGCCATCTTTGGTTGGGCTGGTGTTGCTTTATCCCGGCGGGCGCCATTGCGAGCGGTCACGCGTCTGGACAACCTCGCGGGACACCTGCTTAAGGCGGTCCTTCTTTTTTGGCTACCAGACAAGGTATTACTCCAGTCGCGCTTGCGCTGCTGTGTTCGCTGTGATTCTTAACTTCCCCGTTTTTGTATTTGTTTTTATTTTAATTTCATTACCCCTGATTTTAGTCTGGGATTAGGTAGTAGTCTCCCCTCCCTCTTACCGCATTTAAAATATTCCAAGCACCGCCGTTTGGTGGGTCCGGGTCACGGGTGGGTCCATAGTTGTCTTTTGGGCGCCATCTTTGGTTGGACTGGTGTTGCTTTATCCCGGCGGGCGCCATTGCGAGCGGTCACGCGTCTGGACAACCTTGAGGGACACCTACTTAAAGTCGCTCCTCCCGCGCAGCGGGACCGCGCAGTGGGGCGCCGTCGCTTAGCCGGAGTCGTGCCTGAGTCCTGCCCGTCTGCGCCCGTCCGAGCTGAGGACGCCTAGGGCGCTAGGGGTCTGTCTCGGGCACCCGGGTTGTTAGTGTCGGAATGATTACCTATACTAGCATCTTTCTACGGTCTATTGGATACTCCCTTCCGAAGTGCTTTCAGGCACAGATACATCCGCTAAGCGGCCCATATCGGTGTGCCTGCAAGAGATGGGCACTTGACTCTCCTGCTCGCAGCTGCAAGGGGACCCCCCCTTCAGCTTTTCAAGGCAATGGTCCGACGTCGATTCTTCGTTTATTGAACCTAAATGTTAGGTCTTTGGTCCAACATCATTTAGCCTTTTTCGACCTAATACAGGAGGAGTCTCCTGATATATTCATGATCACGGAAACGTGGCTGCAGGAACACGATACCGCCATTATCAATTTGGCTTTCCCCCCTGAATATTCCGTTTTCACTCTTAATCGGTTATCTAGAGGAGGGGATATCGCCCTCGCTGTCAAATCAAGTCTACCCTGCAGTTGGAAGGTCTTAAACATTGTTGGATGCGAAAGTGCCTCTTTTAATATCTCGATTAGCCCCCAGTTTTCTATCTCGGGGATGGTGGTCTACCGGCCCCCAGGCAGTGACGTGGTATTTAGAGAAGCTTTCCCTGATGCTGTCAGTTCTTGTCTATGGGCTGTGCTAATTTTTCCATCTTGGGAGACCTCAATCTCCATTTTGAGAACAGGAGTTTGCCGGCTGTTAACAATATCTTAGCTGACCTTGAGGCCCTCCAATTGGTTCAAAAGGTAGCTCAACCCACTCATGTGGGAGGGCATACGCTTGACCCTTTTTTTACTAATCTCCCGGAAGCTACCATCTCTTCTATAACACCTGTGGGGTGGTCGGATCATTTCTTAGTGGCTATTCGAGCTCCGTTGCCTGACACTCCCTTTATTCCTCCTCCGAGACCTATTCTCAAAAGGCATTGGAATAAACTTAGATTAGAGGACCTCCATGAGGTTTTGGCTGCAGATCCGCTGGGACCCTTGGATAGTGTGTAACTGGGTTATGACCTGTTCTGTAAGTGGATTACTAGGGCGCTTGATCTTTTGATCCCTATTATGGCAAGTAGGTCTCGTTCTAGAGAATCGAGCCCTTGGTATGACAGCGCCCTTCGGGCGTTAAAGGGCACTTGTAGGCAGGCTGAGAGAGAGTGGCGGAGACACTATGATGCGGCTAAGAAAACGCTGTATCTGATCTCCGTCAAGGTGTACCATCGAGCCATTTGTAGAACTCGCGCGGCGTTCTACTCGGAAGAATTCCGCAACAGCTCTAACCCATCTAAATCAATATTTAAGGCCCTTAAAGATCTTTTGGCCAAAAGAACTTCTTCCCCGGTATTGGCCTCTACTACTCATTGTGAGGCTTTGGCATCCTTCTTTTTGGAGAAGGTGCAAGCCATTTACCGGACGTTTTCTGCTATGAGTCCACCATTGGGACCTTTGGTGACGATTCCGTGCCGCCCTATTATGGAGTCCCTTCCTCTGCTTTCTTCTGAGGAATTTGATAGGGTGACCCTAAAAATTAAGTCTGGTTCACCTTTGGATCCATTAAAGCCTGTCTTCTTTAGAGATCAGTCCTTCGTAGGACGCCCTATATTGCGATCTTTCATTAACACTTCGCTGGTGACGGGCATGGTCCCAGATAAATGGAAGCAGGCAGTGGTTTCTCCTATTTTGAAGAAGCCTTCATTGGATCCTTCGAAACCGGAGAATTACCGGCCTATTTCCCTACTTCCTTGGCCGGCAAAAGTTATGGAGGCCCATGTTAACCAGGCTCTCTCTGACCATCTCACCCGAGCTAATATCTTGGATGACACCCAGCATGGATTCCGTGCTGGGCATAGTACGGAGACAGCTCTTCTCGTTATGGTTGAACATCTACGTGGGCTGCTGGATTTGGGACAGACGGCGGCGCTAATATTATTAGATCTAAGCGCCGCCTTTGATACTGTCTCACATCCCATCCTTTTGCGTCGCCTAGAGGTGATGGGCATTGCTGGTGCCGCCTTACAGTGGTTCCGCTCCTTCCTTGACGACCGTTCCTTCTGCGTTGCCATACCTCCTTATCAGTCCAAATTCCATCCCCTGGGCCTGGGGGTGCCTCAGGGATCCTCGCTGAGTCCTACGCTTTTCAATCTTTATGTGAGGCCGCTGGCTGATGTCGTCAAGCAGTGGGGCATGACGATGGTCTCTTATGCTGACGACACTCAGCTAGCGGTCACTATCAGCGGGGATGCTGAGTGTGATGCCCCCAGGTTCCAGAGTGGACTGAGAGCGGTGGCGAGCTGGATGAATGTCAATTGCCTCCAGCTCAATGCGAAGAAGACTGAGGTTATGGTTGTCGGGAAGGGGCGAGACCTGTGGGGAGACAGATGGTGGCCACCGGAGCTTGGGCCGGTTCCAACTCCGGTTACGGAGCTGAGAAACCTGGGAGTGTGGCTGGAGCCCGCTCTCAGTTTTGTGGGGCACTCCAAGAAAACTGCAGCCTGCTGTTTTGGAGTTCTTCAAGGCCTAAGATCCATCCTGAAGTTTTTTGACCCCTCCACGAGGCAGCTGGTGGTTCAGGCAACTGTAATTTTTCGATTAGACTACGCCAGCTCCCTCCTGGTAGGGGCAAACCTGGCGGAAATTAACCGCCTCCAACGGGTCCAAAACGCAGCAGCCAGAGCCATAGTGGGCCTGCCTAGGTCCTGCTCTGTTTCCAGCACTCTCCGATCTCTACACTGGCTGCCGGTGAAAACTAGAATTGACTTTAAAGTTCTATGTCTGGCCTTCAAGATTCTGAAGGGTCTAGCTCCTCGGATCCTCTTGAATCTCCTGTCTTTTTATGTACCTTCTCGCTCTCTGAGATCGTTGGGCCAAGCACTTGCGGTGGTCCCGAGATTTAAGTTGAGTCGTATGGGAGGTCGGTCTTTTCGGGTGAAAGCAGCTATCTTGTGGAATTCTCTCCCGTTGGAGATTCACCTTCTGGACGATCTCTTTTTATTCCGTAAAGCTGTAAAGACTGTGCTATTTTAACTACTCCACTTCTGCGTTGTCTGATGTCACTCCTTCTGTTCTGTTTGGTGCGGCTATGTTTATCTTCTCATGCGCCAGGACGCCCCTTAGCTGGGGCAGCTGTGCGCAATACAAATGCCCCTAACATAACATAACATAACATAACATAACATCTGCTCTTTTTTGCCTCTCTAAAATATAAGGGAAATGTGTCAGGCTGTCTCAGTAACTATCACTTGCTCCATTCACAGTACTAAATGTGCTTTCAAATTGCCAAAGGAAATATCGTTTTCTGCCTAGAATCACAGCATGAGTCTGTGTGGACACAGGAATTGTTGTCAGAGATTTTATTTGTGTTGCTGTTGTTCTGTAACACTTGCACTTTCAGGAAAGGGCCAGCTTGTTTTGTTCAAATGTGATGGTTAGCACTCAGCAGAAATCACTATCTCACAAATGAGAGGCAAATGTTAACACATTAGAAATCAACAGGGTAGATTTTCCTTTCAATCTTGTAATCTGTGAGGTAGTTCCTACATGTAAAAAACTCTAATTGACCTTCACCAAAGATGTACTCTTACACACATATCTGCAGTCTTCATGCACTTGTAAAAGTCTCCATGCAGATTTCTCTTGCAACTGACAATACACAGTCACCAGAAACACACTGTTTGCACACATGCAGCAGCTTCTCCTATACTCCCATGCATAATACTCAGCTCTGTGTTGTATTTCAGATAGCAGTGTGTAACGCAAACACATTCAACGTCATCAAGGCTCATTTCCTTTGCTCTACTCTAATCACTCACCCTGTAACACATGCTGATGGTCTCAAGTAGCTATTAGGACATGTGCTCTTTTTTGCCTCTCTAAAATATAAGGGAAATGTGTCAGGCTGTCTCAGTAATTATCACTTGCTCCATCCACAGTACTAAATGTGCTTTCAAATTGCAAAATGAAATATCGTTTTCTGCCTAGAATCACAGCATGAGTCTGTGTGGCCAGCGGAATTGTTGTCAGAGATTTTATTTGTGTTGCTGTTGTTCTGTAAACCTTGCACTTTCAGGAAAGGGCCAGCTTGTTTTGTTCAAATATGTTGGTTAGTACTCAGCTATCGTTTTCTGCCTAGAATCACAGCATGAGTCTGTGTGGACAGAGGAATTGTTGTCAGAAATTTTATTTGTGTTGCTGTTGTTCTGTAAAACTTGTACTTTCAGGAAAGGGCCAGCTTCTTTTGTTCAAATGTGATGGTTAGCACTCAGCAGAAATCACTATCAGAAAAATGAGAGGCAAATGGTAACACATTTCAAATCGAAAGGGTAGATTGTCCATCCACTCCTGCAATGGGTGAGGTAGTTCCTACATGTACAAAACTCCAATTAACCTTTACCAAAGATGTACTCTTACACACATATCTGCAGTGTTCATGCACTTGTAAAAGTCTCCATGCAGATCTCTCATGCAACTGACAATACACAGTCTCCAGAAACACACTGTTTGCACACATGCAGCAGCTTCTCCTACACTCTCATGCATAATACTCAGCTCTGTGTTGTGTTTCAGATAGCAGTGTGTAACACAAACAGAATGAACGTCACCAAGGCTCATTTCCTTTGCTCTACTCTAATCACTCACCCTGTAACACATGCTGATGATCTCAAGTAGCTGTTAGGACATGTGCTCTTTTTTGCCTCTCTAAAATATAAGGGAAATGTGTCAGGCTGTGTCAGTAACTATCACTTGCTCCATCCACAGTACTAAATGTGCTTTCAAATTGCCAAATGAAATAACGTTTTCTGCCTAGAATCACAGCATGAGTCTGACTGGACAGAGGAATTGTTGTCAGAGATTTTATTTGTGTTGCTTTTGTTCTGGAAAACTTTCACTTTCAGGAAAGGGCCAGTTTTTTTGTTCAAATGTGATGGTTAGCAGTCAGCAGAAATCACTATGAGAAAAATGAGAGGCTAATGGTAACACATTTCAAATCAACAGGGTAGATTGTCCTTACACTCCTGCAATGGGTGAGGTAGTTCCTACATGTACAAAACTCTAATTAACCTTTAGCAAAGATGTACTCTTACACACATATCTGCAGTCTTCATGTACTTGTAAAAGTCTGCATGCAGATCTCTCTTGCAACTGACAATGCAGTCTCCAGAAACACACTCTTTGCACACATGCAGCAGCTTCTCCTACAGTCCCATGCATAATACTCAGCTCTGTGTTGTGTTTCAAATAGCAGTGTGTAACGCAAACAAAATGAACGTCACCAAGGCTCATTTCCTTTGCTCTACTCTAATCACTCACCCTGTAACACATGCTGATCGTCTCAAGTAGCTATTAGGACATGTGCTCTTTTTTGCCTCTCTAAAATATAAGGGAAATGTGTCAGGCTGTCTCAGTAATTATCACTTGCTCCATCCACAGTACTAAATGTGCTTTCAAATTGCCAAAGGAAATATCGTTTTCTGCCTAGAATCACAGCATGAGTCTGTGTGGCCAGAGGAATTGTTGTCAGAGATTTTATTTGTGTTGCTGTTGTTCTGTAAACCTTGCACTTTCAGGAAAGGGCCAGCTTGTTTTGTTCAAATGTGTTGGTTAGTACTCAGCTATCGTTTTCTGCCTAGAATCACAGCATGAGTCTGTGTGGACAGAGGAATTGTTGTCAGAGATTTTATTTGTGTTGCTGTTGTTCTGTAAAACTTGTACTTTCAGGAAAGGGCCAGCTTCTTTTGTTCAAATGTGATGGTTAGCACTCAGCAGAAATCACTATCAGAAAAATGAGAGGCAAATGGTAACACATTTCAAATCAACAGGGTAGATTGTCCATCCACTCCTGCAATGGGTGAGGTAGTTCCTACATGTACAAAACTCCAATTAACCTTTACCAAAGATGTACTCTTACACACATATCTGCAGTGTTCATGCACTTGTAAAAGTCTCCATGCAGATCTCTCATGCAACTGACAATACACAGTCTCCAGAAACACACTGTTTGCACACATGCAGCAGCTTCTCCTACACTCTCATGCATAATACTCAGCTCTGTGTTGTGTTTCAGATAGCAGTGTGTAACACAAACAGAATGAACGTCACCAAGGCTCATTTCCTTTGCTCTACTCTAATCACTCACCCTGTAACACATGCTGATGGTCTCAAGTAGCTGTTAGGACATGTGCTCTTTTTTGCCTATCTAAAATATAAGGGAAATGTGTCAGGCTGTGTCAGTAACTATCACTTGCTCCATCCACAGTACTAAATGTGCTTTCAAATTGCCAAATGAAATATCGTTTTCTGCCTAGAATCACAGCATGAGTCTGACTGGACAGAGGAATTGTTGTCAGAGATTTTATTTGTGTTGCTTTTGTTCTGGAAAACTTGCACTTTCAGGAAAGGGCCAGTTTTTTTTGTTCAAATGTGATGGTTAGCACTCAGCAGAAATCACTATCAGAAAAATGAGAGGCAAATGGTAACACATTTCATATCAACAGGGTAGATTGTCCATCCACTCCTGCAATGGGTGAGGTAGTTCCTACATGTACAAAACTCCAATTAACCTTTACCAAAGATGTACTCTTACACACATATCTGCAGTGTTCATGCACTTGTAAAAGTCTCCATTCAGATATCTCATGCAACTGACAATACACAGACTCCAGAAACACACTGTTTGCACACATGCAGCAGCTTCTCCTACACTCTCATGCATAATACTCAGCTCTGTGTTGTGTTTCAGATAGCAGTGTGTAACACAAACAGAATGAACGTCACCAAGGCTCATTTCCTTTGCTCTACTCTAATCACTCACCCTGCAACACATGCTGATGGTCTCAAGTAGCTGTTAGGACATGTGCTCTTTTTTGCCTCTCTAAAATATAAGGGAAATGTGTCAGGCTGTGTCAGTAACTATCACTTGCTCCATCCACAGTACTAAATGTGCTTTCAAATTGCCAAATGAAATATCGTTTTCTGCCTAGAATCACAGCATGAGTCTGACTGGACAGAGGAATTGTTGTCAGAGATTTTATTTGTGTTGCTTTTGTTCTGGAAAACTTGCACTTTCAGGAAAGGGCCAGTTTTTTTTGTTCAAATGTGATGGTTAGCAGTCAGCAGAAATCACTATGAGAAAAATGAGAGGCTAATGGTAACACATTTCAAATCAACAGGGTGGATTGTCCTTACACTCCTGAAATGGGTGAGGTAGTTCCTACATGTACAAAACTCTAATTAACCTTTAGCAAAGATGTACTCTTACACACATATCTGCAGTCTTCATGTACTTGTAAAAGTCTCCATGCAGATCTCTCTTGCAACTGACAATGCACAGTCTCCAGAAACACACTCTTTGCACACATGCAGCAGCTTCTCCTACAGTCCCATGCATAATACTCAGCTCTGTGTTATGTTTCAAATAGCAGTGTGTAACGCAAACAGAACGAACGTCACCAAGGCTCATTTCCTTTGCTCTACTCTAATCACTCACCCTGTAACACATGCTGATGGTCTCAAGTAGCTATTAGGACATGTGCTCTTTTTTGCCTCTCTAAAATATAAGGGAAATGTGTCAGGCTGTCTCAGTAATTATCACTTGCTCCATCCACAGTACTAAATGTGCTTTCAAATTGCCAAAGGAAATATCGTTTTCTGCCTAGAATCACAGCATGAGTCTGAGTGGACAGAGGAATTGTTGTCAGAAATTTTATTTGTGATGCTGTTGTTCTGTAAAACTTGCACTTTCAGGAAAGGGCCAGCTTGTTTTGTTCAAATGTGTTGGTTAGTACTCAGCAGAAATCACTATCAGAAAAACGAGAGGCAAATGGTAACACATTTCAAATTAACAGGGTAGATTGTCCTTCCACTCCTGCAATGGGTGAGGTAGTTCCTACATGTACAAAACTCCAATTAACCTTTACCAAACATGTACTCTTACACACATATCTGCAGTCTTCATGCACTTGTAAAAGTCTCCATGCAGATATCTCTTGCAACTGACAATACACAGTCTCCAGAAATACACTGTTTGCACACATGCAGCAGCTTCTCCTACACTCCCATGCATAATACTCAGCTCTGTGTTGTATTTCAGATAGCAGTGTGTAACGCAAACACATTCAACGTCCCCAAGGCTCATTTCCTTTGCTCTACTCTAATCACTCACCCTGTAACACATGCTGATGGTCTCAAGTAGCTATTATACATGTGCTCTTTTTTGCCTCTCTAAAATATAAGGGAAATGTGTCAGGCTGTCACAGTAATTATCATTTGCTCCTCAACAGAAGTAAATGTGCTGTCAAATTGCCAAGCAAATATCGATTTCTGCCTAGAATCACACCATGAGTCTGTGTGCACACAGGAATTGTTGTCAGAGATTTAATTCATGTTTCTCTTGTTTTGTAAGACTTGGACTCGTAGGAAAGGATCAGCTCATGTGATAGGATTTGAAAACTTGAAAAAAAAATTGTAATGAATTAAAATTACATAAAGGTATTTTTTTTTTAGTTTTTTCCAAGTATTGCTGAGCAACACTGAAAAAATATAAAGATGCCTATAAAGTCAAGAAAGAGAAAAGAAAAGAAGCAACAATTATATTTGAAGACGACTGGTAAAAACAAAATAGGAGGCGAAGCGTGTGTTGGAAAACAGAAAAAGTCTTCTGGTAAGCAAACTAAAGAATTTTTAAAAAATATCTTCCAAAAAAAAAAAAATGATCGAAACATAAATTCAAACAGTGTTTCAAGTACAAAACAACAACAGAGTCGACAGCAAAAAGAAAATGCTAATGTAGACTCAGAAGTAAGAAAGAGTAACTTAATACGGAAAATAGATTTTAAAAACATTCGTCGAAAAATGTTTCAGAGAAGAGTGATGTTAAATTTGCTAAAGGATGTGAAAAAGTATAAGAAAAAAAACAAATTTTATAAGAAAAAGAAATTAATAGAAAATATTGTTACCAAGGCATTAGAAATAAAAAAAAACTATTCATTTTAATTTTGAACAGGATGCGTAGATTAGATAAATTAGTCAATGCAAGAAGTCACAAAGGAAAAGAGAAGTAAAAAAACATAACTTTTGTAAAGTGTTCTTAGGAGAATGGAAGCATAGTTCAAGTACTGAACCATTTTTTAATGAAGAGAGTTATCTTCAAAGTAATAGTTTGTTGCATGCAGTTGAGATGAGGTTATGGGGAGACGTCCTAAAGCCCCAGTGTACACTTGGAATTGTAGTAGTATTTGTACTGTGCGTCAGGAATCTATTGATAAATTACGTGACTTTCTAAGAGAATATAGTAAAAAGAGTATTAAACAGAAAATTAAGGTGCTTCAAAGACTAGATCCATGCAGAGTGAGAGAGAATACTGGTTTGCAAGGACATTCTCTGGCTTGTCTATTTAGGAAAGTGTGTCAAAGTGTTTTTCACCATTTTAGGATGCTCGCTGTTCATCATACTGAAATGAGAAAGTTTGTGAGAACATTGTATTTTGCTAAAAGTCCAGCACTAAAGTTGAATGAGTTGAATAATGCTCTGTTCCGTGGATCTGTATCAGATGTAGTGAGATTCAGTTTTGTTACTTTGGTCCAGAACAAGAAAGTGCAGAAAATGATACAGTTATTGATGAAAATGTAGAAGAGAATGTAGAACTTACTGTTAGTAAAAATTTTGATGATGAAATGACAAAATTTGCTATCATCTCTAATGAAAGACCAAATATTACTTGTATATGTTGCCGGAGAAGCCATTACAAAATTCAAACAAGGAATGTTGATCTGTATAAAAAAAGTGAAAATGAAGATAATTATAAGTGGAAAGATTTTGCAACATATATATTTCTTGAAAATTGTTTTGAATTGGGTGAAGATCAGCGTATTTGTAAATACTGTTATAACAAGTTAGAAGAAAATAGAATGCCAGCAAGAGCTGTACATAATAAATTAGAATTGGTTGAAATTCCTCCAGAGCTTTCGGATTTAAATACGTATGAGTCTATACTTATTCAATGTGTCCATCCGTTTCAGACCATAGTGCGTATGGAGCCAAAAACTGGTAAATTACCACCTTCGGATTTACAAAGAGGTTTAAAAGGAAGAGTTGTCTATTTGCCATTGGATTTGAAAAAAAATATGGAAACAATTGATGCAGATACTTTGGAAACTGAACCATTAGTTATTCTGGTTAATGGTGTACCTACGAAGAATAAGAAAATTTGGCAGGAGCTGGTGGATGTACGAAAAGTACAAAGAGCAAATTTGTATTTGAAAAAAAATAATAAATGGTATGAAGCCATTTATATGGATGAAGATGAAGAAGAAATACTAGAAGACACAGGAATACCAACTGGGCAAATAGAAAAAGTGGATAAGTCAAAAGAAGAAGAAATTTATGAACATTTCAGCATACATCCTCTTCATTCTAAAGAAGTTATGGGAAACGCTATTGATCTGTTTCAGATGAAGAAAGCAAAAGGAACTCCTGTAAGTGTATGGGAGGAGAGCTTGGAAGCTCGTTGTTTTCCCCAACTGTTTCCTACAGGAGAAGGTGGACGATATGATGAACGTCCAGTATAGATTCCTGCTTCGGAGTATCGGACTACAAGATTATATGCAGAAGATCCAAGATTTCATCAAAGTATTCCTTATTTGTTCCATCTTTTATTTGAAAGTGACTTGTCTGCACTATCTTATGCAGTAAATCACATTTTAAAAACTGGAGTACATCTACACAATGTGTCTGCGAAGGATTTTATGAACAAAGTGCAACAGCGAGAAGATCATTTGGAATCTCAATTGATCAATCTGATGGCTTGTCAGCATGGAACTAATGAATATTGGTACCGACGCCATGGAGAATTGAAGTGTATGTTACGGAATTTAGGAACTCCTACATGGTTCCTTACCCTGAGCTGTGCTGAGTACGCTTGGGATGATTTACTGGATTTTCTGCGAGAGGCAAATTCAAACATTGAAAACATCCAATACAAGACAGCAGGAGAATTGTGCTCATTAGATCCAGTTAATGTTTGCAGATATTTCAATCACAGATTTGAGGCTATGATGTCCTTCATCTGCAATAAAAAAAATCCACCTCTTGGAGAAGTTGTGGATTTCTTTTGGAGAAAAGAGTACCAAGCAAGAGGTGCTCCACATATTCATATGCTGTTGTGGATCAAGGATGCCCCAAAATTTGGCACAGATGCTGATGAAGCAGTTTTATCTTTCATTGAAGGATATGCAACATGTGCTATACCTAAAAGCACAGAAGAGAAAAACTTAAAAGAGAAAGTTTTACGCTTCCAAAGTCATCGGTGTGGAAAATACTGTCGACGAAAGTACAAGAGTAAAGATAAATTCTACACAAAATGTCGATTTGGATTTTCCACGACCTGTTCTTTCAAAAGGAAGAGTAAACAGTTTTATGTCAGCTGTGCGACATACTATTACAAGAAAATCGCCTAAGAATACCTACAACCTAAGAAGAAAAGAAGAGTCAAAATATATAAATGACTACAACCCAGTCATTTTATCCATGTGGAATGCTAACATGGATATACAGTATGTGGCTGACAATTCTATTGCTGTTGCTCGGTATGTCACGTCTTACATCACTAAATCTGAGAAAACGGAATTGAAGGAAATGTGTGAAGAGATTTCTCACGAGAAGACTGTCAGTAAGAAGCTATACAGTTTCAGTTTAAAGATGTTATCGCATCGAGAAATTGGATCCTACGAATGCTCAGATAGGTTATCATCTGCAAGCCTGTACTCGAAATCCAGAAGAATAATTTGGGTAAGTTTAGGCCTTGCAGGAATGCGAAATCGGGTACTGAAATCTATTCGAGAAATTGAGTATTTAGCAGAGTTCGAACCAGAAAGTACAGACATTTTAAGAACAAACATGTTGGACACATATTACCCACAAAGAAGTCATCACCTTGAGAACATGTGTCTTTATGAAGTGCTGCAGAACTTCATTTTTAAACGGAATGCCACAGAAGATATCAACAATGGAAAATATGAGGAGGGATGTTTGGTGAAGCAAACAAAAGGAAGTTTGATAAATCACCGGAAGCTGAGTTGCGACACTCCTGACAAAAAGGAATTTTACTACTTGGCACTTTTGCAGCTGTTTAAACCATGGCGTTCAGAGGACGAACTACTTGGAGAATTCCAGAGTTATGAAGATTCCTTCAGTGCTAGCAAAGACAGCATAGAATGCAGTACTTTCACAACTTATGTTCAAATGTTAAATGAAGAAATTGAACAAGAAGCAACAATTGCAGCTGAAGTAGCTAGAGACAGTTCTCAAGACAGTCAAAGTTCTGGGACATTCAGTCAAGATCCTCTAGGACAACCAATCGTAGAAAATGAAGCAGCCATAGCCATGAATGAAGTGGAAACAGCTATGCATCAAGCTCAGGAAGAATTAGTAGACTTAACATATTTGGAGCAGCAACTGAATGAAGAACAAAAACAAATTTATGAAGAAGTCAGGAAAAAAATTGATCATGGATTACTACATGAAAAGAAAGAGTGCACATGCACATCATTTGAACCAATCAGGATGTATGTGAGTGGACAAGCTGGAATTGGAAAAAGTTTCTTAATTAATGTAATTAGAAGCTACCTACAGAAGAAAATGGATTCCATTTTGTCTTGTGTTGTTACTGCTCCAACTGGGTTAGCAGCGTATAACATAAAAGGAGTTACCTTACATCGTTTGCTAATGTTACCAGTAGAGCATGAGAATAAAATACAGTACCACAAACTAGCAGGAGAATCATGCTTGGAAGTTTCAAGCATATTGAAGAAATTGAAAGTACTCATTATTGATGAGGTAAGCATGGTATCAAACTTAATGCTTGCCTTTGTGCATTTAAGAATGCAGCAAATTCTGAAGACAGAAGTGTGGCTCACTGGTTAGAGGAGGCAGACCTGGAAGCAGAGGTCAGCCCGGGACCAGGGTTCAATTCCCGGCTCGGCTGGGTCTTGAATCCATAAATGTCCATGGACTCGATAATTCTCGCTCCAGTGCATTCTCGATTCATGGGTTCACACTCTGCGACTCTGGGCAATAGCTTGCTTAATCTCCACATGGGCCCCTCGCGGCGGGATGCCTGGCTTTCACCTTGCGGATGCCCTGCCGGGTTATCTCACAGGGGAATACCAGGACGGGTTCCCTATGCAAGCGCTTAGAGACCGCTTGGTGATTTGCGCTATATAAATTCCCTTACATTTACAGAGTATGACGTGTTATTTGGAGGAAAACACGTCATAGTTTTTGGGGATCTTTTGCAACTTACTCCAGTTAAAGGACAACCGGTATTCCATACTCTTACACATGAAGACACGAAAAAGTTGTTAGGAAGTATAGGCAATGTAAATATTTGGACATATTTTGAGTATAAGGAACTCATTACCAATAGGAGGCAAGCCAATGATGAGGACTATGCAAGTATTCTGAAAGATATAAGAATTGGACTACTCACAGAACATGGCAGAAAAGCATTACAGAGTCAATTGCTGAGTAATTTGTTTACAACAGAAGAAATAGTTCCAGAGACAATATACAAGAAAATTGCTGAAAAAAATACTGTAATCTGCTTAATGCCAACACTACTTGAATGCTCTGTATTCAATCAAGAACTTTTGAAATTGGAAAATGAAGAGATCATAAAACTGGAAGCTGTGGATAAAATTCAACATGAACGAATAACTATTATATTGACAGGCAAATTGGCTACTAAATTGGATTCTCTGGAGAAAAACATTTAAAAAACAGCTGGTTTGGAAAAGAATCTTTATGTGTGTATGAACTGTAGAGTAATTTTAAGACGCAATTTGGATGTAGAAAAAGGTTTAGTGAATGGAGCTATGGGTAAAGTTGTGGGTTTTGTAAAGAACCAGAAAAAAGATGGAATTGAATTCTTAAAAATAAAATGTGATCAGATTGACGAGGTTAAAGTGATTAGTAGTTGTTCAGTTCGTTTTTTGCTAGTGAAAGACTTATATGTACGTAGGAAGCAGTTTCCGATTTCTCTAGCATATGCTGTAACTATTCACAAGTCTCAAGGATTAACTGTTGATAGTGCTTTTGTAAACATTGGGTCTACTGTGTTCAAAGAAGGTATGGCATATGTTGCTTTGTCACGAGTGAAAAAATTATCTGGTTTATTCATGATAGACTTTGATGACTCAAAAGTAAGTGCTGATGCAAACTGTGTAAAGGAGTATAATAGATTAAGAAAAAGCTATGCTCCTCATTTAGGTCAGTATCCTGTGTTTGAAAAACATGTTGTTTGTCGGAAAAGGAGATTTGAGAGTATCTGTAATGAGGATGTACAGAAGAGAAAACAAAAAGACAGTTATGGGACTGCAAGCAAAAAGAAAAAGGACAGTGTGGAAGAGGTTGTTGGTTGTCATTTTGAAAATAGCTCTGGTGTCAACTGCTACGCAAATGTAGTGCTGAATGTTGTATTTTATCTTGAAACTTTGCAAGAGCAGATAATACTAAATCATGAGCAAAGATTCTGTTCTTTGCTGAGTCTCCTTTATGAGAAGCTGAGTAATGATAAAAATAAAATAGAAAGTGCTTGTGATGTTAGAAATCTTTTAGATGTATGTTCTGGATGTACACAGTTTACACAAAATGTCCAGCAAGATGCACAGGAATTCTTGATGTATATACTGATGGTACTGGAAGATGAAGGAGTAGAAGTAGAAAATTTGTTTGGTGTCTCTTATAAATGGGAACATTGTTGTGATAACTGTGTGAACACAAGCAGTAGTAATGTAGATTCTGAAAGGTTCATATATTTACCATTACCAGAAAGTAAAACAGTGACTTTTAGTAAATTAGTTAAAGATGCTAATCACAACATGGAATGTTCTAAATGTAAATCTGAAATGTTGTCAACGTTATTTTTAAAGAAATATGGACAGTATGTAATTTTAATGGTACAACGTTGTAGAGCTGATGGAACAAAATTGGAAACTTTACTAAAGAAGTTTGTTGGCAACCAATTATCCATATCTGGGAAAACTTTTGTTACAGTTGGAATAATTTTTCATGATGGTCCTTCTATAACTTCTGGTCATTTCACAGTTTATCTCAAATGTGAAAAAGGATGGACACTGTGTAATGATTCGCAATTGATTTTCAAGCAACGTTTGCCTTATGATTTACCCAATTCTTACTTAATTTTTCTGAAACCCAAATTTTAAATACTAATATCATCATCGGAAGAAAGCATTATTAAAATTTAAAAGGATTAAAATTGGATATTTCACTCAAAAGGGATTTTAAACTTACCATTTGGCCTTAAGGAAAGGTAAAACAAACAATTGTGGACTTCTTTGACAGATATTATTTTGGAAAATGTTCGTTTGCAACAAGGTTTACAGACGTTATTTTTTGAAAATTGTTATTGTTCTTAAAAGGTATTTTTGACATTTCTATTAAGGTATGTTTTAGTGAGGATACATTTGGGGCTTTTTTAAACAATCTTTCAGATTGTTTTTTTTTTTGCCCGCTGTTAAATGATGAATACAATTGATTTCACTATTTTCAGTGAAAATCAAAACATTCTGAAAACAGCAAAAAAAGGGCAAAAAATTGCTTTGCTAAATATGAAAAAACATGTACTGTTTAATAAAGTGTATTGTTGAATATTAATACTTTTTTTCTTTTTTTCAGAACTAGAAAGAAAATTTAGAAGATGTAATTCAGTTTTCTTTGCAATTAAATAAAAACATTTAATTCTAAATTACTTATTTTGATGGTCAGGTAAGTTTAACATATCTGTATGTGTCACTGCTTTTGTTTCATGCTTCCTTTTCTTCACCTCTCCTTACTCTGCTTTTCTCATTTCTCTTCTCACTCTCTCTTCCTGCTTTACTACTCTTTTGTAACTCCCTCACTCCTTCTCTACTACTCCCCTACCTTTACTACCTCCATCACTAATTTTTCATCCATGTTTCTTTCTCTGTATCCATATGTCTTAGTCTTTTTAACTGCCTTACTCCTTCTCAGTTGTTTGCTCTCTGTCTCTGTATCTGTCACTCTCGGTTTGTCTGTTATACCCTTAATTTCCTTAACATCTCTGGGGCACATTTACAAGCCACCTGCGCCACCACTACGTCACTTTTCTTGACGTACTAGTGGCACAGGGTGCTTTTCCATATTTACAAGGAGAGGATAAGCCTCTCTGTGTGTCTTTTCCTCTCCTTGTAAATACAGCCAATTCAAATGCAGCACTAAAATGAGCTATTATCTTTTTTGGGTACCTATACATAAGTACTGATGCAGAGTTTAAAGTTTAATAGGAAGACTCTCTTCCCTTCATCTGTGAAATGTACACCATCTCTTTTTTAATTACTTTGCCACTCCCCTCTCTTTGTCAGGGAGTCCCTGAAGGTTTACTAAAGGTGAAAGAAATGATTTTTTTTTTTTTTAAAACCCCATTGGGTGCGCGCAGGGTGCGCGCACCCAAAAAAACAACCAGAGAAATAGATTCAAAAAACAAGTTTTTGTGTTTTGATTTTAGGTGGCTCTAAAAAGAGCCCTTGAGTTAATGTAGGGACAGTGGAAGAGAAAACCGAAGAAAAAAAAATAACACAATTATGGCCTTTCGCAAGGATGCTCCTCAAATTTTCTTTGAATGAGATCAATACTGCTCTCACCCAAAGTAATAAGAGTACCACAATCCATGCAGTGTGTACTCATCCTCCCAAAACAAGGACGAATATCCAGAGGTGTGGAAGAAGGTGAAGGCACCATTGCAGAAGAAGTGCTCGCCTGAGCTGCCGAAGATGTGCTCGGCTGAGCTGCTGCAGATGTCGTCGGCTGAGCAGGTGGAGGGTTTGCTCCAGAAGCTTGACAAAAAGTCACAGGATGCATTGCCTCAACGTGCCTCATCATAGTGTGAATACTAAAGGAGTACTTCTTATTAGCATTCCCACGTGACAAAGTACGCTGACACAGTATGCAGGTGACCTTTGGTGCATTCACCTTCTTTTGTCCCTCAGGAAAAGTGAAAAACTGCCATATAAAGGAGTCTTTCTGCTTCCTCTGCCTCTGTCTCTCAAGAGTGTCCTGTTCACTCTCAGAAGGTGGCTGGTGCTCTGCCATTGTCTCACAAAAACAGAGTAGCTCCTTCTCCAAGGGAATCAGGACTAACAATGAGGGGGGTGGGTGTGATTTTGGAAGAATATGGAACTGAAAGTACTTTGAACCAATGAAAAGTGATGTTTCTTGATCACATGACTTGCCATGAGGGGATTGGGTGTGGTGTTGAAACAATCTGAAACTGAAAGTAATGAAAACCAATTAAAAGTGTTGTTTTATTATTCACATACCCGAGGTGCGCGCACTGAGCAAGCTCCGAGCGCGCACGGTGCAATTACGCATGCGCGAACGCGTACACGCGCATGCGCATATGTATTATGCGCGTACGTAACGCGCATACGCAGCACGCGCGTATGCGCGAACGTCAGCGCACGTACTCTACGCGTATAGGGAAGTGTACCGCGTGGAGCACGTACGACGCACGCATGCGTACGTACGCATGCCTACTGGGTGCGCGCTGCGAGCGCGCACTAAAACGTATGTATGCGTACGTAGATAACATACGCCTGCATACATGAAAACGTACGCAAACGTATTAGGTGCGCGCTCTGAGCGCGCACCCTAAGAATTTTTAGAAAAAAAAAAAAGTGGACATAACTTAATAGAAGATATTAACTATGCTGTTCAACTTTATCCAAATTCAAAGTAAAAAAAAAATGAGCCACACCAAATTAAAGGATACAGATAATTTATAAATGTATACATAGGGACATTTTTGAAAAAGAAATATATAAAAAATATAATTAAAAAATTCTAAAACTAGCATTTAAAAAACCTTTGAAATTCACTGAAAAACCATAGGTTTCACACACGTTATAGTTAGGAATTAGCATTTAAAAAACCTTGCAAATTCACTGAAAAAACCATAGGTTTCACACACGTTATAGTTAGGAATTAGCATGTAAAAAACCTTGCAAATTCACTGAAAAAAACATAGGTTTCACACATGTCATAGTTAGCTGGTCATTTTACTCGTAAAAAACCAATGAAATTCCCCCGTTATAGTTAGTTCAGCTAACTATAACTCGCACGCGCGCAATTCACTGCTGATGACGTCACATATTACATCACTCATGACATGGTCAGTGACATCACTCATGACATCACTGATGACATCTCAAATGACATCACTGATGACATCAATAAAGTCCTTGCCTCGAATTCCGGAGTGTGCTGTGCTTTTTCCTGAGTTGGAGGAGGCGTTGGACTCATATATATATATATATTCACTGAAAAAACCATAGGTTTCACACATGTTATAGTTAGCGGAAATTTTACTGATAAAAAACCAGTGAAAGTGCCCCGTTATAGTTAGTGCTGGCAACTATAACTCACGCGACCGCAATCCTCTGCTGATGCTAATACTGTATTTAGACACTTATTTGCCCATGTCTTCTTCCATACATTTTTAGCTATACATATATTACAAATATTTTTTTTTCATAAAGACACATATGTCATCAGCAGAAGATTGCGGTCGCGTGAGTTATAGTTGCCAGCACTAACTATAACGGGGCAATTTCACTGGTTTTTTATCAGTAAAATTTCCGCTAACTATAACATGTGTGAAACCTATGGTTTTTTCAGTGAATTTGCAAGGTTTTTTAAATGCTAATTCCTAACTATAACGTGTGTGAAACCTATGGTTTTTTCAGTGAATTTGTACGTTTTTTTAAATGCTAAGTTACTTTACGCCATTCGAGGCGTGCGCGCCCACTTAACGCAGTTCGTTCCGTGCACGGTTTTTATCAACTTTAATAAGCCCTGTACATTTGGTGGCCTTCGGCCACCAAAAGCACAGGGGGTGGGGTCAATGTGGATAGTGTTTTTTTTATTTTGATTTTATAATTTCATGTTGCCAAAATTTATTTTTTTTTACCTATTAATAAGCCCTGTACATTTGGTGGCCTACGGCCACCAAAAGCACAGGGGGTGGGGTAAGTGTGGATAGTGTTTTTTTTGTTTATTTTTTTTACCGTACGCTTACGGTAAGCGTACGGTAAGCGTACTCGGCGAAATTGCCGAAAAAAAAATAAAACCGTTTTTGCTCTTGGGGGATGTTTGGGGACTCCCTCAACATGACTATTTGGGAGGGAGTTGTCAAAACAGCCCCGTAACATGTTTTTGGCCATCTTGTTTGATAAACAACACTCAGTGCGAGAGACAAAATGGCGGCCGCCGCTTCCTGGTTTCAGCCGATTCGAATGTTTACTAAGATCTAAGAGCCAATCAGAATCGCGCTCGCGCACGCCACCGTACGCTTACGGTAAGCGTACGGTAAGCGTACCGTAAGCGGGCTCAGATATATATATTGATTTAAAGGCTATTTTCTCAGAATCTACTGAACAGATTTACACCAAACCTACAAAAGGCACTTCCTTGACCTAGGGACTACCTCTCTGCCAAATTTCTAGTAATTCTGTTCAGCCGTTCGGGCTGTAGCTCGTTCTAAAGGTCCTATGGAAAAATGCATGGGAAAAACGCGTTTTGGGACCCCCCTTTTATCTCAGCCCCCGCTTGACGAATCCCCCCGAGACTTTCAGGGTAGGAGCGGAGCGTAGCGCCCCACCTATTTTGAGAAATTCGCGAGGATTCATCGACCGGCGCCAAAGTTATTCAAAATAGAATGTTGAGGTTTTCCTATGGAAAAGGGGTCCTAACTATAACTACCTACTGGCGACCGCCAGTAGGTAATATATATATATATATATATATATATATATATATATATATATCCAAAACACTTTTCCCAGCTCTTCCCGCTTCCCATCCGGCAAGTCAGCGAAGAGAGAGTCACGGACACCCGTTTTCTTTGTGGCAAAATCAGGTCTTTATTCAGTTACAGCTTTACGACGCGTTTCGGATAACAAAGTATCCTTGTTCACATGCGGAAGTGCAGTCCGCCAGCAGTTTTTATACCCAAATTTTTTGTGTGTAAGTGCATTCTGTCACGTGATAATAGACATAGACAACACCTTCATTTAGCGCTGGTTACTTGCCAAACGATTGGCAAGTTTACAATCATAGACATGAATGCAGTTAGATTCTCAATTGACAAATTAAGTTGGTCACATGTATAAATACATTGTATATAGCGCCAAAAAATGGATGCATAAATGCCTGGAATATAAAACAGCATACATAAACATAACTTTTATATATACGGTGTATAGTGATTCTATGCAAAAATCCAGTAATATGTGGAATATTTGAGATGAAATATATATGGTATCCTGTGTTTCCCTCGCCTTCGTTACATCGCCATGACCAAGGGGCACAGTTTGGCAGCACTCCACAAAGCAGGACCACACTAGGTTGTAGCTCTTTGGAAATCTTTTTTAATGTTCTTCTTTCCGCACTGTTTTCTTCAATATAATGTGCAAAGTGCAATCAGTGCATCAGAGAAAAACTACATACGCATTTCGGCCAGAAGCCTTTGTCCGGGTCACCGAGTGTAAATTGCATTTAAGGAGGTAGGATAACCCCTCCCTTCACCATGGAAAAAAGAACACACATAACATTTTTGTAAACATCACAATTTCGGAATTTGAAACAAGGACTCCAAGACAAAAGTCGAGGTGAGGAAAGGGTAAGGGTAAAGGCATGGGATTACTGAGTGTTGACTGAACCATGCTATCGAAGGTAAAATACCCATTGTAAATCCATATAGCGCAATTGCCTAAATATGTGGCTCATGTGCTGATAATAAAGTACATATGTTTTTTACCTCTGCATCATGATAATTCTTTCATTTTTTGTTTATTATGAGTTATACAAGGATTTTCAAAATGTAAACAATGTTATTCTTAGAGGTTTCAATGTTCATCTGTCTATCACTGCGAATAAAGTTCAAATGTAAAAATGGCACAATGTTAGAGGTGAACAAGACGTATTGAGTATTCACTTGTATATATGAGAACATTCTAAATATAAGGTACGTATATTTGTGCTCTCTGAGATTATATAGTTTAATTATATAGTGCAAGTGGCTTCTGTTCTTTGAAGCTTCTATTTTCATAAGTCTATCAGTAAGAGTAAAGTGCAAGTGCAAGCAATATCATGGTATTTAGAAATACAGAGGAGACGTATAAGATAATGACTAATGTACATGAATCACATTCAAGATAAGAAGTATGTGTGCTTTTTCTCTCTAGAATCACACCATTTTATTAGAGATCTCAGTTAAAATTTTATAAAGTGCAAGTGACTTTGCTCTGAGAAGCTCCTATGTATGTTTGGTCTGTCAACCAGAGTAAGGTGCAAATGTAATACATCTTATTATATATGAGATAAAGTGGCTGTGCAATGCTTACAGGATGTTTATAACGCCCAAGTATTGCGCTCTTTCGAATGCCCATTATCGACTATCTGTGATCCAAGGTAAAGTGCATGTGCAGTAAAAAGTATCAGGGAAGGTATGTAAGTGAAGGGACTATATATATATATATATATATACAACCCAGTGGCTCTTGCCACTGGGTAGCTATTGTTAAAACCACGTTTAAATAGGAAATAGATTTCCCCATGCAATTTTTTATAGGACAATTGAGCAGCAATACTGCAAAAATGACTGAATGGAATTACACCAAATTTGGCAGAAAGTTAGATCTTTACCCAGAAATTGTACTTTTTGTCATTTGGCATAAATATATTTTGTAGTTTTTTTTTTAGAAATTAAGATTTAAAAATGTATGTATATTTAGAGACATGAATGTTCCACTGATCCAGCAGATCTAAAGGTAAGATCTGATCCGCTGCTACAACATCAACAAAGATTTAGCTGCAGCCATTTTATGACTCAGGGACTCAGTCCCCTGTCCTACAAAAAAGAATTTTAAAAAACCTTTCTTTTTTTATGTTACAGCAGATCCACGGAGGGCCAGCAGTAACACAGTCCCGTCAAAAAAAGAGTGAGCTCCTACACTATTGAAATATATGCCCCCCCAGGCTCATGTTTGCTTGGAGTCAGCGCAAGCATTTATTTTCGAGAGTGGGATGCAACCTCTCATCCCTGAGGGATTTTAAGGGCCCAGGGACCTAATCCCCCTGGCCAATATGCATATTGATGGGGAGGGGGCCTGGAGCCCTTCTCACTGAGCAGGAGCTGCTCATTTATTATGGCAAGGAGTGCCCCATTATGCCCAGAAAGGGCTTTTTAATTATATCTTTGATCCTGGTGTTGCTCCTAGAAGGTGCAGGGCCATAACCAAGGCTTCATTTGAATGTTGTGGGGGGCTGCAGGAATCTCAATAGCCCCAAGTAATATTTTGGTGCAGGGCCTGACCGCAGACCTGGCCCAGCCCCACATGGCACAAGGACAAAGGCTGTGTGCGGTGTGGGGTTGGTCACCTGCGGGGTGGCACAGTGATTTTTATTCGACTTTACAATAAAAAAAATAGAACTTTACTGAAAAATGGTTACAGTGACGTTACAGTTAGGAATTAAAATAATAGCTCACTTTACCTTAAAAGAAACCTTAGAAATTCACTGAAAAAAACCCTAACTAGTTACCTCACATATCAAATCACTCATGATGTTTTATGACATCATTGATTTCACTGCAACATCTGAAATTACATCATTGATAACACTGTGCATGGGGTTGCAAGTTATAGTTAGGGCATCAGTTATAGTTACTTCAGATAACAATAACTTGTGAATATCAATGGTTGTGAATATCCACATTCATCAGAACATGACTGACACTTACAGAAGGATTTGAAGTATTAAAAGCTACATATTCAATGGAGTATCATTACTTTTTTTTAAACACCCAATTACATGCTTGGATCTCCATATCATGTGCAATGCAGGTGTAAAGAGAAACCACATCTAATGACCAGATATAACTTGGTTTCCAGGGGATCTCCCCTATCTTTTATTAAATCAGTGCTGTCTCAACAATAAGATGGGGAATTTAATACTGAGGGCAATATAAAAAAAGGTTTGGATTAAAAGTGAAGGGTTCTATTTTCATCCTGGTTGGCAATTTTGTAGTGCTAAGATAAGGATATGATTCACGTTTTATTTTTTTAACTGGTGCAAAAACTCATTAAAGATTGTTTTAAAGATAAGATCTTGACTTCACCAATTGAACAATGGGTAAACTTTACTCGTAAACTTGTCAAACCCCAGGACACTAAATTTGAAGTTAAGGAGAATCAAATCACACAAAGAGAGAAAAGGAAATCAGATATTAATTTATCTTATACAATTAAAAAAACTGAGAAGGACTCGTAACAGCTTAAGAAGATAGATTACCAATTTCCCGCATAATGACGAATTACCAATTAAATTAAAAGCCCTAAACCAGAATTTGAGGATACTGATCTGGAATGAAATAAATCAAGCTAAGCAAAACTTGTAGTCAAAACTTTTTTACGCAAGTAACCAAACAAATTCAAGGGAATTTTGGAAAACGATAAATGGCTTAGTGAGACCTAATAAGTTAGTGGTTTCATCTACACTAACGGAAAAAGAACGGGCTAGCTTTCTTGTAAATCATCTAAATTCTGATTGGAAAAAAACAATAATAATAAGGGAAGGTACCCAGAGTGGGATAAATACACCAAATTACGACATTGATGGTCAAATTGACATATCTAAATCTCAAGTCACTAAATTAATTACAAAACAGAAAGATGGAGCATCAGGACCTAATGGTATTCTGTTTGCCCTCTACAAAGAAAAAATGGCTTTATGGTCAGAACACCTCACGGAAGTGTTTAAAGAAATAGTACGGACAGGAAATATGCCAGAATCTTGGAGAGGGTCATTAATATCCCCTATTTATAAAAAAGGAAATTGGGCCCACCCTGAAAACTATCGATTAATAACATTACAAGACATAGATGCTAAGTTGTTTGCAGGGATCTTACTTATAAATCTCGCAGAATGGGAAACGGATAATAAGATATTACCTCTGAATCAGACTGGGTTTGTTAAGGGACTTGGAACTACAACAAATATATTAGCCTTATCACTTTTAATGGATAAAACAATTTTAATGAAACAACCTTTGTACTTGTGCTTTGTAGATTTTAGATCTGCTTTTGATTGTGTGCACAGATGCCTTTTATGGAGGAAATTGCAGCAAAAACATATTCCGAAGCAATTGCTAAAACTAATTCAACTTTTGTACACCAATACATGGGTTAGAGTGCGGATGGGGGATGGTCAAACACTAACAAAGGAAATAATAACAACAGCAGGTCTTAAGCAGGGGTGTGTATTGGCCCCTCTACTTTTTAACTTGTTTCTAGCGGATTTAACGGAGGCCCTGGATGAAATAAATGCACACCCGCCTAAAATATCTGGCAAACAAATTTCTAATCTGCTATATGCAGACAATGTCATACTCCTAAACCAAACAAAACTGGGATTACAACGCCTAATAGATCGAATAGCTTCATACTCAAAAGAAAACGGAATGGGGATAAATGAAACCAAAACTAAAGTTATGGTTATCACTAAAAATGTGAGATTAAACTATAAATCCAAATGGTTTCTGGAGAATATCCAATTAGAACAAGTTGAAACATACAGGAACTTGGGAGTAATATTCGATGACAATGGAAAATTTCGCCCACAAAAATTAGATATACAAAGGAAAGCAAATGCTTTGACAGCAGCATTTAGGATTCTGCAGAAATCACTAGGAAATCTTACTTATCGCCCCCTTTTAAAGGTTATATCGGAAAAACTCCTCCCTACGCTGACATATGGTAGTGAGGCATTAGGTGGGAAAGATACTGTGATTATAAACAATGCAGTTTCAAAAACTTTTCAATACCTTTTTCATCTACCAAATAATGCATCGCCTGCACAAATAAGGCTGGAGTTTGGTCTAAATAACCAGTTGTATGCAAGAAAGGGCCAATTTATCAAAGTATGGAACAGGATAAAAAATGATCATGAAAATCAAATGTCTCAGCTACTGTGGCAAGAAATAAATAACAACAGATAATTAAAAGCCTGGAAATATTTAAATATAGCGCTGGAAGAATTTGATGTGACAATAAACAAGGAATTGTTCAAAAAGGCAATCAACAGATTAACAAATCAACTATCAATTGTACGAGATAAAGACCTATTGGCTAAAAGAAAACATGCATGGCCAATAATTAGTGGGTGTACAAAAAAGCAGATTCAAGCATATTTAGAAATACCATGGTCATTAAAAACAAACAAATCTTTATAAAGGCAAGATTTGGTGTACTACCTGGACTATGCTATCTTCCCCCATGGATAAAGTCGGAAGGGGCCACTTTATGCTGATTATGTAAAACCGGAGAGGAGAATATTATTCATTTATTATGTATCTGCCCCGAACTGCAAACTGAAAGAAAAACTAGACTTAACCCCTTCGGCGCTCATGACGGAACGGTTCCGTCATGAGCGTCGGTTGAGCTGTGCTCATGACGGAACCGTTCCGTCATGACCACGCCCGCGCAAGCAGCGCTCAGCACAGCGGGGGAATCCGCCCCGCATGGAAGGGGTTAAGATACTTTTTAATGCGCGAGGAGTAAGGTCATGTAGGCAAGCTTTGATAAGGTGTCTGCATTCTAATGATATAAGTATGAATTCTGCTTTTGTAAAGTTTTTAGTAAGAGTAAGAGCCAAATTGGAAGATCACAATTAAGAAAACATTAGCACAGTATGAAACTTTGTTTACATTATGAAATTGGTATATTTTTATTGTAACTGGTTTAGAATTTGATGCTGTATTTTTTATCTTATTTTTTTTTTTAAATAACAATTTTATTGAAAATAAAAACCACAACATTGCAGCAGTAATGACACTTAAATAACTCCTTCGCAGGTAAAATACACATCCGGACTTTGGAGACAGCAAGCCATACACCCAGGGCAGTATGCCTGGAATCAAATCGAGCAGTAAAACATTACAGAGGTGGTCACATACACATATTTGGATCGGGGTGCTCCCCATACACAGCATTTGAATGGTGGTCTTGAGCTATTAGGTCACAGCGTTTGCCCCTACTTGATCTAGGATGGCTTGTCTCTCCCTACTAAGTTCCACTGTTGGAGAGATACAAATGTCTCCCCGATATTTATTCCATCGCCCCCACTTGCGATCCCACCTCCGCGGACAGCCTCTACTTTTGTAAACCGTTTGCTCCGACACCATGGCCTGATCCATATCTGTAGCCCAGTCGCGCAGCCGCAGCATGGTGTCTACTCCCCACTTCTGGGCAATGTTCCTTTTTGCAATGGCCCAACCCCCCGCCACCCACTCCTGTTCCACCTGAGTGAGGTCTGTATCGTCCCACACATTAAGGAGGCAGAGCTGGGGGGAAGGGGCGACAGGTTTATCTATCGCCCTCACCATCTGTCGGGTGACTTCTATCCAGTATTGCTGGATGTGGGGGCATGTCCATAGTATGTGCAGGAATGTACCTGTCTGGTGACAGTGCCGTAGGCAGAGTGCGTCTGGACGTCTACCCAATGTACACAACAGTGTGGCATCGAAATACACCCGGTGCAGAATTTTGAGTTGCACCAGGCGGAGTCGCATCGGTATCGCCACCTCACGAGGGGAAGCTAGAGCGTCAATCCAGTCGTCATCAGCCATTTCACCCAAGTCCGCCTCCCATCTGGCCCGCAGTTTATGCATTGGGTCAGTACGATTATTAACTAACTTTCTATAGGTCAGGGAGATAGCCCTGCGGTCCATGGGATCCAGCAGCAGCCTGTCCTCCAGAGGAGAGGAGTCGGGGAGGGGGGTGCCGGCGGGGTGAGCGCCGTCGATAGCATGACTGATTTGAAGATATCGATAATATTCTGAGGGCGCGAGTTGGTATTTGAGCTGAAGCTCATCGAATGACGCCTTTTTGCCTTTAATCCATACATCCCCCACCGTAAAGATGCCAATAAGGTCCCATTTATCAAAAACTGCGCAGGTGCTCAGACGCCCCAGACAATCAGGTTCCCAGAGTGGGGTGGCCTTAGACAGCCGCCCACGCCAACCCATGCGCCGCTGGAGCCTGTGCCAGGTTTCCACCGTTCGGGCCGTAGGGCCAGTCAGGTCTAGTTTTTTGTGATTTGAGTATAGCGCCCTGTTGTACCCTCCCTTCCCCAAAAGCCCGTGGTCAGTGCGGAAGCTAAGATCATCGTGGGTGCCGAACACCCACTGGTTGATCGCGATCAGTTGCGCCGCTTGATAGTAGAGGCGTATGTCCGGCAGTCCTATCCCACCGTCGTACCAGCCCATTGTGAGTTTGTGCATTGCGATTCTGGGCAGTCCAGTGTCCCATAATAGACCTCGCAGTGCCGCCTCAATCTTCAAGAAATAGGTGTCGGGAATCTGGATGGGCGTATTTTGTAAGACATAGAGGAAGCGGGGGAGGGCTAGCATCTTGAAAAGGGCTGCCCGACCCAAGAGTGTGAGGGGCAGCATCTTCCAATGGGCCACATCCACCCTGAACCGCTGCAATGGGCCCCTTAGGTTGTGTTCATGAAATAGGGACGGGTCCAGTGTTATAAAAATGCCGAGGTATTGAAAACCCAGTGTTACCACCGGAATGTTATATCCCCTGGGACTATGAGGCGGGTCACCCCAGAGGGGGTACATCTGGGATTTGGACCAGTTGATCTGGTATCCGGAGTGGGCCCCAAAGATATGAAAAATATGGAGTACCCGACGGACCGAGCGCGCCGGGGAAGCCAGGTACAACAATATATCGTCTGCATATAAAGAAATGCGGTCTTCATGATCTTGTGTCCATTTAAGGCCTCTGATTTCGGGGTCCCCCCGGATCCAGACCGCAAGCGGCTCAAGTGCCAATGCAAAAAGAAGCAGCGACAGCGGACAGCCCTGTCTTGTACCACGGCACAGGGAGAAGGTGCTCGAGCGGTGATTGTTAACTGAGACGTGGGCCGTGGGCCAGTTATAGAGTAGTCTGATCCATCCTATCAGCCGGGGGCCCAGCCCCACACGGGCCAAGACAGCGAAGAGATACTCCCACGCCACCGTATCAAACGCCATCCTGGCATCTAGGGCGAGCAAAAGTGCTTCTTCTTGGAGTGTTGCAGCACGGCCCAGTGCCCCGTGAACACGGCGCAAGTTACGCGCAGTGTTACGGCCCGGCATAAACCCCGACTGGTCCGGGTGGATCAATGCAGTGAGATACGGAAGCAGTCGGTTGGCCAGCAACTTGGCCAAGATTTTGGCCTCCACTGTAATCAGGGATATAGGACGGTACGAGGCACACTCGTCCTCAGGCTTAACAGGTTTGCGGATAACCACTATGGTGGCAGTGCGAATATCGGCTGGGAGAACGCCAGCATCATAGCATTTATTATACAAGTTCAGCAGGTGGGGCGCAAGGTTCAGAGCCATAGGTTTCAGGAGCTCTATCGGGATTCCGTTGGGACCATGGCCTTGCCGGACCGGACGTCTCGGATAGCTTTTTGAATCTCCTCAATCGAGATATCAACCTCCATGGCCTCCTTGGCTTGCTGAGAAACACAGCGCATTTCAATAGTGGCAAGGGGATCCGGCGCCCAGCGTGCCTGTGAGTTCTGCGGCGCCGTATATATTTGCTCATAGTACTTTGCGAACGTCTCCGCAATCTGCTGAGGGTCAGTGAGCAATACACCCACCCACTGCGCTGCCAATTCCTTACGTTCTAGCCATGCCAACAGCTTACCGGTGCGCTCACCCAGCTCGTATATTCTGTGCCAGGCCGCCACACTGCGCCGATTGGCCTCCTCAAAGAGCAATTGTCTATAGTCCTGTCTCTTAACATTGAGTAAATGTTGCGTATCTTGGGCAGAAGTATGCAAAACGCCGCTCTCGAGGTGAAGTATCTCAGTTTCCAACTCGCTCACTCGCCGCCTATGCTCAGCCCTGTGTCCCACTATCATGGACAGCGCCTGTCCCTTGATGACTGCCCCGTAAGCGCCCCATAGCGTTACCGCCAATTCCACTGACCCAGTGTTTTCCTCAAAATAGTGATCAGTGTCTTGCCTCAAGGCGTCTCTAATGTGTGGGACTTTCAGAAGCCAGGGCTGAATCATGATGGGGCCAGGCTGCCGCCTCCGACGGGCGCCAAAGGTAGATTTGACCGGGGAGTGCTAGGATATCCCCTGTGCTAAGCTCGTGGACTCAGTGAAGTGTTGAATATGTTGCGCCTGGGTGAACAGGTAGTCGAGCCGTGAGTGACTGCCATGCACTCCCGATTGAAACGTGTAAAGCGTGTCCCGGGGAAGCGACCATCTCCAGATGTCAACCAGACTGAACGCCTCCGTGAAATTGCGCAGCTGCGAACCATGTGGGGCGTCCCGTCGAGGCGGAGTGCGATCTATGACACCGTCCATAGTTAAGTTAAAGTCGCCGCCCACGACCAGGGAACCCTCAGGCAAGGTCATCAAGAGTGTCCCTACATCCGCTAGGGTCTGGCGCTGAAGGCCTGGTGGTGCATAAACGGAGAGTACATTGAGGACCCTCCCTTCCCAGCTACCGGAGCAAGCTACATACCTACCCTGTGGTTCAGACCGTGTTGTGTGTATCACATATGGGCACCCCTTACGTAGGAGGATCCCCACTCCCCAAGATCCTGAGGTGAAGCCGGAATGCACTATCATACGATACCCCTTTCTATCCAAGGCCTGACATGAGTTCCCTATAAGGTGCGTTTCTTGGAGCATTACCAGGTCAAGCCGGTGCCGATGGATGTACTGTTGCACTATACCCCGTTTAAATTTGTCGCCCAGCCCGTTGACGTTCCAGGTCATTAGGCTAAGTCCCTGAGTCACAGCCATGAAATCCCATCAGTAATATCCTAGCCTGGTCGGAGTTCCCATCGCATTGCGGCCCCTCGGTCACCCCCGCACACACCGCACCAGTCCCCAGCTCGCCCCCCATGAAGACAAAGGAGTTAAGGCCCTGCGCCTGTAGGTAAGTATCCCACGTCACATATTGACAAAGAATTACCATTTAGTACTGCTGCAAGAAAACAATAAAAAACAACCCCTCCCAACAATCCCAATCCAACCAAGCGACACCCCTGAAAAGGCATCTCCCTCCCTGCTTCCCTGCATAACGGGACAAAAACCGCCCGCCTCCCCCAACATGCAGAGCACCTGTCGCCCCCCCCTGAACAATGTAAGGAAACGTGTGCCGCCCCACTCCCCTCAAATTGAATAACATCACATAGGATCCGTCCCCCACCGCCCGACCCCACCCCCCGCTAAAGAGAATCCGTAACACCGATTGGACTGCCCGAGCCCCTCCGGGCCAGCACCATCATAACCGCTATTGTCCCACCCGTGATGTTTTAGAAAACAGTGCCAACGAATGAATATACAGTTGAGAGCCCCTCAACGACTGTGAAGGCCAGTCTACTGTCTCCCCACAGTCTGCAATGGGAGTCCACATTGCCGACCTACCAAAGGGTAGGACACTCTTCAGTTCCCGAGGCACACCCATATAAACCACATCGTGAAGGTACCCACTCGATCCCTGCCTCAAGTTAGGAAGGTCCGTTGTGGCCATTCAAAGCACTATACCCTTTTACCATCGTCCAGAATTAGGGTTCCCCAGCTGGACCCGGGGCATCTGAGTCCGGTCATGACGGAGAACGCCTTTGCTGACGCCAATCTTCGGCCCTATCCGCCGCCGAGGGTCCCTTTCTCTTCCTTTTGTCCACAGTGCGCCAGCCATCCAACCAGTCCCAAGCATCTTCCGGGCGAGTAAAGAACCAGGATTTTCTATCTGCCTCCACGCGCAACTTGGCAGGGAACATCATAGCGTATTTAAATTCCTGTTCCCGGAGGGCCTTTTTTACCTCCAGGAAACTGCGCCTTTGCTTCTGGACTCTTAGGGTAAAGTCAGGAAAGAACGTGATGTTGCTGTTCTCAACCGTGACGGGTGGAGCTGCCCTCGCCGTTTGAAGAATAACATCTTGGTCGCGGAAGTTAAACACTCGGGCAAGAAGTGGTCGAGGAGGAGCCCCCGGTCGAGGGCGGCCCCCCGGCACGCGATGGGCTCTTTCAATCGAGAAACACTTTGATAGCCCTCGGGCTGTAGGTGCTTGAGGACCAGGTCCTCAACAAAGAGGTCCGCTGCCTGTCCCTCCGCCCGTTCCGGAACACCAATGATTTGCACGTTGTTCCGGCGCATCCTGCCTTCATAGTCATCCAGCTTCATGGGCGGCACGCATGTCCGCGACCTCTCGTTTGAGAAGGCCAGTGTCACTTGACAGTTCTTTGTTGACAGTTTCCACAGCACCCACCCGGTCGGCAATCTTCCTCACATCCTCCCGGATCAGACCCACCTCGGCGGCCACGGTATCGATCCGAATTTCAAGGGACGCCTTGACAGCAGTGATAGCATCAAGAAGGTCTTTGTTCGTAGGTTCTGTCTTGCTGTCGGAGGCCGGCATCCTGTCCCGGTCACCACCCTGCTGGTGTTGCTGCGCGAACTTCTTCAGTTTGGTCTGCGTCGCCGTTTTGCCGCTCCGCCCGGATGGCATGGTCACCGCTCAGGGGGTGCACCCCCACTGCAGGGCGCAGCCGCTATTCCCCGCCGCCTGCTGTGGAGACTTCCACCCGGCCTGTCGGCTTTCACTGGCTGCACCCCGGCCGTAGGGATCCCCCGCCAAAGTCCAGGCACCCAGCAGTGGGCCACGGATGTGGCCGGCTTCTGTCCACTGCACGCTCAATTCGCCTCTTCAGTGTTGCTACAATCTAGCCTTCCCTGCCCCCTCGGGGTAGCCAGACTCCAGCATTCAGTGTCAATCCGGCTAGCCTGAGTAGTCATCCACTCACCACCAGCGGCCGGTCCCCGCTCGTTGTGTGCACCCAGCACCGTGTCAGCGTCGGGCCCCTCACGGAGACCTTCACCCTCACCGGGTTTTATCCCACAGCCTGGTTCGGACCGCCGGGGCAGAAGAGCCGGAGGATCGTCCCCACCGCACGGGGCCAGAGCGCCAATCGCGCAGGGCTCACCGCCAGTCGCTCCAGAGCGGGACCTCCAGCCCCCGGGGAAGCGGAACAGGCCTCCGGCGCGCCGGAGGCGTCCAGCCCCAAACCGCCGCTCTCCGGTAGAACCAGGCCGCGGCCTCCAGTAGTCTTTACGCACAGTGCCGTCCCAGGGCCACTGCCAGCCCCCTCATTCCAGCCCAGTAGTGTCAGCTTCCACCGGTATCGTAGGGGGCTACCACTATCACCCCTTCAGCTTTCAGGTAAGTCGTAGTGAGGCAATGGCGGCTTACTATAAATCACTTCCTCACCCGGGCCTCACTGCATGCCGAGGTGAGACAGATCAAGGGGTCCCCCAGTGTGCACCCCCAGGACGCCCGTAGCCCTCCGCTTACTCCAAAGGATCACGCCCAGTTTAGTAAGGCCGCCTCGGGTCTACAGGCCCGTGTCTTCATGGTACCTCACTGTCCTTCACGACGGGGGCCGCCGCTCCAACCACCCGCCCCCCGGCACTCACGGACCTCCAAGGACTGTCCCCTCAGTCGCCACAGAGATCCGGCAAGGCTGGGTCTGACAAGGAGCACCACCAGTGCTTCGCTGAAGGCCCCGTCACCTTAGGCCTCAGCCGCGGCCCCGCGTGGCGCCCGATCGGCACAGCAACGCACTCCCGCGGGCAGGGTCACCCGCGAGGTCGCGGTCTCCGGAGCTCCCACGGGTGGATGTCGCCGATCAATTCCAAAATTAGACGGGCAGTAGCCGGGCACCACAGAAGTATTGCGGCAGCACCGGGGCAGGAATCGGGCCAGCAGGGGCGAAGTTATCCAGGATAGTTGGGGAGTGGCGCTCTGCAGTGAAACTACCAAGCGGCCATTCCCGTCGGCGGTTGGCCACGCCCCCCTTTTATCTTATTTTAGTTGTTTTATATTGTAGTGTATATTATGTGTATAATGTCGCATTGTAAGATTTTAAGTACTCAAACAATAAAAAATTATTATTATTTTAAAAAAAAGTATATATATGCAGTTTAACAATTCATTCCTGCAAATACACAATTTTAGTATATATAATTCTCATAATTGATTAATCAAGAAACAAGTGATGTATAACCAGGTGGTTCCAGAACAACTACCCTTAAAGCCACATTATGTGTGTATATGGCAACAAGTACTAGGTCTCCTTAAAACCAAATACTGGATTCCGGCCAAGTGGCCTTTCACCAGGACACATGCTAAATTCAGGCCAAGTGTCCTGACAGAAAATGCACGTAATAAATTAAAAATAACATAAAGTCAGTCCTTAACAGTAAATCAGCAACCGCGTTCCACAATCTGTAAACAATAAATATGTTTAAAGTAATATGTACAAAATAACCAACTGTTGATTGCAGGTTAATGAATGAACTACAAACAATAATGAAATGGTTACTGCTGGTCATTGATACAAACTCTCTAATACCCACGTGCCAAAAAATGTTCAGTTGCAAAGAATAAAACGTATTTTCTATCTTCGCTCGAGACCAAGTCTAAGGCCTGCAAAGTATCATGTAGCTTCATATGTGAACTAAATGTATCATCGTTGTTTTTTTTCTCGTAATTCCATTCTTAATCTTAGACATGCGTGCCTTATTTATGTTACAACTGTCTTAGTCCAAGAGGAGGCGTCCAGTGGAGGAAAGGATACATATTCATGAAAAAAATGCAGAATGTTCACACTTGTTGGCATGCTACAGTGCTATGGTTACTTTTCCATATTGATGTAAAGTGTCAGGCGCAAAAACCTTCTTTTTAAGAAAAAGTCATTTATGTTTTGTGTTTTTGGGGTTTTTTTATCTGGAAGTCATATATTTTTACTGGAGTCCGAAAATAGCAGTCGGTTTCCAGAATTTTCCGCAGCTCAAACACACACACGGTTTTGTCCAGTTCAGTGCTCCTTGGTACAGGCTAGTTCCCAAAAAACGGAAATATGTGGGGTTTCTTCTTTACAAGTTTCACAACATTTTAGCCAAGTGACTCACCCACCACTCTGCATTTAGCGCTATAAAGCGTCTGTATTCGCATTAGCCGAAATGTACCGTAAGTAAGCACAACAAAATGGCAACGTGAGATCTGGGTTGAAAGCCTCAGCGTGAAGCTGGCTACAAAAAGCAAAACAGAGAAGGATGTGGGATTTGAATGTATGTGCGTGTGTGAGCGCGCGGGCGTGTGCCGCACGCCAAGGAGGAAAGGTAGGTGCAGTGGAGACAGAGGAGAGCTTTGTGTCTCTCCCTTCCGCTGCCTCCGAGAGCTCACTATCTCCCAGTGACACGTTGGGCTCCACAGGAACATGCAGTGTCTCTTCGCCTCTGCTCTCCTCATCACATGCATGCAACAGGTAAGGTCTGCTGCGCCAGCCAGCGTCCATGTTATTTTTAATTCGCTGCCGCCTTTAAGTGCAGAGGTATGAAACATAGCGTGCATGTTGCAGTATCTTCTTTACGGTGAAAAACGCCTTTTTTGTTCGTATAAAAGCTCTTTTCATTTAACTGAAAGCAGCAGGCAGGAAAGGTTTTCTTTTGACCTTTTAGTTCTCGTGGTTTTCTTGAATTTTAAAGACCCTGTTTTAAATTAATTTCGAATATTTGGTTTCTTGTGGAGAAGGGAGCTGAGAGAGATAATGTTCGCATTCCTGAGGACAGTATTTCACAAACATCTCCTGTCTCCTTCCCAGATTCCACACTTAACTGGGCTAGACCTCGACAGGCCAGACTTTCAAACGCGCTTACTGTGCCTGGTATGTTAACTCTGCTCGGTGTGTAAAAGGACGGCGCGCCCGGCACGTCAACTCATATTTTCCAACATAAACATGTTTACAATGGGACGGTTTATATAGAAACATCAATGTTCACAGAGTTATATAGCCTGCAGTATGATGAATCTGCGTCTGTTCCGATGAATCGCGTGGAAACCTAAAGTGACATTGCTCAGTGACGCATTTCATGTGCTCTTTTTATTTAGAGTAGAATTTGTTGTCCTTCACTTCTCAAGGCCAAGGTCATATTTAAGCAAGGGTATGTAAATGTTGAATTCAGACGTAGTGATTTCATTCGCAGGGTTCATTTGCATTTTTAATGATTTCTGTTTCCTAAAAAATAAAAATAAACACGTTGTTGCGAAATCATACGCTGTCATACCTATAGATGAAAATCACACATTTCCGTGCTATCTGTACATTAACACAGCTGACTCATGACTGGGTAAACACAGTAGAACTGAGGGGCCATTGCATATACCTTGTGGCTACAGTGATTAAACAGCTTTAAAGAGGAAGGCCCGTTGAAAAAATACGAGAACTGTATGCAGACAAGCCCAAGATTTGTTTCCTCAGTTTGAAAGGCGCTGGATGCACACTTACTGCATTCAGTGACTGTATCAGCTAACCGTGGCGCCCGCTGTGGCGGTTGGAAAACTTTCAAGCAGGTGGGGTGTAAACACTCGGCCTGAACTCGACAGAACAAGCGAGAGTGGCACAATGTTCTCACCTCCTTAAGGGAGGCGTCGGGGGGAGATTCTTTTCCTGATCATTTTTAGAAAATGGTTCCAAAAGGTGCACTTTGTAGCTCATTTTTTTCCAGGAAATGGTCTAAAAATACATGGGTTTTACATGCATACCAAATAGTTTGCGTACACAATTTCAAATGACCTCCGATAATTTTTGGGTCTCACCTGAGTCAATACATATGCTGTTGCTTGCAAGACATTGTGTTAGCTTTCAGTGGGCTTAGAACCTGCCCTTTGCCTACCAGTGGTTAGCTACATCGTCACTCTCATATCCTTGCTTTTCTTTGATCAGCATGTGCTGGATTTATTTCTTATTTATGTGTTTGTCCCTCCCGTGAAGCATGGCCCAAGTACTTGTGAACTTCCACTGCTTTTGCTTTTGGAGCTACTTAATTTTTTTAGGGCTGCTCGGTTGACATCAGTTTTGTTAGATCTGGGGGTCTCTAGTTGGCAGGGTAGGTACCACTGTCCAAGTAGGGACCCTTGCTTCTAGTCAGGGAAAGGGGGATACACTGTTAAGATAACCCCTGCTCACCCTCTAGGTAGCTTGGCCTGAGCAGTCTAGGCTATCAAAGGCAATGTGTAAAGTATTTGTACCAACACTCACAGTAACACAGTGAAAACACCACAGATTTACTCCACACCAGTTTTAGAAAAATAATGTATCTTTACTAAAAACTTCACAAGACCAAATACTACAGACAAACCAACATATAATTCAAAAAGGTTACTTTAAAGATAGTTCAAGAGTTTGCAGAAAGTACTCCAGGATGTCAAAGTCAGTGTCCTGCACAATGCGACTCTCAATGCACAAAATGCGACACTCTCGTGCCCAACAGTACCTGTAGTTGCGATAAGGTTCCCAAAAGCTATAACAAGGAAGATGGCAAAGGCGATGCGATACTCCTGAGATCCTGGGGAGGCTTTGCAGCAGCCCTGCTTCACGCAGCAGAGGTGGATGCGCCGGCTCCGATCTGTAAGGGGAGGATGCGATGACTTTGGCCTTCGTTGCGTAGGTTTCTTAGGGGGAAGCTTCACGCACAGGTTCGATGCGACACTCTTCGATGTGGTGCGATGCGTGGCGCAGCGTTGCCTTCCGGCGCCGCAATTCTCGATGCGCCACGGAACGGGACTCTGCGTCGACGCACGCAGCGATTGGAGACTTTTCACGCACCGGCAGTGGTGCGGCCCGCAAACTGGTTCTGCGACAACCCTCGCAATGGCAGGAAGCTTCACGCTTCGGGACGATGCTCGACGCACTCGGCGATGCGGAGACCCTGCGTGTTGCGATGGTGCCGCGATGAAATTTTCCACGCACTCTCGTCTTGCGACACGCAATCGGATGATGCGTTGGGTACCAGTCACTCTTGTTCACGCTTCTGCTTCCCAGCTCCCAAACACAGCAAAACGACCTCCTGAGGCCCCAAGACTGGGCAAGCACTCCAAGGCAGGTCAGAACTCTCTCAGCAGAGTTCCAGGGGAGCTGGTGGTGAAGTCCTTTTGTTCCTGGGACTTCTTAACAGGGAGCCAGCTCTTCTCAGGCCCTTGGAGATCAGAATCAAAAGAAGGGGACACAGCAAAGTCCTTCCCCTCTCCTTGGCAGCAAAGCAAAACAGCAAGCAGGCAGTCTTCTCCTCTTCAGTTTCTTCCAGCTTTCTCCTTGGCAGAGGTTTCTTCTTAGTTCCAAAGTGATCTAAAGTTTTAGGTGTCTGGGGTCCTCTTCTTATACCCCTCCAAGTCTTTGTCTCTCTTTGTTCCAGTGGGGGGATTCCCCTGCTCAAACCGGTTCCTGGGTGTGCTCTGCTCTGGAGCACCTGGTTCCTTTCAGAGTGAGGGGCAGGGTCGTTAGACGCTCAGCAGGAGGTGGAGCCTTCTTTGTGCCAGCAGAGGCAGAGTCCTCAGCCTGGCCAGCAGGGGGTGGAGCCAGCTTTGTGTTTGTCAGGGACAGCCCTATTCAGACCCAGGGACTACTCCTCCCACCCATCTAAAGCAGATCTCCCTATTCACCCTGCTGCTGACTCATCCAGGCTCCTGGAGCCACCTAGCACATCACCTGACACCAGTCAGCCAACCAGCACACAGGCACACAGGAAGGTTAAACAGGAGAATAGCTACTTTCTAAAAAGTGCTATTCTCACACAGTGAATTTAAAAACCATCTTGCTAAAAAGATGTATCATTAAATTCTGAACACAGAGATACCAAACTTGGATTTTCTATCTTGCCCCTATGGGAAGATAGGCATGTAAACAGCCTTCCCCATTCTATCCTATGGGCAAGATAGCCTCTCAGCAGTGAAAAACGAAAATGGCTGTAATTCACTACCAGGGCATGTTACACACCTCAGTACATGCCCTACCTTTCAGATACACTGCACCCAGCCCAGGGGGGTACCTAGGGCCACCATAGGGATGCCTGACATGTACAGAAAGGGAAGGATAAGGCCTGGTCAGTGGGTGCACTGGCCAGGTCGACATGGCAGTCCTGGACTGCACATAGGCACTGCAAGCAGGCCTAAGACATCATTTTAGCGCTACTCCTGTGGGTGGCACAATCAGTGCTGCAGCCCACTAGTAGCATTTGAATCACCAGCCCTGGCACACTCAGTGCACTTTACTAGGGGCTAACAGGTGAAACAAATGTACCAATCATGGATAACCAATCAATATAATAATTTATACAGAGAGCATATGCACTTTAGCACTGATCAGCAGTGGTAAAGTGCTCAGAGTCCTATTGCCAACAACCACAGGTCAGAGAAAATAACGGAGGAAGAAGCAAAAAGTTTGGGGATAACCCTGCAAAAAGGGCTGTTTCCAACACAACCCCCTTCCAGCCTAAAGCCAGGGTAGACCAAGCGATACCTCGATGGGATTCCCTGCTTAGGGCGATAGAACACGGAAACTGGCCCAAACAGCAGGGTACTATTCCTGTTCTACGCCTTCCTGAACCCGGTTGGATCTCTCCATCCATACTCTCAGGGTCCACCAAGCCAACCCATGTGGAACCCTTCTCTTCACCTGTGGACACCACCTGTGCAGCACCTAGCCTTAACTTGCCCACAGGTGTGTCCCAACAGACAGACAGCAAGCCGCAGTGACCAGTGACACTGGTCAGGGATGAGACCCAGGCCTTATGCCTCTCAGGGCCCTCAAACCCCTGTGGCATCAGAAGGTGGGGGGCAGTAGCCCCAGGTGCTGGGCACCCTTTGTCCACTTCCTTTCCTGTCAGGTCGGGTCTGACAACCTGGCACTGACCGACCAGCCCCGGGCCTGTATCCGGTGGCTGGACAGGAGGCTGGGGTAGGCTTTTCCATACCCAGTCCTCCTCTTCCTTGGGGCTCTGCACCCTCCCACCTGGAGCGGTACCCCCTTCTAGAATAGTCAGGGCACCTGCGGCAGGTGTCCTGCACCATTCACCCACCAGTTCAGGGGTTCTATCCTGCAACTGGGATCCCAGGTCAGGGGGGACACCCTGGACCTGGCCCTCCAACCTAGGGTCTACACCCTCCAGGTGAACCGGGGTCAGAGGCGAGGACTCCCTCCCTTTGCACCCCCTTCCAGAATTCTGCACCCTCCTACTCGGAGTGGTACACCTCCAAGACAAACTGGTAGAGACACTGCTTACAGATGTCCCTCCCTCCAGTTCAGGACCTCTCTCCAGCAACTGGTCTCCCAACCTAGGGTCTAAACCCTCCGGTTGCACACCTGCCTGGCATGCCAGGACTTCTGGGGACTCACACAGTATCTCCCCGAGGGTGACACATGACTCATGTGTCTCGTGACAGTCTGCCTGGCACAGATCTCCCGGCCCCTGTCCACCTGACAGTGCGCGAAGATCCCCCAGGACAGAAGTGGTGTCACCATGGCCACTCCTAGGGGACTCAGCCCTTCTGGCTTGTCCCTGACACACTGGTTCTCCCACTGGGGAACACATCCCCCTCTCACCCCTCAGTCTGGACTTCTGCACCCTCCCAACTGGAGCGGTACCGCCAGACACCAGAACCACTGGAGCTCTGTTTACAGAGGCTCCAGGTTCTCCTGACACTAGGAGATCCTCCTCAAATGGCCTACTAGCACCGTCTAGGCCCCCAACCTGGTGTTCCCTTAAGAAACCCTCCAGGCCCTGAGACTGGGTTTTGGGCACCTTGGGACCCACAGTCCCACACTCACCCCTTCTCCACTGAGACAGGACGTGAGCCCCTACACCCCTCCCACTACACTGGGACCTAACCGGGCTACACTGAACCTCTTCCACCTCACAGGTCTGGAAGATATCTGGGCCACTCCTTTTGGGATCACTCCCCAATGCCTCTCCAGACCTTTTGGCATCCAACCAAAGGTCTGCCTCCAACGCAAGCTCTCTTGAACCAGAGAACTCACACTCCACCGGGTGTTGGCACAGCTCTGGAAAACAGGGACTTAAAATATGCTCTCCAACAAATGAATCACACAGCCCCCCACAGTTGTTAACCAAGCTACCGTTTGCCTCACCCTCCAGTGCCTCACACAAGTACCCCACACCACTCTCCTGAGATTGGCAAGACAGTACCTGACTGTCTCTGTCACACAACTCACACTCTTCTGGGCGGTCTTCACACTCACACACCAAGGTTTCTACCATGGGGGAACCCCTCTCCCTGTACCTCTCATCTAGGTTCAGTAGAGTGTCCCTCCCACCACTAGGAATATGGTCCCCTGTGCCAGTTCCCCAATCCACTTCAGGGACACTGCACTCCACTGGAACTACATCATAAACCTGAACCCCCTGGTGTATGTCAACCCCCTCCCTCAAGTTAGGCGCCACATCTCTGGGTGTTTGTACCTTTCTCTCAGCACTGGATATTACAATCTTGCTGCCACCATCTGAGCTGGACTCCACCTCCAACTCAACAAAGCTCACTTCTTGAGCTAACCATTCTTCTTCAGCTGAGACACTCATGGCCTCAAGCCTCTCGAGCTCCAAATCAAGCTCCCTCATCCTCAACTCATGAGCCAGAAGCAATTTCTTCTCCTCCAAGGCACGGGCATTCCTGCTCTCCTCCGCCGCCTTGTCTACTTCCGATTGCTTCATTTTCATTTTCATTATTTCCAATTCATGGTTTCTCACCCTTTGATTCTCCTCCAACTCCTCTGGAGTGAGCCCCCTACTGGAATGGGAGCTGCCAGCCCTTGAGACTGCTCTGCCCACGGGCAGATCTTGGGGAACAAAACCATTCTCTTCATCTGCATCATCTTCCTCTTGGGCCTCCCAACAGGCCTTCAAGAATCTTTGTAGCACATCCTTTCTAGATCCGCTTTTCACAGGGCAACCAAGGTCTTTGCAGAATTGCTTGAGCTCCTCAACTTTGTACGAATACAAATCCTCAATGGAAAACTCCAATTCTGCCCTCTCACTTGTTGCCACCTGAGACATGATGCTCTTGAAGAGTTACTCAAAAATAGAATCAAAAATAATACAGTATGTGGTTGTCTATTGGTCTGCACTCCTAGTGATGTACACCAATTACTGTGGGTCAAGTACAAATACAAGTTCAATCCTCACCGCTGACCACCAATGTTAGATCTGGGGGTCTCTAGTTGGCAGGGTAGGTACCACTGTCCAAGTAGGGACCCTTGCTTCTAGTCAGGGAAAGGGGGATACACTGTTAAGATAACCCCTGCTCACCCTCTAGGTAGCTTGGCCTGAGCAGTCTAGGCTATCAAAGGCAATGTGTAAAGTATTTGTACCAACACTCACAGTAACACAGTGAAAACACCACAGATTTACTCCACACCAGTTTTAGAAAAATAATGTATCTTTACTAAAAACTTCACAAGACCAAATACTACAGACAAACCAACATATAATTCAAAAAGGTTACTTTAAAGATAGTTCAAGAGTTTGCAGAAAGTACTCCAGGATGTCAAAGTCAGTGTCCTGCACAATGCGACTCTCAATGCACAAAATGCGACACTCTCGTGCCCAACAGTACCTGTAGTTGCGATAAGGTTCCCAAAAGCTATAACAAGGAAGATGGCAAAGGCGATGCGATACTCCTGAGATCCTGGGGAGGCTTTGCAGCAGCCCTGCTTCACGCAGCAGAGGTGGATGCGCCGGCTCCGATCTGTAAGGGGAGGATGCGATGACTTTGGCCTTCGTTGCGTAGGTTTCTTAGGGGGAAGCTTCACGCACAGGTTCGATGCGACACTCTTCGATGTGGTGCGATGCGTGGCGCAGCGTTGCCTTCCGGCGCCGCAATTCTCGATGCGCCACGGAACGGGACTCTGCGTCGACGCACGCAGCGATTGGAGACTTTTCACGCACCGGCAGTGGTGCGGCCCGCAAACTGGTTCTGCGACAACCCTCGCAATGGCAGGAAGCTTCACGCTTCGGGACGATGCTCGACGCACTCGGCGATGCGGAGACCCTGCGTGTTGCGATGGTGCCGCGATGAAATTTTCCACGCACTCTCGTCTTGCGACACGCAATCGGATGATGCGTTGGGTACCAGTCACTCTTGTTCACGCTTCTGCTTCCCAGCTCCCAAACACAGCAAAACGACCTCCTGAGGCCCCAAGACTGGGCAAGCACTCCAAGGCAGGTCAGAACTCTCTCAGCAGAGTTCCAGGGGAGCTGGTGGTGAAGTCCTTTTGTTCCTGGGACTTCTTAACAGGGAGCCAGCTCTTCTCAGGCCCTTGGAGATCAGAATCAAAAGAAGGGGACACAGCAAAGTCCTTCCCCTCTCCTTGGCAGCAAAGCAAAACAGCAAGCAGGCAGTCTTCTCCTCTTCAGTTTCTTCCAGCTTTCTCCTTGGCAGAGGTTTCTTCTTAGTTCCAAAGTGATCTAAAGTTTTAGGTGTCTGGGGTCCTCTTCTTATACCCCTCCAAGTCTTTGTCTCTCTTTGTTCCAGTGGGGGGATTCCCCTGCTCAAACCGGTTCCTGGGTGTGCTCTGCTCTGGAGCACCTGGTTCCTTTCAGAGTGAGGGGCAGGGTCGTTAGACGCTCAGCAGGAGGTGGAGCCTTCTTTGTGCCAGCAGAGGCAGAGTCCTCAGCCTGGCCAGCAGGGGGTGGAGCCAGCTTTGTGTTTGTCAGGGACAGCCCTATTCAGACCCAGGGACTACTCCTCCCACCCATCTAAAGCAGATCTCCCTATTCACCCTGCTGCTGACTCATCCAGGCTCCTGGAGCCACCTAGCACATCACCTGACACCAGTCAGCCAACCAGCACACAGGCACACAGGAAGGTTAAACAGGAGAATAGCTACTTTCTAAAAAGTGCTATTCTCACACAGTGAATTTTAAAACCATCTTGCTAAAAAGATGTATCATTAAATTCTGAACACAGAGATACCAAACTTGGATTTTCTATCTTGCCCCTATGGGAAGATAGGCATGTAAACAGCCTTCCCCATTCTATCCTATGGGCAAGATAGCCTCTCAGCAGTGAAAAACGAAAATGGCTGTAATTCACTACCAGGGCATGTTACACACCTCAGTACATGCCCTACCTTTCAGATACACTGCACCCAGCCCAGGGGGGTACCTAGGGCCACCATAGGGATGCCTGACATGTACAGAAAGGGAAGGATAAGGCCTGGTCAGTGGGTGCACTGGCCAGGTCGACATGGCAGTCCTGGACTGCACATAGGCACTGCAAGCAGGCCTAAGACATCATTTTAGCGCTACTCCTGTGGGTGGCACAATCAGTGCTGCAGCCCACTAGTAGCATTTGAATCACCAGCCCTGGCACACTCAGTGCACTTTACTAGGGGCTAACAGGTGAAACAAATGTACCAATCATGGATAACCAATCAATATAATAATTTATACAGAGAGCATATGCACTTTAGCACTGATCAGCAGTGGTAAAGTGCTCAGAGTCCTATTGCCAACAACCACAGGTCAGAGAAAATAACGGAGGAAGAAGCAAAAAGTTTGGGGATAACCCTGCAAAAAGGGCTGTTTCCAACAAGTTTGCTTCCAGCCCCTCCCTCACATGCTCTGTAGACCATGTTGCATAATGCCACTCATCCCTCCCGCACTAACTAAATCATAGCATGTTTTTCGCCAATCCTCCATTGTGCATGTTGCCCACCACCACACACCCTCCCTTCATGCTGCATCCCACCCCCTCACGCCACCTGTCCTGCTAGCAATAAAAAAAAGTGCTATGGTGTGTCAAGCGCTGGCCAAGTAATAACACTTTTTTTTAGTTAAATTTTCAACCAGGCTTTCCCCAGTGACTAGGCCACAGAAAAGAGGGTGTCATCAATTTGCACTGGTGGCAAAACGATAAAAGGATGGATTTTCCAACTGGATTAGATCTCCCTCGACAAATGCTAAACTACGCCTGGCAGATGTTAACAGGTTGAGAATCTCGGTCCTTGTAATACCCGTAGCAACCATATGGATCACTACCTCAGTATTACCGCTGTCAAGGTCCCACAAACATTGCTGAATGACTTTGTACCAAAGACTCCTGGAGCCTCTGCCTATGCCATACCTCATTAATAGTGCCTTATGTGGAAATACAGTTACCTATTAATCCGTTATAGTTGTAAACCCATCAGTGTCATAAAGCAGGTATTCTTAACTTGTGGTCCGCGGACTCGTAGGGAGTCTGCAACTCCTACTTAGGGAGACCGACACTCTTTAGAAAATTAAATAATATCAGGAGATTATAAAGTATTTATACTTAAATGTTGGAAAATTAATGTTTTAAAATGCTCTATAACTGTGAAGGAATCGAAAATGGAAGCTAAAAATTAAGTTAGTATTATTTACTTGATTTGTGGGGGGCAGTGCAAGTGCAGCAAAGGCAATCTAGTGTGGCAGATAGTTGGTTCAACTGTACCAGCCCTGGAAAAGCTGACAAAAAGAGAGCATTTCCAAGGAGGGAAAAAGACAAAGAGAAACGCTAACTTCTTGCATGTTGCTTCATCTTTTAGAAAAAAAAACTATATTTTGAAAATCTCCAACCTTCCCATTAAATTAAAAAAAATATTTTCGCATATATTTTGTTTGTGAATTAAATCAAATATTTCATAATTTTTATATGTATTGGATGTATACTTGTTTGTGAATATGTGTATATTATTTTGAGGTTCAAGTCATAGAAACTGCTTAGAAGGGGGTCCCCGGCTCCCAGAAGTGATTCAGAGGGGGTCCATAGAAGTCAAAAGGGTAAGAACTGTTGCCTTAAAGATTTATCAGTATTGCCTTGCTTCTGTCAGTAGCTGTTTCTTGAAGCCAGGTGGGACACTCTACAAACTATTAAATAAAACTCAGACAGTTCTCAAAGTGAGCAAAATTTGTCTGTGTTGCTTGAATGTCTTTGAGAAACATTCAAAATGTCTTCTTGGCAGTCAAACCCACAGTTAGGTCATGCTCTTGTGACAATATTCTGAGCTTAATATTGGAATCATTGGGGCTAAAAATAGGTGTTCCCCACTGAAAACTGTATAGTGACAGCTTTGATTATTGAGCAAAATAAGCATCTGTGTCAGAAGGAGTATCATAGGGGCGTTCCTTCCAACTTGCAATTTGGTATGGTATGTTTCAATGATTTGCATCCACAATTTCAGTTGAAAATCAATGAAAAATTACTGACTCCTCAAAGGAGATGATTACTGATTTGTTAAGGAGAAGGGGTTCCATACAGAATATATGGTGCTTTAAAAACAGGTTTTCTGTTTCAGAATGCAATCACTGGGATGGTGGTATGCTGTCCTTTGTTGCCAAGCAAAGGAGGCTGCAAATTGTGACCTGCCTAATAAATATTAAGATGAGTCATGTGATGGTGTGAATAGTTATGATCACTGCCTGTAGCCTTTTGAATCTCTCTTTGAAGGAGTCACTACTGTAGATATTTCTAGTCCATGGGTCTTTACATGTAGTGTCGATTGTCGGCTGTGGTTCCTGTTATAAGTGTTTCCAGGTATGGATTCCCCTTTTAGTAACTGCCCCTACTTAATGGGTAGCCGAGTTCCAAATGTCTCTGAGGAATATGTGTCCGTAGTTGGCCTTATTAGTTACATTTGTCAAAAGTTCTACATGTCCATATTTGTGTGCGCTCACTTAGTATGTGTGCTCCTTAGGTGAATATTTCTCTCCTTGTTGATTTCAGAGCTGCATATGTATTTTTATATTTTCAAGTTGTGTGTGCCAGTTGTTGCATACTTACCCATCTCCAGGTGTTTGCTCCATGAGGTGTAGGTTACCCAGATGAATTGTATTTCTGGGTGTATTTGTTCCTACAATATCACACAACAAAATGATCGTACTATGACAAAGAACACATAGACTATAAATAAGCAAGACCTATTGGCTTTACTGTAGCTTATTTATTGCAAAAAAGTATTTCATTTAGGAAATCTCTCTTCTGGTAAGCAGACATGTCTAAGCAAATGTAATTGTATTTCAGAGGCATGCACCCATAAAAGCATTCATTCAGAGACATATGATGTTATGAAAATCTACAGCTTGCCAGTACATAAAAATGTGAATGCGTCACAAAATGTCAGTAGACTGCATGACCACACCAGTTTATTTTTATGCACTCTATGTAAATAATATCTTTTTTAAGTCTGAGGTTAGCCAGGAGCTTTTGGTTCCACTCAAATTATATGTATAATATACTTAATTATAGGGGATTTCAGATAGCCTTCCTGGTCCACTTGTCCATTAGCCTGGTATAGTGTAACTCACTTTTGTCTTATTCAAGGGGCAGTGGGTTACCTCACTTCAGCCATTGGATAACTCACTGTGAGTCACAGTTTTGTCCTTTCACAGGCAGCGCATCCACGTAGAAAGTTGTTGCTTTAAAACTACTATGGCAATGTGTGCTTTTTGAGTGGATGAATGTACAGCCACTTTCCCAACAATAACGTTTTTGCAAAAAACTCTAACATAACAAAAGAAGCACACTGAAAAAACACAAAAGGCTTTCAGCCAAAGCCAGGCATATTTGTATTGACAATGTTAGTTAATTGTTGGCATCGATCTTCACATGCACTTAGCACTGCGCCAGACCACTACTGTATGCATCAATACTACTGTTACTTTAAAGTACAAGTAACAAATTATAAAATCACTTAATCTGATTTTTTCTGTGTCAACAGTTGCTTAACAACAGAATGTTTATTATTTGAAAGTAAATTAGATATAGCTTTCTAAAAATGATTTTTGACAAATGTAGATGGAATGTTCAAATGAATGATTGTTCATTTGTAAATAACAGGGACAACAATTAACTGGGCCTTGCCCCAAAATTTGTCTGTGATGCTTGAATGTCTTTGAGAAACATTCAAAATGTCTTCTTGGCAGTCAAACCCACAGTTAGGTCATGCTCTTGTGACAATATTCTGAGCTTATTATTGGAATCATTGGGGCTAAAAATAGGTGTTCCCCACTGAAAACTGTATAGTGACAGCTTTGATTATTGAGCAAAATGTCTTAGCAAATAGTGCGCATTGAATATTGCAAGCAACGCACTTTGGGATCTATTTAGGAGATGGTTTGTGTCGCATTTGCACCATGCAACGTGGTACATGCGCAATGCAAACCTAAAGTAAGATTTATGAAGCCACGCAAGTCGACTTTGTGTGGCCCTGAGTGGCTCTATAAATCTGGAATGGGCAAGTTGTTTGAGAGTTGTTTTACTCTGCCCTGAGTAGGCATTCCATGGGTGCTGCGTGGATGTCCCCACGCAATTTCCATGGTTTCTTAACCATTCCCAGATTTACCAGAACTGGAGTACCTGGGAATGGGCCACAAAAATACATCTTACCAAGAGAGGTGACCTCCTGCGGTTGGAGGCACTCAATGTCGCCTCTCCCAGTGAGGACACCCTGCATCAGTTGACTGTCAAATAGCTCGAATACAAAACCCTGGCGAGAGAGAAGACGCGGGCTAGACTACTGCGAACGCAGCACCGGGTATATGAGATGAAAGATAGGGCTGGGAAAATGCTAGCCTGGCTGGAGAGATGAGAGCAGGGAGAACGATGGGTGCCCATGCTGACCATCGGAGAAACGGGTCAGCTCTCTGATCCATAAGACATTGCTAAGACGTTTGCTGACCATCTAGCAAATGTTTATAGCTTCTCCACTGCGTATACGGCCGAGGACTCCCGCCAATTGCTGGCTGATATGGGCCTACTCACACTGTCGGAGTCTGATAGAACTGTCATGGAGGAGGATCTGACCGATGATGAAATATGCAAAGCCATTTATAATATCCAGTCTGGGAAGGCAATGGAGCCCAATGGGGTCCCTATTGAATTTCTTAAATCCACGGCCCAGCGGGTCGCGCCCCATCTGTGCAACATGTATAACAAGAGCCTAGAGAAAGGAGTTCTAATAGACGACCAGCGACTGGCCTCTATTGTTGTTATTTGAAAACCGGGTAAACCCGCTGACAATTGCAGATCCTACCGACCGATTTCACTGATCAATGTCGAGGCAAAGGGGCTGGCAAAGCTCCTGGCCTCCCGCCTGGTGTCAATAATTTCCTCACTGGTCCATGCTGACCAATCTGGTTTTATGCCATGGAGAAACACGGGCCTAAACATCCACGGCATTCACAATGTCCTGGGGCGCCAAACCTTTATAGAGGAAGATGCAGTGGTGCTCTCTTTAGACGCTTCCATGGCGTTCGACTCTATAGAGTGGCCCTATCTCTTTGAGGTGCTGAGGTGCTGAGGCGCTTGGGGTTCGGCCTGAAATTTCTGGGGTGGGTCAGGCTCCTCTATGCAGATTTGCGGGGACATGTAAAGGTTAACAACCGCACGTCCCGGGTGTTCCCATTGGGCAGAGACACCAGGCAGGGTTGCCCCTTATCCCCCCTGATTTTCTCCTTAGTCCTTGAACCACTGGTATCCTGGGTGAGAGGGGACATCTCATTCAGAGGGCTGAAATGGGCGGAAGGTCACAAAAATAAAATCTCGCTATATGCGGATGATATCCTGGTATACCTAGCGTCCCCGTATGCCTCAATACACTGCCACTTGAATATCTTTACAAATTTTGGCAAATACTCCGGGTATGCCATCAATTAGTCCAAATCAGTGCTGTTTGTCCTTCGCGGTTCGGTCCCCCGGCTTCCTTTGGGATGCGAGATTGAAATAGCCTTTGACATATTCTGCTATCTAGGGGTTTATGTTACACCAGATCCCCTTCTTTTTTATAACAAAATCGTGCCGCTCCCCTAGAACGACTGCGTAATGATGTTAAGCACTGGAGATCTCTGTCTCTCTCTCTGCTAGGCAGAGCCGCCCTGTTTAAAATGATGGCTCTTCGGCGATTTTTGTATATCCTCCAAAACTGCCCCTATAAGATCCCAGATTCTTATTTTAAAAGTATTGAAAGTGAGGTGCGATCACTCCCATGGGACAGGGGAGCACCTTGAATAGCGCTGCAAAAACTGACTAAGGGGTGTTATGATGGAGGGATCGCACTTCCGGATCTACGACTTTATTACTGGGCCTCGCAATTAGTGGCTGTCAATCACTGGCTATACTGTTCACCGATGGACCCAACGTACATGCTAGACAGTTACCAGATGGGAAGAAAGGGGTGCTTGGGTGCTCTATATATGAAGACCCGGAAAGGTAGGTATGTGGGCCCTACTGCTCAGACGGTTGGCATTTGGCATCAGGTAACAAAACGATTGGGGTGGACCGGGGTATTGACTCAGGCCACACCACTGTGGTCTACTCCGCAGCTTGGGCTTTTGTGTTATCAACTAGGCTTTGACAAATGGGACACAATCGGAATCTCCACAATAGGCCATTTAGTAAAGAAGGGCAAAATCCTTACATTTAATGAATTACAGCATAAATTTGACCTGGCTCAGGGGGAGATATTTCGCTACCTGCAGATTCGCCACGCACTTACAGCTGCTTTACCAGACCTAGGTAATCTGCCGGAATCGTCTGCCCTAAAGGACCGACTGCTCTCTGAGCCCATTCCGGACAAAGCTATATCACTGACGTATCGCAAACTTTGTAACAACCTGCCTGACTCATTTCAGGCTCTGAGGGATAGGTGGCAATCCGATATTGGCCATATTGAGGACAATGACTGGCAAACGGCACTGATGTTCCCATGGAAAGCAGCCATCCCTCTTCGTTTTCGACTAATCCAATTAAAAATTCTCCATAGAACATATCTTACGGGGGTGACCTTAGCAAAAATGAGAACTAGACAGAGTGCTCTATGTTTACGCGGATGTCATCAGGAGGCTACCTTCTATCATACTATGTGGGACTGTCCACACATACAATACATATGGGATGGGGCAACGACACACATGCAGGATGCAACGGGGAAACAACTAACACTCACACCACCGATGGGGCTCCTTAATATTTGGGAAGTGACTGACCTCACAGAAGTAGAACAGCAGTTTGCCACACTAGGGTATACGTTAGTCAAGAGACCAATTGCAATGCGATAATTTTTGGGTCTCACCTGAGTCAATACATATGCTGTTGCTTGCAAGACATTGTGTTAGCATTCAGTGGGTTTAGAACCTGCCCTTTGCCTACCAGTGGTTAGCTACATCGTCACTCTCATTTCCTTGCTTTTCTTTGATCAGCATGTGCTGGATTTATTTCTTATTTATGTGTTTGTCCCTACCGTGACGCTTGGCCCAAGTACTTGTGACCTTCCACTGCTTTTGCTACTTAATTTTTTTAGGGCTGCTCGGTTGTCATCAGTTTGCTTCCAGACCCTCCCTCAAATGCTCTGTAGACCATGTTGCATAATGCCACTCCTCCCTCCCGCATTAGCTAAATCATAGCATGTTTTTCGCCAATCCTCCATTGTGCATGTTGCCGACCACCACACACCCTCCCTTCATGCTGCATCCCACCCCCTCACGCCACCTGTCCTGCTAGCAATAAAAAAAAGTGCTATGGTGTGTCGAGGGCTGGCCAAGTAATAACACTTTCTTTTAGTTAAACTTTCAACCAGGCTTTCCCCAGTGACTAGGCCACAGAAAAGAGGGTGTCATTAATTTGCACTGGTGGCAAAACGATAAAAAGATGAATTTTCCAACTGGATTAGATCTCCCTCGACAAATGCTAAACTACGCCTGGCAGATGTTAACAGGTTGAGAATCTCGGTCCTTGTAATACCCGTAGCAACCATATGGATCACTACCTCAGTATTACCGCTGTCAAGGTCCCACAAACATTGCTGAATGACTTTGTACCAAAGACTCCTGGAGCCTCTGCCTATGCCATACCTCATTACTAGTGCCTTATGTGGAAATACAGTTACCTATGAATCCGTTATAGTTGTAAACCCATCAGTGTCATAAAGCAGGGATTCTTAACTTGTGGTCCGCGGACTCGTAGGGGGTCTGCAACTCCTACTTAGGGAGACCGTCACTCTTTAGAAAATTAAATAATATCAGGAGATTATAAAGTATTTATACTTAAAAGGGAAATGTTGGAAAATGAATGTTTTAAAATGCTCTATAACTGTGAAGGAATCGAAAATGGAAGCTAAAAATTAAGTTAGTATTATTTACTTAATTTGTGGGGGGCAGTGCAAGTACAGCAAAGGCAATCTAGTGTGGCAGATAGTTGGTTCAACTGTACCAGCACTGGAAAAGCTGACAAAAAGAGAGCATTTCCAAGGAGGGAAAAAGACAAAGTGAAACGCTAACTTCTTGCATGTTGCTTCATCTTTTAGAAAAAAAAACTTTATTTTGCAAAGCTCCAACCTTCCCATTAAATTAAAAAAAAAAAATTCGCATATATTTTGTTTGTGAATTAAATCAAATATTTCATAATTTTTATATGTATTGGATGTATACTTGTTTGTGAATATGTGTATATTATTTTGAGGTTCAAGTCATAGAAACTGCTTAGAAGGGGGTCCCCGGCTCCCAGAAGTGATTCAGAGGGGGTCCATAGAAGTCAAAAGGGTAAGGACTGTTGCCTTAAAGATTTATCAGTATTGCCTTGCTTCTGTCAGTAGCTGTTTCTTGAAGCCAGGTGGGACACTCTACAAACTATTAAATAAAACTCAGACAGTTCTCAAAGTGAGCAAAATGTGTCTGTGATGCTTGAATGTCTTTGAGAAACATTCAAAATGTCTTCTTGGCAGTCAAACCCACAGTTAGGTCATGCTCTTGTAACAATATTCTGAGCTTATTATTGGAATCATTGGGGCTAAAATAGGTGTTCCCCACTGAAAACTGTATAGTGACAGCTTTGATTATTGAGCAAAATAAGCATCTGTGTCAGAAGGAGTATCATAGGGGCGTTCCTTCCAACTTGCAATTTGGTATGGTATGTTTCAATGATTTGCATCCACAATTTCAGTTGAAAATCAATGAAAAATTACTGACTCCTCAAAGGAGATGATTACTGATTTGTTAAGGAGAAGGCGTTCCATACAGAATATATGGTGCTTTAAAAACAGGTTTTCTGTTTCAGAATGCAATCACTGGGATGGTGGTATGCTGTCCTTTGCTGCCAAGCAAAGGGGGCTGCAAATTGTGACCTGCCTAATAAATATTAAGATGAGTCATGTGATGGTGTGAATAGTTCTTATCACTGCCTGTAGCCTTTTGAATCTCTCTTTGAAGGAGTCACTACTGTAGATATTTCTAGTCCATGGGTCTTTACATGTAGTGTTGATTGTCGGATGTGGTTCCTGTTATAAGTGTTTCCAGGTATGGATGCCCCTTTTAGTAACTGCCCCTACTTAATGGGTAGCCGAGTTCCAAATGTCTCTGAGGAATATGTGTCCGTAGTTGGCCTTATTAGTTAAATTTGTCAAAAGTTCTACATGTCCATATTTGTGTGCGCTCACTTAGTATGTGTGCTCCTTAGGTGAATATTTCTCTCCTTGTTGATTTCAGAGCTGCATATGCATTTTTATATTTTCAAGTTGTGTGTGCCAGTTGTTGCATATTTACCCATCTCCAGGTGTTTGCTCCATGAGGTGTAGGTTACCCAGATGAATTGTATTTCTGGGTGTATTTGTTCCTACAATATCACACAACAAAATGATCGTACTATGACAAAGAACACATAGACTATAAATAAGCAAGACCTATTGGCTTTACTGTAGCATATTTATTGCAAAAAAAACATTTCATTTAGGAAATCTCCCTTCTGGTAAGCAGACATGTCTAAGCAAATGTAATTGTATTTCAGAGGCATGCACCCATAAAAGCATTCATTCAGAGACATATGATGTTATGAAAATCTACAGCTTGCCAGTACATAAAAATGTGAATGCGTCACAAAATGTCAGTAGACTGCATGGCCACACCAGTTTATTTTTTATGCACTCTATGTAAATAATATCTTTTTTAAGTCTTAGGTTAGCCAGGAGCTTTTGGTTCCTCTCAAATTATATGTATAATATACTTAATTATAGGGGATTTCAGATAGTCTTCCTGGTCCACTTGTCCATTGCCCTGGTGTAGGAAGGTGGAATCTGACTATATGGTTGCCTGCAACTTTTTGCCTGGTATTTGGATGGTTTTTGACTAGTCTGGCTGGGATCCTGCTATCCAGGACCCCAGCCTATCTGCTTCCTCCCTAAAACTGATGTGAGTACCCTAGGTACATATCAATTGAATACTGAGGACACCCTATCAGCCCCTTGTAGATGGTACCCTAGGTACCCAGGGCATGGGTACTTCAGAGGCCTACCAGGGGCCGCAGCACTTATTGTGCCACCCCTGGGACAGCCATACCAAATGACACCACCAGACCACTACTGTAGTCTGGGTAAGGGGTGCTTGCACTCCTTACAGGGATACAGGCATCCTGTATCCCACTTATTACAACACATATATCCTCATAGGTCACCCCTAAAGCAGGCCTTGCGAATCCTACAAGGCAGGGTGCTGAGATATGTGTGAGGGGGGACCCCTACCTGAGTAGGGCCCCTCTGCAACCTTCGTAAAATCATTGCTGGGTTGTTTGTAGTGTAGCCATACCATATACTCTTAACCGCATTATAAGTATATTGCAATTGCGTGATAACTTGAGAATGGCTACACAGAACCATATCATGTTTGGTGTCAAATATGTAGGAATCATACCCCCAATCCAGCCATGGGACTGAGGGCATGATTCCTCCCTGCTAGAGGGGCGATATGGGAAAAGCGGCAGAATTTAGACACCAATTTAAAAGTGCACGCGTAGTACAAAATGGATGCTACCCGCCACCCACACGGCTCTGGCTGCCTGTTGCTGGGCAGAACTCCAGCCACGGCAGCTGGACAATAGGGATCCTGTTGCAGGGAGGTGTTCCCACCTCCCCAGACAGACTATGTGGATTGGAACTGGGTGGGTGCACCATAGGATACCTTTCAGAGTTGCACATAGGCTTCTCCAGTGCCTACATTCTGCATACACCGCCTGGAACCGGTTCAGGGGCATCCTGTCCCCTGCCCTGGCGGGAAACACACAAAGGGGAGAGGGTGTAGCCACCCTTTCCCGCCTGACCTCTCATTGGTGGGCTCTGATCTGGACACTCCCCTAATCTTTGGATAAAGGTGAATACTGGGTCCCCAGAGCCTCAGATTATTCTTGAACTTCACAGTCTTGACCTTCGACTTGCTGCCGCACAGTTACCTGAAGAAATCTCCCTTGGGGTAAAGGAGTTACCCCCCTGCCTGGCAGTCACCTGAACCACTGCAAGTGACCCGGTTGGAACCTCGCTGCTCCTTCGGACATCGATTACTTTTTCCTACCTTGAGGTGGGTTTCCAAACATCCCAGCGGCCAGTGAGTGTACACAGCAAAGCTCTGCACCGTGGACCCCATGGGTGCCGAGATCCCCAATACCCCAGGTCACCAGCCACCTCTTGCATAGCACCCGACCTCGACGAGTGGGGAACTTGTGCTTTGGCCCAATATTCAGACAACCTCTCAGCATCATCTGTGCCAAAGATCGATGCCCTAGCCCGCTTCGGCGACCAGTGGGTGCACCTTTACGCACGCCAAAATGCTGCCTCCCGCAGTCCCTTGTCTCTCGACTTGTGGGCCCTAGTGGAAGTCAATTTTCGATTCCGAGAGTTCTCCTGGCTGCTCCAGGCCTGTTCTTCAGTCTCCTTGCTGGAGACCTCGCTCAGACCTCGTGGGCCTGCACCAGTAGCTGCTTTGTGTTTCTTGCGTGGGTTGCAGTTGCCAAGGCTTAGTGGATCCAATCCGGACACTAATACCGCAGCAACCCTCATCCTTTGTGGTACAGTTGCCCTCCAGAAGCTGGCCTTCCTTGACACCTCCTGGACCCCGTGGCTGACGATCCAAGCTACACCTCTTCCACCTGGAAGCACCCGACATTGAAGAGCTCCTTCTCTTGAGCCCCCTTGTCACTGTGCCGTGACCCAGACTCTGTCCCCTCTGCTTTCAGGTCCTTCTCTACAAGATCTACATTTTCATTCTTCACGACAACGACAACGCTTTTGGCTAGCAGCAGTTCTTCACGTTTTGCCATTGAAAATCAGCCCGCGACCCGACATCGAAAACGACCTATGCACCCGGCTTCCCTGGGGCAGGTAACAGTGGTACCTCGGTACTCTCGTGGGTGTGGGCCCTTCAAAAGCTTAACTCTAAAGTGTTGAACTTGAACTCCTGCTAGAAGTGTTTTTAAACTTGTAAAATTCAACCGCGACATTCTCCATAGGCTATAATAGAGATCCCGACAGTAACTGTAGTCACTGCACGCGTCTCCCGTGGGTCCCCTTCCTCACTACCTTGGGTGGTTTCACAAGGGGCCAGTGACCCTAAATGCCCTAGGCATTGTCTGTAGAATTGTCGTGGTTCTGATACCACTTTTTTGATATATGGTTTGGTCCCCCCCTGGGGCCTAGTGATTCCAGTGCTATTTATTGTAACTATCAATGCTTGTTTAAATTGTATCTTCACCTCTAGCCTCATAAAGAGACTAGTGGGGTTATTCCTAGAATAAATACATATATTTTATGTAAATACCTGTGTGGACTACTCTTTCATTTGGTTATTCAAGAGGTTATCTATGGTAAAACAATAAGTTTGTTATAATCAAGAAGAGAGAGGAGAACTAAAGAGGCTAGTCCGTTTCCCCAGTTTATATGTTAATAATCAATGAGAACTAGCTCTTGTTTAAATTGTTTGTATGTCTGCGGGTGGGGGAAAAACCATTAGGCTTTTATGAAGGCCCTCACCCACCAACCTAGTTGGTGGCATGCTTCATCATTGGGCCCCAGCCGAGGTTCCGAGTGTACCTCAGGTGTGCTTCGACGCCAGATTACTGCGGAGCGGGTTTTTTTGGTTCGTGAGGGTGCTGTGGGTGTGCTCTGAGTGAGGTTTAAAATACTGTCCTGGGTGTCCCAAAGACTGTTTTAATGGTGAGCCCCAGGCAGTCAAAAAAAACAAAGGCTATCGGACGTGCACGGTAGGCTTATGGCCTCCGACGTCCTGTGTGGTCAACTAGTTTCAGCCAGGCCTTTTCTTCTACTGGCTTTCGTCAGTGTGGGGTGTTACAGGGGTTGTTATGAGTTTGTCAGTGCCCTGTGTGTAAAGCACACGCTACGGTGCTTATATGTGCAAGAGGTGTTTCCTCTCGGGTTGTACCTGTAGGGGGTAAAAAAAGGGGACAGACATAACATTTAAGTAAAGGCTCCTAGTAGTGGGCTAAAAGCTTATAGTGAGGCCGTACTAAGTGCCTAGAGGTGACCACGGACAAGGCAGTAGTGTTGGCGTCAGTGGCGGGCAGTGAAAGAGTGGCCGGTCTCACAATATGCGTTATTGTGTGTGAAATTCGGCCTATGTACTGTAACCAGTGTTGGTAAAAACAGTAAAGTGGAGTTGCTTACACCTGATTATAGTGAACAACTCAGCATGGAGCTCAGCCGGGGGCCAGGACCATGTGCACTCTAAATAGGGGGAAGAAAAGGAAAAAGGCTGTTGGGGGAGGTGGGTGATATGCACCCAACAAGGTAACGGTAAAAAGGATTCACACACAGACACGGCCGGGGGCAGCATGAAAGGTGGCTGTACCGTTAGCTTGAACAGAGAAAACTCTACCCTTGCAATTTAGTGATGTACAGTGTATCATACATAAGGTAAAACGGAGAATGACACCCAGGTCAGATTGAAGTATTATGGCATACAAATACTTGAGAACACCCAACTGAATAATTTAACTCTTTTATTTATTTCATTTGTTAGTGTCACTTTTTATAGTACATAAATAGAATTTGTTAATTATTTATACAAAAATGGTCACAATGAACAAAACATAAGGTGCATTGTAGCAAAATATAAATGAATAAAGGTGTTGAACACACACAGTTAATATCAGAATTTTATACAAAAAGGAATATACCACAGGGAGTAATACAAACAACAGGTTCCCAGACGGGGGAGAAAGGTAAAGGAATATTCTTTGATCAGAACTGCATACACTCAAATTCAAACAGCTCACATTCATACAAAATTTCAAAATTCATCCAACAACAGACCAAAAGACTCTTGTGGGCCCAACTCAAAGCAGTAACATCAGTGATCCCACGATATTCCGATGGTTTTTCTGGATAAATGTCGAAACACTTATCTAGGGTACATAATCAGTGGGGATGGAGAGGGCCCAGCTAAACAACGCCGACGCGCGTTTCGTTGAGACAACTCCAGCTCATTTAGCCCCTTTTTCCATTCCTACGCAGGTCCCACTCTGTGTGGGTTTTGTTTTTCTTACGCCCTGAAGAAGGTGGTACTCCAGAGCTGGAGTACCACCAGCTGGAGTTGTTGGATGAATTTTGTAATTTTGTATGAATGTGAGCTGTTGAATTTGAGTGTATGCAGTTCTGATCAAAGAATATTCCTTTACCTTTCTCCCCCGTCTGGGAACCTGTTGTTTGTATTACTCCCTGTGGTATATTCCTTTTTGTATAAAATTCTGATATTAACTGTGTGTGTTCCATTATTCCCCTTTATCTCTACCCATATTACGCTATTAGGGGTTGCCCTTCGTTCTTTGTGTACCGTTAGCTTGGTCAAGTTCAGGTACTTACTGCGCAAAGTTGCTGGACCCTCAATGAACCTGTTGTCCAGGCAGAGGCTCCGTGAGAAATGAGCTTCAGTGTAGAGAGCGCTTAAATACCTGTGGGAAGGGCCAGGTGTTGCTTGTTAGCTGGGTCAGGTGTTCTGGCCTGGGCACGAATCATGGGGCGTATTCAGCTTCCTGTTGTCTTGAGGAGGTGCCTGTAGTAGAGGAAATGGAAGCAAGACTCGCATGCAGGTGTATGTAGCGCTCTCTCTGAATTATTTCCAAGGTGCAATTGGATGTCTAAGTTGCTAACATGTGCGTGCAAATCTGCTGATTATTTAGGGGAGTGCTAACCCATTAGGGGGAGTCGCGCTCCATCTGTGCACTGCAAAGGGGGGCACCCTCTCTATTTAAATGTAAGCGGCAACTAGGCGGGGCTAAGAAGGTAACGTGTGTTCATGTGCAGGGATGTTGCTGCATATTGGCCCTGCTAAAAAATGGGGGTGATGAACCCACTGTGTGGGGGCTCATGAGTATGTGTGTGAAGGGTACACCGTGGGGTCATTATGGTCTTGTGTGGGTGTATACCCTGGCACAGTGTAGTGGGTCCAGGCAAGGAATCAAGTTTAGATGCCCTGCCGGCTGCAGTAAGGTTCACAGGGCATCAGTTGGCAGGATCTGATGCCGTCCCTTAGATTGAGAAGTGGGGGGGGGCCTCATCTGCTGAGGCTGTTCCACGGAATATTATCATTCAGTCCCTCCGTGTGGGTGGACAATCTGTAGATCCAGCATTGTTCTTTGGACAGTAGCTGCTTCTCGTTGTCTGTAGGGTGGACAGGGATCTGTTCAATGACCGTCCATCTGAGGTCATTGGTGGTATGTCCAAACCTAAGGAAGTGGTCTGTGAGTTTGCTGATAGTCTTCTTGCACCAAATCGTACTTCTGTGTTCAGTGATTCTGGTGCGTATTTTTCTCGTGGTCATCCCCATGTAACGGAGCTGGCATGGTCATTAAATCAAGTACACTAGATTGGTTGAATTACAGTTTGTGTGCTTACGTTGGTGCCATGTTTTTCCGGTTTCCAGATCGAAGGTTTTGGTATGTGTCGTGAGGTGGCAGATGCTGCAGTCGCCACAGGGATAGTGACCTGTGACTTTAGGGAGGTTCCACACTTGATGTAGTGTGGGGTTGGTGATGGTTTCCGTGGTTCTCAGCCGCGTGGAGATGAGTTGATCCCGTAGGCTGCTCGATTTTTTATAGGCGAAAAGGGGCAGGTCCCAGTCTCGTTTGCCCCTGTTGATGATTCTCCAATTTGTCTTGATGATTTTAGCCACTGTATTGGAGATAGGGTTGTACGTGGTGACACAGGCCAATGGTGTTGTTGTTTCTTGACGGGTCGGTGTTTCCAGGAGGGCATCTCTATTTTGGTTCTTTGCCCGTTTTTTGGTCCTGTTGATGATCCTTGTTGGGTAACCCCATTGTTGTAATCTGTGGGAGAGGTCTGTGGCCTGTGTGTTGTAGTCCTCCTTATTGCTGCAATTGCGCCTTATGCGTAGAAATTGGCCATAAGGCAGGTTCTCCCTTAGTGGTCGTGGGTGGAAACCTTCAAAGGCCAGTAGTGAATTTCTAGCCGTGGGTTTGTAATATGTGGTGGTTGACAGTTTACCATTGGCGGCCTTGATCAGTAGGTCCAGGAAAGGTAACTGGTCTTTGCTGCTGGTGTACGTGAAGCGTAGGTGGGGATCACGTGTGTTGAGCCAGGTCAGGAAGGTCTTCAAGGATTCCTCCGAGCCTTCCCATATCATGAGGACGTCATCAATGTATCGACGCCAGAAAAGTATTGATTCCGTGAACGGGTTGTTGGGCTCGAGGATGTGTGACTGTTCCAGGTGGTAGACGTATAGTCCCGCCACGTTGGGAGCAAAAACACTGCCCATAGAAGTTCCGTTTGTTTGGAGATAGTATGTTCCCTCAAATTCAAAAAAGTTTTCTTTTAATGCCAGTCTGGCGCAGTCTAGGACAAATTCTCTTGGTGTGGTGTGTTCCCATTGTGAGTTGGTCAGAGTTCTCTCTAAGACCTTGAGGGTGTCATCTTGGGGCAGGCTTGTGTATAGGCTTTCAATGTCCAGACCCACAAGTAACTGGGTTGTGGGGTTAAAGTCTAGGTCTTGAAGGAGGGACAGGAGATGTTTGGTGTCCTTGATGTACGTGGTTGCAGCTTGTACTAGAGGGTTAAGAAAAAAGTCACAAAACCTGGAGAGGGGCTCTAGGAGTGAGTTGCAGCCTGAGACAATCGGCCGTCCCGGGGGTGGTCTTGTTTCCTTGTGTACCTTCGGTACTGTGTAAAAGTACGGGCTTGTGTGTTGCAGAGGAAGGTGGCCTCCTGGTTGGAGATGTGGTTGTTATTTGCAGCTGTAGTCACCAGGTTGGTGATTGTTAGCTTAAGTTGGTTGGAAGGGTCGCTGTCAAGGCGTCTGTAATTATGGTTGTCTTCGAGGAGTTTCTGGCACTCTGCTCGGTAAGCCTGGGTGTCCTGAATCACAATCCCACCGCCTTTGTCGGCGGGTTTGATGGTAATGTTGTCATTGTCTCGGAGGGTTTTCAGAGCTGGCCGTTCTTCTTGAGATAGGTTGTTGTAAGTCTCTGTTTGGTTGTTTTTCTCTACTTCATTGTAGACAGCCTGCTCGAAGGCAATGATTTCTACAGGTATACTGGAAGGTAGAGGCATGAATGTTGATTTGGGTCGTAGACCCGTCTCATTGGTTTCCCTTGTGTCATTGTTGGTGTCTTGTCTTTCAAAAAAGGCACGGAGCTTCAGCTTCCGGAAGAACTCAGCTAGTTCGGTGTGTAGGAGGAATTTGTCAACTCTCTTGGTAAGGACAAAGGAGAGGCCTTTATTGAGTACTTTTTCTTCAGTAGTGGTTAAGTCTATGGAGGATAGGTTGAAGACCAGGGAAGGTGTGTCTAATTCCCTGGTTAGCGGCTGGCATGCCACCAACTAGGTTGGTGGGTGAGGGCCTTCATAAAAACCTAATGGTTTTTCCCCCACCCGCAGACATACAAACAATTTAAACAAGAGCTAGTTCTCATTGATTATTAACAAAACAATAAGCTTAACACTCCTTCAAGACTAGCCTGAAGGCTGCTCTCCACAGCTACCACTAGGATAGCTTTCTTTAAAGGTTGTCTTTAACCTATCACCTTAAGAGTCGAATTGGACTGGTGCAAGGTGGTCACTATAACTAGTGACCACCAGTGGAGAAGTGTGGCTCACTGGTTAGAGTAGGCAGACCTGGAAGCAGAGGTCAGCCCGGGACCAGGGTTCAATTCCCGGCTCGGCTGGGTCTTGAGTCCATAAATTGTCCATGGACTCGATAATTCTCGCTCCAGTGCATACTCGATTCATGGGTTCACACTCTGCGACTCTGGGCAATAGCTTGCTTAATCTCCACAATGGCCACTCGCGGCGGGATGCCTGGCTTTCACCTTGTGGATGCCCTGCTGGGTTATCTCACAGGGGAATACCAGGACGGGTTCCCTAAGCAAGCGCTTAGAGACCGGTTGGTGATTTGCGCTATATAAATATCTGCACATTTACATTTACATATGCCAGGCCAACTTCTCACATTGGTGTGCAGCGGTTGGATTCAAGCTTGCCATTGTTTTACTAGATAACAAATTGAATTTCTAAAGTGAAAGCCACTTGGTACTAAGGTACAAATAAATTTAAGCTTAGAATACAATAAGTTCTACTGAACTTAGGAGTTGTGTGTAGAGGGCTTAGCACACCTTGACTACAACTCAAGAAAGGGTTCAGTAGGCCACACCTAGTGTAGGTAGATACACCAGTACCACTACACTAGAAATGTCTTCAGGTTCAGGAGCCCATAAGGCCCTGGAAGGACCCTCAAGGGTCCCAGTCGACAAGTATGACCACCTCTCTTTTGCAGAGCTTAGGGAGATGTGCACTGCTAGGCAACTGAAGACAAACAAGGGTGCCAACACTCAACGTCTCAGGGAAATCCTGCTCATAGCAGACTTCAAGCAGACTCCAGTGTCTGAAGGGGTAGACAGGTTGGGTGGGCATCCTGCTGAAGAGGACACCCAGGTGGTGGACTCTGATGAGGACCAGGAAGAGGAAGTTGAACTTGACCTGGATGATTCAGACCATTCACAACATGGAGGTGATGGCCCAAGAGGCACTCCCTCCATCCCTAATGGGAGAGTGGTGGATCCAAAAAGAAGGAACATATCCCCCTCAGAGGGGTCTAACCATTCTGAGAGATCCAAAAGGACCTCTGCCTCTTCTCAGAGAAGAGAATTCTCCCAGGAGAGGAAATGCAGACTGATCCAGTTTGAGCAAGCCAAGCTTCATCTCAGGAGAGAACAGTTAGCATTAGACAGGGAGTCCCTGGAGCTTCAGAAAGCTTCAAGAAAATGGGGTCCAGAGACCCTTGGTGGCAGTAATAATACCCCTAGAGTTAGAGAGAAAGCTCCTGACAATAGGAACCTGCATAAGATTGTGCCCCCCTATCAGTCAGGGGATGATATCCATAAATGCTATCCATAAATGCACTTGAGAGGGCCTGTAAAGTTCAGAGGGTCCCAGTAGAGCAGTGGGCAGCAATCTTATGGCTCTCCTTTGCAGACAAAAGAAAAGACAAGCTCCTCTCTGTCAGAGAAGAGGATGCAGATGATTATTATATCTTGAGAGATGCTTTGATAGATGGGTTTGGCCTAACCACTGATCAATATAGATTAAAGTTCAGAGATACCCAAAAAGCACAGAATCAAGATTGGGTAGACTTTGTGGATTGTGCTACCAAGGCTCTGGAAGGTTGGTTAAATGGCAGTAAAGTAAATGATTATCAAGGATTGTACAATCTCATCATGAGGGAGCAGATTCTTAATAATTGTCAAAACTAACTCTTACACCAGTACCTGGTGGACTCTGATCTGACCTCCCCCCAAGAATTGGGTAAGAAGGCAGACAAATGGATCAGAACCAGGATTAGGCCCAGGAACCAAGGTGGTGACCAGAAGAAAGATTCTACAAAGCCCAAAGAGAAAGGTGGGGATAATAAAACAGAAAAATCCCCTGAAGGGCCCCAAAAATCCAGTTCTGGGGGTGGGTCCCAAAATCCTTCCTCTTCCAATAAGAAACCATATTGCCATGTGTGTAAGCAACCTGGCCACTGGAAAACTGACTCCAGTTGTCCAAAGAATGGCAATAAAGAAAATGTTCCTCCCATTGCAGCTCCAACACCTCCTGTTACTACTAGTAGTAATCCCCCAGGTGGTGGGAGTGCACCCAAAAACCTAGTTGGGCTTTCTTGGGGAACCCAGGTGGACTCTGGCCTAACCAGGTCCCCTACACAAGCAACTCTAGTCTGTGATGGTGGCATGGGGTTTGCCAACTTTACCATGAGTCCCAATATCTTGGGCAGGTACAGACAAGAGCCCATGATCAATGGTCAGAAGGCTGTGGCCTCCAGGGACACAGGGGCTAGTGTCACCATGGTGACAAAGAGACTAGTGCCCCTAGAACAGCTTTTACCTGAGTTTAGCTACCAGGTGACCAATATTGATGGAATTAGGACAGACCATCCCATGGCAGTGGTAAATCTCAGCTGGGGAGGGGTCACTGGCCCAAAGAGAGTGGCAGTGCCCCCAACCTTACCTGTAGATTGCCTACTGGGGAATGACCTGGAAATCTCAGCCTGGGCTGAGGTAGACCACAATGCCCATTTAAGAATGTTAGGCATCCCTGAGAGAGTGGATGGGACCCTTAGGGCCTCACCTCCACCCCAGGAGGAATTAAAGGGAGTGAAGCCTGAAATTATGGATCACTCCACCCAAACAGAGAGCATAGGGGGTGAGGAACCGCCCTCCCCCCACCAGACTAAAGGTAAGGGTCAGCATTCTAAGGGAACTGATCCTGCCCCTTGTGAAGTAACTGCCCCAGAAGTGGTCAGGCCTGTCCTGGCCACATTCTGATTGCAGGGGATCCTTCCAAGGTGGTACCCAGTATGGAGCAGGTATCCTGCCCCTCTCTTCCCTGCCTCAGTCAGCCCAGGGCTGCAGAGGTCAGGGAGGTCAGTGGACCCCTAGTGGACCCCTGTCCAGAGGAACCCCCTCATCAGCAGATTAGGGACACCCAGCAGAGTAGTTCTAGCCAGGTGACCATTCCTCCACAAACTGAGGGATCCCCCTTACCCCTAGGTACAGGTACCCCCCAGATGGACTTTGTTGGGCACAGGGAAACCTGGATCATAGTTGCCCCAAACTTTCCAGTGCCCTCCACTATTCCAACCAGAGGGACCCAACCCCCAGCTGTAGGCAGCCAGAGGTTGACCCTTAGGGCCAGATGTGACACAGTCATGGACAGAAAGGCTTCCATGGTGACCAGTGACCTGTGGAGGTTGAGACCACCCCAAATAGGGTCTCACTTCCAGACTCAGACACCCCACCAGCCTGCTTCTGTCCCAAAACCCAATACAGGTAATTTCCCTAGACTTTGGAGAAACTCTAAAACCCCTTGGGGTAGGATTTCCCAAGTGGACCATGAGACAGGGAGCAACCATGCTAGTGCAGGTTCTTCCTTATATGGCCACTCAGGAAATGAAGGCTTATCTGGACAAGGTTAGTGTTGTAATCCCTTAAGGTATATGTTTCTCATGTAATGGTACATCCCTTCTTCCCCCCCCTGCCTGCCCCGGTTGGTATGTCCTGATGAGAGTTCATGATAGAATGTTGAGATGTGGCCAGAGAGCGGATGATCGGATTAAACAATGTCACATCTTACCTTGTGTACGTGTCATTTTCATTGAATACAACACTGGCGACGACCTGCGAAGGGGGTAGCTGATCATCTCCCCTTTGTTTATCTCTCATGGTTCCGGACATCTTGTTGGAGCACCCGTTAGCTGCCTTTGGTCTTCATTCCCGGCTGACCTGTCCATACTTACAGGCGGTACCGGCAGTCTTTCAACTCCGCTTCACACAACTTCGAGGACTGCCTGCCTTATGAGGCGCTTCAAGTGTCCTTTATCTGCACATGGGAAGCCGACTTTGGGGGCTATGTGAACCCTCAAATCACCACATTGCCTAGTCACCTCAGAACTTTTCCTGCGGTGCTCCAGCACCTTTCCTTCCGTGTTTCCTGCTACGGAACTGTTCATTAGCTGCTTTCAAATGGCTACCCCCGACGTCATAGTATCCTGCCTGCAGTGGGGTGCCCGCAGTGCTTCATCGGCAGGACTGTGGGGATTCCTCCGAGGCAGGGCGCCTGCTTCAAAGTCGTCAGTGCCTGTGTGCCGGGTGCTGGCGTTCCTGTCAGAAGCAAAGGCTCATGGGCGGTGATTCTTCCTGTTGAGGTTTCCTGCTCCGCCTCCGGTCTTCCTTCATCTCCGGCGCACCATTTCGCTGAGGGCCGGTCCGCTCCAATCCAGCTTCCTCATTAACCTCCGGCGCATCAACCTCAGAGAGCCGGTCCTCCTGTCTATCCCCGGCTGTTGCTGTATCGGATCTTCACGGCGTCTACAGTGATACAGAGTCTTCGCCCAAGTAAGATCCACCCTGTGTCTGCATGTACTGAGTGCCCTGAGCTCGTTCGTCTACACTGTGACACGCTCACATGTGCGTGTCATCTGGGGGGCTTCATCCTCATTCAGCGTTGTTCATGGTGATGCGCCCTCATTGTGTGCAACTTATGACCTATCACCCAAGTTGGTGCTGCGTTCTAGTGTTTTGCCACCCGGGTGGCTGTCTCACCCCTTGTGTGTTATCTCTGTGACACACACACACTCATTATCACTCTTCTATCGGGTTGTGTAAAGGACTGTTCCTTTGTGTTTGTGCCATCTGGTCCCTTTTCAACAGCATCTTTTGTGTTGCCCGTTACCTCACACTCCAAGATGGGTACTCCAGGGATGAGTCAACCACCATCTTTCTTAAATGAGTGTGGGGATCCCGAGATTCATTGGAAGGATTGGACCAAATTTTTGAGTCTTACCTAATTGCTATGGGGGGAGAAAAATGTTCTCCTTTGCGCAAACAACATATTTGGTTACATAATTTAGGCATTCATGGACGCAAGGTCTATGAAACCTTACCTGAACCGGAGTTGGAGGATGAGAACGATGCTGACGTTTTTGATATCACACTCATGAAATTAGAGTTACATTTCGGGGACAAAGTCAACGTTGTCCTTGAACGCCACAAATTCTTTAGCCGAGTTCAAGGGAGGAGTGAATCTATTAATAATTACATAGCTGCCCTAAGAGGTCTCACCCAATTGTGCGAATTTGGGAATCTCAACGATTCCCTCATAAGGGATCAACTAGTTAGGTGTACTAACAGCGGCAAAGTTCAAGAAAAGTTGAAAAACTCCACTTTAAGAGATGCAATTTATATCGCACAATCAATAGAACATACCGCTAAGTGTGTTAGAGAGATGAAAATTAAAGAAGAGGTAGTGGCGTCGGTTCAGTGTGAAGCGTCCAAGGGTGAAGTACTCAAAGTAACCAACAGAGAAGGCATTAAGAGTGTACCAACCAATAATGCGAGTAAGGAGGGCCATGGTTTGAAATGCTTTAGGTGTGGCAGCAACAACCATTTGGCCAACAGTCCCTTTTGTTCGGCACGCGGTGTCATGTGTAAAAAATGCAACAGAAGAGGACATTTAGCCAGGGTATGTAGAGACGGGGCAAGTAGTACTACTAATGTTGTTAGCATTAGTGGGGAACCACAGGCAAGATTCATTTATCAAATAAAAGACAGTCACGAATCATCCAGGCCTAATTATCCAAAATGTGTTATACTCATTGACTACAAACCCCTAGAGATGTATGCAGACTCATGTTCCCCATTTACGTTAGTAAACCTTATAGACTTTGAGAAATCTCTTGGTTGCAACAGATCTACCCTGGTTCCTCTTGATATATCGCCCGAAGGTTACACCAGAGACCCCATTTCTTTGGTGGGTATGGTTAGTAGTCACATAGACTTTAAGGGGAGATCCATTGTGGGTAGGGTGTATGTGGTTGAGAGAGGGGCGAATCTTTTAGGATGGCAACACCAGAAGGAATTGGGAATCATCCTAGACCCCAATGACAAAAACCAAGTCATTTTAGTAGACATTCCTACCAGCAATAAACTCTTGCAAGACGCTTTTCCTAACCTTTTTACTGAGAGGTTAGGTAAATTAAAGGATTTCCAACACAAAATCAAAGGGAGGAAAGGCGCGAAACCTGTAGTACACAGAGCACGACCTGTACCTTTTCACCTTAGAGAAACCCTCAAAGCCGAACTTGACAAATTGTGCGACATCGGGTCATCCAACCTATAGAAGCATCCGAATGGTTGGCTCCCCTTGTCCTAGCCTCTAAAGCCAATGGGAAGGGTATCCGCATCTGTGTGGACCTGCGCAGTCTCAACGAGAATATCTGGGTAGAGAGGTTTCCCCTTCCCAATATAAACGAGATGCTAAGCACCATGGGGAAGGGTTGTTTTTTCTCGGTCATTGATCTGTCGATGGCCTACCATTAAGTTGAGTTGCACGCAGAATCTAGACCTCTGACAGCGTTTTCCTCGCCGTTTGGGGCCTACATGTTTATCAGGATGCCGTTCGGCCTTGCCTCAGCGGCTTCTATTTTCCAAAAGGTAATGCAACAAATTTTGGAGGGCGTCAGCAATACCCTCTGTTTCCAGGACGATATACTTATGTATGGGTCGACGGAGGAGGAACATGACGTCATCCTTAACACAGTGTGCCAAAGACTGTCTAGGGCAGGATTAACTGTGAAACTTGACAAATGCAAGATCAAAGTAACTTCTGTAGATTATTTGGGTCACACCATATCCAAAGAGGGCTTCAAGCCGAAGTACAGCTTAATTCAAGCTATCAAGGATGCCCCGTATCCCTCTAATAAAGATGAGCTAAAATCTTTTCTTGGTCTGGTGGAATACATGTCCAAGTTTGTAAGAAATTTCGCTGATTTATGCGATGGATTGCATGAGCTCCTAAAAAAAGATAAAGAATTTTTATGGGAGGAGAAACACAACAAGATGGTGGAGACAATAAAGAAACGTATTCTTGAATCACCAGCTTTAGGATCTTTTGACCCCAAGAAAAAAAACATACTTACGACGGATGCATTCAATAAAGGTTTGGGAGCGATGCTTTCACAAAGAGGAGATGGACAAGAAACGGTTATAGCATTCGCTTCACGATCTCTCAACTCCGCAGAAAGGAACTACTCAGTCATTGAAAGAGAAGCGTCAGCATGCTTCTGGGCAGTGAATCATTTTAGATTTTTCTTGTGGGGGATACAATTTGTTATACACACGGACCACAAGCCTTTGACTTTTATGTTCTCATCCAAAAGTGTGCATAACAATTATCCACGCATAACGAAGCCTAGAAAACTACTGCTTCAAGGTGGAATACCTCCCAGGTCCTGAAAATGTAATTGCTGATTACCTATCCAGATCACCACTCTTGGACTATCCAAGTGAGGATCAGCTAGATGTTCCAATTTTAGCCATGCACCTCCCATCGTTAAGTAAAGAAGAGTGGGATGAGAATGTGAGGAAAGATAAAGACATGGGTGTCCTCAAACAGTTCATCCTCAATGGGTGGCCTGAGAGTCGATCGCAGGTTCCAGATTCAGTCAAAGACTTTTGGGAGGTAAGGTATGAACTTTCTTTGTTGTCGGATGTGATACATCGAGGGAGTAGACCAGTCCCACCTAAGGATCTGAGGAACAAAATAATCGACCTAGCCCATGAAGGTCACTTAGGCAGGAGCCTCACGAAAAACAAGGTCAGGGGTTGTTTTTGATTTCAAAGAATGGACTCTATGGTAGAACTCAAGGTTAAGGAATGCATTAGCTGTGCTAATAGTGACAAAAGTAAAAATCCACGCAATGCTCCTTTATCCCCTGTTGAAGTTCCGGAAGTTCCGTGGACCAAACTGGCAGTGGACTTTATTGGTCCCATGGACATTCTGGGTCCGCAAAAAAAGTTTATGTTCGTCCTAGTATATTACACCTCCCACTGGGTTAATTTTAAATTTACATCCTCTACCACGACAGGCAACCTCATCTCACTTTTGAAAGGTGTTTTAGTTTATGAGGGCATTCCAGCCACATTGGTGACAGACAATGGGGTGCAATTTACTTCAGAGACAATGAAAGCATTCCTGGAGGATCTGAACATAAGGCATGAAAAAACTGCACTCTATTGCCCTAAGGCTAATAGTTTAGTAGAGAGGGCAAATCGGTTGGTGAAAGACCACATCCAATTGGCCATCACCAATGGGTTCAATGTTGAAGATTCCCTAAGAGAGTGCATTTGGGCATACCACACCACACCCAATCTCATCACAGTAGTGTCTCCCTTTGTTTGCTTGAGTGGGAGGGAACCCTGTACCAAAATGAATCCATATTGGTTGGGTGGTGGAAAAAGGGTAGTGCCTGATCTAGAGAGGAGTAAAGAGAAGATTCACCAACACCAACAAAAGTATAAAAGTTGGTATGACCAGAGACATGGGGTCAAGGACCATGAGTACAAGGTTGGTACCACAGTGGTCGTCAAGAAACCCACACATGTGCAACCAGGGTTGAGCAAGTATCACGCTCCCCAACGTGTGGAAAGATACGGAAAGAATGTGGTTCGCCTAGAAAATGGACAGACTTGGAGTAATGACAGACTTGTGGTCTCATCTTAAGTGTATTGCACTGCTTGTCTTTTTGTTCCCTAAATAAGGAGATGTGTTGTAATCCCTTAAGGTATATGTTTCTCATGTAATGGTACATCCATTCTTTCCCCCCCTGCCTGCCCCGGTTGGTATGTCCTGATGAGAGTTCATGATAGAATGTTGAGATGTGGCCAGAGAGCGGATGATCGGAATAAACGATGTCACATGTTACCTTGTGTACGTGTCATCTTCATTGAATACAACAGTTAGCCTTATCTCCTTTTGTTTGGGGGGAGTTATGTAGGAAGGTGGAATCTGACTATATGGTTTCCCCCAACCTTTTGCCTGGTATTTGGATGGTTTTTGACTAGCCTGGCTGGGATCCTGCTATCCAGGACCCCAGCCTATCTGCTTCCTCCCTAAAATTGATGTGAGTACCCTAGGTACATATCAATTGGATACTGAGGACACCCTATCAGCCCCTTGTAGATGGTACCCTAGGTCAAGGGGAAGAAGACGAAACCAGGTCCATTGGGCAGATCAACAACTAGCAACCTCGTCCTCGGGTTCGAGAGAGACTCCAGTGGTCCCGAGCACGAGCACAACTTAGTCATCAATCTGTCTAAGAAAGTTCTTACACAAGAAGAAATGTCCCTCTTAAATAAAGGTTTAGGGTTTGTTCCTTCCTTCAGAGGCGATCTGTTCTCTATAAATCAAGAACTTGCTCTATTTTTCAGAAAGATCCGTTTGAATTTCTTCTTCCGAACAGATCCTGATACCTGTTCTGATGATCAAGACCTCAACACGGGCTTGCGGAACAAATCAACATTCAATCCTTGCCCAGTCAAGTTCCTTTACAGGTACTCACATATGAGAAAGCGGTGACTGCACAGGTGTTAATCACTTGTACAGCGGAAAGCCGTCAATATCAAAATCTCACAAAGTCTGAGCGACAGGCCTTAAAATCTCTCACTTCTGATGAGACGATCATGATCAAGCCGGCAGATAAAGGTGGTGCCACGGTAATCATGGACACCACCGCTTATCGCACTGAATGCTTGAGACAATTGCAAAACGTACACTTCTACCGACCTCTCACTGAGGATCCCACCAAAAGATTACAACAGACCATTCAGATCATGGTAAATGAAGCCAGCACCAATGGTTGGATCACTGCAAATGAAGCCCAGTACTTGGTCAAATCCTCCCCTATTGTTCCTTACTTTTATATTCTGCCTAAGGTGCACAAGAATGTGAGTCCCCCTCCTGGTCGTCCTATTATCTCTGGACTAGGGTCCCTCTTGGAACCTTTGTCGGCATTTTCAGATCATTTTTTACGTCCTTTGGTCGCCAAAATGCCTACGTACCTAAAGGACACCAAGGACATTTTGATCCTACTCAAAGATTTATCCTTTGATTGTGAGACAGAATTTTTAGTCTCATTTGATGTAGAGTCACTTTACACATGCATTCCACAGGATGAGACATTGGATGTCATCGAAACTCTCCTGTTGGCTAATCCACCGGACTCCATCACTCCAGTTTCGTTCATCATGTCATGTGCTAAGTTAGCCATGAAAGAAAACTTTTTTCAATTTGAGGAACAGCTGTTCCTACAGGTGTCAGGCACTTCGATGGGGAGCATTTTTGCTCCTAGCCTGGCTAATCTGTATGTTCATGTCTTTGAGGAACAGCATGTGTTCGGTACCAGTAATCCATACAAAGATCAAATAAGGATATGGAAGAGGTACATAGACGACGTGTTCGTACTATGGCACGGACCACTGGCTTCATTGTTGGCTTTCAAGAACTGGCTAAACAATTGTGACACCTTCTTAAAATTCACCTGCGAGTACTCCAAGACCCAACTTCCCTTTCTGGACATATTGATAACCCCCACTGAGGGTGGCTTGAGCACCGAGCTGTACAGAAAACCTATGGCGGTGAATGCCCTTTTGAAATATGACAGTTTTCATCCACGGGCATTGCGGGACAATCTACCTTTTGGTCAGTTTTTGCGCTTAAAAAGAAATTGCTCCTCAGATGATAAGTACAAGGAACATGCGAGCAATTTATCCAAACAACTACTGGCCAGACATTATCCCAAGCAATTGATCCGTAGAGCTTCCAAACGCGCCGCAAACAACAATCGTGAGGCTCTACTAGAACCTAAGGTCCCTAAATCCTCTGATAACAGGCTCACCTGTGTACACACTTACTGCAAATTTTCCAATCAAATTAAAAAAATCATCTTGACGAATTGGAAAATTTTGAACATAGGAGAGGTTAAGTTGCCGAGACCTCTCTTTGCTTTCAAACGCAGCAGTAATATCAGGGATCAACTGGTACACACCCGCCCACGGACTCATCAAACAGGCACTCAACATACCCTGTGGGGTCTACCACCAGTCGTAGGACACTACCCATGTGGTTCCTGTGCGGCTTGTTGCCATACTTCTGTGACTAAAGAGATCGACATTGGCACCGGCAGGCCGTGGACCCTTAGAAGTCACAGTAACTGCAACAGCTCTAATTTGATTTACTTAATAACATGTCCGTGTGGGTTACGATATGTTGGAATGACCACCCGTCGGGTAAAAACCCGAATTTTGGAACACAAAAGCACCATACGGTGTGGCCGTTCTTCAACTAAACTCACCAACCACTTTCTAGCAGTCAACCATGCTCCAAATGACTTACACTGGACAGTCCTTGACAAACCTTTCATACCTTCCCATCTGACAGATTGCTCTTCCTTTTTGTTTAAACGAGAGCAGAGGTGGGTTTACACACTTAACACGCATGTCAAAGGACTGAATGATGACATTCCTTGGTTGTCACTGTGATTTTCATACATTCTGTCTATTCCTAGTCCCGTACTACTTTACACAATGCACATGGGATCAGCCAAGAGAGTACGTTATGTGCAGGTCTGATTTACTTTTGTCTCTCGCTTACCATGTTTTCTACTCCTGTTGAAGTTAGTGCTACCTAGTGCTTGCCCCTTTTTGAACTATTACGTCCGACTTTTTGGATTGATTGAATATTTTTCATTGTCTCGCTGTTTTAGGACATCCGCTGTTTTCATGCACATCAGCACGTTTTGGCTTTGTTTTTTTCAATTTTTACACACCCTTTTTGGCGTTAATTATGTTTGTTCTGTGACGAGCATTCGCGCGTCAATTACGGAGCTAGTGCCTTTACAACTAGATTTTCTCCGTTTTCGCCAAGTGAGCTGGCGTTAAGCTCAATAGCATGAGCTAACACCTTTGTTTCTTCTTTTTTGCATTCCCTAACGGATCTAGTGTCTATCTAACTAGGATCTCTCCGTTTTCGGCATCTTACTTTAGTGCTCAGCCTAGAAACACAAGCTAGCACCTTTGGTCTTCGTGTACAGTCCCTTTAAGATAAAACCGCTTCGATGGCTGCATCACCCGTTGCTAAGACTACAAGCACAGCGCGGTAGAGCAGCTCAGATTGGTTTCTTTATTCTTGGTTATTTTGCAATGGGCTTTTCTATTGGCCACCGTTCGAAGACATTGACGCTTCTTATTACACGTTTACCCGTCCCGCGGGACCTCCGGCTTCAGGCTCATTCCAGCCCCGGTTCCCCGACGGATAGGTAAGCGTTTGGAGTAGCTCTCTGTGACTTTTTGAATTTACCGTATATTCACTATTTCTTTTGTAAGTTTATACTTAGTTGTCTCTCAGGCGGCTAATGACTTTTTAAGTACCTTTGGTTACTCGTTTTACATATCACGCACTCGAGTGCAAAGAACACTGAGTCCATTCCTCTATTGAACAACTTTTTGAATTAACAGAGGTTTTCTTGATTTGTCCTAATTGATTGTCTAATACAGCGAGAGTTGTTTGTAGCGCTTACAATGTGAAGAACGTGGCATTCTCTTTGGTTCTTCTCATAAACAGCACTTTGTGCATTTAGTGAAGATATCGGTCTCCCTTGTTTTTAGTTTATTAGTCCACATTCTCGAACATTCGCTCATGAGATGTAAGTACCAAATTCTGAGTAATCTTACATCCCTTTTCAGAGCGGTGTTCCCTTCCTGAGCGGATGCCAGGTGGAGGTTAGAGTCCCACCCAGTGCTTACGGGTGAGTGGTTTATGCAATTAGCTATTAAGTTTCAGTTTTTTACATTTGTATCACTTTGCATTTGGAACCAACTTGTTCTTACACTGAGTTCTCTTTGTTTAGGTGATGTTTGAGATGACAAGGTGACGTACACCCTTCTAGCAACTATTGGGTGTTCACAGTATCCTTTTTTCTGTGTAGTTATCACACAGTTTTTTTCATTTTGCAGTAGCTATTGTGGTCCTGATGAAAGCCGAGCCCATTTAGGCGTTTAGGCTGAAACATGTCGACCTTCTCTCATTGTTCAACACCATGGCCTACATTCGACTAGTGGTGTTCACGTTTTTAATCTAGCTTCGGCACGGTTGTGTCAAGAGAATCTCCCTTGCCGTCCCGTGACTAGTTTTAACACACTTTCACTGCACTATCAATTTGTCAGCACTGCACCCCTCACTCATACGTAGCTCATCATATGTGGATTTAGTCTATCCTTTAGTGCACAATCAAAACATCCCTGAGCTCCTCCCTCTCATAGAGGGGGTCGTAGCCCCCAGAGAAACTAGGATTTTTCTCTGGGAGGAGAATCCCATATGATGAAGCATGTCACCCAGGGTGAGTGAGGGATTACGTCCTTAAAAGGGATTGCCCTTTCACTACGTGAATTGGGCTTTTGTTTGTCATTTATACACCACCTTCTCGTTCTTCTTTTTTTTTTTTCCTTTTTGGTGATTTTAGACCTCAGGGTTCTTGTTGTTACGGAAAAAGGGTAGTGCCTGATCTAGAGAGGAGTAAAGAGAAGATTCACCAACACCAACAAAAGTATAAAAGTTGGTATGACCAGAGACATGGGGTCAAGGACCATGAGTACAAGGTTGGTACCACAGTGGTCGTCAAGAAACCCACACATGTGCAACCAGGGTTGAGCAAGTATCACGCTCCCCAACGTGTGGAAAGATACGGAAAGAATGTGGTTCACCTAGAAAATGGACAGACTTGGAGTAATGACAGACTTGTGGTCTCATCTTAAGTGTATTGCACTGCTTGTCTTTTTGTTCCCTAAATAAGGAGATGTGTTGTAATCCCTTAAGGTTTATGTTTCTCATGTAATGGTACATCCATTCTTCCCCCCCCTGCCTGCCCCGGTTGGTATGTCCTGATGAGAGTTCATGATAGAATGTTGAGATGTGGCCAGAGAGCGGATGATCGGAATAAACGATGTCACATGTTACCTTGTGTACGTGTCATCTTCATTGAATACAACAGTTAGCCTTATCTCCTTTCGTTTGGGGGGGAGTTATGTAGGAAGGTGGAATCTGACTATATGGTTTCCCCCAACCTTTTGCCTGGTATTTGGATGGTTTTTGACTAGTCTGGCTGGGATCCTGCTATCCAGGACCCCAGCCTATCTGCTTCCTCCCTAAAATTGATGTGAGTACCCTAGGTACAGATCAATTGGATACTGAGGACACCCTATCAGCCCCTTGTAGATGGTACCCTAGGTACCCAGGGCATGGGTCCCTCAGAGGCCTACCAGGGGCTGCAGCACTTATTGTGCCACCCCTGGGACAGCCATACCAAATGACACCACCAGACCACTACTGTAGTCTGGATAAGGGGTGCTTGCACTCCTTACAGGGATATAGGTATCCTGTATCCCACATAATACAACACATATATCCTCATAGGTCACCCCTAAAGCAGGCCTTGCTAATTCTACAAGGCAGGGTGCTGAGATATGTGTGAGGGGGGACCCCTACCTGAGTAGGGCTCCTCTGCAACCTTCGTAAAATCATTGCTGGGTTGTTTGTAGTATAGCCATACCATATACTCTTAACCGCATTATAAGTATATCGCGATAGCGTGATAATTTGAGAATGGCCACACAGAACCATATCGTGTTTGGTGTCAAACATGTAGGAATCATACCCCCAATCCAGCAATGGGACTGAGGGTATGATTCCCCCCTGCTAGAGGGGTGATATGGGAAAAGCAGCAGAATTTAGACACCAATTTAAAAGTGCACGCGTATTACAAAATGGATGCTACCCGCCACCCACACGACTCTGGCTGCCTGTTGCTGGGCAGAACTCCAGCCACGGCAGCTAGACAATAGGGATCCTGTTGCAGGGAGGTGTTCCCACCTCCCCAGACAGACTATGTGGATTGGAACTGGGTGGGTGCACCATAGGATACCTTTCAGAGTTGCACGTAGGCTTCTCCAGTGCCTACATTCTGCATACACTGCCTGGAACCAGTTCAGGGGCATCCTGTCCCCTGCCCTGGTGGGAAACACACAAAGGGGAGAGAGTGTAGCCACCCTTTCCCGCCTGACCTCTCATTGGTGGGCTCTGATCTGGACACTCCCCTAATCTTTGGAAAAAGGTGAATACTGGGTCCCCAGAGCCTCAGATTATTCTTGAACTTCACAGTCTTGACCTTTGACTTGCTGCCGCACAGCTACCTGAAGAAATCTCCCTTGGGGTAAAGGAGTTACCCCCCTGCTTGGCCGGCACCTGAACCACTGCAAGTGACCTGGTAGGAACCTCGCTGCTCCTTCAGACATCGATGACTCTTTTCTACCTTGAGGTGGGTTTCCAAGCATCCCAGCGGCCAGAGAGTGTGCACAGCAAAGCTCTGTACCGTGGACCCCATGGGTGCCGAGATCCTCAATACCCCAGGACACCGGCCACCTCTTGCATAGCACCCGACCCCGACGAGTGGGGAAGTTGTGCTTTGGCCCATTATTGAGCCAACCTCTCAGCGTCATCTGTGCCAATGATCGATGCCCTAGCCCGCTACGGCGACCCGTGGGCGCACCTTTACGCACGCCAAATTGCTGCCTCCCGCGGTCTCTTGTCTCTCGACTTGTGGGCCCTAGCGGAGGTCAATCTTCAATTCCAAGAGTTCCCCTGGTTGCTCCAGGCCTGTTCTTCAGTCTCCTTGCTGGAGACCTTGCTCAGACCTCGTGGGTCTGCACCAGTAGCTGCTTTGTGTTTCTTGCATTGGTTGCGGTTGCCAAGGCTTAGTGGATCCAATCCGGACACTAACACTGCAGCGACCCTCATCCTTTGTGGGACAGTCACCTTCCAGAAGCTGGCTTTCCTTGACGCCTCCTGGACCCCATGGCTGACGATCCAAGCTACACCTCTTCCACCTGGAAGCACCCGACATTGAAGGGCTACTTCTCTTGAGCCCCCTGGTCACTGTGCCGTGACCCAGACTCTGTCCCCTCTGCTTTCAGGTCCTTCTCTACAAGATTTACATTTTCATTCTTAACGACAACGACAACGCTTTTGGCTAGCAGCAGTTCTTCACATTTTGCCATTAAAAATCAGGCCGCGACCCGACATCGGAAACGACCTATGCACCCGGCTTCCCTGGGGCAGATAACAGTGGTACCTCGGTACTCTCGTGGGTGTGGGCCCTTCAAAAGCAAAGTGTTGAACTTGAACTCCAGCTAGAAGTGTTTTTAACTTTAGTCACTGCACGCGTCTCCCGTGGGTCCCCTTCCTCACTACCTTGGGTGGTTTCACAAGGGGCCAGCGACCCTAAATGCCCTAGGCATTGTCTGTACAATTGTCGTGGTTCTTATACCACTTTTTTGATATATGGTTTGGTCCCCCCCGGGGCCTTGTGATTCCAGTGCTATTTATTGTAACTATCAATGCTTGTTTGAATTGTATCTTCACCTCTAGCCTCATAAAGAGACTAGTGGGGGAGACGCTTCGTGAGGCTTGCCAGTTGCCTTGTCGCCGCCAGCACTGCAAGAGGGACTCAGGCTCCCAGGTATCAGCGGGGCCCAACACGGACCAGTGGCCACTCCCCTATCAGCGGGGGCTTCATCAGCTGCTCACGCCTCCCGCTTCGCGGAAGAAGCTTTGTGAGGCTTGCCAGTTGCCTTGTCGCTGCCAGCACTGCAAGAGGGACTCAGGCTCCCAAGTATCAGCGGGGCCCAACACGGACCAGTGGCCACTCCCCTATCAGCGGGGGCTTCATCAGCTGCTCGCGCCTCCCGCTTCGCGGGAGACGCTTCGTGAGGCTTGCCAGTTGCCTTGCCGCCGCCAGCACTGCAAGAAGGACTCAGGGCCCAAGAAGGACCAGTGGCCACTGCCTCCACCAGCGGTGTGTATTTAGTGAGAGAGGATTCCCGCTACGCGGGACGCGCGCGGGCGGCACCGGGCGAAGCTCGGGCAAAGGGCGGGCCGTTTGTGGCTGTTAGGGGCCGGAGGAGGCCGGGCAGGGCCACCCCCCTGAGAGCCGGTCCATATACCCCCTGCCATAGTTGACCATTGCAAGGTACTGTGATTTGTCATACCCCCATTATATCCGTTTGCTGGTTCTATTGACTGTATTGATACTCATCACTGGCCATTTGTGCTGTTATCTGGGATCATCCCCATGGGCAAGAGGAAATGCACAGAGGGAGGGTTGGTGACCTGCAGCAAAAGAGACAAAAAGGCTAAAAAAAACTATTCATGCCGCCATGAACTGTGTTTTATCTCGAATAGAGGACATTGTTAATGATTGTGATGAGTCGCTTGGGAGCGGGACTACCGATGTATTAACTAAAGGGGGGTGTAACACGCCCAAGCCCGCTCCAAAAAAAGGCAAGAAAATGATTCCCTCTATGTTCACTAATCATCATTACAAAAATATTATGCTTGCATCGAAGCCCACTGATGACCCCCCAGCTATTGTGGAACAGACCATGGCAAACGAGCATGTATTTGCACCAGATTTAGATAATTATGAGACCCTCCCTAATCCCATTTTATGTTCTAATAGGTTTTCTTTATTAGACCCTAATCCCGGCAAGCCCAGTTCGTTTTCCGAAAAGGCGCTTTCAATTTCTCCCAGCCCTGTCGGTTCACCAGCTGGTTCTTTAGAAGAACTTCAGGACAGGATTAAAAGGCTGGAAGAGTTGGTTGTAGTACTTAGCAGAAGGGTGGAGACCCTTGCTTCAGGTCAAGGCATGCCCCAGGTACTTCCTGCCCCGTTGCCTTCTTCGGGGCTTATATCTTCCCCAAAGTCATGTGACCGGGCCCCTCTCACTTGTCCCCACCTACAAGACCCTTCGGGTCCACCTAAAGGCAGGGCATCAGGGGAGGGCAATAAAAAACCAGCCCCTGCCTCTAGGTCCTTTGCCGAGGTGACGCGCAATCTGGCCTCCAATAGGCTGCTGAATACATACCCTCAAATTAGGCCCAATATCCATGCTACCCCTTCTTTGAAAAGGGGTGAGCACGGCCTTTTTTCCCGCTCTATGGCTGGTGGCCTTAGGCCTCATTACCCTCCTGTAAAGCCCACTGTTTTTATGACGCATGTCCCGAAATCGTACAATCCAGGGGGGTCTGAAGGAAGTGAGTCACTGCACAATAAAGTTATGCACTGGTTGAGGCACACCAGAGGATGTAGATCTATTATTAGAGATGACATTATGAGAGTGCGCCGGCTGTCTAGGGTGGACTCGCCATTGGATTGCGTGGAGATTGAGTTTACAGATCTAGCCCTGGCGGAAAACCTAATAATGCTTGAATTTAGGACATCACCTCCCGCACACTCCTCCATCCAAATTCGTAGAGCCCCGGTTTGGTCAAATTCTAGTGAATAGGATGATTCTGGCCTTAGACAGGTGGATTGACTAACCAACCCTTGTGCAATCTCTCTTTCACCAATTCCTGATTGTCCCTCTTTGGAGGGAACAGGCTTGACCCCCGCCTCTTTTCTAGACCCCACAGGAGCTGGACCAGCTGACCTTGTGACATACGGTGTAGCTCCCGGGGGGGGCTTAGATGGTGGATGCTTAGCACCCGCAGTTTCCTCATCCTTACTGCACTCCCCGAGAGTTATCCAGTTCTTATCATGGAATATCGCTGGTTTAAAAAGAAACCTTGTCGATCCCGAGTGGAATGAGTTTATTAATAAATTTGATATCATCCTTTTCCAGGAAACATGGAGCTTGGATCCTGTCCACAGATCTGGGTTTGCCACTTATTTTGTACCAGCGTCCAGTTCTCCGAGAGGACGCCCCTTGGGGGGTCTTTTAATTTGGGTGAGCATTGATTTGAATTGGTCAATCAAGCAAAATACAAGTATGTCCCAGGACATTCTTCATCTATCTACTGTTGGGATAGAATTCCATCCCTGTTTAGAAATTTTTAATGTATACGCCAGAGGTTCGTCAGGTGCACAACCATGCCCCACGTTGTTAATTCTCGAGTCTGAACTCTCAGCCATCCGTATTGCCTCGGGTGTTGTAGTCGCCGGTGATTTCAACTGCACCTTTGAGCCCCTTAGCGACGACAACATCTTGGGCACGGATGAGGCCGACTCCAGGCGAGGTATTCCTCTGGTCAGCCTTTTACCTCTTAAAAAGTGGTCAAAAAGGGCCGTGCAGATTAATGCCTTGACCCTGGAGTTCAATCTAAGGGCAACAAATGGCAGAACCCGCTCAGACACCAGGGGAGCACCTACATTCATTAGAACTAGGGCCCCATCGCGCATTGATTACATCTTGCTGGATGTCGAGCTGTGGCCGGATCTCATTGATAGGGAAGTCATCCCTAGGCATGAGAGCGATCACAACCCGTTAACCATGCAACTCAAGAGTGAGATGTTTACTACATCCATTGAGCCTATTAGTGCCCAGACACTCTGGTCTAGAGAGGTCGTCCCGTCTAATTGTAATAGACGGCTCAAATGGTCCGTAGTCGCCAAACGAGAGCTGGATTTGGGTAATATCAAAAAATTGTGAAAGCCAGCACAAACCTAATGGAGCTTGGTTTAGATGGTGCCCCCAATGCTTTGCCAACTAAGAGCTTTAATGAGATCTACTTGGAGACCATCACCAAGGTGGGGGAGTTTTTTCGATCTAATACCAAAAGGGATCGCAAAACACCCCGACCACATACGGAAAATCTGTGGTTTTCGAGCGACTGCAGGGACAAGAGACAGGACCTAGTTAGGGCTTTAAAATAAAGGGATCAGTCATCTATTACTCATGCGCGAAAATCTTACTATAGCTCTATTAGAAAAGCTAAGCGTTTATGGGACGAAAACCACTGGCAGGACTTGAAGTGCCCTGCACGATTGAAAGACTCTACTCGGTTTTGGGACCTCATTAATATCAGTACAAGAGGTGGGGTAGACCCAATTCCAAATCACATAACTGGGCATCAGTGGTTCGACCATTTTGCTGGCCTATATTCCCCGGGTGAAGAGTGCCCTCCGGAAAATAAGGGCCCTTCACCTGAGCCCTTAGTCCCCTTGAGGGGGGGGGGGGTCAGTTTAGCCTAGGAGAGATCCACTCAGCCATTAAAATGATAGCGCCGGGCAAGGCGGCCGGACCGGATGGTCTCCCTGGAGACCTCCTTCTATATGACAGAGAACTCTGGGCTGAGTTCATTCTTCTAACTCTGAATAACATAGTAATTGGGCATCCAGTACCAGATTCCTGGAAGGTGGTGGCCATCTTCAAAAAAGGTGACAGAGAGGACCCTGCCAACTACAGACCAAGTAGTTTAATTGATGTGATCCAAAAAGTGGTAGGCAGGGTCATCCTAACCAGGATTAAAGCCTGGATCAATGAAGATGGTATCCTGTCACACTTCCAGGAGGGATTCAGGCAAGGGGTCGGAACCATTGACCAGGTTTTCAGATTCTGTACAATCTACTGGAAATCCGTCATTATTGAAGGGGGTAGCCTCTATTTGGCATTTATCGACCTTAAAACAGCCTTTGACTTGGTACCCAGGTCAAAATTGTGGCAAGTCCTGGCTGATCTGGGTATTCCCCCCCTAATTTTGGACCTCCTTAAGCGGCTTCATGAGGGTAATTTCGCGAGAGTTACGTGGGGGCTTCAGGGCCAGATGACTGAGAGAATAGCAGTAAGGAGGGGTGTACGCCAGGGTTGTGTTTTGGCGCCGACCCTGTTCTCTCTCTTCATAAATGGGGTGGCAGACTATTTGAGAGATGACGGGGCCGACGCCCCATTCCTGAGTGGGGAAAGATCACCCTCTCTGCTTTTTGCAGATGACACGCTGCTGATCTCTAAGAGCCCTATGGGTCTCCAAAAACTATTGTCTCGCTTCATGGAGTTTTGCAATATTAGGGGTCTTAAGATTAACACATCAAAAACCAAGCTAATGGCCATGTCCCCCTCTAAAAGATTTAGGAATAACATCAGGGTGGACAACTGTAATCTGGAGCTTGTGACCGCATTTGATTACCTTGGGGTGAGGCTTAATAACAAGCTGAATTGGGCCCCTCACCTTTCTAAAATGCTCCTGAACCACAAACGAGCCACAGGAGCTATAGCCTGGCATCAGAGGCTATCATATAGCCGACCAATAGCTGCAGTAACTATGGTCTACCAGGGGAAGGCCTTATCAGCTTCTCTCTACGGGGCGGAACTATGGGGATTCGATAACGTAACAGAGCTGATAAAATCGGAAAATAAGTTCTTTAGAGATATTCTTTCACTCCCCCAATCTACACCATTAGTTCCTCTTCGCAGTGACCTTGGTAGACACCCTATAAATGATGTGGCAAGGCTGCGCCCTTTACTGTACTGGGTCAGGCTTAGAAGGTCTCCGGACCTAAGTCAGTATGCCGCGGCTCTGAACGACTTACTTCATCTTGGAGCATGCCATAAGATTCCGTGGTTATCCAAATTAAAAAAACTGGTGCTGGAGCTAGGTTTGGGCCAGTTTTGGGAGAATCAGCAGCCACCTCCCAATCCCATTGTAAAAAAAATCTACTGGGATTGGGTTAATGCTACTACTTTGAGGTCACAGAGAGGTTCCCTTACTGAAAAATGTCTAAGTGTTAAACCTGCTTCCAGTTTGGAGATGCTGCTGGACCTTATTAAATCCCCCATTGATAGGTCACTTTACCTCAAATTAAGGTATAGCACACTCCCACTACATGAGTTTCAAGCAGGGTGGAGTGGCGGGTCGGAGGTTGCTAAGGGTTGCCCGGGCTGTGCATCCACTACGGAATCTATTGGCCATTTTCTGTTTGCCTGTCGTGCCTATAAACAACCGAGGTCTAGATGGCTGAAACCCATATGCGTCAATCTGGGATGCAGGTCACATTTGGTGGCCTTGCGTATTCTAACGTATGAAACGACAGTGTCCAGGATCATCTGTGGGACTACTAAGTTTCTGGGCAGGGCTTGGAGGATAAGGCAGAGGCTTCTCGAGAAGTACCACTAATTGTGTAAAACTCCATCCTTCTTACCTCTGCCCCACCCCCCCCCAGCCCCTAAGTGAATACATCTGTTGTCCCATTTTTTGGGGGTAATGAATTACGTTGTTTTAATTATGTTGATATTTTATTCTTGTATATACGGGGAACCCGTCGTTGTAGTGGGTTCTTTTTACTCATTATTGTTTTACAATGTTTTATACTTTTATGATATTCTTATATATCGAATAAAGTTACTACAACGACTAGTGGGGTTATTCCTAGAATAAATACATATATTTTATATATATACCTGTGTGGACTACTCTTTCATTTGGTTATTCAAGAGGTTATCTATGGTAAAACAATAAGCTTAACACTCCTTCAAGACTTAGCCTGAAGGCTGCTCTCCACAGCTACCACTAGGATAGCTTTCTTTAAAGGTTGTCTTTAACCTATCACCTTAAGAGTCAAATTGGACTGGTGCAAGGTGCCCACTATAACTAGTGACCAGCATATGCTAGGCCAACTTCTCACACCTGGTATAGTGTAACTCACTTTTGTCTTATTCAGGGGCAGTGGGTTACCTCACTTCAGCCATTGGATAACTCACTGTGAGTCACAGTTTTGTCCTTTCATAGGCAGCGCATCCACATAGAAAGTTGTTGCTTTAAAGTATCAGGGACTACTATGGCAATGTGTGCTTTTTGAGTAGATGAATGTACAGCCACTTTCCCAACAATAACGTTTTTGCAAAAAACTCTAACATAACAAAAGAAGCACACTGAAAAAACACAAAAGGCTTTCAGCCAAAGCCAGGCATATTTGTATTGACAATGTTAGTTAATTGTTGGCATCGATCTTCACATGTACTTAGCACTGCGCCAGACCACTACTGTATACATCAATACTACTGTTACTTTTAAGTACAAGTAACATATTATACAATCACTTAATCTGATTTTTTCTGTGTCAACAGTTGCTTAACAACAGAATGTTTATTATTTGAAAGTAAATTAGATATAGCTTTCTAAAAATGATTTTTGACAAATGTAGATGGAATGTTCAAATGAATTATTGTTCATTTGTAAATAACAGGGACAACAATTAACTGGGCCTTGCCCCAAAATTTGTCTGTGATGCTTGAATGTCTTTGAGAAACATTCAAAATGTCTTCTTGGCAGTCAAGCCCACAGTTAGGTCATGCTCTTGTGACAATATTCTGAGCTTATTATTGGAATCATTGGGGCTAAAAATAGGTGTTCCCCACTGAAAACTGTATAGTGACAGCATTGATTATTGAGCAAAATGTCTTAGTAAATAGTGCGCATTGAATATTGCAAGCAACGCACTTTGGGATCTATTTAGGAGATGGTTTGTGTCGCATTTGCACCATGCAACGTGGTACATGTGCAATGCAAACCTAAAGTAAGATTTATGAAGCCAAGCAAGTCGACTTTGTGTGGCCCTGAGTGGCTCTATAAATCTGGAATGGGCAAGTTGTTTGAGAGTTGTTTTACTCTGCCCTGAGTAGGCATTCCATGGGTGCTGCGTGGATGTCCCCAAGCAATTTCCATGGTTTCTTAACCATTCCCAGAATTACCGGAACTGGAGTACCTGGGAATGGGCCACAAAAATACATCTTACCAGGAGAGGTGACCTCCTGCATTTGGAGGCACTCAATGTCGCCTCTCCCAGTGAGGACACCCTGCATCAGTTGACTGTCAAACAGCTCGAATACAAAACCCTGGCGAGAGAGAAGACGCGGGCTAGACTACTGCGATCGCAGCACCGGGTATATGAGATGAAAGATAGGGCCGGGAAAATGCTAGCCCGGCTGGAGAGATGGGAGCAGCGAGAACGATGGGTGCCCATGCTGACCATCGGAGGAACGGGTCAGCTCTCTGATCCATAAGACATTGCTAAGACGTTTGCTGACCATCTAGCAAATGTTTATATCTTCTCCACTACATATACGGCCGAGGACTCCCGCCAATTGCTGGCTGATATGGGCCTACTCACCCTGTCGGAGTCTGATAGAACTGTCATGGAGGAGGATCTGACCGATGATGAAATATGCAAAGCCATTTATAGTATCCAGTCTGGGAAGGCAATGGAGCCCAATGGTGTCCCTATTGATTTTCTTAAATCCACAGCCCAGCGGGTCGCGCCCCATCTGTGCAACATGTATAACGAGAGCCTAGAGAAAGGAGTTCTAATAGATGACCAGCGTCTGGCCTCTATTGTTGTTATTTGAAAACCGGGTAAACCCGCTGACAATTGTGGATCCTACCGACCGATTTCACTGATCAATGTCGAGGCAAAGGGGCTGGCAAAGCTCCTGGCCTCCCGCCTGGTGTCAATAATTTCCTCACTGGTCCATGTTGACCAATCTGGTTTTATGTCACGGAGAAACACGGCCCTAAACATCCACGGCATTCACAATGCCCTGGGGCGCCAAACCTTTATAGAGGAAGATGCAGTGGTGCTCTCTTGAGACGCTTCCATGGCGTTCGACTCTATAGAGTGGCCCTATCTCTTTGAGGTGCTGAGGCACTTGGGGTTCGGCCTGAAATTTCTGGGGTGGGTCAGGCTCCTCTATGCAGATTTGCGGGGACATGTAAAGGTTAACAACCGCACGTCCCGGGTGTTCCCATTGGGCAGAGACACCAGGCAGGGTTACCCCTTATCCCCCCTGATTTTCTCCTTACTCCTTGAACCACTGGTATCCTGGGTGAGAGGGGACATCTCAATCAGAGGGCTGAAATGGGCAGGAGGTCACAAAAATAAGATCTTGCTATATGTGGATGATATCCTGGTATACCTAGCGTCCTGTATGCCTCAATACACTGCCTCTTGAATATCTTTACAAATTTTGGCAAATACTCCGGGTATGCCATCAACTAGTCCAAATCGGTGCTGTTTGTCCTTCGCGGTTCGGTCCCCCGGCTTCCTTTGGGATGCGAGATTGAAATAGCCTTTGACGGATTCTACTCTCTAGGGGTTTATGTAACACCAGATCCCCTTCTTTTTTATAACAAAATCGGGCCGCTCCCCTAGAATGACTGCGTAATGATGTTAAGCACTGGAGATCTCTGTCTCTCTCTCTGCTAGGCAGAGCCGCCTGTCTAAAATGATGGCTCTTCCGCGATGTTTGTATGTCCTCCAAAACTGCCCCTATAAGGTCCCAGATTCCTATTTTAAAAGTAATATAAGTGAGATGCGATCACTCCTATGGGACGGGGGAGCACCTTGAATAGCGCTGCAAAAACTGACTAAGGGGTGTTATGATGGAGGGATCGCACTTCCGGATCTACGACTTTATTACTGGGCCTCGCAATTAGTGGCTGTCAATCACTGGCTATACTGTTCACCGATGGACCCAGCGTACATGCTAGACAGGTACCAGATGGGAAGAAAGGGGTGCTTGGGTGCTCTATATATGAAGACCCGGAAAGGTAGGAACGTGGGTCCTACTGCTCAGACGGTTGGCATTTGGCATCAGGTAACAAAACGGTTGGGGTGGACCGGGGTATTGACTCTGGCCACACCACTGTGGTCTACTCCGCAGCTTGGGCTCATGTGTTATCAACTAGTCTTTGACAAATGGGACACAATCGGAATCTCCACAATAGGCCATTTAGTAAAGAAGGGCAAAATCCTTACATTTAATGAACTACAGCATAAATATGACCTGGCTCAGGGGGAGATATTTTGCTACGTGCAGATTCGCCACGCACTTACAACTGCTTTACCAGACCTAGGTAATCTGCTGGAATCGTCTGCCCTAGAGGACCGACTGCTCTCTGAGCCCATTCCGGACAAAGCTATATCACTGAAGTATCGCAAACTTTGTAACAACCTGCCTGACTCATTTCAGGCTCTGAGGGATAGGTGGCAGTCCGATATTGGCCATATTGAGGACAAGGACTGGCAAACGGCACTGTTGTTCCCATGGAAAGCAGCCATCCCTTTTCGTTTTCGACTAATCCAATTAAAAATTCTCCATAGAACGTATCTTACGGGGGTGACCTTAGCAAAAATGGGAACTAGACAGAGTGCTCTATGGTTACGCGGATGTCATCCGGAGGCTACCTTCTATCATACTATGTGGGACTGTCCACACATACACTACATATGGGATGGGGCAACAACACACATGCAGGATGCAACGGGGAAACAACTAACACTCACACAACCGATGGGGCTCCTTAATATTTGGGAAGTGACTGACCTCACAGAAGTAGAACAGCAGTTTGCCACACTAGGGTATACGTCAGTCAAGAGACCAATTGCAATGAAATGGGGGGCAGCTGACAGGCCATTGACCAGACTCTGGGCGACTGAAATGGACAAGTGCATGACTGTTGAGAAAGAAGTGTATAAATCTCGAGGATGCCCCAAGAAATGGGATTAAAAAATTAGGCGGGTGGAATGGGCACAGGGTTGACTTGTGTATATCTCCATTTGTCAAATTAGAAATGGTGCGGCACAATGGACAATTATCGGATTCGCTAGACTGAGTGAGCTGTACTCTCTTTTGTCATACCTATATGATGTAACATATTCAGAGATATGCAAAATGATGTTCTATGAACTTTTACAGATTGAATTCAATAAATAAAACTTTTTTTTTTTTTAAATCCCTTTTTGGTGACATACCAAGTCAATTTTGTAAGTCTGAAAACATTTTCCACCTCTCAAAATGGGTTCTGCGACCCATACCGAATTGCAATTCAGAAGGAGTATCATAGGGGCGTTCCTTCCAACTTGCAATTTGGTATGGTATGTTTCAATGATTTGCATCCCCAATTTCAGTTGAAAATCAATGAAAAATTACTGACTCCTCAAAGGAGATGCTTACTGATTTGCTAAGGAGAACGGGTTCCATACAGAATATACGGTGCTTTAAAAACAGGTTTTCTGTTTCAGAATGCAAGCACTGGGATGGTGGTATGCTGTCCTTTGCAGCCAAGCAAAGGGGGCTGCAAATTGTGACCTGCCTAATAAATATTAAGATGAGTCATGTGATGGTGTGAATAGTTATTATCACTGCCTGTAGCCTTTTGAATCTCTCTTTGAAGGAGTCACTACTGTAGATATTTCTAGTCCATGGGTCTTTACATGTAGTGTCGATTGTCGGATGTGGTTCCTGTTATAAGTGTTTCCAGGTATGGATTCCCCTTTTAGTAACTGCCCCTACTTAATGGGTAGCCGAGTTCCAAATGTATCTGAGGAATATGTGTCCGTAGTTGGCCTTATTAGTTACATTTGTCAAAAGTTCTACATGTCCATATTTGTGTGCGCTCACTTAGTATGTGTGCTCCTTAGGTGAATATTTCTCTCATTGTTGCTTTCAGAGCTGCATATGTATTTTTATATTTTCAAGTTGTGTGTGCCAGTTGTTTCATACTTACCCATCTCCAGGTTTTTGCTCCATGAGGTGTAGGTTACCCAGATGAATTGTATTTCTGAGTGTATTTGTTCCTACAATATCACACAACAAAATGATCGTACTATGACAAAGAACACATAGACTATAAATAAGCAAGACCTATTGGCTTTACTGTAGCTTATTTATTGCAAAAAAGTATTTCATTTAGGAAATCTCTCTTCTGGTAAGCAGACATGTCTAAGCAAATGTAATTGTATTTCAGAGGCATGCACCCATAAAGCATTCATTCAGAGACATATGATGTTATGAAAATCTACTGCTTGCCAGTACATAAAAATGTGAATGCGTCACAAAATGTGAGTAGACGGCATGGCCACACCAGTTTATTTTTTATGCACTCTATGTAAATAATATCTTTTTTAAGTCTGAGGTTAGCCAGGAGCTTTTGGTTCCACTCAAATTATATGTATAATATACTTAATTATAGGGGATTTCAGATAGCCTTCCTGGTCCACTTGTCCATTAGCCTGGTATAGTGTAACTCACTTTTGTCTCATTCAAGGGGCAGTGGGTTACCTCACTTCAGCCATTGGATAACTCACTGTGGGTCACAGTTTTGTCCTTTCACAGGCAGCGCATCCACGTAGAAAGTTGTTGCTTTAAAGTATCAGGAACTACTATGGCAATGTGTGCTTTTTGAGTGGATGATTGTACAGCTACTTTCCCAACAATAACGTTTTGGCAAAAAACTCTAACATAACAAAAGAAGCACACTGAAAAAACACAAAAGGCTTTCAGCCAAAGCCAGGCATATTTGTAATGACAATGTTAGTTAATTGTTGGCATCGATCTTCACATGCACTTAGCACTGCACCAGACCACTACTGTATACATCAATACTACTGTTACTTTTATGTACAAGTAACAAATTATAAAATCACTTAATCTGATTTTTTCTGTGTCAACAGTTGCTTAACAACAGAATGTTTATTATTTGAAAGTAAATTAGATATAGCTTTCTAAAAATGATTTTTGACAAATGTATATGGAATGTTCAAATGAATGATTGTTCATTTGTAAATAACAGGGACAACAATTAACTGGGCCTTGCCCCAAAATTTGTGGGGCCATATATTTTAGAAAGTGCTCTGCACTGCATATGAGGGGTACCTTGGAGAGAGCGAATATGAGTTGAAACAGGGTGCACCCCTGCCTGGTGCCCCTTTGAAGGGGAATCAAGGCGGAAAGGGCACAGTTAACTTTAATGCAAGTCTACGGGACTGCATAGTTGGCCAGCATGTAGGCTACCATTTGTGGGTCCAGCCTGGTCTTCGAGAGAACCATCGAAGAAAACCCACTAAAAAGCCTTCTTGGTGTCTAACGAGGGAAGGATAGTCTTAGTCGTGGTGTATTCTTCCGACTCCACAACATTTACCACTAATCGTATTCATTGTCCCTGGCCTGCCTGTTTGTATGAAGCCAGACTGCCAACTAGACAGCAGTAATGGCCATACTGAATGCAGCCAAGTAACTAAGATAGAAGTAAATATTTGAACATCAAAATTGGGTAACATGAAGGGCCTTTAAAAGGTGTGGGCTAATGGATCCTTACCAGTTTCAGTAATAATGTGGCGACTAATTTTGTCATGGTTGGGGTTACTGTTTTAGTAAGGACAACGGAGTTAAAGACCCTGGAGAGCTGCTCTATAAACAGTTTGCAATAAGCCTTATAGAAGACTTAAACTAGTCATGGAGACCCGAGGTCTAATTGACTTTTAATTGTTGTATGGCATCTCTCCCCTCATCCGGAGTGATAGAGTCCTCCAACTCACGAAGAAGAGTGGGGTCAATATGAGGTAGGCTACAATTCCACAAGCTGTGGTCCAGGGTGTTTAGCTGATGTAGATTGCACCCAGTATAAGTGGTGTAGTAGGACGCAAAAAGATCAAAAACTTAGGAGGTGTCTGTGTGGGGTGTGCCTGCATCATCTTTGCTAGAGGAGATATGGTTTCTCATCCATTTCTGTCGCAACTTATATGCCAAAAATCTGTTGGCTTTATCTCCCTTCTTGTAATATTTCTGATTAATGTAAAGCAGCTCCCCAGCCGTGTCATTCATATACTGCTGCTCCAGCTCTCCGCAAAGGTGTTCGTCCTCCCTACAAACTCTATTTGAGCTTGTTGCTTTGTGTTGGGCCTAAAGCCAGGATAATTGGGTTTCCAGGTCCGCCATTTTAGTCTCTGCCAATTTAGTGAATGTGGACTTTTTTTATCCTTTCTTCCATGAACACTGCTTTAGCCACGCCCCACAGAGTAGCACATAACACTTCTCCAGAATCATTCACATTGAAATAGTACTCTAGACATTCCTGTATGGAATCTCTCAGTTCCAGATCATGAAAGGCAATTTCATTAATATACCAGGTGGGGGCCACATGTTCCAGGGGGACGTCTACATTTAACAATAGGAATTCTGGGGCATGATCAGACAGAGTTTGGTGCCAATGTTCGCTAATCAATTCATGGTTAGGAAATTAGGAAAAAGCTGATTTGTGTATGAGTTATATGAACGCTGGAGTACTAAGTATAATCCCTCTCTCCACCATGTGTCTCCCTATAGATGTCTAGTAGGTTTAAGTCTCAAATACTTTGAGTTAGCGATGGAGTTATGGGTATGAGTTATAATGTGCCAAAGAGTTGTCGACCGTGGAAGTCAGGACTGTGTTTAAGTCACCCCGAATAATTAAGTACCCTTTAGCAAAGTTTGTTATCAGTGGTAATATTGAGCTATAGAATTCATCCATATGATCATTGGGGCCATAGATGGAGAAAAGCTTAACTATGTAGGAGCCCACTTGGACCCTCGTGCCCACCGCCTGCCCTCTCTCTCTGCCTATGTTATGATCAATGTTAAGGGCAAACCTCGCCAAAACAAAAGAGTCACCCCCTTGGTCTTCGTGCGGCTAATCACATCGAATTGAAATGGGTACCAATATGGTTGGAGATGCAATGGGCCTGTTTTTGGTACTTCAATAGTACAGAGGGGGCCTCAGCCACTTTTGCCGCCACTTCTGTACTAAAGATCACTCTGGCCGTAAATGTGCACCTGCGTGATCACAAAGGAGGGTTTTATCATTTGCTAGGAAGCATGGTCCCATGCAAATGAGGGAAACCTTTTCCTCTTCACCTGCCCTATATTGCAAACATTGGAACACAGGAATTGAGCCGACAACAGGTGGCTTGATTGTACTATTTAGACATGGTGTAAAGTAAGTGTGACCAAAAGGGTGCCCTCTAAACTGGAAAAGGGGGTCCCAGGGACCACCTCCATACAGACAGGTGCAGTCACTCACTGGATCTGATTGTACAGGGATATTTAGGGCAGGTTGCAACCAGCACAGTAGATTGTGGGGTGGCTGCTTCAAACAACAGATCCACCTTATCACTAATTTACAGCAGGTTTGCAAGTACAATGGTAACAGGACACTTGTTGTGATACTAGGCACTGTCCTGTTCTGCACCTCGTGCACTAACTTAGCCATAGAGCAGAGTGGGACAGTGCACAGTAATTCTAATGCACCCTCAGGTGTCCACCAATGCCTGCCCTTTTTACATCTCTGATGGGAATAGTCCCTGGTGAAGGCAGGGGACTGGTGAGTGGTGGTCGTGTTAGACCTCGATGAAGACAGTGCTTCTGCTTGGGTCTAATGAGGGCCATAAAGTACAATGCATTTGAATGTTTTTAATTAGTTTTCATCTGGTTATCTTACAATAAGATCAAGATTATGTTTACTGTGGTCACAAGGCATTATTTTTGGTTTTGCCCAACAATGCAGATCCTCCATATTTGATATTTACACTTGATATTGAACAGTTATAAAAGTGCCAATATAAAAACTATTACTACTTTTTGGCAGGAATAATTCCTCCTCAGCCAGTAACACCATAACTCCAGAAATCAAGCTCGGCATTATTCTTTCCTGTTTGAATTTGTGTTTTTTTCATTAGTTTTGCTGTAACATGAAGTCAACTTTTATTTAATGGCATAATATACTTTTTGTGATAATTAATTAATATTGTGCTTTTGCAGAATAGCAATGTATAATTTCACATTTTTACTATATAGATCCATATTGTCATAGCAGAAATAAGAGCAGGCATGTGAGCCAAGTATTTGCACCTTGTGTTATGCCAACCATCAAATTGGAATGCATTTTCATAGTAAATACAGAGGGCCGGAATTAAAGTTTGTGGAAAGTTACTCCATCACAAATGTGATGGATATCCCATTCACATTTTTACAAGTGTTAGGATATAATGCACTTGTGGTAGGAAGGACAGGACATCTGTCATCTTTGTCATGGAGTAACCTGTCCACGAAACTCTAAACCAGACCATGAATTTGGAGGTATTGTTCTGTAAAAATGTGGAGCTATTCAGCAACTTTCTCAGTTTTTACCACAGTTTTTCAGAAGATGTTTCTGAGGAATATACTGCCAACAAAAAAAATTACAGCATTTTCTGGTAACTCATACCTGTAGTTGCTAAAATGGATCTGCAGGCTATAAAATGTTTAGGGGAAACATACATGACAGATTTATTACTGCAAACTTTTAAGGCAGAGATGATTGCCACGTGTTCACTTCCTAGAATGCATTCTGTTTAGCATGGTAGCACTAGCATTCAGCATCCTCCCCATGGGTTGTCTCCTATCTCAACTCTGTGTTTGTGGAACCATCTAGGCTATTACATGCATAGAACCGTGGGTATTTGGGTTCTGAGGTGACATTGGAAGCCCAGTGGGGCTGTGAATGATGGAGAAGGAAATGTAGAACTTTTGGGTGGGATTCACAAGCTGCACTTTCTGGTATGTTTGTAGTACTACATTAGTACTACAAACGTTGCTACAAAGTGCTATTCACAAACTGTTCTTTTGTAGTAACTTCCACTTTGAAATAAGTTTACTACTGTTCAGTATTAAAAAAATGCACTTTTGTAGTAAGTCAGCACTACACATTGTCAACCACTGGAATTGCAAAACTCTCAAATGAAAATGACGGAGGTAGGAACTTACTACAAAAGTGTGAGTTAGTACAAAAGTGCATTTTGTGAATACCGAAAAGTAGTAAACTTATTTCAAAGTGGAAGTTACTACAAAAGAACAGTTTGTGAATAGCACTTTGTAGCAACGTTTGTAGTACTAAAAGTAGTAAACTTACACAGAACAGTAAACTCACTCAAAAGTGTAAGTTACCTTTGTGAACAGGGTCTAAATTTGTAACTTTGTTGACTATATAAAATAATATGATGGCAGGCAAAATAAATACTTTTGTTAAGAAAATTAAGCCTTTTAACTACTCATATACATGATATCATGATATCTTCTTACTATGTGTATAATGAAAATGTTCTTTTTTAGGAAGAGTTTTCTTGTTTTCATTTGTACAAGAGCAATTTACAAATGCTATGTTATGCTTTTTGCATACTGATCTAGGTTTCTTAGATATGCACATTCTCAAAGAGTCAAACTCTGTGTAAGGTCTTCTACAGGGCACAGGGAAGTAAGAATGCAGCATTAAAACCGAGAGGACAGTCTTCAGAACCAGCTTCAGAACACCAGCGCAGAGAGTACTGTCATTGGCCCTGCAAATGTCCGCGTAAACCCACGTGCCCGCCTGGGGTGAGCCTGGTCAAGGATGGCTGTGGATGCTGTAAAACGTGTGCCAAACAGTCAGGAGATGCCTGCAATGAAGCAGATGTCTGTGACTCCCACAAAGGACTCTACTGCGACTACTCAGCTGACAAGCCTAGGTATGAAGTTGGAGTGTGCAAATGTAAGTTTCTCCTGAAAATGTATATCCTCACTCAATATTTGTGTACATTTATAGAAATCTGTATTTATTTTACACTCAAATTAATAATAGGTACATCTACAATGTGTTAGATTGCTGGATACTCTGTTCAGCACGCCTAGTGGCCAATGTAGTGATTCTACTTGAGAAGCAGTTTTTCCTAGATGTTTGTTAACAGGAGTAATGTTTATTTCACACTGTTAATGCCATATGAGGTACTGTTCTTTAGGTGTAGTGTCCACTGGCTTGCATAAGTTTCAAAGTCATCCATCTAATTGGACCTGAATATCTATGCGACAGCAATAAAACTTTCGGGTGCCATAAAGGATTTAAGATGTGATTCTCTATTAAGACTGGAATGGAGAAACTGCTCAATCCTTTTCAGAAGTAGCTTCTTCAGTTGAGTCGCCCTTCTTGACCTAAAGAGATGGCAGAAACATCACCTTAAATCTGCTAACAATGGCAGGAAATGGTAACACCTGCTTGAGTAGATGAATACCCATAAACTTGTGCTTTTTTGGATATTCACAAACTATTGGCATGAATGTTTTAGAATAATATAGTATTATATTATAATGGAACAGATATGGCCTAATCACCAAAGCTTTGGCACTGGGGGACCAGGTTGGAGTCCCAGCATTGGTTCTACATCCTGTTATTCTGTGCAAATTATTTAATTTTCCCATACGTAAAAAAAGGTAAAACAATTAATCCGACATTGTGTAACCTTGCGTAATGTAATCTGGTGCTCATGCAAAGAACTGTTATGCCAATGGTCCAAGTTCATGCTAAATAAAACTGCGAGAGAATATGTATATTTCCACTCTGGATATGAGATTTATTCCTGGCACGAGTAGAAGTAAGTAAAATTCATCTGATGTAAGTGCCAGTGTTTTCCAATGGAGAAAATATTTTCCCCAACGATAAACAAAGGAAATCTTAACAGGTGCATGTTGTGGTGTTTTTGGAGGAGGTGTTATGCTGCAAGGCACAACTCTCAATTTAATTAAGCCCAAAATTCATCAGAAAAGCAAACAGGGCGTGGCCGAGTCGGGGACCCAAGGGGGCGGGCGTTGCCTGAGTTCCCAGGTCAGGCATCCCGGTACCACTGCATAATCAGTTTTGCAGAGGTTGCGGTTGTCGGTCACAGTGGTTGAGACCAGTGTTCCCAGCAACGTGCACGCCCGTTCGCGCGCCCACGTCGGATCCCCCGAGCGCGCAGTGCTGCGTGTAGAGCGCGCATCCACAGCACACCTCAGGAGAGCATTTGCGCCGCCGCTTTTAGAACAGAAGCGGCGTGAAAAATGGTAATTTCCGGCTTGTGGTCGCTCCTGCACTTGCTGTTTTTCCTTTTTAATGGAGCGCAGCTGGGGGCCGTTTGTGGACCATTGTGAAAATATTCCTGTTAATTGCAGCACCGTCATGCGCTGCCATTAACATAAATATTTTCACAATTGCCCACAATCAGCCTGCAGCCGAGCTCCTTTAAGAGAAGAAATGCAGAAAGTCCAAAAGCATGACGTGTGCTTTACATTCCTCCCCTGCGTATCCAAGAAACCATCTTCAGAGCGTATAAGTGAACTATGATTATCAGTTTTAAAGAGTGGAGTAACCCTCGCCTTGGTAGAGCCAGCTCTGTTCTGCAGAATCTTGCTCTGATGACCTTGAATAATTCTTAAACATATTATTGCAAATAGCATTCTCCTTTCATTTATTTAATCTGGGTAATGTGTGAGAATGTGTTATAGAATTTTTTTTACAAATGTGGTTTTGTTTCATGCAGCATCCATAACAAATGTTTATTTTAGATTTAAACAAGATCTCGGATATGAGAAATGGGAGGATGTCACAGTGATTATTTGCAGTAGTATTAGTAGGCTTCTACTGTGTTACAATATTGGAAAAATACATCACTATCCCTGAATTTTAACTATAAACACATTTGGAATTTGAACCAGTGTGTCTGTGCACTGTTTGTGATCTGGCCAAAAGGACATGAGAAAGATTAAACTGGATCATAAATTCAAAGCTGATCTGCACAGAGGCCCTCAAAATACGTTTGACCGAGGGCGCTCAAAGTCCTTAAGATGTCCCTGAGCTGCCACTGTGTAGTTAGTTAGTAAAGAAGAGGTTCACTGGCACTGTGGAATGAGGCCGGTTGCCCCGTTTTCCTAATATATTTATTAGTGTAGCTTTGTCGTGGTTGCATATGCTCTGCACTGCACTTTCTCATTTCAAACATGACACAACCATTGTACGCCAGTCACCAATACGAAGGCCATCCCCCTGGCTGGACTAGCCTTAGCAGGCATCAGGCGTTTGCCTGGAAGGCTGGGGGTCAGTTATGGAGCAGTGGGGGCCAGTTGTGTTACTGGGGGCAGTTTTGCAGCGATGCTGCAATTTGGGCCCTCAGTAACAAAAGCACCAGTGCTGGGGACTGGGTTTAAGCAGTAGTGCTTGACACTTGCCCCCCCCCCCCCTTCACCCCACCTCTGGTGGGAGCCAGTGTGGCAAAATTGCCAGCCTTACTTTGGGTTCCCAGTCCGGCCCTGCCTGCCCCATCAAACAGGCCTCCTCCGTTCCAGTACCTAGGTCATTTATCTGCACAATCAAACAGGAACTCCAGTGTCAGAACCTCTGTCGCTACACCCACACACGCGGTCGGGTTCTTGGCGCACATTGCTGTGGCTGGAGCGCACAGAGACCTCACAAAAAATTAGAGGGAACATTGGTTGAGACTGTGGGGAACCAAAGCAGAACTGTCAGAAGATTCCATGCCAACCGCAGAGGTAACTGTGCCGGTAAGGGTGCGGTCGTGGTACGCCTGGGGTGGAGACCTGTACGGCTATGGATGAGCTTGTGGTGGGAGGCTGAGCCTGAGTACTCTTGCCTCGCCCCCATCCTGAATCTCCGCCGAGGCAGAGAGGCCTACTTGGGGCAGGGCTGTGGTGAATTAAAACCTCTGCGGCGCTCACATAGATATCGGCCGAGACCTCGAGAGAGTCCTCTCCCCACGGGCAATCCCCTGAGGGATTTCATGATTAAGGACCTGCTGAACAATCTAAAAGCTGCCAAATCTAGTTGCTTGGCTGAAACTGCAAAAGATGTACCATCAGGGGATGGTGCCCCCAAGGATGATTTCTCATCACCTGAAAAAAAGGGGGACATTCAATCTCTCTTGCAATGCATGAGGAAGGACATTGCAGCTATAAATGAAAACTTCACAAAAGTCCTCACATAGCTTGACCATTTGTTGAAAGGAGTTGAGAATCATCGGGAGGTGGTGGAGGCAACGGTGGCACAGCATGATCAGGATAATATAGCCTAAAGGGCCTCAGCACTGGAATCTCAACAGCAGGACCTTTCCAATGCCTTGGAGGATTATGAAAACCAATCCAGCTGCATTAATATCCAGATCCTTGGCATAAGCGCCATCATCTCGAATGCTGGGCTCGAGGGCCATGTACAAGCCTGGTTTCAACACATACTTCAGGACACCATGTATACAGACCTCACTCTAGATAATGCACATTGTGTTTTCTCCTCCTACCAGCAATGAAATCACCTTACAGCAGATGAACTTACCAGGGCCCACTTTTACAAAGTCAAGTAAAAAATCTTGCACTCAACCACGAAGCTAAATTCCATTACCATTATGGAACAATGCTTTTTATTGAATACCGCCAGACTCAACACAGCTAGCTGCCTACATCCTTTGGCTGGCAGAGCTTAGTAGTGCATAAGATGATACACAGCTTTGCACCTGCAACCCAGGGGCCGGCAGCGTTGTGCGGATTTTGAAACCAACTCCTTAACAGTAAAACGAGAGAAGGAAAGAAGGAGAAAAGTAACAGTAGGAGAGAAGCAAACCTAAAGAAAGACCAACTTGTCCCCCTCCCTCCACCCCACCCCATCCCCTCCGCATCTGGGTTACCGGGATGCAGCTCCCATGACCAGGGTTATGAGAAATCCCGGGGTAGTCAGCCTCGTAAGGAACAGCCTAGGATCTCATTGTGACCCCCTTCGGGAGTACCCATGGAATTTGTAAGTATTTTGGACATGTTAGTTACAGAAAATCACTAAGATTTTAATAAACGGGGCCCACAACTCCGGGTATTGTGACGCATTGTTGTACGCCACCATAGACATACGTTCAGTTGCCAGGGCCACCCATAATATATGCAGCCACAAAATCTGGTCTGGGATTTGCTCTGTTTCCCACTGTGCAAGAATTGCTTGCCTGGCGGCATTTAGGGCTAACGCCATTTGTCTCCCTCTGATTGAAGGCAGGAGGAATGGCAGGGGGTTGGGCAAGCCCAGAATCGTATATGCAGGAAAGCAGGGAGTGGACGTGTCTAATGTGCTGTCAATTCTGGACAGGACCCAATCCCATTATCAGGTCAGTTTGGGACAGTGCCACATTAGGTGGAGGAGAGAACCCATTTGCCCATAGTCCCACCATCACTTTTCAGAGCATCCTCTTTGCCATCTATGGAGTCTTTCAGGGGTTAGGTACCAATAGGAAGGGAGTTTAAATACAGCTTCTGTGCCTGACGTGTCATGTGCTGTGTGGTGCGCCCTATAAAATATGTCCTCCCATTCTTTGTAAGGGGGCGCCCAATTTCTTCTTCCCATCGGAGCTGGCCCTTGGTGTTGGAGGCACTTGCATCATCAGAGAGGAGAGCATAAATGTCTGAGATAAGAAGTTTGTCCCTGTCTGAGCATATTAACCATTTCTCAAATCAGGTTAGGGGTGGGAGGTACTGTGTTCATAACCCGGGGAGGATATCCAGTGTCTAACCTGAGCGTAGTAAAGCAGATTGGTCTCTGGTAAGTCATAGTCCTGCTGTATCTGATTGAAAGGGATGATCTCCTGTGGATCAAAAAGTGAGCCTATGCGTTTGCAGCCCTGATCTCTCCATCCCCGGAGGGAAGTCAGGATTGTCAGTGATCGGTGTCATTGGCGAGGGGAATGTTGTGAGACCATACTTAAGAGCCATCGCATCCCATACTTTCATGGTTGTGGCTGTCACCGGTGATGAGTATAGCTCCCAGGCTCTATGCTTACGGGGTAGCCAGACCTCCCTCCATATATTAGCTCCTGCGATGGTCTGGTGCATAAAGGACCAGTGCTTCTCTGAGAGCAGGCAATTCGATTCCACGACTTATAATAGTTGTGCGGCCTGAAAGTATCTCAGGATCGGGGGAGTGCTAGGTCACCTTCTACCTTAGGTCGGATAAGTTGTTGTTGATTGAGACGTGGTTTCTTGCCATTCCTTACAAACTGATTGATGGGGAATTGGAGGTTATGAAGGATCAACAGTGATGGGGTTAGCGGTATAGTTTGGAATATAAAAAGGATGCGAGGGAGTATTGTCATTTTAACCGCTGCCACACGTCCGGACCAGGACAGCCCCAAACTACCCCAGGATGAGAGTGTCTTGTTTGTCTGGCCAAGCAGGGGGCCATAGTTGGCTGCCAGGGTCTTCGCTGGGGTAGATGCTAAAGAGATGCCTAGAAATGGTATTGTCTCCTCTGCCCATTGAAAGGGGAACTGCTTTTGCAATGTTGCTGGGCAACTGAGAAGTTCAGTGTCTGGGATTTCTGTAGGTTGACCTTAAACCCTGAAACTTCGCTGTATGCTTTTTTCTTATCCATCAAGAATGGGAGCAAAGTGGACGGCTCTGTTAAGGACAGGATGATATAATCAGTGTAAAGACTAATAACATAACATAACATGTACTTTTGTATAGCGCACGTATCACCCGAAAGTCTCAAGGCGCTGACTAACAGATGTATATTGTTACCCAACTCAATGGTACTCATTTTATCGGCCTCAGATGGTTGAAAGGCTGAGTGGACCCGCCGGGATTAGAACCTGTGACCATGAGGTCGAAATACAGGCCCCTACAGTGGATGCATTTGTCCACTGCGCCACCAGACCCGGCTGTGTGTCAGCCCCCATGCGGATCCCGGAGACCAGGGTGTTGTCCCTGACTCTCTGAACCATGGGCACCATGTATAGTGCAAATAAGAGTGAAGAGAGGTGACAGCCTTAGTGGGTTCCTCTAGCAATTGGGAACATAGAGGAGGATGACCCGTTTACATGGACCAAGGTTCTGGGGGCGCTTTGTATGTGGCATATTCCAGCTATAAATCTGTCACCAAACCCAAACCGGCAGAGAGTGGTTAATAAGTAGGGCCAGTGGATGCGATAAAACGCCTTTTTCTGTGAGGATGGAGAGGAGGATAGCTTCCTTTTGCGGTCGCTGGATTAGGTCAGTGAGTTGAATGAGGCATTTTGTGTTGTCTCCACACTGTCTCCTCTGCATAAAGCCCGCTTGGTTGGGGTCTATCAGCCCTGGCATAATGGGGTTTAGTCGGGCCGCAAGAATGCCTGAGAAGAGTTTGGCATCAGTGTTAAGCAGCGGTATGGGCTTGTAGGCCCTATAGTCCTTGGGGTCCTTCTGTGGCTTTAGGATCACAGAGATGGAGTCCATAAGCATAGAATCTGTAAGGAAGCTGGATACTGGGAAGGAGTTACACAACCGAGTCAAAATGGAGCTAATTCTTGACAGAAAGTTTTGTAAAATAGCTGAGTGTAACCATTAGGCCCTGTGCTTTAGAGGGTTTAAGGCGAGCAATAGCTGCTACTACCTCATCTATATGTATATGTTGGTTGAGCTGTGTCGCGAGTTCCGGAGGGAGGGAGGACTGTCAAAGAAATTTCCCATAGATAGGCCTCTGCATCGTCAGTTGGGATGTCTAGGCCTGCATATAGCATGCAGTAGAAATCCTTGAAGGCCTCAGCTATCTCTAAGTCCGTGTGGACTTCTATCCCATTGCAGGTGCCAACGGAGCCACGACCCCGGCCATTGTCTTGCCGTGTAGCTTATGAGCCAGCATTCGGCCGCATTTGTCTCCACTGATATAGAATTTGTGCCTGAGTTGTAGTAGGATGTACTCCACCTGGTCCTATTCCAGGCACCTGAGGAGAAGCTGCTGCTTTTTAAGCTCCCTCCACACCCTAGGGTCCCCTGTGCATTTGTGGATGATCTAAAGTTCCGAGACCACCTGCTATAGGAGACGTCCTTTTTCTTGGTGAAGCCTGTTTTCAGCCGCTGTGATAGCGAATAGCTCACCCCTAAGTACGAGCTTAAGCACCTCTCATAGGGAGGATGGACAGGTCTCATTCTTGTCATTGTGTCGAAGGTATTCTCCTATCATCATGCGAATTGCCTCGATAGTCTGCGTGGATTAAAGCATAGCGTCTTGTAGGCGCCAGAGCAAGGCCCGGGGTTGCGTAATGTTCATTTGTGTTGTTTAATGCGATCGGGCATGGTCTGAAAACGATCACGGTTCTATGCTCGCCTCTCTGACATTGGCTGTAAGGGCGGGGGATGTGATGAAGTGATCAATTCTGGCGTAAGATTTTTGGGTCGCTGAATAATATGTATAGTCTCTCGCAGTCGGGTGAAGGTGTCACAGAGCGCCCCGTCAGCAAGCCACTTCAGGCCGGCAGTTGTAAAGGTACCAGACTGGGAGGAGCGCTGATTAGAGCGATCTAATACAGGATCCATAACCAAATTGCGGTCCCCCCCACCAGAATGGTCGAGTCAGGGGAAGTGAGAATAGTTGCCAGGGTATTAGCGATGAAAGGTTCTTGTCTGTCTTTGGGTGCATATGTATTGACTAGAGTGAGGGTGAGGGTGCCCCATTGTAGTCTGGTCACCAGCACTCTCCCTTTGATATCAAGGAATGTGGAGATAGGTTTGCCATGGAACTTTGAGCCAAAAGAATGGTGACCCCATTTTTTTTCACTGGGACAGAGGGAGCGCATACGGGGAATATCAGTGGCCAAAAGGTGTGTCTCTTGTAATGAACATATGCTCCACTCTGACTGTTCCAGGAAAGAGAGAACCGCTGCATGTTTCACGGCGTTGTTCAGGCCCCGAACATTTAAACAAACGCAAAGGTCTTGCATTATATGTCATGGGTCTGGATCGTATGCGTACTGCTGCCCCATATGAGATACCTATAGGGTACACTATGTGCAAGAGTAAGGGGGCATGGCTGGGGACCGCCGCATCGACTTAGGTGGCAACAGTGGTGCGGAGGAGAGAAAATAGCAAGAGGACAGGAAAGACCCCAGAAAAAAAACATGATAACAGAGAAAATAACTCATCAGAGTTGCCAGGGGGCAACATTCAACGGCGTCTACTGCCGGAATCCGGGTGGGAATTTTGGGGACTCGTGGTTACAGTCAAGACAAGGCAATGGGAAAAAGCAGTCCTCTAACACCCTGGTCCTTCCGACGCCACCATTCTAACCTGTAGCAGCTTCTGAGAGAGTAGATTCGCCCAAGAGTGCTTGCAGGACAGACTGATGTTCCTTGGATATGGTGTCTGGATCCGGCTTCATAATACTAAAGGTGCCTTTGACATGTTTACAGTCCGGCTTCCTTTGTCACCTGCAATCCTGGGAATGGACCGGCATCTGAGCTTCATCGTGGTCATCGATATAGAGCAAGGTACAAGCTTCCTTGTAGGATCACAGCTAGCGCAGCACTACCCTGTAATGAAAGATAATCCTGAAAGGATGGCCCCAGGAGTAGGTTATGCCTAGCTTTCGCAGGTGCTCAGTGACTGGGCGATAAATCCTTGCATTTTTGGAGGGTGAACCGGGTGAGGTCCTGGTAGAGCACCAGCGAGTGCCCTCGAAACTGGAGGGTGTGGGACCCTCTTGCTTTCTTCAGGATGGCCTCCTTTTTTTTAAAATTGTTGACACACGCCAAAATGTCCGCAGGCGGGTTCTTTACTGGTCTAGGAGGTCCCATCATGTGTACCCAGTCGATCTGCAGTGATGATTCCTACAGGCAGCCCAGTATATGTAGAAAGAGTGCTGTGACAGGTTCGGAGACTTGCCCCTTCCACCAGCGCTGGCACTACCCGTATGAAGATGTTATTCCTGCATGATCGTTTTTCTAAGGCTTCGTTGTGTGCCTGTAGGTCCAGGTGCTGTTCCTTAAGATGGAGAACCTCTTGTTGGAGCCATTCCATCTCTTCTCCCCTGGTCATTTTGCAGTCCTCCATTGCTGCCACTCTGTCTCCTATTTCATCCAGATCGCTGCGGATCTCATGTAAGTCTGATGCCAGCTTTGTCTTCATGGCCTGGAGATCGCCTCTAAGTGACGTGAACAGTGCCTCCACCTCTAAGTGACGTGAACAGTGCCTCCAGAAAAGACTTTGTGACGTGTCCATCTCCATACACTGCATCTGTCTTAGGCTCGCCCACTGCTCCTGGGTGCTTCTCATCCGTTGTCGCCCCTCTTTGCTTACCAGACATTTACTGGAGGGAGTGGTCTTTCTTTTCTCAGATTGACGACATGTAGCAGAACTGCCTGCGCCTGCTGTCCAAAGGTCCTGGTGGTGAGGAGTGGGGTGTAGCCTCTTGTTTTCCTCGGGGGAGAATCGAGATGCAATCTCCGTGAGGTGCTCTGTCCCCTCTCCTGTGGATCAAGGTAGGTGGGCTCTAGGCTGCACCTCCACGGAGGGGTCGGGCCCCAGTGCCCCTGGTAGTTGCCCTCAGCTACAGCTCCTAGGCAGGGGGAGGGGGAGATGCATACCCTTCAACACCACAGTGGTTTGTAGTGGTTCCTGTGGAGGAGGCCCAGAATGTTGGCGCAGGGCCTCAAGGACTCCAGAGATGATGTCCAGAAGGGGAGATATTGTGGATGCTGCACTTTTCCAGTTTCCTCTACCTAGTGCTACGTAGTGGGGCCGATGCAGTACTACATGGCTGGGGATGTGTCTCCTCATCAAGGGTTTTAGGTAAGGGAGACTGTTCTGGTCCTTCTGCACATGTGTCCGGTCCCTGGCAGGCTCACACAGCCCTGTAATACTGTCTCAAGGACTAATTAGATCAGCCCCTGCTCACACATTTGCCACACTGAGAAGAGCCAGGCACCGTCTGCCGCCGAGGTCTGCAATCCCTCCTTTGGGCCGTACAAGTAGGGAGGATATCGCTACGCCAATGAGGGGATGCACACCCACAGCTCCAGGCTCACCCTCAGGCCTGTTTCAGCCAGCACAGGCCTCACCGGGTGGCATGCGATGCAGGCCCGTCTCCGCACTCCTGGGGGCTCTCACCCATGCCCCCGTGGCTTCCTTTATGTCTCTGTGAAAAGGGGGGGGGGCCTGGCCACTCCCTTGGTGCCCACCCTGCTCTCCTCACCTCGGAGCCCACTCTGGGATCAGAGCGTGTCACTGGAGACTTCTTTTTTTAGCCCTGCTTCAGTGCCGGGGGGCCCTCAATCACTTTGTCCTGGGCCTCTGGGCTTGCCCACCATTGCTTGTCAATGGGGTGGGGGCCGGCTCCAGGTTCGGCGGGGCACCGGCCGCAGACTCACGCAGTGGCCGCTATGTCCTGTCCGCACCACAGATCCCTCAGCGTCTGCATTGTCGGTCTCAATACACAGCCGGGGCACCGCTAAAAATTGTTTCCTTGTCTCTTTGGAGGAACAGGGCCCCAGTGAGAGCAACTGGAAGGGGGCTTCTGGGCCGGAAAAATGGTGCTGTGGTGGCGGCGGTACAGAGAGACCAGAGAGAGCGTCTCAGCCGTCCGCCATCTGCGGACACGCCCTCCCATTACCTTTAGAGGTGTCACCATTACCCTGTTCTAGGAACTATTGGTCCAAACTTGGGCAAAGTGGCACAACTTCAAAGAGGTGCTCCTGCATTTATGTAAGAGGATGATCTTTTACCACTGGGGTTTACTGCTGCGCCTTATCTTCACTATAGACAACAAGCAGGTCACCGCACAGACACCAGACACGGCACAAGATTTATTACGTACTGCCCCCTGTCCGACGATGGGCAGAGACCCTTCAATCACTTGAGTTCCCCAAAAGTGACCAGATGGCAGCAGACCCAGCGGAGGGTGACCCAAAAGACACCCAAGGCAACTTCCCGCTGGTGTGACAGAAGAGTAGACTGGCCTTTGGCAGAAAGTGACTGAAGGGGTTGTGGAAACTCCTTTTGGAGACCTCCTTGGAGGGTGGTGATTTTGCAGGAATTCCCTGGGGAGCGGTGGCCTAGCATCCAGCATCACCACCTCTCCCCCCACTGGGGCTAATGTGCCGCAATTGCTCGCCCGTATGGTGGTGGCTGCTGCCTGGATACCACAGCCCTCCAACCATATCCTTTACAATGTCGACCAAGTGGTGGGGCGGGGGCCCCTGGTCTACCTCAGGGGCTGCTCCTTGAATCAGGCGATGAATACTGCTTAGCCTCTATTTCATATTTTTTCCTTGTTTGTAGCTTTGATTCCTTGCTATTGTTTGGTTTTTGTTCTGATGTTGTTTTTTTTGTATCTTCTGGACTTCTCCAGGGTGCATATGTCTTTTTACAGCAACCATGACATGGCTACAGGGTGCTCGCAGGGGATTGTTGGATACACTACTCTCAGTGGGGCTTACCACACAAATAATGACGCTGGTAACAATAGGGCAACAATTCCATCCTTTAAGTAATGCACCAACTCAACATAGCCTCACTGAGTATTCAAGGGTTGAACCCCGCAAAGAAAAGGAAGGGGTTCTTAAAATGGCTCTACATAAGGATGTAGGTTTTTTTTATGATACAGGACAGACACCTCCTCCCTTCTGACACTAAGAGGCTCCAATCATATTGGTACCGACTTCAATTCCATGCGACTAGACCAAATGGGTGACTCTTTTGTTTAGGGGAGGTTTGTCCTTAACCATTGATCGAGGGTCAGAGTGGGCTCCTACATAGTTACGCTTTTCTCCACCTATGGCCCCAATGATCCTATAGATAAATTCTATAGCTCAACATTACCACTGACAAAAAACCTTGCTAAAGAGGACTTAAGTTTATTGGGGAGGAACTTCACCACAGTCCTGAATTCCACAGTCGACCGTTCTGTGTCACGTTATATCTCATACCCATATATCCGTCCTTAAACCAACGTTTTTTAGACTTATACTTACTAGACATCTGGAGGGAGACACATGATGGAGAGAGAGGCTATACTTTCTACTTCAACGTTCATAAAACTCATACACAAATCAACTTTTTCGTAATTCCCCAACCACTCCGACCATGAATTCTATCAGCCACCGTTGATACCCAAACTCTGTCTGATCACACCCCGGAATTCCTAATATTAAATGTTGCCATCCCCCTGCAACATGTGGCCCCCACCTGGTATATTAATGAGATAGCCATTCAAGATCTGGAACTGAGAGATTCAATACGGAAATGTCTAGAGTTCGATGTCAATGAGAATGATACTGGAGAAATGTTGTGTGCTACTCTGTGGGACGTGGCCAAAGCAGTGTTGATGAAATAACTGATAAAACACATGTCCACATTCACTAAATTGGCAGAGACTAAAATGGCAGACAAGGAAAGCCCAATTATCCTGGCTTGAGGCCCAACACAAAGCAACTGGCTTGAATAGAGTCTGTAGGGAGGTCTGAGACATTTGCAGAGAGCTGGAGCAGCTGTATATGACTGATGCGGCTGGGAAGCTGCTTTACATTAATCAGAAATATTACGAAAAGGGAGATTAAACTCTCAGAGCAAATAGATTGTTAGCATATACATTGCGACAGAAACAGATGAGAAACCATATCTCCTCTAACAAAGATGATGCAGGCATACCCCACACATACACTCCTGAATGTTTTTATCTTTTTACGTCCTACTACACCACTCTATACTGGGATCAACCTTCATCAGCTGACACCCTGATACGATTAGTGGTAAATGTTGTGGAGGTAGAAGAATGCACCAAAACCACGACTATCCTTCCCTCGCTAGACACAGAAAAGGCTTTTGAGCCGGTCAACCGGCAGTTTCTTCTGCAGTCCTCTCAAAGACTTGGCTGGGCCCACATATGACAGCCTACATGCTAGCCAACTATGCAGCCCGAAGACTTGCATTCTAGTTAACTGCACCTTCTCTGTCTGTATTCCTCTTCAAATGGGCATCAGGCAGGGGTTCACCCGGTCACTACTCATATTTGCGCTCTCCATGGAACCCCTCATTTGCCATATAGAATCTAATTCAGAGATCTGAGGGGTTAAAGTTGATGATGAACACTACAAGCTAGCACTTTTTGCCGATGATATCCTATGCTTTCTGACATGGCCCACCACATCACTGCCACACCTTTTAGATGAGTTGAAACAGGTTGCGTCTGCTTCTAATGTCTGCATTAACTATGCGAAGTCCATGGGCTTGTGAGTGGCAGACCCTGCCAATGCTTCTCGGGTCTTGCTTGCAGCCACTAGCTTGTCATGGGATGCCGCCTACCTGTGCTATCTTGGGATCCTTTTCATAAATTCCACCTGCACACTCTATGACTACAACATACCACCTATACTCAAGGCCCTACTCAAAGATGTATACCACCGGGCTAGGCTCGAGATCTTATAGCTGGGTCACATCAACAGCATTAAAATGAATTATCTGCCTCGACTACTGTAAATAGCCCACACTCTGCCTCTGTGGATCCCCAGAGAGACTATACTCCAAAGCCAAATACAGCTGATTCAATTAGTTTGGTCAAACTCTACACCCAGAGTACCTATGGCTACCCTTTATAAGCGAACAATGATGGGGGTTGGGCTTTCCCAACATAGAATTTTACGTCCATGCCTCTCAACTCCAGCCGCCTTGGATTGGCATCACCTTTCCTATATTAAATCTTGGGTACTTCTTGAACAAAGCTGCTCCACCTGTCCCTTAAATTATGTCATGTAGGTGAGACCTCTGGCAGCTTCCCAGCATTGCAGCCACCACTTTACTCAACTGCCACCCACCTGAAACATTGGAACAGACTTTATAGCCACCGCATACCCCTCCCCGCTATTTCCCATCACAGGGAACCCTGAATCCCCACCGAGTATGATGGATATTAATTTTAAGATCTGGGGAGGGGGCACCCCCCTTACTAGGGGACTTTTATTGCAAGGGGAGCTCTATAGACAGGCTTGTTTGGACAGCAGCGGCTGATTCATCCTAATTAACTTCTCCACTGGGCAAACACACAGACAGTGCCGGACAAACGTAGTAAGCCTAAAACCTCTCTGGAACATCTGTTTACCCATAGGTCCACGAGGAAGGGCATCACCCGTCTTTACAAGGTCCTCTGTGGACTTTCCTCACCACAAAAACATGCCTATCAGACATGATGGGAGCGGGATTTAGGCGTCCCATGATTAGATGACATCTGGGCAGCTAAGACCTCCATTTGTTTGAACATAAAGCTAATTCTTACAAAATTCTCTCTACATGGTATTTTACTCTGGTATGACCTCACGTCAGGATAGGTATATCTGATATCTGTTGGAGGGGCTGTGGAGCCCAGGGCACATATTTCCACGTATGGTGGCAATGTCTCTAGGTAAAGCGCTTTTCCAACAAATCGTCCAAATTTGTTCAGTGACACTGCCACTGGACCCACTAGTGAGTGCTCTTACTGGGGGAGGCAGGAGAGAATTCAGTCTACTCTTATACTACTCCCAGGGGCAGACTGCTTACCCTCCTTCTTTTTGCAGCACGATTAACAATAGACCAGGAGGCATGGGGACATTTTTGATGATGGTGGAAATTTTCTTGATGCTGTTAGAGCCCACGTCAAGGTGATCTGCAAGAACACTTGGTGTTCCATATCTGCTGGTGCAAGCATCTTAGGACATATTTAAACTTGTCTTTATCTGTGGTGTCTTGACTTGTTCTCCGTTTGCGCTCCAATTGTTTAAAGTGGTGTTTTATCAGCAGGAGTTCCTCTGTATACCAGCTGGTCTGTGGTCGGGCTCTTGCTGTTGGGGTGTGCTTGAGGGGAACTAGTGCATAAGCACATGTAGTGATCCAGCTGTTGAGCTTTTTGATGGCTTTCTGCAAGTGCTGGTGTGCTCAGTCCGGTGAGTGGAGAGGGCTGAAGCTCACTCCTCTTTTCTGATGCTTGTGCAACTGCATTGGGAGGGTCCAGTCGTGGTAGGACTGTGGTGGTGTGGGATTGGTATGCTGAAACTGAGGAGGGTGTGGTCTGTCCAGGTCATAGCTGCTGGCTTATCAACTGTGATGTTGCTAATTGAGTAGAAAATTGGGTCCAACTGTGTCCCGCAGTGTGTGTCATCTTCAGGTCTGCATAAAAGCTCATTAAGTGGATTCTGGGGGAATGAGTGCAGGAGGAGGTGGGCGCAAAACTAGTAAAGTCACTAACTGAAGATATTTGATGGGTAATCCAGTGATGCCATTTCCTGTGCAGATGGGTGGTGGGAAGTGCAGTGATGTGACTTTCTGTGCACCACGTTCACGAAGGTAGTGCACCTGAAGGCATCTTTAAATCAGATAGTGACTTCATCTCCGGGCTTATGCTGACGGTCTTGTCTGGTTATCTTGCAGCCAGCAGGGTTGGCTGTAGCGAGGTCTAGTGCAGAGGCTGGGTTTAGCCATGTTTCCATGTTGAAGAGCAGGTCCGGATCGTGGTTGTGCAGTAGGTCCTATATCGTGGCATGTTTGGTGAGTAAGCAGGCCTTGATGCGCATGCATGAGAGTGTAGCATTTTCTGTGGACAGTGAATGGTCTGTGTGAGCATGAGTAGGTAGCTGGCTTGACGAACTGTGAGCGAGTGGTTTGCTGGGTGCTGTGATGAGAGTAGGGTGTGGGAGAATGCATGAGAATTTGCAGAAGGCTCATGTGTCCATATTGTGTGGTATGGCAGCAGTGCAGGCAGCCACGGCCGTGGTTGAGACCATGGAGGAGAGCGGTATGGTAACAGTGGGTAAGGGAATGACCATGGTTCCTGGTGCTTGGCATGATCTAGGTGTGGGTGGGTGCAGACATGTTTGCCTTTGGTGCTACTCTGGAGCTTCTGCCTGCACCCGCTGTGTGTATCTGCTGCAGGTCTGCACTGCAGCTGCCATTAAGAAGGTTCTGGTGGAATGAGTGCAGGGAATGGTGGGCATGAAACTAGTGATGTCACTTCCTGTGCAGATATTTTATGGGAAATGCAGTGATGCCACTTCTTGGGCAGATGGGTGATGGGAAGTGAAGTGATGTATCTTCCTGTGCACATGCATGATGGGAAATGAAGCACTCTTGCTTGGCTTCTTTTAACGATGGTTTTGGCAGGAAACCATAACTGTTACTTCTGGTGCATTTGGACGATGGCAAATCCAGTGATGTTGCTTCCTGTGCAGAAGGATGATGGTAAATGAAATTTGTCACGCACATCGGGGGACTTGAGGCTTGGGGAAACACGGGGTAAAGGGTATAGGTGGTAGACCTAAAAATCAATTATAGTATTTGAAGAAAATCTTGTTATCTGATAGGGAAAGTCATAGGCCATTCTGAGAGCAAAGGGGATAAAACTGTCACTATTTGAGAGCATCAAAGCATTGACATTTACCTATGCACCCAAAGCAGACACACCTTTCTTGGAGAAAATGTTATAATGTAATTTGATCTTTAGAATTCTTCATTAACTGTACTTAATGACCTTCAACTTCTATTTGCTTCAATGAAAGATGAATGCAGCACCTATGTTTTTCAAATACAGTCTATGGTAGAATATCCACTATCTTCTTCACGTGTTTCATATGCATTTCCTATAACAGAATTAATACACAACACCAATTGGCATGCCCCTACCTTTATTACACACAATGGCCAGCCCTACCAATAGGCCCCTATCTCAAAAGGCATCCTTGCCACAATGACATAGGTCCAAGGTTCAATTTTATCAGTATGATTGAAAATGAATAGAAAACACACAAATGTTTTTACAGAGGCACTTGAATGTAAGCAAAATTCCATATTATTTATCATGGGTTCTTCATATTTGTATCTGGCTCCAACTTTTATTAAATATCTAATTTGAATTGTGCTGTTCAATCTATTTTAAGTTCATATTTTAAAAATGAGAAAGAGAAAAAAGAGACATATGTATATAAAGCAAAGTAGAGAACAATCACAGTCTGGTCGCTCGAAAATCACATGTGGTCACTCTAGAATCAATCAAACAATGCTCGTAAATACTCTAACCACTAGAAACTGCTCTGGGTAGCATCCCAGCCCATTGATTTTTGTCCACTGTGCCACTCTAGGCAATTCTGCCTTATGCAAATAATTACTGACCCCGCTCCTCATGAGATCAATCTATCCCAAATTAATAGGCAAAGCCCACCCAGAAGGCAACACAAGCACCTCCAGACCGTTTATGGACTTTTAAGGCCGCATCAGTGAGGGGAAGCACGGATCCTACAGCACAGGCAGCAAGGGCCCCACATCTGGCATACTCATGGCCACTTAAGCCGTTATCTACTAACACAAAAGGTGTTTGGAAACAATGCTTGCAATCTCCTCTAGATCTCTTTAGGCTAGTCAGTACTGACCCTGCTCCTCATGGCAACAGTCCACCCTGAACTGCCATTATGTAACTCCCTAAGTGGCTTTGGGTATGCCCAGACATGGGTCCTTTGGTAACTAGACATAATATCGAAAAAAAAATATCGAGTAGCCAGAATATCGAGTTTTTAATATCGAATGGACAGAATATCGCCTTGCAAAAATATAGTGGTGAAGGATATCGAAAAACAGGTAAGAAATATCGATTGCAATAATATAGAAGTAAGTAATATCGACAGTCATAATAAAGTTGTTAAAAATATCGAATTTTTTATAGTGTTTTAAGTGTTAGTATATGTGTTAAAAGTATGGATTAATACTGGAATGTATGTTAGGATATTTTTAAATTAATGAATTTTATGTTTTTTTATTTTTTTGTAATTTAATTCCGTAGCGGGTAGTGGGTTTATAGGGGAGTAGGGTGGGAAGTAATTTAATTATAGTACATTAAATAATAATTTATAGGAATTATTAATTATTTTTAATTTAATTTTCCGTTTTACTTCTGTAGCGGGTTGTGGGTTTATAGGGGAATAGGGTGGGAAGTAATTTAATTATAGATTATTAAATAATAATTTATAGGAATTATTAATTATATTTAATTTAATTTTGCGTTTTACTTCTGTAGCGGGTTGTGGGTTTATAGGGGAATAGGGTGGGAAGTAATTTATTTGTTATTAGTTAATTATTAATTGGTATTGAAATTAATTGGTTGTTGATGAATTATTAATTGGTAAATAATTAGTATTAATTGGTAATTAATTTGTATTAATTGTTTAATTGATAATTATGTTAATTGTATTCATTTAATATTTGTAGCGGGCAGTGTGTTTATAGGGGAATATGGTGGGAAGTAATATAATTGTAAATAAATAATTATTTAATTTATTTGTGTATATTGTTAATTAATATATCTTTAATTTAATTTTGCGTTTTACTTCTGTAGCGGGTTGTGGGTTTATAGGGGAATAGGGTGGGAAGTAATTTAATTGTTATTAGTTAATTATTAATTGGTATTGCAAATTAATTGGTTGTTGATTAATTATTAATTGGTAAATAATTAGTATTAATTGGTAATTAATTTGTATTAATAGTTTAATTGATAATTATGTTAATTGTATTCAATTAATATTTGTAGCGGGTATTGTGTTTATAGGGGAATATGGTGGGAAGTAATATAATTGGAAAAAAATAATTATTTAAATAATTTGTGTATATCCGTAATTAATATATTATAAATTAATTATTAATTGGTATTATTTGCATTTATTAATGTTTGTTATTGAAAAACAATTGTTTGTTAATTAATTATTAATAGTTAATTAATTAAACAAAAATGTATTGGTATTTATAAATAATCAATTCTTGTGTGATTGGTAATTAATTGTAATACTTGTTTTTGTATTAATAATTAATTATTTTTAAAAAAAATACATTTATTATTTTCTCTACTATTGCACTTACGTGAGTGGGAATAGTAATTTTTACCCCTACGCTATCCAATGCTTTCCCTATTATTGCACTCTCTGGAGTGTGAATAGAAATTTTTACCCTCCCGCTATCCAACACTTTCCCTACTGTTGCATTCTCTGGAGTGGGAATAGTAATTTTTACCCTACCGCTATCCAACGCTTTCTCTAGTGTTGCACTCACTGGAGTGGGAATAGTAAATTTGACCCTCCCGCTATCCAACCCTTTCCCTACTGTTGCACTCTCTGGAGTGGGAATAGTAATTTTTACCCCTACGCTATCCAACGCTTTCCCTACTGTTGCACTCTCTGGAGTGGGAATAGTAATTTTTACCCTACCGCTATCCAACGCTTTCCCTACTGTTGCAGTCACTGGAGTGGGAATAGTAAATTTGACCCTCCCCCTATCCAACGCTTTCCCTACTGTTGCACTCTCTGGAGTGTGAATAGTAATTTTTACCCCTACGCTATCCAATGATTTCCCTACTGTTGCACTCTCTGGAGTGGGAATAGTAATTTTTACCCTAACGCTATCCAACGCTTTCCCTACTGTTGCAGTCACTGGAGTGGGAATAGTAAATTTGACACTCCCGCTATCCAACGCTTTCCCTACTGTTGCACTCTCGGAGTGGGAATAGTAATTTTTACCCCTACGCTATCCAACGCTTTCCCTACTGTTGCACTCACTGGAGTGGGAATAGTAAATGTTACCCTCCCGCTATCCAACGCTTTCCCTACTGTTGCACTCACTGGAGTGGGAATAGTAAATGTTACCCTCCCGCTATCCACCGCTTTCCCTACTGTTGCACTCTCTGGAGTGGGAATAGTATTTTTTACCTTCCCGCTATCCAACGCTTTCCCTACTGTTGCACTCTCTGGAGTGGGAATAGTAATTTTTACCCCTACGCTATCCAACGTTTTCCCTACTGTTGCACTCACTGGAGTGGGAATAGTAAATGTTACCCTCCCGCTATCCAACGTTTTCCCTACTGTTGCACTCTCTGGAGTGGGAATAGTAATTTTTACCCCTACGCTATCCAACGCTTTCCCTACTGTTGCACTCACTGGAGTGGGAATAGTAAATGTTACCCTCCCGCTATCCAACGCTTTCCCTACTGTTGCACTCTCTGGAGTGTGAATAGTAATTTTTACCCCTACGCTATCCAATGTTTTCCTTATTATTGCACTCTCTGGAGTGGGAATAGTAATTTTTACCCTCCCGCTATCCAACGCTTTCCCTACTGTTGCATTCTCTGGAGTGGGAATAGTAATTTTTACCCTCCCGCTATCCAATGCTTTCCCTACTATTGCACTTACTGGAGTGGTAATAGTAAATTTTACGCGCCCGCTATCCTACACAGAAAATATTGAATATTTTTAATTAATATCACGTTAAGATATATGTATTAATTGTTTTTTTTACTTACTTTAATTATTCATTAATTTTACTGTTATTTAAGTATTTTTAAGTATGTGTCAGTTAATTATATGTATTATTTCATTAATTTAACATTACTTTTAAAACATTTAAAAAATTCGATATTTTGACTAACTATATTATTTACAACGATATTTTGGATTCGATATTTTTGTAATTTCCTGTTTGGAGATAGGACTTCGATATTTTGGTATTCTATATTTTGGCATCGATATTTTTGTAAGTCTATATTTTTGTAGTCGATATTATGTCAGTGATCCGGGTCCTTTGTTTGTTGTGCAACAAGATACAAGCTATATCTTACAGATGAGGCCTAATAAATCAGAAACTGGTCTGGGGTTGTGTGTGATCCCTTCTCGAGGGGTCCTTGATAGGCAGTTCGTAACCGACTGCTCCCATGAGGAGGAGGGTTGCTACTGATTTGTATAAGTTGGGCCTTTGTCTAAAGCAGAAGAGTAGTTGAAAATTGATGGGTTGGAATGCTAATCTGAGCGACTGTCATTGGTAGGGCTATTTGAAAGCATTCCTCCTACCCCATTTTGTGTTTATTATGTAATGCTTTAAATCATACAATGCAGTTCAGTGGCATATATAATCTAGGTTTTTTTTCACCTCTTTGAAATAAGTATTTATGATTCCAGGTATTTGTCGTTTTATATTATTTTGTTCAAAAATATGTCTTTTGAAGTTGCCTATAGTATCTCAGAATGTTTTAGGTGTCTGACTTCTAAATGCAATATTGTGGAGAGATGGTCCACGTTTTCTTTTTCCCTTAACAACTGTTATTCTCTCTGATTTTTGCTGTCAAACTGGTTGCCCTTTTTGACAACAAGTACGTTTTTACTCTACATTGAACAGCTCTTTAGCCATTTGTTTAGAATATATTTGTTAAAAGACGTTTTGCCTGACCCATCCTGGACAATAAAGCACTACAAGTCTTGTAAATGCAGTAAATAGGGAGCTTAGTGGGAGATTGTGTGTTTTGTCTTTGAGAGCAGGATGCCTGAGCCAAAGATTCCGGTTTCTATGTCAGTCAGGTTTGCACTTGAGACCTGGCAGAAGCATTTAAAAATGTCTTTTGCAAACAAAAAACTCAAAGAAAAATTGTTTATTTCTGTTTAGAACACAGGTGTGAGATAAATGGCTGAACATGACAAAAAGTGAATTTTGAGTGTACTCTCCATATCTAAAACAAACTTTCATGCATTGCAATAGAACCACTTCCTTTGTTGATCCAAGACGCGCATTGAAGCAATACCTAAAGGGTGGGTGACCCAAATGAGCAACTAACTGAAGGAGAATGACCCAAAGCCTAATCTCTGTTTTTTAGATACAGTAGATCTTACAGAGACCTAACCTGCCAAGCCAAACCTAAAGTTGTCAGTGCTGCCAGGGTTATTCCCAGCTTACATTGATTCTGGCCATTGACAACTTCAAGGTCAAGGTTCTAGTCACTGTTGAATTCACAGTCAATGTCCAGGACCCCGTTGTTTAGACCTGTGTCACTTTCACCCTCAACTTCAGACGTTCAGTGTTGGGTGATTAGCATAGAGGGTCTCTATCTTCGACATTCAGGGACCCATCATTGAGTGATTTTAAATGTCCAGAGAATAACACCTCTGATCATTCTCTTTAACCTCAGGAAATGGAAAATGACCAAGGTCCCCAACCAGAAGATTCTTTTCCTACAGATCCAATATATTCTTTTGGCTGACCATGGCATCTCACTAAGGAATATTCAGATAATTTGTGATGTCTCTACAAAGGGAAAGCAAAAGATTTGATGGTTGCTATGGAATGTTAGCTATGTATAAGAATGCTGTGAATGGTGTTCTATTCATATTCTTTGGAATGTTTTAGTGGCAGTTACTGTGTGTCACAGGGTGTTGCTGCTGGATAAACCATTTCTTCTGTCAAGATCTGCATGCATCCTGCCTTTAATCACCAGACATTTTGGCGACTAGCTGGCCAGGCAACCAAGCAGCCTAATCCTGATGACAACGCTCTCAATTGCTATCTCATCTAAAACAAGTACAGATGTATGAAGATTTCTGCTTAACATACTTCCAGCCTACATCTATTGGCATTTTCACCCCACAGCAAGTATTGTTTTCATGGTTGAGCCACTTGGCACTGTTATTTCTTTGTTTTCAACCACCCAAGTATAATCAGCATGAGTCTATACGCTCGATTGCCCATACACACTCACTTAGCTGTGTGCACTCACTCCGCTTCCAGCGAACCTCATGTGCCACCGTTGTACTGATTTGTTTTGCCCTCATGCCCTCAGACATCGTATACAACTATACAGCAAAGAAACCATTTAAAGATCACATCAATTCTTTAACTCTTCAGATACTCACCATACAATTCCTGATGTTTTCTTCCACTCCTCCTCACTCCTAGAATCTGACCACTGAGTTGCTTTGTCTGCTCAGACACTCTAGCCTCTTTTATTTTTCTTCACTTCTGCACCACCAAGTGGACTTGCCTACATTTACAGAGACTTTCTGCTTAACTCTGTATGAACTGTGGTAACTTTGTAACTAAAACCCTCACTTATAAGAAAAAAAAAAGTTTTAATCAAAGCATTGTTATACCACCTAGTTTTTTTATTCTTTCTGGAAATCCTCCAGTTGAATGGGAGGATTCGATCAAAACTTTCGAGAACTATTTAAAGGCGCTGAATGGGGTAGAATTTCCTTTTATCAGAAAAAAGAGCTCTTCTTCTTAGGTCATTCAGTAAAGAAGGTCAGCATATATTTAAGTACTTAACTGCAATGCATGATCACCAAAGTAATCAGATCACTGGCGAGTATGAAGAAGCAAAATTACACTTACAAACCCGTTTTGAAGAGTCAGTAAACATTGTTATGCTGCATCATACGTTTTACACTCAACCACAGAAACCTAATGAATCAACTGATGATTCTGTGAGTAGATCATGAGAATTCGTAGACAAGTGTCAGTTTAGACAAATGATTGAGGTGTTAATAAGTCACTAACTAATTGTGTAGTGCTACAACAAGAAAATAAAAGAACAACTTTGGGCCGTGAGTAACCCTTTGCTTAAGGATGTCGTAACTATAGCCAAGGTGGTTGAGGAAAATGAAAGTGCATGAAGGGAATTCAATCATTACAGTTAAGAAATGTGGCTGAGGTGGCTGATCTGCATGATAATTTGGATCAGATTAACGCTGTGGGAAAGAAACCCGTTTTTGGTTTTCAAAGCATCAAAAACAAAGGAGGAAATGCTAGACCAATGGGTGTGTCAAATTATGCAAGATAACTGTCACAGTTTTGCGTCACAGATGGGAAAGCCAGTGCCATCTGGCAGATTAAAGAAATTACCATGCTATAGTCAAAGAATGCCATAAGTGCAGTAAAAAAGGACATTTCGCCAGAATGTGCAAAGCTGTGGACAAAGCACATGTTTCTGTGGTGCATGAGGTGAAGGAAGATGTAGAACACAAAGTGCTGATGGTTGGTGCTAGCAACATCAATGAACTTGATGGTGAGGCAAAGAGGATAATCTGTCCAAGCACCATTTTTAATATCAATAGTAAAGAAGTGTCATCAATGGCGGACTCAGGATCATTATTTACCATAATAACAAAACAGATTTTTGATGTCAGCTGGCCTGATGTTGGTCTCTATTCAACTGATGTTATGCTGAAAAGCTACCAAGGAGCAGACATAGGAGTGGTAGGTTTTATTCTAGCAACAATTATATTCCAAGGTCAAGAAATTGTGGGAAAGCTCTATGTGGCAGATTTTGGACCACTGATGCTAGGCTGGTCGCACCAATATGATTTGCATATTATTGTTAATCCAAGATCTGTGAATCAAGTGATGGTAGTAGAAGATGCAGAACTACACGCCGTTTTGAAAGTTTAGCAGTTGGTTTTTGAGAATAGAGTGGGTTTGGCCAGGGGATATGTCATAAGATAATTGTGCAGAAGGGTGCCATACCTGGCAGGCATGTTGCAAGGAAAGTTCTCAAGGTGGTCAGAACAGAGGTCAAAGCCATTTTTTTTTGGATCAGTTGGTTGATGACAATAATGGAAGCTATGGAAGCTGCCAACTGGATCTCTCTGCTGGTGATAATGAAGAAGGCTGATGGCTCATTAAGCTTCTGTGTGGAGTGACATAGTCTCAATAGGAACATTATCACAGGCTATTTTCCCCTTAGTAACGTTAATGAGATAATATTGTTACTGTCTGGAGGCAGGTATTTCTCAAAACTGGATTTGAGGAGTGCCTGCCATTAGATCATGCTACATCTAGATTTGAGACACCTGACAGCATTTATCATGTCTGAAGGTATGTTTCAATAAAATCGGTTGCTGTCTGGTTTGTCATATGTTGCAAGCATCTTCCAAAGTTTAATGGCAAATAATTTAGCTGGTGTTAAAAATGTTGTTCTTTTCCAAGACAACATATTGATCTTTGGGGACACCGTTTCTGCTTGCAGTGAAGCTTTGCCTGAGGTCTTGCTGCCTATTGCAAATTTGGGGTTGATGTAAAGAAAAATGTAAATTTTTGTAACAGGAGGTTGAGTATTCTGGATATCTCATCTCAGGAGATGGAGTTATGCCCAAATTGAACCTGGTGAACCTAGTAAGTGTTCTTGTGAATGCTGATATAGCGGATGACCGGGATAAACTACGTCTGTTCATGGGACTGTTGGAATATTTCTCTTAATTTGTGCAAGATTTTGCCCATAAATAAGAAGCTTTGAGAATATTGTTATGGGAGGGGAACAAATTCATTTGGGGGGAAGCTCAACAGACAGCTTTTCTTGAGTTAAAAAATAACATTGCCAATGCGGGGTTCTAGTCCTTTCAGGTTGGTCTTAGAACTATACTGATGGTGGATGCCAGTGGAGTGGAGATTGCAGCTGTGCTATCTCAGGTACATTGTGCTTCTGAGAAAATAGTTGCTTTTGCTTCTTGCTCGTTGACAGGAGTGGAGAAAAACTATTCTGCCATCGACTGATAGCCACTAGTTGCTGCATAGACCATAGACCACAAACTATTTTCACAAATGTATTTGGGGAACCAAGGTTATTTTGAGAACTGACCACAAACCTTTTCTCAGAGTCTTTGAGCCTTCAGGTCCACAAAAGTGTTCTAGGCGTTCTGTGAGACTGGCAGTGAAATTTCAAGAGTACGATTACATTGTGGAATATATCCCAGGTTAGAAGAACAAACTGTCAGATTGTTTGTCCCATATGCCGGATAGGGCAGCAGAGTAATGTGACTTAGAAACAGAGGAAATGGTAGCCAGTGTATTGGATGTTACGGAAGGTTCAAAAGGTATTGTTTCCAAAGTAGTTTGAATGGTGGGGATGGATGAACACAATTCACTGAAGTATGTGGTTACTTTAATAAAAGGGGGAGTCAGGCATGTAAGTATCCTACCGTAATTGAGTTACCTTTGTGTAGAAACAAAGTGGTGATGAGGGGTGACAGGTTATATCGCCATTTGAGGTAAGGTTTAAGTTGATTTACTTGGTGCATGAAGGTCATATAGGATAAGTGTTGACTCTTAAGAGATTGAAAGAAAACTTTTGGTGGCCATCACTGGATGGACAGGTGAAAAAGTGTGTGAAGGAATGTCACATTTGTCGTAATTCTGAAAAATGATTGAAGTTAGTTTTGGGAGCCATAAACGACAAGCAACATGTGTGTGAGGCCATTTTGGTTGGCAAAAAGTGTTTTTAAAGTTTATCAGCCCTTTTAGTTAGTTATCTGAATATGAAAGGTATGCTGCTGTCATTGTGGATGCAAAGTCTAGGTGGGTTAAAGTTTTATTTATGAGGAATGTTACCACTAGGTCTACTATTGCAATGCTGCGTGAAGTTTTCAGGAGAGAAGGTATACCAGCTTTATTGGTAACTGATAATGGGACCCAATTTACGTTGATGGAAATGAATGAGTTTCTGAATGGTATTGGTGGGAAACATTTGTGTAGCTCTTTCTGTAATCCTCAAGGAAATGGTCAGGTGGAGAGGGTTAATAGATTGGTGGCAGGAACTTTGAACTGGCTTGCAAAGCGGGTTTTATCATTCAGGATGCTGTTAAGGATATGATGTGGGGCCATCGGACTACTGTAAATGTGAAAATGGGGAAGTCGCTTTTTGAGATGATGGAAGGAAGACAACCAGGTACAAAATTGGTTCCTTACTGGGTGTGAGATTTGAATGTGCATGCGAGGAATGTGAAGGCAGCACAGGTTCCTGTGAAGGAATTCATCAATGTGGGGGATTGGGTAAATGTGAAACCAGGTGGTATGGTACATGGCTTGTCCAAGTTTAAAGTTCTGTATAAGGTGAGAAAAGTAAATGATAGTTGGGTGAAGCTGAAACATAGTAAAACCTGTAATTTAAGAAGAGTGGCGTTTCAGAAGAATAGTTTGAGTCCCAGTCATGGCGAAAAGGAAGGGGAAAGTAGTGGTTGGCTGTTGATGCATACCTGTGAATTTCAGGAAAGAGATGGAGGTGAGAGAAGGAGTAATGTGAGTGTGGATGCTGCTGTTGGTGACTTTATTTCTTCTGCGCATGGCCATGGGTTTTCTGTTGGACGCATGGTGAGATCTCGCAGACAGCTGGGGGGGTTCGGAGATTTTGTGTGTAACTCATTTAGTCATGTGGCATGCCGCTCATGTTTCTTATCAGCTTGTTGGTGTTTGTTGGAGAATCTTGTATGTGGTTTGTGTAGTTTGTTTGTTTTTCATTTTCCATAGGGTGGTCCCTTTTTGTGTGTTGTGCCTATGTAAAAGTGAGTTGTAATGTTTTTTGTTCTTTTTTGTTCTTGGGAAAGAAGGGGATGTGTTATATTCTTAGTAATGGTATTAATGGTTGCTATGGAATGCTAGCTATGTATAAGAATTATGTCAATGGTGTAACATTCATGTTGTCTTTAGAATGTTTTAGTGGCAGTTGCTGTGTGGTGCTTGGCCTTAGGTGTCACAGGGTTTTGCTGCTTAACAAAACTCTTACTTCTATCAAGATCTGCATGTAACCTGCCTTTAATTACCACACGGATATCAAGATCTAATCAACTCATCATCTTCAAATATGTGACTGCTACATAGAGATACATAGTAGCCATAGAAAATCTAAAGTCTCATGAGCATTCTTGAGATCATATTCCTACAGTACTGGTCTTTGTTTTGCTGTGATGGAAATGTTTTAGACACCTTCTTTCTCAAAATAATCTAAGCAGAAGCATGGTACAAGACTCTAGATCATGGCCCACTCTACTTGTCAAAGAATGCTTGAACACATTCACTAAAATTGGTAAAGAAATGTAAGAGATTCATCAACATCCTTGTGAGGAAGTGCCCCAACCCCCCACCCCTAAAACTCAACTTACCTCCTGTTTCACCCCCATGGTCTCCGTTCTTCCTGGATACAGCTGACGGCATCGGGGGCTGGAAACGCAAGCCAACATTAAAAGTGGACTTTGTTTCACCTTCGCAGGATGGGTGTGCATCGTCACAACAAATGGGCCAATCAAGGAGCGGGGGTGTGCGACAAAAGGGCCAATCCGCTGCCATAGAAGAATAAAATAAAAAAATAAAAGAAGGACTCGATCGAGAAGGAGGTGGGGAAGAAAGCAGCCGTGGAGAAAGGAATGACGGAAAGAGACGCCACCAAGGAAGGTGCCGCAGGAGAAGACCCGAATACAGGAGACGCTGGAGCCAGGGAAACCGCAGTTGAGTGGAGGTTGGAGTGGTGGTCATCGGAGGATGCCCAAGAGCTGCTGCAACTCTGGAGTGTTGCGGCAAGAGGCGGTATGTACGACCGAAGAGGGTGAAGGTTGGGTGGTGGGCTGAGGGACAAAGCTATTGCTATCTCACTGTTGTGATAATTCTTATTTCCCCTCTTTCTTTTCTTCGAGTATCATGATTCTTTTGCGAGACACGACCTCTCGCTACCTCCCATCACAATGCTTTTTTTTCCCTTTTCTTTTCCTTCATCCGCTCCATAAGGCACAACAGAAGAGAAGCTAAGAGACACTCTAAATTGGTTAGTCAGAAATCTAGCCACTGGGCACTCAACAAAAGACCCTCATAGTCTCACGTGTATGTTTATTTTCCTTTTTCTTACCACTGCATGATTCTCCCACTTGGGTGTGGAAAAAAGGATATAACACCGAATCCACTACAACCAAACTTACCGCATTTTTTTGTTGTTGCTCTTCTTCCTCTGCAAGCCTCCCGGGACCCCCTCCAGAATACCAGAACACCTGAAAGAAACCAGAAAGAGAACTAAGCGCAAGAACTACAACCTTTTGTCAAGACTTATTTGGAGAAGAACTCCTAATATTTTGTTTGTTTTGAGAGAACACTTGTGTACCTTTAACCTGCCTTTGACAATAAAACGCCCCAGTATTACACCGATACGGCCTCCTCGCTTCTGTTTCTGCCCGTCCCTCCCACAATCCTCCACTCTTCTCGACACAGACAGAAGGCAGAGAGAAGTGCAAAAAGAACAATTTATGGACAGAATGCTGAACAATATCATACATTCACCCCAGTACAAAGATCTGGGCCTAAATCCATGTTTTTTGCTCCCAATGCCATTCCCGTTTAGACCCAGCCATATTCAAATCAATCTTGACCCAGTTCACCATGGGAAGAGTCCAGCCCGAACTGCCAGGCCAGGTCCTGCCTGGACTGGTAACAAGCATCCAAGGACCGGTTGCGGGGTTTCAACCCTTATCAGCCAGGCTAGCTTGACTGCAGTGGCATGTAAAGCACGGGACTGACGTCTAGACATACCTGTCCCACTCGGGGTGACAAGTGCAGAAAGAATAATTGATGGACAGAATGCTGAACAATGTCATTCATTCACACCCAGTACAGAGATCTGGGCCTAAATCCATTGTTTCTTTGCTCACCATGCCATTCCAGTTTGAACCCAGCCATATGCAAATCAGTCTTGACCCTGTGCCTCATGGGAACAGTCCAGCCCGAACTGCCAAGCCAGGTCCTCCCTGGACTGGAGCCAAGCATCCTAGGACCTGTTTCGGGGTTTCACCCCTCTTCAGCCAGGATAGCTTGATTCCAGTGGCATGGAGAGCACGGGACTCACGTCTGAGCATACCCGTCCCACTCGGGGTGACAAATGCAAAAACAACAGTTGATGGACAGAATGCAGAAAAATGTCATACATTCACCCCAGTACAGAGATCTGGGCCAAAATCCATCGTTTTTTTTGCTCCCCGTGCCATTCCAGTTTAGACCCAGCCATATGTAAATCAGTCTTGGCCCTGTTCAGGCAGAGAGAAAACACATGGCAAAAACAGGGGAAATATTTGTAGCTCTACAGGCACTTCAACAGGAGCAGTAAAGGACCTTTTAAATCTGTTCAACAAATGGCAAAGTCTTTGACAAATGCCAGTAAAACAGAGATGGCCTAGGAAAGATTACAAAGTTTGCGTACTGTGCACAAAATAACTATTTCTGCTACAGGGCCTTGTAAGGATTACTGGCCTTAAATTACATGCACAGCCCAAAATTATACTCATTGCTTTTTCGAGAACCACATTATTTTGATCACTGGTGAATCCTGCAATATCTAGAATGAGATCTGTTACAGCAACACTCTAATCAAAAGGTCATTATAGTAGAAAAGAAAATTAGGCTGATCTCAAGGCTTGTCAAAGACTAGATGTAAAGACATTGGTTGAGTTCCATTCTTGATTGTCAGATTAAAGGGTGATGTCTTCAAGTGTCACGAAAAGTAAGTTCCAAAGACGATTAAAGTTGTATTTTTGCCACAGACATTTGCTCCAGAGCTCCAACAAACTTGATTGTTCTGTTAACCTCACAGCAAAAATAAATATTGATACAGAGTAGCACAGTGAGAGTCTCTCTCTCTGTCTGTCTGTCTCTCTCTCTCTCTCTGTTGAGCAACTCTGTTTCAGAAGTGAGAGATTTCATATTCTGGCACCAACATTTTGTTTGCTGGTACCTCGTTCTTCTGTGGCATGCTTCCCGAACTTCGCAATATAGTCCTGGCCCCATGATATATCTCCGTACAAAACATTGCTGTCCAGAGATTTTCATTTTTGATTTGTGTTTTTGTATTATTAGAGAAGCAATCTAGCTTGGGTAGACATTGCTAATACAGGCTGAACTTTTCTGGATGAAACATTTTTAAAAATGGAGAATGTGTTGCAGTGATGATGTAATATTTTAGGAACCATGAGACCTATATAGTTCATTTTTGTGTCAAAACATAGGTTTTGGGGTTCCGGTAGTCTTAATGAGACAGAAAATAACTCCTCAGATCAACCCTTCGTTCATTTTCCAAAATGGCGGCTATAATATAGGAAGAAGAGACATGTGTAGAAATAAAAAAAATAATAATCCTTTAATGTATGCACCAAACAATGTTTATGAACTGAATATGAAAAAAAATTAAGTTTAATATAGCTGTTTTAGGCACATTTTCATAGTTCACTTTATTTGTTTTGGCAATTGCTTGTGGTAAATTTGCAGAATGTTGAACATTTGAGAAGAGCACATCGACAGGGTAATTTTTTGGTAGCACAGGTTTTGCAAGTACATGTACATGTAAGTTATGTGGGTAGAGGCTTTAGAAATTTCGTAGGTTTCAGCACCCCATCCATATCTTCCCAACAAAATTCACACTGATCTTTTTTTACACATGCATGATCCAAAACAATTACTCATCTTATGATCAAGTAGAATGCTCTTTTTAATGTGTCCACACCCAGAATATGATGTCGGTGGAAGGTCACTTAGCGGGACTGATCTCTTGAATGCCCTGTACCAAAGAAGTCCAAATGCGTCACAGTCAGAACTCATTTTCCACACATGCACAAGGTATTTTTCTATGTCTTTAAAGTCACATTCTTCTTCTGACTTTTAAAACCTTCATGGGCTTTAGCAGCTAAAGCTCCAAACTTTGTTTTTTGTGCCCATAGTTTGCCCATAGTTTCAACACCCGTAAGAATATGTGCCTTGATAAGGAACACCGGGCATCTCTGGGTCAAGTTTCTTGTACAGATTATGAAGCGGGATTAAGTGTCTTTTCTCACTTATTCCATAACGTATCCATAACTCTGACAATCCTTGATTTATGAATATTGCAACAAATCTAAGTAGCACAATAATTACATCTGTGTCATTTGACACTACAATGACTTGATTGGAACCATTTCGAACAGCCCAATCAACATGTGGCACAACAAAAAAGGTCAGCTTCCTCCAATTCTCTGTTCTGGAAGCCAACTATAACGGCTCAGAGTCGCAGTCTAAGACGTCATTGCCATGCGACTGATAGACTAGACGATCAAACCCAACCTCTACTTAATGGAAAGCATAATGTGGACTGGAAGGACCACCAACACAAACAAAGGAAACAATGAAGTGGTAAATAGAAAACTAGACCATCAACTGACTGGGTGAGGCCCAAAGGAAATAAAATGATCAAAAGTGATTGACAGTCGTCATGAAGGACAATGCAGACACATAAAAGACAATAGAATAAATAAAGTAAACAAAACTATGAAAAGGAAAACTGACTAATCAAATGTTTCTGTTCGGCGTCCTCAAAGGCATCATACAGTATTCCTACTAATTGTTCCTAAGTCTATTTGTAAAATTCCCCTGTAAATCCATCTTTGCTAGAGGTTTTATTGTAGGGGAGATGTGCAATTGCCTCTGCTAATTCCTCGATAGATGGCTCTCCCTCCAGAAGTAGTTTGCCATCTGCATTGAGATATGGCAAGGTTAATTTGCCCCAAAAAAACGATCCTCCCTGATCTGAGGTCTTGTTATTTCTGGGCAGTCTAATGTTTTATAATAAGCAGCAAAAGTCCTGGCTATTGCTTGCAGCCTCCTGACCAAGTAGCTTGCATTATTTTGTGTTGCAGAAATAGATACCATCACCTTCCACTGTCTAAGACTCATCATTAAAAAGCAGCCGTCATTTTCGCCCTGCTCATACTGTTGTGCCTTTAGCCTACATAGCATGTATTCTGCATTAGAGTTGTAGAGATCACTAAGCTCCATCTTAACCTTCTCCAACCACTTTCTGATCTTTACTGTTGGGGTCGAGGTATGCTCATATGTCAGTATTTTAATGTTGTGTTTTATTGCAGCTTGTTTTTCTACTCTCTTTTTTGTTGCCTATTGCGGAATCACGCATGACTTGTCCCTGAATAGTAGCTTTAGTTCCAGCCAATAAAACTTGGGCTGAAGTAAATGATCCCTTATTCTGTTTGATATATGTGGTCAGATGCTATTTATTCATTTGGATTTTTCCAGAGGGCATCTTATAGTGTGAGATATTGAGGCGGCATGGTTTCCAATTGGGTTTGGAAGATGCCAGTCTGAGCAGTGATGGACTGGAGTCTGATCTGTGATGGATACCTCCAGAATATCGCAGTTCAGTACCAGTGGCACCATTGGGTGGGGCATCAGGAAAAGATCCAATCTTGATTTCATGCCATGTGCCAAAGGGTGCATGAGCATCCATATGTCTATGATGCCTAGGACGTCCATTATGTCTATGAGGAGTGTCCTAAAAATATGTAAAAGTTTTATATATAAGTTTTTAACATTACATTTATTTATTTATAATGCTTTAATTTAGCATTCTTTCCTATGGGGTTTTATCACTAATCGATTATTTGCTATGGGAGATTGTTGCAATACTTGTGGTTAGCCACATGTGGTGTTGGACATACTTCATCTCTGAAGTGGAGTGATTTATTACTGTTTTAGGTCCCTCTTTGGCTGTAGTAACTATAGAACTGCAGTTTGTGAGTAGCAAAGGACTTACTTCTTTGTGGGTTGGTCGGTGTCTCTGTAAATCTCTACCTGACTGTTCATAACCCCCTCCTTACTCATCCTTAAAGCCTATCCAAGTAAGGATAACCCAAAAAACACATTTGGGTCAATAGCTGAAGGGGGATGACTCCAAGCATATTCTATCTACATCATTATTTTCATTCAACATTTGCGAGTATTCAAGGCGTGAGCTTTCCCAAACATGATAAGTGTCTGTAGCAAGATCTAAGAAAGATGCTGCAGAACTGCCTAACTAAATATACACAGTTTTCCACGTTGAGGCTTATCCGCACTCTTACAGGTAACACACAAGGTGCATGAGAACTAGTAAGCAAATCCTACCTTTCCATCATGTAAATTAAAATGTTGTGATTTAGAAGTAAGGTTGTTTATCCCTACAATACAAAAGCAGATGGGTCCTTAGCCGAAGATGTACAATTTTCTTTAAGAATCAAGCCCTTATAACAATATATGGTTGAAATCAGCTGAGTCTAAAAAAGGAGAGGGGACTTTGAAAAAATAATGGGTTTTCGTGATGGAGACCTAGAAAGGTGAATGCCTGCCCTCTTGAGCCCTGAAGTACCAAGGTGAGGTTGCAAAGCAGTCTGAGATTTTTGCACATGACGTTTTTGCAACCCCAAATTTATTTTGTGCTGCAACTGATGTACCATTCTGTTGCAGTGTAATAATGTGATTCACAGGGAGTCACTGAATCTCCAGCTCCATTAATATTTATGAGGTGGGAGTTCTTTTGCAAATCCCTGCAAATGGTTGCAAATGCAGTGATGGAGGTCTGTTAGGGACAACAGACAGAAAAACGAAAGCAGGTGGAATTAGCAACTTTAAGTACTGGGATAAGAAAACTAGTTCTAGAGGATGCAAGAAATTTGCAAAAAAGCTAACAAAACACATGGCAGTTTGTTGGGGGGTCGCGTCGCAAGGAAAGAAGTTTAAGAACATCAGATCCTGTCCCTGAGTACAGTCTCAGGTATTTTGAACATTTAATATGGTTCCATGGATTCCTGTGTTATGTTCAAAACCAAGTATCTTATAGTAGGTTTAAGAGTATAAAGGTCACTCTATTGGTATTTCTTATTTGGTAAAAAGTGTTTGTTAGAAATGGGGATATCTAGTTGGCAGAGGTAGGTACCTTTGACCAAATAGGGACCCTTGCTTCTAGTCAGGGTAAGGGGTATACACACTTTAGATAACCCCTGCTCACCCCCTTGGTAGCTTGGCACAAGCAGACAGGCTTATACCAAAGGCAATGTGTAAAGTATTTGTACCAACACTCACAGTAACACAGTGAAAACACCACAAATGGACATCACACCAGTTTAGAAAAATAAAATATCTTAATCTAAACTAAACAAGACCAAAAGCTACAAAAATCCAACATACAGTTACTTAGTAGAATGTCTTTCAAAAGGTTGTTGCAAAAATAAGCTTGTAGATGATAAATGCGACACTTTAGACTCAAAGTACCTGGGATGCGCAACGCAAAACAAACAAAAGGGGCGCAGGGAAGGTGATGCGTCGATTCTTCCTGCGCTCCAGTTCCGATGTGACAAGATGGCGCCTCGATGCGTTGCGATGATCCGGTGCGATGCAGCAAAATGGTGTCTCTGATGCGATGCAACAACGTGAAGGCGATGCGTGTATGCCCGACGGCCATGCAGCGAACTCGGTGGTTTCCTGAGCCGCGACAGGCCCTGCGACGTGCTTCTCCGGTGATGCGATGGCGATCAGCGGTGACGGCGAAACGCTTCTTCAGCGATGCGACGGCCATGGGATGCGCTTCTCCGGTGATGTGACTGCGAACAGGGCAGCAGTGACACGCTTCCTCGATGATGCGACAGCGGCTGCTGCGGCGGCGTCACGCTTCTCTCTAATTGCGTCGTGCTTCTAACTCTCAAAAGCAAAAAGGCCTCACACACAGTTACAGGCCTTCCTGGCAGACTGGAACTCCCAGCAAGAAAGCTCAGGGAAGCTGGGGTGAAGTCCTTTTGTGCCTGGGACTTCAGAAACAGGAGACCAACTCTTCTCAGGCCCTTGGAGACTTTTCTTCAGATGGACACAGCACACAGCAAAGTCCTTCTTCATGCAGGGGACACAGCACACAGCAACGTCCCTTGGTCCTCTCCTTAGTAGAAACATCAAACTGCAGGCCAACCTCAGACACACAGCAAGGGCAGTACTTCTCAGTCTCTTCAGCTAATCTTCTTTGGCAGGGATTCCTCTTGATCACAAAGTAGGTTTGGAATCTTTTATATCCTGTGTTTCCACAACAGAAGGACAGCTCTTCTCAGGCCCTTGGAGACTTTCTTTTCAGGACACAGCACACAGCAAAATCCTTTCTTCAAGCAGGGGACATAGCACACAGCAAAGTCCTTCTCCTTCCTTTGGCAGAAATAGCAACTGCAGGCCAACCCCAGACACACAGCAAGGGCAGTACTTCTCTATCAGCTCTTCAGCCTTTCTCCTCAGCAAAGGTTCCTCCTTGATTCCAAAGTAGTCTAACTTACAGGGGTTTCAGCTCCAATATTTATACCCCAAAAGTCTTTGTTCTCTATGTGTGAGGGCACCTGGACCCAGTCCAAACCAGTTCTGGGTGCACTCTGCCAGTGCACAAACTCTTCCTTTGTTAGTGTGGGCCAGGGCCATCAGAAGCACCGCAGGAAGTGGAGCCAGCATTGTGGAAGGCAGGCACAGCCCTATTCAGGCCCAGGTGCTACTCCTCCCACCACTCCAAATGCAGATCAGCCTATTCAACCTAGTGCTGACTCACCCAGACTACTGGAGCCACCCCTGCCACTCTCAAACCAGACAGTCAATCCACAAACAGGCAGAGGCACACAGAAAGGTCGAACAAGAAAACAGCCACTTTCTAAAAGTGCTATTTTCAAACACCGAATTTAACAACCATCCTTCCTAAAAGATGTGTTATTAAATTCTGAGTTCAGGGATACCAGATTCCAATTTTCTATCTTGCTACAATAACAATTTACACACAGAGCATATGCACTTTATCACTGATCAGCAGTGATAAAGTTCCCAGAGTCCTATAGCCAACAACCACAGGTCAGGTAAAAGTAGGAGGAAGAAGCAAAACAGTTTGGGGATAACCCTACAAATAGGGCCATTTCCAACACAGTTCTTAGCTCACTTTTCATCTGATTCAGTTATAGTCTCAGGACTAGCAAAATGAATGGAACTGCCCTGCTCTTGACAACTTTTTACGATTTTATGTAACATAGCCATTTAGAGTTAGGATGGAAATCCTAGCAGACCTCGATTACCCCTCTGTTTAGGTCTACACGAGGACGAGATCAGGCAATCACTACAGGAGCGGGGAAAGCTGCATTCTATCCTGCAAGTAGGAAGCACGCAATTCTTGATGGTATGAATAATACAGACTACTCTGTGGGAGTGCTAGTTACCATCTACAAAATCTGTTTTCCTTGACCTGTAAAACTCAGGTATCAGAAAAGCCCCAAACACCTACACAGTAATACACTGAAAGATCACACTTCATATTGCATAATGAACCCATATGTGGCAGAGATTTGCAATCCACTCTGGACGCAAAGTTAAAAACATTAGCCTATAGGGATATTAAAGACCTTCTTAAGAACAGGTGGGGAGCCCAGCAGGTACTGTTATCAAAGATGAACCCCTAAGAAAGAGAAGGCCTTGACCTTCCAAAAAATATGATTATTAATTAGACAGGAGTGGGTCTTAGTGAAATTAGACCCTACTACCAGGACATAAAATGTTAATAGTTTTTGCTCAAATCTCTCCTTTAAATGTTGTTAATGTTGTTAAGGCCGTTAGTAGTGCCGGCCTTCAAAGCGGCATTATATACACACAAATGGGTGGAAATGAGTTTGGAACCCACCCGGTTTATGTCCTGGCACATTTTAAATAAGACGAGTTTGACATCATTAATATATATAACAAACAAGATTGGTGTCAACACATAACCTTGCCAGATAGCCCTATCCAGTCTACAAGACTCACTGCCCTCACCCTGGATACCATTACGTACCTCGGTAAAAATGTCACAATGTAAGTGATGCAAAAAAGTTGCACTGTCTGTGAAGACCCCCTTTTCACAATGAATGAGCAAATACATGCTTTGAAAGTAGGGCACTTACTTCCTCAAGAAATAGGTGTGGCTTTGCAAATCATGTAGATATTACTGCACGACTCACAAACGTCTCCCTTAAGCAAAAGGGGCAAAAATAGAGGCCAGCTTTGAAGGACAACCTTTCCTTTAAGACGCTTTTCATTAACACCTTGGGTGCTTTGACACCTCTCTGTCAACGACGCAACCAATCAGGTGCGGCTGACTGGGAGGTCAGATCAAAGCACCCAGGCCTGGAAATCCTTCTGGACCTGGCACAAGAGAGATTGCCGCTGCCCGCGTCCCACGCAGTGGGACATCAGCAGGGCAGCTTTCTAGTGGCCGCCCGTCGCAGCCTTCCCCCTCCCCCTTGTTCTGCCTCGCGAGCGAGGCCGCGCCCAGGGAGGAGATCTCCCAATGAGTGTGCAGGTAGGAGGCGGGCCGATAGGGGGCGAGGCTAGCCCCCCCCCCTACTTAGGCGTCCCTCTCACCCAGTTCCTCCTCTGCATCCTGCGTGCCGCTCCTGCCCAAACACGCGATTTGTTTCCCTCCTGGCCGCGCGAGATGTCTTTGCGCCGTCTCCCGGACACGCTGCGGTCGCTGCCCCACTGTACCTGGTGGTCTCGCGTCGGCCGGCGCGGTTTCTTCACTCCCCCCGCTTGATATGCGGTGTTTGCAGCACACTCTCGGGCTGCATGTTTCCGGGCCAGGGGGTCATCAGCATGCGCGGTGAGTTTTGGGGGGGCAGGGAAGTTCTTTTGGGTCTTGTTGGGCCAAGAGCATTGATTGTATTGCGGGCGGGCGGTGGTGCACCTACCGTGGATGCACGGCCGCCGCCGCCATGTTTTAGGATGATTACTGCGCCAGTGTGAAAAGGAAGAGCGGCTTCCTTCATAATGCCCTGCCCCGCCGCATGTGTGAGATCGCGGGTTCAACCGCAGAGGGCACGCCGCTTAATCGTGCGATGGTCGTCGTCTCCTGGTCATGTTGTCTCTGCGGGTTTGTGCTAAGTACCGTGTGTGTCGAGGTTTGTGGAGAGCGTGCAATGGGATTCATGGCTCCGGCATTTGCATCGGGGAGGCATTGCGGGGGTGCTGTTCGGTTACATTCATGCCCAGGCATGCGACCACTGGTGGGGTGAGCGCTGGAAGCTGGTCATTACAGTGTTGACTGCGCGAGCGCAGTGTAGTCGCACCCGTGTCTGCACCCCCCATGTTGAGTCCGTTCGCGGAGGCATGTTTTGGTTGAATTTGGGGCCCAAGTGACCTTCTGAGTTCTGGGGCGGCGCGGAGGGCCAGACACCCTGTTTGTGGAGCATGCAGATGGCACAGTGTCGGCAGGCAACAGGCATGGCCTCAGGTGTTTGTGTTGTGTGGTTGCGGGATGTTCTGGTTGCACTGTCGTTGATCCATGGCCGCCGCTGGGGTTCTGGGTCTGTCGTTTGTGACACTGTGCGGTGGCATTAGATGCTGAAAGCTGTGTGAGGTAATCGCAGGAAAGCACACCTTAAAGAACTTAAAATGATGACTGTATTTTATGTTCTTTTTCTTTCAAATGGGCATTTAATTCTGTTTTCGGAGGCTGAAATAGCAGCAAAAGAGAGAGGCCGGGGGGTTAGATTCACATCACAGGCAACTCGACCTTTGCTTTCGCAGTCAAAAAGAGATGGTGAGCAGCTTTTAGGAAAGAGTCTCTTCTCGTCACACGGGTCGGTTTCTATTCATTTATTGACATTTAAAAATGCTGAGAAATTTGAAAATGTGTATTCCATTTGTGCAGATGCTGCTACCTAAGTGCAACCAACTGTTAAAAGGTGTTTGCTCACGAAAGAATTTAGAAGTCAGGAAAACGAAGATGGTTCATGCTGTCTAACGCACGCTTTTCCATTTTCTGCTAACGGATTTGGTGTTGATTGGTCTCCAAAGCAGTTGGCACTGTAGTATTTTTAATCATTCATACACTGTAGGGTGAACGATTTATAAATAGCAAATCGCTGCGGCGTTTGGCAGACTGAGATTTTCGGCCTGAGAACCGTGCGTGGGAATTTCACGGATGGCCTAAGCGAGTCACTGGCCCCATGTGGCTGGGGGCTGGGAAAGCGACGTTTGCATTGTGGAAATGTCGATCATTGTCTTAGTGTCGCAGCGGGGGACTGGAGCCGGTCTTAGGTGTAGTGGTTGTTTGTGTGGGACCACATGCTTCGTGAGAGCGCCGGGTTTTGGGCGTTCACGGGGCCTTCGTTAGCTAAGGTTTTGTAATCTCAGCGAACTAGTCATCGAGCATAGGCCTGTATTTTTCACGGGGCCACTCATTGAAATGTATCTGTTTGGTTGGGAAAGTCCAAATATCTTCATGTCTAACAGCGAATGAGAACAGCACTTGTCCTTCCTTCCATGCCACCTTTTGGTGGTCTTCAAGGCTGTAGCATTGGGTGTCGGCTCTTAGAACGTGCTGTATGTCCAGGCCAGCACCCCCCCCCCTCCCCCCCCCAGCAGCTCCGCACTCAGCACAGGCTCATCTCTGCTCTGAGCCTCCAGTCTTGCCTGGATCTTTCCAGGGTCCGCGCCAGCGGCTCGTTGCTGCTCAGAGGCGATTGCGCTCCAGCCTGGTGTCGCACTGTAATTCTCCCGGTTTCTATCATTTATCGTCCCCCCTGCTATTTTGTTGTCGGTTTCAATTTTCAGGTGTAATTCTCCTATTTTTAGGTCTCGCCTGACCCAGCGCATGCGCTGGTCTGGCGAGACTGTTTGTGCGGGCTCAAGACAGTGCTACCACTGTAGCCTAGAGCTACAGTGCTTGTGCGCGGGCGCGCGCGTCGCGATTTACCGCGATTACTTTCACGTTTGCGGCCGTGCTTTGATGTTTGATCGAGTTCACATGCATAGTGCAGGATACAAACCAAATCATTCCCGGCAACTAAGTAATTTTCCAGGGATACCCAATGAAACAAGATAAGCTGTTTACATAGATGGACGGCAGTGATCTGGCTTTGTCATTCGAAGTCTGCGGCGTGCCCTTCACCTGTTTCGGATACTTGGGGTCCGTAACGAGTTATTACTCACACATAGTTTCAGCATGAGCACCCCCCCCCTGTGCCAGCTGGTTAGTTGATAGCCCTGGCCTGGACTGACACAGCCAGATCTCTACAGCAGCCGCCTGTGTCTCCAAATACCGTAAAATACGTTCTGTGTGACACCATAGGTGTCCGGTGGCAGTACTGTATTTTCTGTGACTTCCTGGCTGGCCGAATTGTGCGAGGGTAGCGTGCTTGGTCCTTACTAGATCAAAGGTGGAGACGGGTGGTGTCGGGGAGGGCCTTGTCACACTAAGCTACGTGTGAGTGGGTGGCTTGGGGCAGGGCACCACCTCTTATTGTTCACCCCCGTCGTTGGGGACAGGCTTCCAGTTAGCACTGTTGTCAAACATGACGGCTTGCCAAATCAGCATGGTTTTCAGAGTCTGATGTAAGATATAGGCTTTGTTGTCCAAACATCATGCTCATATTTGTCCCTGTTATGTATTCCTTATTGCAGCCCACACGCTGGTGGAACTACAATCCATGCAAGCAACCTATGGGGCAGTTTCCCAAGCTCGGGTTGAGTTAGTGGTCTCTCTTAACTTAACACCCTACACTGGTAGGAGTGGCGCTATATAACGAATTCAATGCATCTGAGAGTGTGGTTAGGGAAACGTGGTCAGTATTAACTTTTGGTATTTCTTGCCCTGCGCAAATGAGTTCATTTCTCTCCAGTTCCCTGGGAAAGGTTTGGGGGGCCAGGGTGACATATGATGAGTCTGTACTCAGTACGGTTTATGTTAAGCGTTTGAGAAACATATGGTCTAGTTTCTATTAGTTTTAGCTTTTGCCCAATGGTAGTTTTCGTTAGCCAGATTCGGAATAGCTGATATTGCAGGACACTAGAGGCGGTTGTGTGTATGTCCAAGTTGGGGAAGGTTTTCTTGTGATACAGGCAAGCTTGCATTGTGGTGCACCACTGCTAATTGCCTCCGGTATCGGCCCGGCATCATCGTGCATAGGCACGCACTTAATGGGAATAAAACCCACATTTCTTATGTCCTTATGCAGTGTCGTTTGAGGGCTAGTGGTTTTTATACAACTTCAAGTCATGATGATGGTAATTTGTAGAGACTTTTATGGGCAACCCCCCTTTATGCAAAATGCAGCAACCAGTCTAATACCTACATGAGACTCCTGCGCCACTGGTCATACATCAGCTTTTCATATGTACACATGTAGGGCTTCATCTTGGTGTAGTCAGTTAAATTAAATTTTGATGGGCAGTCGTGCCTGCACTGCACGGTCACAAAAGTCATGAGGCCGCTTCACTCAGCCATGTCTCTGGAACCATGCAATGCCGTGGCTCATTTTGTATATCCTTGGGCCGGCCACATATTCCTTCATCCCCACCATGCTTTGCTGATTAAAGGAATAAAGTCGCATGTTTTTAGCTCAAACAGAGCAACAGTTACCAATTGCAATGACATGGGTTCACACGCACTGGAAGGCCCTTTACATAGGTTCTCTGGTATCTTTGTCCCAAAATCCAGCATTTATTAGGGTTATCCGGTACTAGGGGGGAATCTCTTTGGCAGTAGTTCCATGCCGGTAGGTACGAAGTGACGAAGTTATGTGTCCCAAGTGGTGCAACAGGATAAGGGAGGGTATATATATATATGTTATCTTGGTAGCAGGACTACAAATATGTCAAAGGTTCAGCCTAAAACCCAGTCTCAACCGAAGTGCAATGGTCAGCTTGTAGAAAGGTGTAACACGGAAATTGATCTACCAAGGTTATTATTGTGATTCCACGCTTAAGTCAATAGATGCTGCTGTCTTTCATCTTTGCCTTGCTATTCGAAAACAGCGGGTGTAATGTTTCTTTCAAATCACAGCCACAGTGGCAGCTTGGTCTATACAGAAAAGTCAGCAGCCTGAGCTGTTTTGAGACCAGCTGTAGGCCTGGGTCTGTGTGTCATACATAACATCTTGAAGGTATTTATTAGTGTGAGTTCCACGCTTAAGTCAAGAGATGCTGCTGCCTTTCATCTTTAGCCTTGCTATTCGGAAACAGCTGGCGTAATGTTTTCTGCAACTCACAGTCATAGTGGCAGCTTAGTCTATACAGGACAGTCAGCAGCCTGAGCTGTTTTTGAGACATGCGGAAGGCCTGGGTTTGTGTGTCATACTTAACATCTTTAAGGTTATTCTCCCTGTTCCACAGGGAGGCAAGGGAAAGCCCAGAGTGACGTGGTCTACCGAGACTTAGCCTGGCTTGCCTCTTCTGCGACCTTTTGAAGTTCGTTTATGTATTGTATGAAGGTGACAGAGGCTGTCACTGTTGTTTGATAGGCACCAGGGCCAGATGACATTTAAGTGCATTGTGTGTTGGAAACTAAGGAGCGGGTCCATTTAGTAAGCACAAGGAGCACGGGGGCGTTTCTCGCTCTAAATGGAAAGTTGAGACGACCCAGTTAAGTTTCAGTGCAAGGCTACATTTGGTGGGGCAATTCCAGGCGTAAAGCATTTAGCCAGACAGCCCTGGGAATTAGGCAGGCGTACGATCAGCTAAGATTTTGTTCAAACTGAGGGAGAGCATATCGACCACAATTAATTGTGGAACCAGAAAAAGCTTTACAAAGCAATGCTGTAGAGTTCTGGTAGAATGCTGTATGGATAGGCTTCAGGGATAAGGCCATGACCTTTCTGGAAGGGGCATTCTTCTTCGACCTGCGTCGAACTGGGAAAGGAAGTAAGGCGGGCTGGATAACTCTTTATTCTACCTGCGTTGGCACATCTTGCCAGGAGTGATTGTCAAAATTTTGTGCCTTCAGCCAGCCTGGGTTAACACCCATCCACTCCAAGCAAATTGTTCATGGTGACATTGTGCCGCATTTACACAGCCCAGTATTTGGCCCCTGGGGTTGTCAGTGTCGTGAATTACTAAATTTCACTGAACTGGAGGTGTGGCCGGGTTTTACACTAGCAGAGGTTTGGGAGTGCAAGCCTCCACCTAGGGGGTGGCTGGCTGAATTTGATGAACTACTTCAAACGTTTCACAGCACTGCAGGTGGGAGAGTGTCAATGACCTGTGCATACTTCAACCAGACACCCCAGAATGAGTGTCAATTACCTGTGCATACTTCAACCAGACACCCGTGAATGGCATGCCCTCATCTACATGGTAATAATTGAGAGAGCAGAGAGCGACCATACCTCTTGAATTTTGCACTTAAACTTTCTAGTAATGGAAGGGGCTTAACACCTTCTGAAATAAGCATGCCCAGAGATGTGCTGCTCTCCACTGACATTTGACAGGTTAATGGGCAAGGCTAGCGGAAAAGCCAGATGTATTGTCATTATTTAAGGCGGACGTGACCCAGGTATTGGCAAGATAGAGACACTGCCAACCATGAGGATATGAACGAAATCATAACTGGGGCTCACAACAAATTATTTGATAAAATAAGAAGTTTCCCTTTCAAGCCACGATGTCGGTGCCACGACATACCTATAGCACAGCAACACCGGTATAACAAGGACTGTAGGCAAACCTATTAACTCATTTCAGCAGCATTAAAGTCCAAAAGCTAGCTTCTATTCAACAAGCAAGGAAATTGGATACGCTGTCCCAGTGGAGAGTAAGAAAAGATTGGGATAAACAGCGGGACTAGTATAAGACTCTATCGTCCAATTTAATGTAACTTAATCTGCAAGTAGAAAGGCTAAAACGAGGAGATGTTGCTAAGATATGGGTCAGTTTGTAGTAAACAATAGGGTAATACGATGTGAAAGGAAGCAAATTTAGGTACCCATGATGTCAGCTTGTGTCTATATACGTAGGTAACCTGGTTAACCCACACGTTACCTTCACCCTGCTTATTGTGCTGTAGCTGTTGGGAACACAATTCCAAGCCAGGAAGGCACCTAATTTGGCCAATTGAAAAATCTTAATAGGATTGCAGGTCCATAAGCGCCTATTTCACCAATGCCTTGTTACCCATGCCATATTTTCCAGCCTGAGAAACAGATTTAGGTGTTGCTCTTCTCGCTCAGCCTTTCCTTGGAGCCAGGGAGGTGGGGAGCGTTCACAAATTTGGGTCCTCGAGCTGAGAGATGTATTCTTTCGCAGCTCAGTCAGTCATATTGGCTTTATCCGGAGTCATGGTAAAGAATGCGTCCATTTAGCAGTTACGTCAAAATGTTTTGTCCTGCTGAGAAATCATGCAATCCCCGCAGCAGTAATTCAGGAACCATGACGCTATCTATACATCACCTTTGTAGACAAAGTGGAAGTTAAAGCCTTCGTGCTAGGATATGAAGGGAATCGATGGTTTGACGAATTCAGCTATGGTTCAGTTCTGGCTCCATATGTAGGTGCTAGATCTTCCCATAATTATGTTAGGAAGATCTGCAGTGGCATCGCTAAGAAAGCTAGGAACACCAGTCACGTCTAAGCTGAACGGCAGCGGGGCCAAACGATATCCTTTGTTAGTCTGCCCTGGGCTTCTGAGTAATGTTGCAAATTAATGCCGGCATTTACGGGTTACAGTACAGGACCCATAACTTAGCCCACTAAAAGCTGGCTCGCAGGGGCAGGGCACCTATAACAGCGAAGGGAGGAAGGGGGGGCTCTGGCAGCGACGGTAGCCTCCCCAGAGCTGTGGCGGAGTTACAGGGCGATCTGGAGGCAGACGGGTACAGTAAGGGTACCTCTGCGACAGGCGGTACAGTAAGGGTACCCCTGTCCGGCACAGTAAGGGTGCCCGAGCCAAGGTCCAGGAGCCGAAGGGGGTTCTGGGAAGACCGCGACGGCGCCCCGTTAGTCCTTCGGGCGGTTGGGGGGCCTGACCAACCGGGGGTGTGCCACAACACGCTCCGCCCCTGTCAGAAGGGGCGGGAGTAGGAGACAGATCACGTGACCCAGTGGATGATCTGAAAATAAATATGTGCCGCACTGCCGGGCATCGACCCACCGTGCGTGCTGGCTCACCAGGCGGGCGGAGCAGCGAGGGGCTGCTTGCCCTGGATCGCCCGTAAGATAACCCATTTATCGTCATACTTATGTTGTATGAAATAAACCTGCAGCAGTTCTTCACCCACAATGAAAGTGTCAGTGTAATCCTTGGGGACGTCTGTGCATGCGTGTTGAATGAAGCGGATGACGGTGTGGTCACTATGCCGCTGCCCGCGTCCCACGCAGTGGGACATCAGCAGGGCAGCTTTCTAGTGGCCGCCCGTCGCAGCCTTCCCCCTCCCCCTTGTTCTGCCTCGCGAGCGAGGCCCCGCCCAGGGAGGAGATCTCCCAATGAGTGTGCAGGTAGGAGGCGGGCCGATAGGGGGCGAGGCTAGCCCCCCCCCTACTTAGGCGTCCCTCTCGCCCAGTTCCTCCTCTGCATCCTGCGCGCCGCTCCTGCCCAGACACGCGATTCCCACCCATTCCACTTACCCTGCGTGGCAGAGACAGCGCGTTATTGGAATGTTTTAATGTTTCTCTTTTGCGTTGCAGGCGGAGTTACAGGGCGATCTGGAGGCAGACGGGTACAGTAAGGGTACCTCTGTGACAGGCGGTACAGTAAGGGTACCCCTGTCCGGCACAGTAAGGGTGCCCGAGCCAAGGTCCAGGAGCCGAAGGGGGTTCTGGGAAGACCGCGACGGCGCCCCGTTAGTCCTTCGGGCGGTTGGGGGGCCTGACCAACCGGGGGTGTGCCACAACACGCTCCGCCCCTGTCAGAAGGGGCGGGAGTAGGAGACAGATCACGTGACCCAGTGGATGATCTGAAAATAAATATGTGCCGCACTGCCAGGCATCGACCCACCGTGCGTGCTGGCTCACCAGGCGGGCGGAGCAGCGAGGGGCTGCTTGCCCTGGATCGCCCGTAAGATAACCCATTTATCGTCATACTTATGTTGTATGAAATAAACCTGCAGCAGTTCTTCACCCACAATGAAGGTGTCAATGTAATCCTTGGGGACGTCTGTGCATGCGTGTTGAATGAAGCGGATGACGGTGTGGTCACTATGCCTACAGAGGCCCTCACCTATAGTTGCAAAAAAAAGCTTTTCTTGCAGCCTGTGTCTTTTTGCTGTTGGTGATGATCAAAGCACCAAGCGCAGTGACGCTATCAACTGTGCCCTAGCCACCTATCTGAGGAGCTGGGTTTTCCGCTCGGAGCCCTCTGTCCTCCCTGCATAAGGACGCTGTACATGGGGCTGTGAATCAGACTACCAGTTGTGCTGGCCTGAGGGAGACGGCTGTACTGGACGTTGTGGACCTTATCCGTTGCCCTCGAGAGTGGGCAATACTTGGTGGTGTGTGCCTGGTCTCCACTGGCCCCACACTGTAGGCATGTGTACCGCCGTAGCACCGGGCACTGCACCTGGCCATCTGCGCCTATCAGGACGTGGGTGCTGTACAGGTTTGCCATCTCCTTGTTATTGCGACAGAATAACAAGGAGACTTGCAGTTCAGGGGCAGGTTTCGGGGGAGTGCAGAGACTCCAGCTTGGGGGACCTCTCCCTTGGAACACCATGGCACTCCCTCCTGACTCGTCGATACCACACTCTGAAACTTCCTGGTCCTTCTCTGCTTTGGTGATAAGAGTTGTAAGGCCCAGTAAGAAACAACCTCATGCGCTGTGTGGCATCGTAGTGCTTGTACAATAAGTGCTATGTGCTTCTGCTTTTACAATAATAAGTGCAATTTGATCCCTCAATGTGCTCCTCAGTGCTCTTCTGGACTGTGCTGTGCTCTTTTGTGCAACGTTAGCCCAGACTCTATACATCCTAGAGAATTGCTGTCTGTGCTTCGTTTAGTCTGTGTTCCTCCTTACTGAAATGTGGTGTGTTCTCATGTGCAGTGTTTCCTCCGGTCATTTTCTTCCGCGTTAAGCTCCTGTGCTCCAGATCAGCTATCTGTGCCTTCTTAGGTCATCGTACTACCCTACGCTGTGTATGCACTGTTTGTGTAATTCGGGTAGAGTATTTACCCAGGTCGTGCAAAACATTTGTTTGGGCTCGTGTTTAAAGTTGCGCTCCTCTGCCGAGTTAGACAGCACTCTTTCGCACCAGTACAGTCCACAGTAAGTGAGAGCAAAGTTAGGAGTGCTATAGTCATGTGAGTTAACACGTATGCTGAAGTTTTTTGTAATCTTTAGTTAATGAGTTAGAAGCCCGACACGCCAGTTCACACTTTCATCCTTCCATAGTGCGATGATAATTTGATTTTTTTTAAAAGGGAGTTAAAACGATAGACGATAACCACTGGAGCGCAAATGACTGAAGGCGAAAGATCGAGAAATGGCTTGTGAAAGAGGACTTGAAGTTAGCCTGGCCGGCTGTATGTAATATCATACGTCTTTTTGTATGCATCAGCCTCGTTTTGTTTCATTTAGTTATCTTAATTAGAATGTCAGCAGCCTTTGCCGTGCCAGAAAACATTGTGGTACGGTTTGAAAGGTGTAGAATGTGGACCTCAATGCAAGGTCAGAAAGCCCCCTTCTAACGCTTGGGAGGCATTAAATGAATTCAGGGAGCCCCCTTACCGGCGCTGTTTAAAGGTTATATTGTGATGGCAGGAGGTCCAATTGTCATGCCAACAAATTTTGTTTTATTGCTAGAAAGTCGGAGAATGGTGGCAGATGATCCTTCTCTGGTGTCACGATCCCCATGTCAAGTCAGAAATCCTTGTGTTGTTGTCATGACGCTCTCGTCATGTCAAGAAGACCCACTGTGATTGCAGTAAGGCTTTTTGTGCAGGCACAAATTCATATTGTTACATCAGTTTTTTTGTGATGTCATGAAGCGTTTTGTAATGTCATGATCTCTATTAGTAAGTTAGGAGACTTATTTTGATGGAATAAAGCTGCCTTATGCTGTTATAGGCTATTTTTGTATTAGAAAGACTTGTTGTGATGTCAGAGAGCTGCATTTGATAGCAGGAAGATTTATTGTGATGTCAGGAAGACCCTTTGGGTGCTGAATCTGATTACATTATTACAAAACCATTTTGCATAACTAGAAAACCCTTTTATGATGTCAGAAACTCAATTTTTAATACCAAAAACCTGTGTCAATTACAAGAGGCTGATTCTTGATGGGTGCTCGATAATTAATAAGTCGTTTACCCAGGCCTTTAAGTGACATTGTATTTCTCCTCTCTAATGTATTTTTATAGGAATTATAAAAATATTTATAGAATGAAAGCATGTTACAGCATTTGTTGATTTAAATGTTCATAAGTCATTCGCAGTAATGTTTTATGCATTCCAGTTAAATTCTGTGCATTCAAACCACGTACAAAGCTTTCTTTGCCCTTAAAGTATTCTGCAACCCTGTCATATGCGATGCATCCAAGCCATTTATAGCTGTTTTATTCTGCACCCCTGTCATAAGTTATGTATCCAAGTGATGGGGCGTGAACAATCCAATCTGTTTATGTCACCCAACACGAGCAGTTCAGACTTTATTAATCCCAGAAAGATGGTAAACCTTTAACATTTACACAGATTTTTGCAGAAGGCATTCATTCGAGCTGTATGGGAATTTTCATGTGTAATCTTGGGGAGCAATTTACATATTACAGTAACTTGAACAAATGAATGCAAGAAGATACGGGCCATTTTTTTATGTGTTTAATATTTCAGGACTATATGTCCCCACTGCTAAATAAGCCTTGCTGTATCGCTGCATTCATTTGCTTTAAAATGCACCATTTGCCAATCTTTTTTAAATTTCTTTCTCAGGCGAGGGACTCTCCCTAGACCACAGATTTGTCCATTGAACTTGTTCACATCGCTAACTAGTGTTTTCTATTGGAAAGGGTAGAGACAAAGCAGTCTTGCTTAGTACCCTGCCCCTCTTCAGAAGTCAGACTTGCTTGGCAACCCAGAAATTCTCTGAAATACTGTATGAGTTTTCTTTTATGAATGCCTAGAAGAACTGAATTTTTAGTCCATTTATCACAGAAATAGTGTTGAAAATCGCACCAAAAAGATGCCAATTTGTAAAAAATGTTTTTCACGGGGGGAAAACCCCCCTGAACCCCTGTTATTGCTATATATTCTTATATACGTTCATTCGGTCTACATACGCCTCACCAGTTCCAAATTCCACCAGCCGCCACTGTAAGCAGCAGGAAACATCAGGAATTACTTGGTTCGGAGCTTATGCGTAGCTGAGTTTTGGGTTTTTCCTTCCATGAGCCTCTTTGTCATTTCTGAATTAGAGGGAAGATTTGGGGGTCAGTGGTAGAAAGCTACCAATCGCTATTTTCAGTCTTCATCATCATGTGTCCACACTCACCCTACTAGTTACAGAATGACCAATGTTTTGATCGGTTGCCAGTAGTCGGGTTCATCACACACACAAACACACACATGCACACACACACAAGGGGTGAACATGTACTTTACATATACCCATGTTATATCATCATCCATGATATTACACCATCTATTATTAATGACTTCACTGGTGACATCGCATGCAATGAAAAACCCAATTAGCAGCTTCATATCAGCACAGAAAAAAAGCATGGAGAACTCGGATGGCCAGATCGTATCTCTAAAGTTAGTAGGGAATTTTCCGTAAAGGATTATCTCAGACTTCTCTTTGTTACACTTAAGTTGAGCAGCGGCTAGCCACTTAAATACAGAGGTCAAGCAGTTTTTTGCGAAGAAGATGGAGTCCGTGCTTTTACCCCTTGTGAAAAGGAGCTGGGTGTCGTCAGCGTAGGCAATGATTTTAGCCCCCAAGTTCTCAGCTAGTTGGACCAATGGGGTAACGTAGATATTAAAAAGAAGGGGGCTAAGGGAAGATCCCTGGGGGACGCCTGTGGCCACTGTCTGAGGGGATGAAGAGGACGGCGGAAGCCAGACCTGTTGCATCCGCCCTTCTAGAAAGGACCTAAGCCATCCCCAAGCAGTGCCTGAAACACCAATCTCGGCAAGTCGAGTGAGCAGCAGTGAGTGTGGAACCGTGTTGAACGCTGCCGACAGGTCAAGCAGAATCAATGCTGCCCTCCCACCGGAGTCCAGACACTCCCGAATGGCTTCTGAGATTTCCACCTGGGCTGACTCGGTGCTATAAGAAGCCCTAAACCCTGACTGGGCCAGATGCAAGAGGCCCAAGCTTTCGACGAACTCTGTGAGTTGTTTGGTCACCACCTTTTCGCACACCTTAGCCAGACTAGGCAGAAGGGAAATGGGACGGTAGTTCCCAGGGCTGAGAGGATCAAGAGAAGGCTTTTTTGATAGGGGAAGAATGTTGGCCTGCTTCCAGACTTCTCGAATGATTGGAGCTGTACCAAACAGATGGTCAGCTATAGATTTTAATGCAAATAAATGATGCATGGATAGCGTTGGCATCCCTCCCTTAATAGATCAATATACAGAAGTGACTGGCATAGCTCAACTTTAAGATTCATGCATTTTTTCGAAATTAAATGCATCTGTAAAGCCGCAGCATTACCAGTCTTAGCATCAAGACGCCCTTGCACAAAATACGGAGAGAACAAAGGTCGGCGCTGTTCAATACTCAAGTAATTGATAGCCTTCTAGACATAAAAGTTAGTTGCAAGATTGCTGTACCATTGTCAACGTCCACCTATCCTCCCAGAGGCTATATATAGGAAAATAATCTAAATTTCGACATCGAGTTCACAGCTGTGGAAAAGTGTACCCACAGTGCTTTCTCTGATGTCATTTACCAGGTCAATGATGATGTAAAATGTGACATCAACAGTGACTATACTGGGGGAGGAGCCAAGATGGCGACCGGAGCAGACGCTTGAGCGCCCGGCTCCGTCGGCCCTTGGCCTCGGACTATCATCCTGATTCCCATCCTCGCCGATTCTCGAGGTGAAACGTGTGCGACGACGCGCTATCCATGCCGCCGCTTCCCCGAAGTCCCAGCCCGCCCGGACGCCGGAGTTCTTGGTGCTTTTGTCCTCCGCCCTGGACCCCTGTTCCATTGTGGCCTTTGCCGGCCCCCTGGAAGCTCCGCAGTCACCGGACCCGCTAGCGCAAGCCCGAGCCCCGCGGTCCCGACCTCACCTCACACCACGGACTGTCGCCAGATGAGCCTGGGGAGGGACGGCCAGACACCTCCTGCACCCTGCGTCTGAAGGGCTGGGGCTGTAAGGTAAGCCCCGGTGCGGCGAGTCTCCTGCCCCGATCTGTGGACCGCGCTGTGGGAGGCTGCCGACCCCCTTCTTCTATTGCCTAGTCGGCTGCAAAGCGAACCCGAGGGAAGGGAGGCGACTGTTGGCTTTCTCTGTTGCGGCGCAGACCTGAGGGGAACTGACTTCTTGCTACGACCCCCCCCCCTGGCCATTGTACCGTCCGGCGGTAAAACATGGCGTTGTTTGCCTGCTCGCGGCTGGGGGGTGATACTCCGGTCTTGCCCGCTGCCCGCTTCGCCCTCCCTCCACCAGACACCAGCTCCACAGTGCCGTCCCGGATTGCTGCCGATGTGGGGGTGCAGCTTCCGCTGACATGCGGCTCCGTTCTGGCTGTCCTGCGGGACTTTCGTCTACAAATGTGTGCTCGCTTGCAGGCACTGAGTGAGCAGTTTGACTCCATGCTGTCGGCTGCGGGTCGTGAGCGCTCCGTTTGTCATCAACACGGCGTGGGTCTGCCAGTGCTTTTGTCCTCTTGCGGGGACACAACGGCTGTGTGTGATCGTGCTACACTGGTGCCTGCATCTGGCTTTCCCGGCACCCAGGATCAATTGCTCTTCAGCTCAACAGCGGATACTTTGTTTCCCCGTTCATTGCTGCCTGCTTCATTGTTGCCTGCCTCACCGCGCCTGCAAGAGTATCCAGCTGAGCAACACCTAACCTCCTCTAGGAATCGTTCACGGTGGCCTACTGCTTCTTTTCTGTGGAACTCCTGTACTCTACATGCCATGTCTGGACTTTATGTGGTGCACAAAGGGACCTCTACAGATGGTCGGCGGCCATTTTGTGATTCTACTTCACCATCTTCCCCCAAGCGGCCATATTGTCTTTGTCTGCACGGGGTGCGGGGCCTTCATGTAGGGGCTGGCTTAATCTCAAGCCCGCGATCGGGCCAGGGCTAGACTGATTTATATCGCCATGGTTTCACGGATGGGCTGGACGGGGACTGGAACTGTATGTCTATGTTGTGCGCACTCGTCGCGATCCGTCTTCCGTCATTTAAATTGTTGTGACAACTCATTTTCACACGACCGCTTTTGGTGTAGTGGGTTCTCAGTGTGTGGAGGCCATAGGGGGCCGATGGTTCAGGGCGCTCTGATGATACGTAGGCTCCTCCCCACTTTCTTCTTTTTGGGAGTTTAGATTGGAATAGTCCTATTCTTTTCTCACCCCCTTTATCATAGGTGTACTGTTTTCTTATCTTTTTTCACTCTATTCTTACTCTCTCTCTTGTCTACATTTCGGGTTTATTGGGCGACAGGCACTATGCTGGGGGGGGGGGCAGGCCGTAGCCTCCGCATTGGTGTAGGGTGGGGGGGTAATTTACTGTTTCTAATTAGTTCTATGGGCCTTTTTTTTCTTTTTATGTTTCTGTACTATACTTGTTTCGATTCTGGGTCCGGGTGTGGGGTTGACTGAGTGGGGGCGGCACTGGAGGGGTGCGTAATTGCTCATGTGACTATCCTGTTATATAACTGCATTGCCTCACTGCCTGAGATTTTACTTCCATTGCTGTTTTAATGATGCTGCTGCTCTCTCGTGTGGTGAAGATATCGTGCGGACTCGAATCTCCTTGGTTCTTACTCTTCACTGATTTTTTTCCTGATAAAATTATTTTGAAAAACTTTAAAATTAACCTTCACTTCTCCTCCCCCTGGTGTCAAGGATCTCTCCAGTGTATAATTCATAAATCGTTGCTAATCTTGACCGTTGAAGCACAGGGGCCGTAATGTTTGTATCAGTGCTTAACCGTATCGTGGCCGGCCTGAAGGTTGTAGGCCCGTATTTGTTCTTTTAATATGCACGAATAAAGGTTTTAAAAAAATTTAAAAAAAAATAAAAAAAAACAGTGACTATACTGATGAGGTAATTTATGATACCATCTGTGATGTCATGTGTGAGGGCATGTGTAGCATTGTGGGGATGTGGTTGGTTGTACTGCTTCTCATACCTATGAATTTTGAATGATCTTTACATATAGGTTGGTAACCATGATCAGTTGAAGATGTTTCTGCCAATTATATTTGTTATAATGTGTGCTAGTCACTGATCTGCACAAACAACTATACCATACATTAGAAGTGTTGTTCATTAAATTTTGATAATGTTTAAGTTACATTCCTTTACCAGTGTCATTATTTTATCGGCACATGTTGCCTTTTTGTGCCCAGTGCCCCAGCTACCTTCTCTGTCCAGTGCACCGGTATCTGCTGCACAGGATATTGGACCATGCTCAGAGAGAATTAAACACAGGGTCTGCCCTTTGAGAACGCCCTGTTACCTGAATCTCTTCCCCACCACCTAGTCGACATATATGCAAGCAGTGGTCGGTGGGCAAAGGTCTTGCCCTCTTCCCAGTACCCATGATTCCAGTGGTCTCTTGCACAGGCTGCGAACATTGTCAAGGGTTGGAAAGTTAATTTTTACATTTACCAACGCCTGTATTTAAAGTTAGAAAAATATATTTCATATGCCCTTTATTGTAACATAATGCTGGTTTGCTAACTGTGTGTTTTTGCCTTTTCTCAGATCTGCTAGCAGTAGGCTGCGAGCTGAATGGGGTGCTTTACCACAATGGCCAAGACTTCCAACCCAACCCCCTTTTCAAATGCCTTTGCGTGAGTGACACTATAGGATGCACCCCAGCCTTCACAAAAGAACTGTCAGCAAGTCAGTGTGTTGCCCATAAAGGTGTAAGAAAATCAGGCCAGTCAAAGTGTGACCCAGAGCTAGAAAAGAACCAACAGTCGGTAGGCTACAGACTGATGCCAGGTATGTATGTTCAGTAAAAACAGGATGTCATTTTTGTGTGTGCAACTAGAACACAAAACAGCAAAAAAATACATAAAGGGCCTGTGTATCGAATATAGGTGGAAAGTGTTACAGTGAAGAGTTTATGTTACTGGTTTCCATCCCTTGGAATTTACACCTGTACATAATTTACATAGCATAATAGCTATCAGTTTTCCATAAGACTTCCATTGGAATCATTGAAGTGCGAAAAACTCTTCTGTTTGTGAAAAGCTTCCGCCAAAAAATTGCTATAGAGAAAAAAGCTATCTTCCTCTTATGAATGCTGCCTACTTGTAGGATGAAAAGAGGTGATTAAAGTCATGTGCATATCTGTTTCCAGTTTGTCCATAAAATGGCTGTCCGATTATGGGTTGCCTAATACACTCTTTCGGAAAAATGGAATCAAAAATATTAATGATGCGAAAATATCTTGAGATATGTTGTTGTGGATGTTAGTGTAATACATGGAAGGATGGATGGATGGATGGCATGTTGTGTGAAGGTAAATATAAAGTGCTGTTTTCCTGTTTTATTTCCCCTGTTATACTTATGTATTTGCTTTATATTGATATGTCAGCGGTTTGTTGAGCAAAAAAAATCCCAAGGTTTCTCTATTGCTTTTCGTGAATATTTCATGCACTTCATGTTAGGGACAGCACTGCCTGCAGACAACTGCCAGTTGACTGTCACACGAGGCAGTCTAGTAAGAAGTCTTTGTAATGCCTGGAGCGCAAACTTAATGTGTGGCCCACTAGATGCTTTTTCGGTATTTTCCACGTGCTATATTCACTTTCTAAGTATTATTAAGCAATCTCAGCTGCGAGCAAAGGTTTAGTGGTGCAGTGAAGGAAGTGGCCCAATTCGGGTCACCCGGGTCACTTACAACCCCCTATATGCCTTCCTAATAAATGAAAAGTCGATCAGACAGTAGAGAATACAAACCAGTTAGTTTATTGCTACTACGCTGCAGCGGAGCCCCGTCTGACCTGTCTCCTGAGATGACTGCCGAGTGGTCTGATCTCCCTCTACACTGTAACACAAATTATACAATCCAACACCTCTAGAGTCCCGCCCAAACCAGAATTTTCCAGCTCAGGCCAAGGTGAACAAAGAAGGCACATAAGATGGGCAGTGACGCTGGACTGGGAACATTCTATCTCGGTCCCAAGGCTGTTCGACAGCTCTCTACCATGTAAAGCTGTGGGAACGAGTGTATCTAATCCTAAAGGTTTGCAACAATGGATAGTACATTCATTAGTACAGCAAAGCTTCAACCTTGAAAAGTATAAGCTGGAGGCGCAGGACAGCCTTTCTGCAGAGACAAGCATTTATGAGACAGACACTCGATCTCTGTTACAGAAAAACATGGCATCAAAAAAGATGGTGTCATGCATGCTAACTTAACAGAATAGAGGTTTGAGCATAGCAAAGGGAACATTTTAATCATGTGCATCATGTAAATAACATTTCAAATCTAACAGACCCTCCTTTTAGCATGCATGGTAAGAAGCTTTTTTGGCGCCATCAGGTCAGGGTCTTTACAATCCTAGAACTGAGAGAAAGGGAATATGCACACATGCAATCAGTATTCAAAGATCCCTTCGTCTACGTTTAATAAATACTGACTACGTTGCATCATCATTACTCTTGCATCAGAATCTCTCCACGGGGGCTTGGTACGCGGCTCAAACATTGATGCACAGCATGCAGAACAAGCAGGAAGGCAGTGGATACACAGGCAACATGTCAGAATCAAACCAGCTATGACAATGAGGAAATTAAGGATCTTCTAACCTCAAGTGGCAAATAAACCCCAGAACCAGCCTGTAAATGACCAGCAATCATTATCTTGGTGTATCTCTGATGCTATCTTATGCAATTTCTGTACGACAGTGTATACAGTGGGGGCGTGGTGAGGGATATATACACAACAGCTACTACCGATGACACGACAGGCCCCACCCCGGTCAGCCAGGATAACGTCTAAAACCTTACGGTTTTGAAGAGCAACAAGTCTTGTAACCTGGACCTCTACTGCGATGTTGGTCAGTATCCCTGCAGTCATGTTAATGACTCCTTCCACCACCCTTGTAAGCCTTCTAATATTGAGACTATTGGCTATGGGGCCCCAAATGGGTATGATGCCTTTCATGGCATCCGTGAACTGCTGCAACGTGGTGTCTGTCTGATCAATGTCATTGGTGTTAATCATTCTCTTAGTCCAGGGCACAGGGGCCTCTTTTCGTGGCAGATGATGATCCTTATTATAATTGGGAGGCGCTATATACATGGGTGGCAGGAGGTAAGAAAGGTAGCACCTCCCTGCCACCCTTCAGGAAGCCAAACATAACCATGGTGCCCGCAAACAAATAAACATTACGCGGCGGGATCAAGGGTGGACTTCTCATTACTCTCAAATTATAAGTAGTGTTGCATCAGCTCTCCCCCACCTCTATGTCTCCTACCCCCTAGACACAGAAAGGGGCCATAACGTCCACCACTGACAAGGGTATCGGTTTGTCCTCAGTAACGTTGCGGGCCTGGAAAGACTGGTAATATTCTGATGAATTGAACTGTAGGATATTATCTCTCTCTACCTGAGATCAATTCCCCCTCTCACTCCCTTGAATGCCTGCATGCAAGAGATCAGAAACAACCTGCCAAGCGGCTCTCGGAATGTGGGGGCACCAGGGGGAACTCTATGCTGAAAACACACATTCTGTGTCGCGGTACTAGAACTAATACTCTGTCATTCCAATATGTCAGCCTGGGGAAAGGAAGCGACCATGCTCAGCAAAGCAAACCACCCCTCGCAGCTATTACCATTTGACAAGGGCATGAATAACAAATTCTCACTTTTATGTGTCTCAGAGGGCAGTAGTCCACATACCCAGTATTTTGTCATATTGTAAGCAGCATGCGCCTGATGCAACGTTTGAATGAAAACATTATCTTTCTAAGACTTTCTTTGTTCCTCCTTGTGAGGAGCCAAAGTAACAAAGATATGTTCAGGGGGATAGGTGTATTGCCAATTAAAGCATTTGCAGGATATTTTTCCTCAAGGTAGTCTGTCACCCCATGTACCTATATCAAGGAGATCAAGGTAATCAGCACAAACACAACCTTGCTTCTAACAGACCAGTTGGACCAAACAGGCCCATTTTGCTCAGAACGCGGAGCAGTGAAAGACTGCTCCTCCTCCTGAATGGAGCGCCCAAAGGGATGCATGTATTTTTTTCTCTATTCACACAAAAACAACAGAAAGATCTTACACTTGGAGCCAAGCTGGAATGAACAGGAAAAAATAAATAAAAGCCAAGGCAGTATACTTTTCACTAATCGTTGGCACTTTTGAGCACCGGCGGTGGAGCTGTTCGTCCAGCTCGGATCCGGATCCCACGTTGCAGGGCAAAACACCTTCTTCTCGGAAACACTGTCCACTTGCCCTGTTCGGTGACTGTCCAAGCACTGCAACAATGACTCTGTCCCTAAACTATCGTTGGTACCACAGGCAAGGTACACGCACTCTATTCTTCAGCAAAGCAGTCCCTCCCTACTAACCTGACAGCCCCTCTGGTGCACTGTTCTTTTTACGGGGACGCAAATTGTATCTCAACACTCCAGGCACAGTAGGGTCAGAGAACAAGGGGTCAGGCTCAAGGGGACCAGGGGACAAGGAGGTAGACTCAGGCAGATTGAGTCTCAGTTGGAGGGGTCTCAATCAAAGGTGGGCCAGCAGGCTGGGACTCCTCGATGGCCTTAATTTCAGGTGGCACCGCTTCAGTCAGTACTGCTTTACTTTCTTCCTCTGACTGTACCCACGTGAGCCGGGCGTCCGAGAAAGAAATGAACTGTGGTACTTGCTCTCCTTCACAGTCCTCGACACATTGATCATAAGGCAGCGGAAGGGGGACCCGCTTACAATGGGTTCTATGTATCCAGTTTTTCCGACCATCGACTTTCACTGCGGTCCTAGTGGCTAGAAGGACCTGGAGAGGTCCCTTCCAGCATGGCTCCAAGCTGCTCCTCTGAAAGTTCTCGATCAGTACCCAGTCTCCGGGTCGAATTTCGTGACCAGGGGCCTCTGGATGCTGCTGCAGGGTCTCAGCGAACTGTTGGTGAATAGAACACAATTTTTTGTCAACTCATAAAGATAATCGTTCAGTAAGGGGTATTCTATCTCAGAAAACGTATGCGGCCGCAGGACGCCCCAAACATCCGCCGGGCGGCCGAACACGGCCTCGTAAGGGGACAATCCTGTTCTAGAGTGAGCCGTGACTCTCGCTGACATTAATGCTAGGGGCAAGGCATCGGGCCACTGCAATCCTGTACTTTCTTTGATCTTGGCCATTGTTAACTTGAGAGTACCGTTGTACTTCTCAACCAAGCCTGCTGATGGGGGTGGTTCGCAGCATGGAACTTCTGCCTAATGTGCAACCCATCGCAAACCAACTGGATAACCTTGGCATTAAAAAGGCTGCCGTTATCACCCCAAATCCAACAGGGCAAACTAAAACGAGGGAAGAACTCTTTCAAGAGTACCTTCGCAGTTGCCATGGCGATATTCTCCTTAGTGGGGTAAGCCTCAACCCATTTACTGAACACACAGACAACCACCAATACGTATTTCAAGTTATTGACCCGTTCCATCTCGATGTAATTCATATGGAGAACCTCCAAAGGGAAGGAAGGAGGTGCAAAACTGCCAACAGGAGTGGGAGTAGCCTTTCCAGGATTATACATTAAGCAAACCATGCTATACTTTACTAGGTGAGCTGCAACTTTGGGGATATTGTCATTTCACCAAACAGGGTCTAACAGTTTACAGCTACCTTTCGCACTAATTTGCGCTGGTCCATGTGCCGTGGTGACCACAGGGAGGACGTACGCATCCGGCTGCATCTATCGCTGCTTCCCGGATTTGTCCGTCCAACACCCCTCTTCGTTCAGGGTAGCCGTACTCTCCTGCCATACTGCTAATTCTTCAATTGTTGCCTCACTTTGGATCTCCTTCACAATCTTTAGGGTATCCTCAAACATCCCATTCTCAGGCACCCATCTAGCTGGACCCGCCGCAAACATCCTCTTCATTTTAGTCCAAGCTGTCTCCTTTGCTGTATGATCCGCAAATACATTTTCCCTCCCAACATCATCTGTGATTGCCTTATGAGCACTGCACTTCACTATTGCTAGTCTCTTAGGGAGCATCAAGGCTGACAAGAGTCTGTGTATTAGGGGGCCATTTTGAATCTTAATGCCATGGGACGTGAAGAACCCCCTCTCTGCTCAAAGCCTCCCAAAATTATAAGCCACGCCAAACGCATACTGACAGCCAGTCAGTCACTCAACTCGCAGGCCCGAAAGGAGGGCCACACGCTCTGCAGCGTGGGCTGATTGGTAGGGAACCTGTGATGTCTCAACTACAGTGCATAAGCTGCCATTGTTGTACCATCTGGTAACTTGAAACAAGAGCCATCGACATATAGCTCCCCTTGGGGTTCAGATAGGTGAACATCAGTCAGGTCTACCCATCCCTTCGTCTCTTCCTCCGTGCGGTAAATGCAATCATGCAAATCCGCCTCCTCACTCTCAGAAGAGAAGGGTAGTCACGTGGCTGGGTTCAAAGTGGCACATCTTTTTATGGTGACATGTGGTGCAAACAGGGTCAGCTCATAGCCAGTCAGATGTGCACTGATAAGGTGCTGTGTCTTCGTTCCGTTCAAAAGTTTGTCCACAGCATGCGGAACCATGACTGTGAGATCAGTATCACGGACGAGCCCTGCCGATTGTCGGATAGAAATGGCCACTGCCGCGGTCGCTCTCAGACAGCTTGGGAGGGCTCTGGCGACGTTGTCTAGTAAAGCAGAAAAATAAGCAAATGGCCTTTGCTTACCACCAAAGGCCTGTGTTGACAGAGAGCGCACAGCCAGCCGTTTCGTGTACATACAGCACGAACGGCTTCCTGTGGTCCAGGGTGCCAAGCACAGGTGCAGAGCAAATCGCGGTCTTTAACTGCTCGAAAGCATGCTGACAATCATGCATCCAGGGCAGGGGTTCATGCACATCAGTACGAAGTAATACCTATAAACGCTCGCACATCTGACTGCGTCTTAGGGATGGGCATTTATAGCAGCCACAGGCTCAGATGTTAGTCTCCTTCCACAGTAGACGAGGACACTTCATGTCTATGTTGTGCCAAATGTTGCAGCAATTTAACTGTACTCTGTTTGCATCCCTCCTCAGTGTCGGAGGCAATGAGGAGGTCGTCCACATACTGGAGCAATACGTTACACGAGGGAGTCCAACTGGGCTTTCAAGGCTTGACTATATATACTGGGACTTTCAGTATGGCCCTGAGGAGCTAGACAGAATCTAAAACTACTGCCAAGCCAGGGAAAAGAAGAATAAATACCTGCTTTCTGGATGAATGGGAATGCTGTAGAAAGCATTCTTCAAATCAATGATGGAGAAATAGGTAGCAGTGGAAACTGGCTTGGGGCGCTAGAGGGCGCGCACGCAGTATGGCCGCGCTTCGGTGAGGCTCCTGCTGCCTGGACACGAAATCCTACAATTATCCTGCTTTCCCGGTCGCCTGCCGGACCGTGACCGGGTGTACATGTGGCTGCTGGGCCCTGGCGGCCCGACTGAAGTTTTGAAGCCGAGAGCCCATCGAGGACGTAGGGAGACGCGTTGAAAGTTCCACCGGGCCGGTGGCTGAGGCGATGTGGTGACGGCGGCTGGATTCTGAAGCCACGCGAGCCCGGTGCTGTGCACGAGGCAGATGGGCCCCGGCCTGCCCCCTGGCTGCTGAAGCGACCGTTGCTGCGGTGAGCGTGGGGATTGTAGGAGGTGCGGAGGCGGCGAGGTGCGGAGGTGCGCTGGAATCTTCCTGTGCCTGGATTGCCCCCCCCCCCTGCTGCCGTGTGGATTGCCTGGGCCCTGTGGCGGAGAGCGGAGATCCTCCGTTTTGAGATCGGGCGGTGCTGGTGGCTGGTGGGGGCTCCCTGCGTGGCGCCGGGGGTGTACCGCCCCCCCCCCCATCCGGGACTGGAGAGACTGCATTGCTTGGCGGTTGGGGGCCCCCCCCTCCCCCACCTGCTCTGCCTGGGTGCTGCTGTCCCGCCGCCGGGGTTGCTCTGGACGCCCCCCCGTTCCTCCTGCTACAATCACTGCAACTGGACTCTCTGGCCTCCCGGAGGTGGCGCTGGGCCGCGACTTCGACGGTGCCGCTGGTGGAAGAGTGATATGCCGCGCTGGCCTGGCGCTTTACGGACTGAGCTTGCACTACTGCTGGGGACCCCTGGGGCCTGCTCTTTGACGACTCCCCCTGCCTCCCCTCGCTGTGGCCTGGAGGCCCCACTGCTGGTGCTACTCTGGGGTCCCAGGTGAGAGGGCTTCTCTGCGTGGGCTTGCATCCTCTCAGTACGCGAGCGGCCGGGGCCCACGTCGGAGTGCTGGCTGAGCTTGCCCTTGTGGCGGTGTGGACTGTCGGAGCGCTTGCCTCCTTTGCTGCTCCGGCGGTGCTGGGCTGGGACGGCGTCCGCACCGGCGCCTACCGGGGCTGAACTGCCCTTTGCTAGCCCCTGTTCCCGACCTGCTAGCTGCGGGGACGGCCTCGGCTGCTCTGGGGTGTGGGCCGGCCCCCCCACAACGAGCCCGCTATGGGCAAGCATGACGCTAAGCAGGCGAAGCTGTCGTTTACTGCCCCAGCTGCGAAGCCGGGGCTGCGGAGTGCGCTGGATGATGGAGGCGCACGGGCCCCCCCGGGGCTGGACGCGGACACGGCCCCACCGCCAATAGATATGCAGCAAATGATACGGGAGATGCGGCAGGGCTTCGCCACGGTGGTGGATAAGGTGGACCGCCTTACATCCCGAATGGATGCGTACGCGCAGAAAATCGATGCCCATGAGGAGCGCCTTGCTGAGGCTGAACGGCGGATCTCGGAGAACGAAGATGCGACCGCCTCCCACTCTACACAGCTCAATAAAATGGACAATGTCCTGCGCATCATAGCTGCTAAAAATGAGGAGTTGGAAGCCCGCAGCCGCCGTAATAACATCCGCGTGGTGGGTGTGCCAGAGTCCACCAACACGGGGCGCATGGAGGATTATGTGGAGAAGATCCTCATTGCCTCTATCGGCGCGGACGCCTTCTCCAAACAGTTCATCGTGGAGAGGGCTCACCAGTCACTTGGCCCGCGACCGCGTCCCGGCGCCCCACCCCGGCCCATCATCGCGCGGCTCCTGAACTACCGCGACCGAGATGCTGCGCTGCGGGCTGCGCGGGCGAACCAGAATTTGTCCTTTGAGGGTGTCAACTTCACCGTCTTCCCAGATTTCACGCCTGTTGTGCAGGACCAGCGTCGCAAATTTGTTGATGTTAAGAAAAAGTTGAGAGCCCTCCAAATCGACTATGCATTGCTTTACCCGGCGAAGCTACGTGTCACCCATCAAGCGAAGCAACATTTCTTCACGAATCCGCAGCAGGTGGAGGACTTTTTGAAATCTCTACGGAAAGCGCGTCGTGACCGGCCTGATGAAGAAGAAGTGGCCCCAGAGAATGAACATTGACTGCCAACCTGGGAGTTAACGTGCTTCCTTCCCTACATTACTGTGCCACTTCTCTGTGCCTTTCCTGTTTGCCTGCCCCTGTGAGCCACTTGATGGGCTATGTACTGACTGAGTGACGGAGGCCCGGTTACGTGCTGGACAGGGATCGGTAATGTATGCCAGGCACCACCCTTCTCCCTCCCTCTTTGACTATGGTGGGTTACGGGCAGGCAAGGGTGGATCTATGTGCCCTCTGGATGTCCCCTGTAGGGTGTACCCCCTGGACTCTATTGACTGAGTTGCTCCTGTTGAGCTTATTGGGGGATTTGTTGGGTGGGGGGAGGGTAGACATTTCTGGCGAGTTGGAGTTGCTTCAGTGGGTGGGGGGCGGGGTGGTGGGAAGCGGGGTTTTTTGGGTAGTCTTGACTAAGTTGAGATGTGGGTCTGTTTTAGGGGCGGTAGGGTGGGACCTAAGGTCAAGGTGCCTGAGGACTGAGTACCTCGCTTCCCCCTGTTGCCCAGCACTGGAGCCTGGTGCTGGAAATCTGCTAGAGCGGGCAGCTGGGTTGGGTTCGGGACCCTGGATGGTTCTTGATGTTGTTGTTATGTTTGATACAACTGTGTTCGGGACGCTGCCGTTCAGGGCATCAGTCCACGCTTTTGATGCTTCTTCGTGGCGTGGTCCCCTGTGGGGGTGTGGTGATTACCCATTTGCTAAGGATAGATTCGACCTCGGCTTGACTGGTGATGTGGGCGGTGGAACGCTTGTGGTTTGGTGCGTGGTGTGTAGAGCAAATCGCGCGTGCAACAGATGGGGGAAGACTGAAATAGGCCCCCCGGCCGCTGCACTTCCTACCTGTTTTGAGTCGACCTAGCTATGGGGGACACTGATTTGAATATACTCACGTGGAATGTCAGAGGCCTGGGGGACCCTAGAAAACGAAGAAACGTCCTCTCCTACTTAGATCGCCACGCTATACACATTGCGTTCCTCCAAGAGACCCATTTCCGTGCGCAGGCTGCCCCTACCTTTGCTGGCAGGTGGGCGAAATGCTCTGCCTTTTCGTCCTATTCCTCATATTCCCGTGGTGTTGCTATATTAGTTAAACGGACTACCCCCTTCGTGCTGGCAGGCATGAAAAGCGATGCCCAAGGCCGATACTGCCTGATGTGGGGGAGACTGGGCCATAGAATGGTTACTCTGGCCTGCTGCTATGGTCCCAATGTAGACGACCCTGCCGCCTTCGCGGACCTCGGTGCGGATATAATAGGTGTGGGTACGCAGCACCTCATCCTGGGGGGAGATTTTAACGTCACGCTTGCCCCGGCGCTAGATAGGTCCCACCCGGCCCCGCATCATTACACACGGTCTCGTGAGATACTTCTGGGCATCATAGCGGAACACAGGCTGATTGACGCGTGGAGACACCTCCATGCGGACGCCCACGAGGGTACTCATTTCACGGCGCAGGCGCGCTCCTGGGCCAGGCTCGATTACGTCCTCCTGACCCCACAATTTCATGCGGCGCTGATTGGAGCGCAACACCTTCCGCGTACATTCTCGGACCATGCGCCAGTGCGAGTCATGCTGCGGGCGGCGGAACTAGGCCCCCCTCTGGCGGCCTGGCGTCTGCAGCCCACGATACTTCTCGATGCCCTTTTTCAAGAGGAGCTGCGGGAGGAGTGCTTGGCTTTCTTTAAGCGCAACAAGGACTCTGTGCAAGACGTTGAGACTATATGGGATGCTTTCAAGGTGACCCTTCGGGGTCTTTGCATTGCCAAAGGATCGGGGGTACTGAAGAGCATTATGGCACGCCTGCGCTCCTTGGAGGATGACCTTCGGGCGCTGGAGACGTCGCTTGCGACCAACCCTGACGATGCAGGGCTGGCGAGCATTCGGGACAAAATTTCTGAGTATACCGCGGAGGCCACCCGGGAAGCTATCTTTCGAGGCAAATACTGGGTTGCCCGGAGTTACGGTGAGGGAGAGAGGCCGGGGAAAGCCCTGGCTGCAACGATGCGGCTAGTACGGCCGCCCAATACAATCATGGAGATTGTAGGGGTGGATGGCACAAGATACAGTGAGACCGCACATATCCTCAACGCATTTGTAGCCCACTATAGTGTGCTCTATGCGTCCACTAGAGTTGGAGAGCTCCAGCTGCATGATTACCTTGACGACGTGTCCCTGGGGTGGCTAAGCGATGCGCAACAGGAGTTTTTGAGCTCCCCTTTTGAGCTAGACGAGGTGAGAGAGGCCATTATGCAGATGAGGTCAGGTAAAACCGCCGGACTCGACGGGATACCCATTGAATTTTACAAAACCTATATTGACTTTATGGCCCCAGTGTTGAGAGAAGTCTACGAGGACGCATTGGAGGTGGGGCATCTCCCCCCATCGATGCGCATGGCCCTCATTACATCGCTCCTTAAGCCAGGGAAGGAGGCTAGCGACTGTGACTCCTACAGGCCTCTCTCCCTCCTCAACTGTGATGTGAAAATTCTAGCCAAGCTTATCGCCAATCGAATCAATCTATTGCTCCCCAACCTGATACTGCCTGACCAGGCCGGTTTTGTGCCCGGTAGGGCCACGACGCATAACTTGCGCACTTTCTTTTCGATCCTTAATTCTGTGCATGAAGATCTGCCCATGGCAGCCGTGTTCCTGGATGCCACGAAAGCCTTCGACTCCCTTGAGTGGGACTACCTGTTCCAAGTTCTGGGGCGCATGGGCTTCCCGGCTATATTCATCTCGTGGATTAAATTACTGTATACTGCCCCTAGGGCCAAAGTCTTAGTGAATGGGAGGTTGTCCTCTGACTTCCCCATTACCAGGGGCACCAGGCAGGGCTGCCCCCTTTCGCCTCTATTATTTGCTTTGGCCATGGAGCCTCTGGCGGCCAAACTGCGGCAACACCATCATGACAAAGCACTTCGGTGCTTCCAGAAGCAGATACTTGTATCCATGTATGCCGATGATATCACCCTCTATGTAAGGGAGCCGAGGGAAAATCTCAACCCGATCCTCCGCGAATTCATTCGGTTTGGCGTGATTTCCGGCATCCAGATCAACTGGAGCAAATCTTGTATATTTCCCCTGACTGCCTCCACTGGCAGATTTGTGCCCGACTTCCCCCTTGCCTGGTGTGACGGGGACTTTAAGTACCTGGGCATCCGCATTGAAAAAGACAGAGAGGAACTTATGAGGGCTAACTATGGGACGGCCATGTTCCGCATTACAGATTCCATCACTCGGTGGATCACCCTGCCCCTTTCAATGGCTGGCAGGTCCTCACTGATTAAGATGGTGATCTTGCCGCAGCTACTGTATCTTTTCTTGAATATTCCCTTCTATCCTGGTGCTTTTTTCTTTCAACAACTCCGCTCGGAGCTTACCAGACTAGTGTGGGGCGGTAAGTCCCCCCGGCTCCAGTGGGACGTCCTGATCAGGCCCTTTGAGCAGGGTGGCTTTGGCATTCCCAACTTCGAGCTCTACTATCAGGCAGCCCAGGCGCACTACGCTTACTACTGGATGCGGCAGCCCCGATATATGCCCCAACTAGCGGCTGAACATTGGTTGGCCCACCCCATTCCCATAGAAGGCGCGCTGTACATACCGGTGACAGGCAGAGATAAGACGCCCACGACATTGATCAGTACGGTGACTGCGTGGACCAGGCTAGCTACCGCTCCAGAGCTAGACATGGTGTACACGCCGCTCCTGCCTCTTGTTTATCATCCCAACATGCCCCTGCTGCAGGAGGCGGGTTTCCGAAAATTGCTTCAATCTATTCACGTGAAGACGTGGGGCGACCTGTATCACGGCGGCACGTTCCGGTCCATGGAGCACATGTATGCCACCATTCAGCCTACTCCCAACGATGTCTTCTTCTACCTACGCCTGCGGCAGGGGCTGAGGGCTCTCATGCCCTGCTTCCCCCAGGAACCCCCGAATCTGGCTCCGCTGCATCGTATACTAAGTGATGACACTCCAGCTAAGCTTGTCTCCAAAATATACCGATCGGTCCACTCCTCCATGCAGGCGCCAAGGTTAGCAGCCAGGGAGAGATGGGACCTGGAGCTAAGTGTCCCGTTGACGGATAAACAGTGGCAATTCTGCCTGATGCAGACGGACCGCGTATCCTCCAGTAGCCGCCTCAGGATTATCCATTATAAATACCTTCATAGGCTCTACTTCACGCCCGCCAGACTTCACAGATATCGGCTTCGCAACAATGACAATTGCGACAGATGCCGGGCTCCGGGTGCGGACTTTCTTCACCTGGCGTGGGCGTGTGATGCAGTTCACCGCTATTGGTGCCGGGTGTTTGAGGCGCTCTCCAAGATGATCGATACAGTATTGCGGCCCTCTCCTCTCCTGGCCCTGCTGGGTTATGTAGAGCCTATACAGGCGGCGCACCGTAAATTCATCGCGCTGGCCTTTCTGCTTGCTAAAAGGAGAGTGGCGTGTCGCTGGGGCAGAGGCAGGGCCCCAAAATTTAAGGATTGGTTGAGAGATCTCGTTTACTGTCAAGATCAGATCCGCACATACTCTGAGCTCATGCCGCCCAGGTCGCGGCCCGCTGATATATGGGCCCCATTACAATGTTATCTCCTTGCTGGGGCGACAGCCTCGGATAGCAGCCAGGATGCTGAATGAGCTCGTGCTGAGGGGTGCGGCGACTGAGGATGCTTGCTCGAGATTGGGTCTGAGATTTGCTGGCATTGGTCGCGCTTGTGGCGTGGGTCTCTTCTCTGTTCTATGGGAAGAATGTGTCGCTGTGGAAGGTGTGGTGTGGGTGCCCCCCTCTTCCCCCCCCCTCCCCCCAGAGGGGTATATACTCCTTGCAATGATCTCTTGGGTTCCGCACTTTAGCTAATGTTTTGCAATGAGGTCTGTATTGCTGTTCGCGTCACCCCCGCACAGAATATGTCTCCGCTACATCTTTCTGGCCTTCTCTGTATCGCCCATATTGTGATATGTGCGCATTGGCGCTCCTTGTAACACAGCTGTATGTTTATTTTTGTCTTAAACTATCAAAATAAAATTAAAAAAAAAAAAAAAAAAAGAAAGAAATAGGTAGCAGTGGGGGGAATCATTGTCAGGAGGGCAGTGATGTCAGGGACGACAGGGAACTGGGGAATGACTATCTTGTTCACAGCACGCAAATCAATCACAAAACGATAAATATCAGGGTGGTCATCCGGGGAGCCAGAGGGTGCCCTTTTTAGAATGGGAAGAATAGGGCTGTTGCACACATTAGCAGTCGTCTCCTCAACCACACCAGACGCAATCAAGTCCTGTATAATCCCCAGAAGCACCCGTTCCCCTGCCTGTGGTATCTTATGCTGGGGAAGACGAGGTAGGACAGTGTTGTGCTTAACACTGATGGAGACCAGAGGTATCTGCAACAGCCCTACGCCTGTGTCACCCATAGCCCATAATGTCATCTGCACCTCACTAAACTCAGCAGGAAGAGGTTTGTCTTTGGACAAACATTGCTTGGAATTCACCTCATTGGGTCCAATCGTCATATAGACCCCATCCAGGGAACACAAAATAATCACATGTAACTTCTTCGACAGGTCCAAACCCATTAGATTTTCCCCACAATTTGATGTTAACAAGAAAGGCGAGTCTGAAGTAAAAGGACCAATAGTCAAAGCCAGAGGCTCGGAGATGGGGCTCACAACTGGTATGCCTAAGAAGCCTAACAAAACATTATTTTGGCTGACAGGGCTGCCCCAGGTACTAGTGAATGAGAAACAGAGTTATTCATTGCACCTGTGTCCACCAAGAATTTTGTTCGCTGAGCCCTGCAGACCAGCGGTGACACAGGGTCCTCGCTGGTAAACAGGGATCTGGACTGATTCCCCCACCCTACCCCTGTCTGTCCTAGCCGTGGTTAAGTCCAGCTACTTCGTCCAAGTCATAATCATCATGGTAATATTGGTGTCCCCTTGGATCATCAAAATAGTTCTGCTCTGACCGCCCTGTCTGTTCCTCTCTTCCCCGGCTCCCGCCATATCCAACTGCTCCTCTGTCACTCCCGCATGAGCCCCACCCTCTCAGAGCCTCAACCCTTTGCAACAGCGTTGGACACTCACTTGCCCCTCCTCTTTACAGTACGCACATTGATTTGGTCCCACAGGCATGGAGATCCGGCTAGTGCGGGGCAACTGCCGGACCAATACCTCTACCTCTGCCACCAGCCAGGGACACCTGCTGCATCAACACCTTCGTATTCAAGTCTTTATTTTTTTTATCCACCCTCTCCTTCTCTTCGTTCTGCCTGTGCTCATAATATTGAGCCATGCCTAAGATGACTGATGGGGAGGAGGGAGTCCAAGTGCTTTCCGAAGCTTGCAACCAAGACGCAATCTCGGGAAGCAGGTTTGTAACAAACCTGTTAACAAACAATCAAATACCTCCATCCATTGACAAATCCTGTCCACTAAAATCCAAGAACACCCCTTCGAACTTGGTGAAAAGAATTAGACACACTATCATCCTTCTTCTGGCGACATGCTGTCAACTTATCCCAGTCCACTCTCCTCAGTTGGATCAAGGAGTGCATATACGTGATAATAAGGCCCGACAATGCTTCTATCTCAGCTCTGGGTTTGTCACCAGGCTTCCTCTCCTGATCCCATGCTCCAATCTCTTTCCAAGTGCCACCCAACTCCACTCCGTGGTCCTGTGTGTGCACCTGCTGCCAGTACCGGCACCAGTAAACCGGAATACATCTCAATGTCGGCCAGCGTCATCACCATGGAGGATGCAGCCTCTGTCAGTTCTTTATAATAGGTAGTCGGATTCTTTCGGGGGTCAGGCAACTGGGTCTTAAGAGATAAAACCTCACACCTTTTCCAAGGAGTATAAACCCACTGTTCCTGAAAACAGCCTTCTACCAGCTGTCTGATGGCCTCGTTCTGTCGGTTTCGTAGCTCCGGTATCTCAGGGTGGTAAATGGGATGCACCTCTCTCATAGGGAACTGGGACACTGCAATCGGACTCTTTTGGATCAACCTGCCTTGATATCCAATCAACGTGGTAACATTGCTGAAAACATCATTAGGAGCCATACATCTAATAGCAGTGAAAAATGCATGTGTGTCTGTTACACAGTGTTATACACAATGACCCCCTACTTTGGATAGTGGCTCATACTTCCAAATTGTGCATCTGTACCCTACTTTCAACACCAAGTGTGTGACAGGCCCACCTTAGCTTTGTGAGCAGCATTAGAATGCTTGCCTTTATGGAGCACCAGCTAATCCTTCAGTGACTTCAGTTTGGCATTCGTTTGTCCACAGCCAGGGTATGTAAACACAGCCATGTTGCATGCCTTTGAAAACAGGGAAATCAGTTTAGTTGGATGGGCAGAACAGCCCAACCGGCTGGGGTGGGCACCTGAAAGAGTGTCTGTGTGGATACTTACTTACTCCCTTAGAAAGACCCACCAGGGGGTGAAAACCGTAGACCTTCTACTAGGCAGGTATATGTGCCTACTCTGCATATTCATTGCCCTACTACATATCCCACATTAGGTTTGTGGGAGGGTTAATGGGATTCTCCTCATTTACATGTGCTTCACCCCCATTCAAATGAAGGAACAACCCTTTCGGACTGGAAAGGTATTTTAAACAGTGAATGCATGTTTCGTACCATAAAAAGTGGCAAGTACAAATGTTGCAATTTTGGTATTACAAGGAACAATGGTAAGTTAGAATAGGTATAGAGATACAGTGTTACAATAAGTTTCACTTAATCAACTTTCCGAATTTTACGAGGAGCCAGAGAATGTGTTCTCCCCTTTGTGCTAAAGCAATGGATGCATCATAAATGATGTGTATATATATATATATATATATATGGTATTCAAATTATATTGTAAATAAATCAAATAAACTATTGCAGAAACAGTTGAGAAATATGTGAATATGTGAAGGTGCTCCTGGTGACGGCGCAGCACAAGTGACAATGATGACCAAATTATACAGAGCACAAACAATATATACACTATCAGAACTGGCATCCGAGGCTGATACTCCCCAACCTTTTTGCCTTCTCCCGTTCTGTTTTGCTACATTCATTTTTGATGGCTTTAGGGCTTTGTGCACTTTATCACTGCTAACCAGTTCTAAAGTGCTTGTGTTTTCGCTTCAGCTTTCACTTCAAACCTGATAAAATTGGCCTACAAACTAATTGGTACTTTTACTTTACTTTTAAGTCACTAATAAATAGTACTACATGTACCCTTGGCCAGTAAATTAAATGTTACTAGTGGGCCTGCAGCACTCCTTGACCTACCCACTAAAGTAGTCTTTTATAAATCCTCTCAGGCTATAGTACAATTTTGAAAACTGCCATTTCAACCTGGAAAAATAAACCTTTAGCCAGGCCTAAACCTTCATTTTTAAAACTTATATATCAACTCTAAAGTAGGCCCTAACCCTTTGAGGGCAGGGTAGATAGTTTTTAAAAAGTAGGACATGTGGGTTTAACATGTCCTGGCAGTGAACAACTCCTAAAGTCACTTTTCACTGTTGCAAGGCCTATCTCTCCCAATAACTAACACTGGGCTGCCTTATTACATTTAATAAGTGCTAACTTTGGCTTGGGAGCAGAAAGAGATATGCCATGTTCACTCATAATTAATTGTAATTTAAAATAGACTTTAATGGTGAAGCCCCACATACACTTCCAAGGGCTTCACCTCTCACATACACAAGGGAAGCCGACACCAGGCCTGCCTTGCCTTTTGTCACCCCAGACGGTTTGGAGCCTTGACAGTGAAAGAGGAAGAATTTTCCAGCACCAGATGTCAGAGTAGGGCAGAGAGTCCCCCCCCATAAAAATGCTGACATCAGGTATAAATATTGGACCTCCAAAGTATCTGAACATTCCTGTACCTGTGGAAGTTACAATAGAATGACTGCCCTACTTCCAGAGGACTACCCTGCTGCTTGAAGGATTGCCTTGTCCGAGAGTAAAGATTGGACCTGTCTGCTTTCATCACAGGCTACCCAGAGTGACTCCAAGGGTCAGTTGGCTGACCTCTGTGTCATAGCTACAGGGATACAATACGCTTCAGAGGCCTACCTGCAACTGCCCAGCTGACCTGCTGACCTGGGCCTACCTGAACCTGCCTTAGTCCTGCTGGCCTCTGATGGAGTGAATACTGGTCCCCAAGAGGTGCTTACCCAGGTCCCAGACCCTTGTCTGGCATCAGAGTGTACTCCTCCTACAAAAAGGTGAAAATCCTGAAGTTTGGGCTCCTCATGATTGTGAATGTACCCATTTGTGCCAAGACTCTGCTACCCGTGATGACTGGCAATGCAAGAGCTGCACTTCCCACTACAGCAACGCCAGCACGCGATGATTGCCAATGCAAAGCTACAGCATCGACCATACTTCTCTTCGAGCTACAGTGACAACTGTTTGCAATGCTTAGCATCCTACTCGCGGCCTCCTCCACAATGAACGGAACTCTTCGCAATGGACTTTGAAGGTTACTTTTCCGTAGGATTAATCTCCATCATGGTTGGCCTAAACGTGTGACTTTCTGCAGGTCTTGTGCAACCAGATTACTGCGAGTGGCTCTTTATGCTTTTAAGCACTGTTTTACTAAAAACTTTAAAACTGAATAATTCTGGTTTTATCAATTAGGTTTTTGTCATTATGGAATAATTTTATTTCTTTAAATGTACTTTATTCTTCTAAACTATTTTGGGATTTTTCTTGCGTTATATTTTCACTTTACTACTGTTTGTGTGCTGCATAAATAATTTACACAGTGCCTCTAAATTAAGCTTGATTGCTTTGTGCCAAGTTACCAGAGGGTAAGCACTGTTTAATTTAGTGACGTTTGTGGTTCACCCTAATACGGATTGGGGCTGTTGCCTGAATGGGGCTCACCCTCCTCCCAACTAATAATCAATTTTCCTACATATTCCCTTTCATAGACCTAACTACTAGAACATCATTTTATCAAAATCCAGACAAATACTAGTTCCAGATTGTATGTGGTCCAGCAATGAATGAGTGGCTAGGATTATCAGGTTGTTGAAGTTTTGATCCCAATAAATGATTTGGATGGGGTCTTCCTCCGGACAAAAAGCAAATAGCTACCTTACTGACAAGCATAGGTGCTAAAAGATCATGCATCCAAGGAACCAGTAATCATGACTTTGAAATCAAGGAAAATCAATTATGGAGGCTCATTCTACACTTGAGCATTCTCACTTGTTCACAGCGGGGAGCTGTCTTGCTGATGAGCCATCAATTGCTTTTCTTCTTGTCTGACTGACAACAGCACCAAGTACACACATTCAGCAATTGACTCCCAGGATAGTTAGTCGAGTAGTCCAAAAATTCTCGGGCATGTAGCATTGGTGTAGAGACCCAATCATATGATAGAACTCAGTAAGGACAGTCCAGTCCCATGCTTACGATTTATGAAAAGGCAAAAGTACTTCAATAGAGCTATGTAATACAACATAGATCATGCAAGGGAGCACACAGTTTAATGAGGTGCTACAGGTAAGGCAATAGCGCTGCATGAAGGAAAATAGAGATGCAGGCTTATAGTGTGAAGCATGAGCTCGCTATTCTATTTGTGACCCACAGGTCTGTTTCTTAATGGTACCCAGTGTCATAGAAGCTAGAAATTAGTCCCACAGTATCTGAGTTTCACATGTTTCTGAGTTGTGTTCAGTCAGTTTTTACCTTGAAAAGTGAAGCAGGCTCACAATTATTGGTCCTTGCTGGATGCGCAGCATGTGTGAAGCAGTTCCTTCTGTCTTGGCACTGCCAAAAGAGCCCCAGATTCACCGGGGGGTGCTGAAATCTCTGATGGTGGAATGCAGGCCCTAACACAAACCTCTTCCTGCACAGTAGGTGTGACAAGCCCACCACAGGTCACTAGTGAGCTAATTGGGGTTATGGGCAGGCCAAAAGTTAAGAGTGGTTCCAATATGTGTCATAGTTCTTGGTGGGCCAGCATAAGGAAACCTGACAGAGGTGGTCAGGCTTCTATTTCGTGATGCGGTGTACCAGGTTGACAGTAGAGAAGCAGGAAGACTCAACTCACTCCAGCCTTCAGAAGGCCTCATATGGCATCCTTTCCCAATGGGCTGATCAATAATAGCAGTCATGCTTAGGAACTTTGGTGCAATGTGCCAAGCTCAAAAATTGGGTGATGTAGTGGCACACCCCAGCACTCTGATCAGCTCCTGAGACGTCCCCTATTGCAAGTCAGCTCTTCTTGGCAACTCCTTTTTCCAGAGCACTGTAGTTTTTGAGGCACCAAATGCATTTCCTCCTATGTTTGTGAGGAAGTGATTCTAATATTGAGAGGAAGTACCAGCTATTTTGTTTAATGTGCTGTAAGTGTGGGTAGGGTCTAAGGCAAGAAGGAGTAAAGTGAGTAATCAAGAGAAAGCGAGAGGAGCAGGAATCTGAATCGTGTTGCACTTTTAAAGCCAGTTTGTATTTTTTTCAATCAGTCTGTTTGAAATCTTTTCTGAGTGCCTCTTTTGAATAAAGTATGAAACACTAACTTGATTATCAGTCTCACACAGCACATGATGCTTTTATGTTCCAAGAGATGTGATCCTATTTTTTGATTGGTCATACCTATATATTTTAAATTGCGTGTATCTGTGATGGCGGACATTATATCCTCACGGTGTAGATTGAAATCTAAAGTAGTACTTTTTAAAAATTTTATACAAACACTACATGATCTACAAGGATGGTATCTCACTATTGCTGGTAGAAGGAAGGGGTTTGGGACGTGTATGTGCAAGTTATTCACGAATACTCTTCCTTCATATTTTAAAGGTAAAACATGGTGTCAAATATTTTCTGTCCCCAATTTCAAGGCTCTAATGTTTGCTAATTGTCTTTTTAGTTTGTGTGATAGTGTAGAAAAATTGTCATATGCATTAGTGTGTAACTGTATTATTTTCGGTAACCCGCAAAACCAGTATCCAATTATTTTTTGTAGCCTGTTTTCTAGCAGATCTTAGTAGTAGAAGTAGCAATCTCCAAGCTTCTTGTTTATTGCCAAGCCTTATAAGCAGTGTCTCCATACCAATACCAAAGCTGATTCTTTTTCTATGTACAGATTAGGGACTGGATAGATATTGTTTGTTTTTAAAGTATGCACATAAGAATTGTCTAGGCTTGGTGAACAAGGATTGTCCAGTGACACCTCACCTTCCACTGTAAATAAAAACATTTTCAAACTTGAAAAGGTTTTTGGTCAAGGCCATTTCCGCACAATCCATTACAAAACTGATAGACGTGTAACAAGACCACTCCAGGGATAGGTGTCTAACAAGACCACACCAGGGTACTTATGAATTCACCAATCACCTTTACTGTGGGTTCCCATGGAATTCTGATGTGAAGAGACTTTAAATCTAGGCTGATAATTATTTTTGAAGTTGTGTTCTATTTGATCATTTGAATCACATTCAGAACATCTGTGGTGTCTTTATGATAAGACAGAATCTGCTCTACCTCACGCCGCAAAATTAAGTCAAAGAAGTCACAACATTTTGATATGTCTTCTAAGATAGTACCAATTAATGAGACTATTGGTCACCCACAGAAACAATTTCTGAATCTGTGGATCTTAGGGAGTATGTAAAATTATAGAGATCTTATCAATCAGAAAACAGTCTTCTTTTTGCGGTTTCCTTGAGACAAAAGCTGTTAAGCCCCAAGCTGGCCTTCCCATTGTTAAATGCTTAGTCGCTGGACTGCAAAAGGTTTCGTATCAATGAAGAGTTATATTTGAATTTATATTATTAGTTTGATATCATGTCAATAGGGGAATACATTCCATTTTTATCTCAACATATCCATTAAAAAAAATAATGCATAAACATTCATAAAATCACCTATGGAAATATACTATATTTATGAACAGACATATACCTCTAAAACTGGACATCTGTAAGGGCCTGATTTTGAGTTTGGCGGTGTGGGAGCGAGCCGCCACCCCACTGCCCGCGCCCACACTGCCAAACCTCACCGCCGGCCACCCGCCATATTACGAGTTACCTCGTGATCTGGCGGGTGGTCCTTTGGCATTCCCAAGGCGGTGCCTATTAAAAAGGCACCAAAATGTGAGTGCCAAAGCCTGTTCCTACAAGGCATGGACTGTGCAGTCCATTCCATGCAGGAAAGGTGGTGCATGCAGACTGGGGGCACACCATGTCCACCCTGATTGCATCCCAGAGCCCTAAGGGAACAGAGGGCCTACAGGGCCCCCTTTGTTCCCTTTCCGCCAAAGTTTTCATGGCGACCTTGCCACCATGAAAACTGTGGCGGTGAGGAAACTCCAAATATGCTTTATTGTGCCGCTGGAGTACCACCAAGCATATTGGAGCTTCTGACCACTGCACCACCACCAGAGACCATGAATCACTAGCGGTTGCGGCGGTCCTTTTGCGGTCCAAACTCCATACTCCTAATACAGTGATCGAACCACTGGTGTGGCGGTACACGGCCGCCACTGCACCTCCACCATGAGCTTGGGGGTCCAGTAGACTGCCAAACTTGTAATTAGGCCCTAAGTCACTAACACTTGTGCAAAGTACAATCATCCCAAATGCTCTAAAACAGGTGGGAACAAGGTGGGAACAAGCCTCAAATCCGTGTTAATAAGAAAAGAACAAGTAAGATCTATAAAGGTAATTACAACACAAACCGAACCCCAAATACAAGACCAGGGGCTGTATGAGCTATCAGATGCCATGTTCTAGGATTACCCTCAGGTATGCACTATAGATGGAATTGTGCAGATCAACTGAATTTGTTTATAGACAATTTGATTATAACGTTATAATTCATGTAGCCGAAAGGGCAAATCTTTTTTACAAAGAGCAATTATCTCCTAAAAATGCACGTTCTTCAGTTTTGGAAAATGAAGGTCTGATATAATTTATATACGCAAAAGGGCCAGCATTTTGTGCAAAAAACAATCAGCACATAAAGAAATTCACATTCTTCAATTATAAAGAATGAAAAGCTAATATAGACGAAAAAAGGATGAAAAAAGAAAGCTTAGCTAAATGCGTGCATGCACTAGTTACAGCCATGAGAAACCACACATAAGTAAAATCATTTTCATAAATATCACAAAATCATATACCTCAAAATAGTCAAGGTAGCTAACTTTTCAGCTACTACTGACAAAAATGGTCCTAAAGCACAACATACAATCATATAATTGCACTTTAAAATTATCCTCATTAAATCATTGATGCCTCATGCCTGCAAATTTCTCAAAACCAGCAGTAACAAGGTTTGTCTTGTTTGATCAAAGTGTATACAGAAAACAATTATATGCAAGGGAGTCAATGCAGCAATTAGACAAAAGGGGCAAATATTTTCTATCTCGGAATATATGATCCCTTTCCACCTGATAAAGGAAGGGACCTGACCCAGCCTTGCCTTCAAGGCTCACCTCCTTACATATCTACTTTTTTATGTTATGCAGATAAGGCTGGATCAGGCCACTATAATCTGCCTTCAATAAATGCTGCAGATTAGTTCTTTTACTCACATCTCCTAGGTCGCTATTGCGCGAGTACTCTCTAATCAGACACTTTATTACTCATTTCTGTTGGAATGTAGACATGTATAGGGCTTCATACCATGCTGGGAGATTCAGAGAAGATTTTAATTTCCTGAAGGTTAGCAACCCATTGACCAACATACTTCTCATGCAAATGGGAATTTTATAATATGCCTCAAAGAGCCTTCTTCTAATTTTAAAAGACAGGCCCAATAATTAACCATCCACTTTTTATATTTAAGTAGAATGTAAGTGAGGCCCAGCTCTAGCCTCTAGGCACTATTCACTGAGCCTCTAGGTAACCTCAGCCATGTTTTTCAGATATTGGTCTCAATAGTTTGCAAATGCTTAATATTCTCAGCTGCCATAACCTCATAACCATAAAGTAAAACATTTACGATTTTCGCGATGTACGTCTCTCTGAAGACTTCTTCCGACTTATGGCCCAGGGTTAAATCCACTCTTTGTAAAGCAACAGGGATGGACTTGGCACACGATTCCTGGAGGTCAATATGAGCTTTAAAATGTAGATTTTGATTAAAAAGAAAGACTAGGTATCTATATTTGTTTACTACCTCAAAACCCCTCTCAAACACCACTTAAACTTTATGGGGCTACCTCATTCCTTTAAAAAAACTATGACCTTAGTTTTAGACGTATTTATTTTCAAGTCATTCACCTTACAATATTGAGAGAAAGAGTCCAATTGCCTCTGCAGACCCACCGGCGTCAGATCTTATAGCACCGTGTCATCCACAAAAAAGAGAGCAGATACAGCCTCCGTTCCAAGTCTAGGCGGGAAAGACCAGAGCTGATTAAAGCCTACCATTGACTCCACTATATAGATTGAAAACCAGAGTGGTGCCAAGCTGGACCCCTGCCTAAGACCAGTAGGGGTAAAGATGTTTTTGGACAAGGCCCCGTTGCTTGCCCCCAAGTTCCACTCTAGTCCACGAGTCATCATTCAATTGAATTATCAACTTCAAAAGTCCTGGGGGGCAGTTCCATCTGGCCATCATTTCCCAGAGTAGAGTCCTGTTTAGAGTGTCAAGCGCTGTTGACAAACCGATGTAAAATAAATAAAGGGACTGTTTCCTTTTCAGGGCGCATTCTTCAGCCAACAGGTTAAATATCAAGCAGCCATCCGTGGTTGAATACCCTTTACAAAAGCCCTTTGGGCCATAGGTAGAATTCTAGCCCCACTCATCCTGTCTTCTAATAATCCCAGCAGATGCAGCACATACATTTTACCAGGGATGTCCAACAGGGTTCTCATATGATAATTCGAAGGCAGGGCTCATGGAGAGTTGGGAAGTCGAAGTTTCAACATTTTAATAGGCAGATGTGTAAGTTATTGCATCATCTTGTTTCTGAAATTGGTCCCAACCAATTAGGTTCCAGGAACACCATTTTATTGAGTCAATTTAGTGGTATTGTCTGAGCCGTTAGTTTTTTCACCAGTTTTGTTACAGTAGAAGATGGAATTTGGGTTAGATGCTATTGAAAGCCCATTATATTTATGCATTTATGTATGCATATGGTATCACAGTTGTTAGTCTGCAGTCTCATGGAGTCCTGGCTGTGGGTGTTGCGAGAACCACCAGATATGGTCAGTTTTCCTGCAGAATAAGGGATGTGCTGGTCATGATGGCTTTGTAAATAGTGCCACTGGTTTAGAAGATGGTGCAGGGCAGCAAGGGGAGCCAATGGAGTTCCATCAGGTATGGGGGGATGTGATCAGATTTGTTCAGATTCTGGATAAGATGTTACATTAGGTCCTGGATGAGACATTAAGTAAAGCCCCTCACCCTGGATGAGATGTCACTTGTAATCAACAGTAGTCTTGCTGGAGTGTATTGCTGTTATCTGTTTTAATCTGCAAATGCATTTCCATGAGTAAGTGACTGACTTTATTTAATCTCCTTTGTACTTTAGTACTTCTGGACCAAATATTGATTTAAGGGCTTCCTGTTTCGTGTCTTGCTGAAGTGAGATAATTGCTCTGTGATCCTTTGTTCCAACCTACGCTGAGATGTTTTACTCTCCCTACATTGATCATTTTCCATTCTCTGCTGAATAGTGGGGTTGTGGAGTCTGCTGCTGTTTTTCGGAGTCCTCTTTTTCTGGTTGGGGAATTAAGAATATGGAATAGAGTTCATGTTTGGGCTTTGACACCATGATTCTCCCTTCAACAAATATGTGCTTTTGAGATAAAAAATCTAACTCTGTTTTACTAGTCAAAGTTAATTCTGTTGATTACTGGTTTCTCCGAACTGAGATGGTAAAAGGAAACACTGACTATTGATGAGTTTACAAGTGAATGATGTGGTTAAGTTCTAGTACTTGTAAAATATTAAATCGCTTTAAATAATCCTGTGGACTTTTTGAAATATAATGGAGAGTTAAAAGTATAGTTGAGTATCTTAATTGAGAATTAAATATAATCTCATTAGTGCAAGTCAGTTGAGTTGTTAACGTGTAGTTTGCCTCGACTAAGGAATTGTATTTTGATTGCTCTTCTTCTTCAATCAATCATGGTGATAGTGCTGTATGGGCAGATATCACTTGCATGTTTTCGATAACCAAGGACAATGTGAACAAACTGGGTGCAACAATAATAGTATCTTGATTTTTGCTGGCTGTGTTATATTATGTTGATTGACTTCGATTAAGACAAGCAAAACTGGAATTGGTTTTCCTTGGCATTGCATCCATTTTGGATTTCGATAGCACAATGATATCGTCTTGATTTTTGAGAGCTTGAACATACTGTATTGACTGCCTTTATTCAAAGCAGGGAAATGGAATTGGCTTGCTTAGGCATTACATCTGTCTGGAGAGTCAGTTTTGCTTACTTATGGATCCTTTCCCAGACTTTGTCTTATAGTAGTTTTGAAGTTATCTATAGGTTTTGCTATTTTGCCTGATACTTTGAGGTGTATGTTTAGTGATTTTATTTTTTGGGGTACAGTTTTTGTTGTGGGCAAAAACGTTTTTGGTACAATCTGTAGTTTTTAACTGATTGTGGTGACAAGGCTTACAGCAAATTCTACACTAAACGTTCAATTAAATATTAATGTCATAAGAATTTACTTGTATTTAAAAGCCCTTTTAACAAACAAGAAACACTATGCTCCTGTGTTAATGGAAACTGTGCCAGTGTTGAAAGTATTGAGATACAAAGGCATAAAACAGACTACTACCATTCTGCAAGGATATTAAGTAAGACGTTCAAAATAGACTCAATTTTAGTCTGGAACATAACTTTCCTCTAGTATATGTGTTGTTTATGAAACAGTCTCTTCCTTGAAAAGCTTTATGGAGAATGGAGGGTTGAGAAGAGTGGTACGACCTTCAGACTTCGTCTGTCTGGCAGATAGACTGCTCATTATTGCAGAATCAGCTGAAGCGATCCATCAATTGTTTCATGATATATTTGATTGCTAATGTCTTTTGTAGAACCTTAAAACCCATAAATCTATTCTCAGAAGCCAAAGAAAGGAAACACTTCATCTTTCACAACTCCTAATGCATTAAAGATTGTTGTATGCCTGGCTTTGCTGCACACATTTACAAGACTTATAGCCCAGTAAGAGAGCCCTGAGGTTTAATGTCACAACTAGAGAATTAAAGGTTTATGGATATTGTCACTTGGACCCATGAGTTGGAAAATTCTCTCTGATGAAGACCAGCTCTAAAAACTGCAAAGGGTCAGTTGAGCAGGTTCCTAGCAGTGGCTGTCTCTGAGATAGTTGAGAGGCGGTGTTGTGCTGGCATTGGTTCTGTCAGAGATGCTACCTAAAATGACAGAGATCCACTGTCTGTCATAAGTCTCTATATAGACAACGGGTACTCATAGTATGGCCTGCGGGCTGCCAGCGGCCCGGCAAACCTTCCTTGGCGGCCCACGGACCTTGCAGACATCGTACCTGTGTTTTTTTTTGTTTTTTTTAAAGTGTGTCAGCAAACACCGCCGGTTGCAGCAGCGCGGACGCCGAGAGACTCTGCTCTATGGGGGCCGGGCTATTCCAGCAATAGTCAGAGTGGAGATGCAGGGGCGCTAAGAATAGGTGAAATATAGCAAAGCCTCATTAACAAGTAAATGGTCTTTTAAAGACCTGTGAAGTACTCGGGTGCGGCTGTGTGTGTGCCCGGGAAGCTTTCTCAGACCGGGCTGCCACACACGCGGAGTGAGGTGACAGAGGGTGACAGAGGACAGCAGGGTGTGAGAGCCTGGTGAGGTGACGGAGGGCAGCAGGGAGTGAGAGCCGGGTGAGGTGACGGAGGGCAGCAGGGAGTGAGAGCCGGGTGAGATGGCAGAGGGTGACAGAGGGCAGCAGGGAATGAGAGCCGGGTGAGGTGACAGAGGGCAGCAGGAAGTGAGAGTCTGGTGAAGTGACAGAGGGTTGCAAGGAGTGAGAGCCGAGGGAGGTGACAGAGGGCAGTGGGGAGTGAGAGCCGGGTGAGGTGTGTATTAAGAGCCTGTGATGTAATGTTTCCCGCCAGCCTGTAGTCAGAGGGTTAAGCAAAGGCCAGGGAGCTCAGGCCTCTGCTCTCACAGCACAGCACACATAGGCTCGCCGCCAGTTTGGAGCTATATATAATTGATGCATGCATACCTACACGGACGGGTGACTGGCGCCAAAGGGGGGCTTTGATCTGACAGCTCGGGGGTGAGAGTCATAATTAAAGCCAGCGACAAATGTGACCCCAGGCCCAGTGGTGGGACACAAACCCCGCGAAGCAGCAAATTCAGAGAGAAAACTAGCTGGCTTTTACATTACACAGGGGGAGGGTGGGGGGGGGCTGTCTCTGGGCTCGTGACAGGGACGTGTAGACACAGTACGTGTGCACTGCCCGAGGCACAGAAACAGAGACAGATTGAGACAGAAACAGACAGAGACAGATAGAGATAGAAACAGACAGAGACAGATAGAGACAGAGATAGACGGAGACAGAGACAGATAGAGGCAGAGACAGGTAGAGACCGGGACAGACAGAGCTAGATAGAGGCAGAGACAGAGACGGACTGACAGAGGCAGAGACAGATAGAGACAGACAGCGATAGAGACAGAGAGAGAGAGAGAGAGACAGAGATAGAGACAGAGTTAGAGGCAGGGACAGATAGAGGCAGAGACAGATAGAGGAGGAGACAGACAGAGACAGATAGAGGCAAAGACAGACAGAGATAGAGACAGACAGAGATAGACACGGAGACAGACAGAGACAGGGACAGATAGAGGCAGAGACAGGGACAGTGGCAGACAGACAGAGAGACAGAGGGAGAGAGACAGGGACAGACAGACAGATGAAGGCAGAGACAGGGACAGACAGATAGAGGAAGAGACAGCGAGAGACAGAGACAGAGCGATGGAGATGGAGATGGAGAGGGAGAGAGAGAGGGAGAGGGAGACGGAGGGAGAGTGAGGGAGAGAGAGGGAGGGAGAGAGATGGAGAGTGAGGGAGGGAGAGGGAGGGAGGGAGAAGGACAGAGAGAGAGGAAGACAGAGGGAGAGGGAGACAGAGGGAGGCAGACGAAGACAGAGGGAGGGAGTCAGGGGGACACAGAGGGGGAGAGGAAGACAGACAGAGGGAGACAGACAGAGGGAGGGAGACAGAGGGAGGGAGACAGAGGGAGGGAGACAGAGGGAGGGAGACAGAGGGAGGGAGACAGAGGGAGGGAGACATAGGGAGGGAGAGAGAGAGGGAGAGAGAGAGAGAGGGAGACAGAGGGAGGGAGACAGAGAGAGGGAAACCAGAGGGATGGAGACAGAGGGAGACAGAGAGAGGGAGACACAGGGAGACAGACAGAGGGAGGGAGACAGACAGAGGGAGGGGGACAGAGGGGGACAGAGGGAGGGAGACAGACAGAGGGAGACAGATGGAGACAGACAGAGGGAGACAGATGGAGGGAGACAGAGAGAGGGAGACAGAGGGAGGGAGGGAAACAGAGTGAGTGAGACAGAGGGAAACAGAGAGAGAGAGACAGAGACAGAGGGAAACAGAGAGAGAGAGAGAGACAGAGAGACAGAGAGAGACAGAGACAGAGAGAGAGAGAGAGAGAGAGAGAGAGAGAGAGAGAGAGAGTTGTGTGTCTGGTGGCTCAGTGTACGAAGGCGTCTGCTGCAGGGGCCTGTGTTCAACCTCATGGTCACAGTCTTTTTTTGCTCTAACCCCGTCCCCTCCCCCACTGCCCCCGCCCCCACCTGTGCGGCCCTCGGCCACAAGCCACACTGTAAATTTGGCCCCCGAGAGAAGGTTTGTGAGTACCCATGATATAGACCCATGAGACTCTTCGAAAATGGTGACAGAACCATATCTCATTACATTGTCCCACCTTTCTCTGGTCTATTGAGAAGAAAGTGTGGCTGAGCAGATGTTGATCCTTCATCTATCATTTGACCACACTTTCAAGTCTATGGTGACTGGTGGGAGGTAAGAATGACCCTTTCCCCACTTTCCTGAGACCCAGGTAATGCAATGGAGGCTGGTATACTGGCATTCTCATAAATGACATAGCAGCAGTAAAGTAACAGTGGTTCACCAGATTATTATTCCATTCTTCACACTGAAGGTTTAATTAATTAATGTGTTAATTTTTTTTTGTTCCAATATCTTTATTGTTATTTAAAAAGAGTTAATACATTTATAATATAATGCAATACAACATAGTTTTATGAGATATACAATAAGTTAAAATCGAATAAATATAGAATCGAAAATAAAGTTCATAGCAGAGAATTTTGCAAAGCATGCGATTGCCTACAGGTCTCCTTGACGCCTACAGACCTGATGCCACACCACAGCTACTAATGAAAGATTGGAAAAAAAACCAAATAATTGCCAAATAGCCAGGTCTTCAGTTGTGTACTGAATTTTAGCAGATTTTACTCTGATCAAATGAGTAAAAGAAACTTACATCAGGCTTTAGCCAATAAATAGGCACAAAATCAGCTTCAATGCTGTGTTGTTCATATTCTAGGCACTTGTAAAGTAGAGGCTGAGAGAGAACATAGTAGTCTTGGAGGAAAGTAAACACAAACAGCTGATAAATGAAGGAGGGCAAATGTTATTAAGAGCCTCAGAACAAATACAAAGACTCATAGGGACATATATACAACAGAACGGCGGAGCCTGGTGTTAAGCCATAATTAGTAACGCCTTTCTCCGACATTATGAGAACGCAGGTATGTGCCATATTTTTTTTTTAAAAAGCGCACCCCTGCCTTAGCCCTAGCGCTGGAGCAAAGTTTAGCTGACTAGTGCCAACGCAGGCACCCATGTACCATAGTGCAAGGGTGCCTGGGTTACAGGGAATGATTGTTCATGTGCAGGAAGGTGTCCCTTCCTGCACATGAACAATCACTAATGGCGAATTGTAACTTCTATGTTTGCTGCAGAATTCAACTCGTCACTATCTAATGATTGCTCATGTGCAGGAACGGACACCTTCCTGCACATGAACAATCACTGAAGGCGATTTGCTCTTTCTATGTGTGCTGTATGTGTGCTGCAAAATGCAGCCCACGTAGAGAAATTAATCATTTCCCCTTGTTGCGCCAGTTTAAGATCAGGTTCTCCATTGTCTTATTTTTGGCGCTGAATCATATTTACACTAGCCTTGTAAAAAGGGGGCAACGTCAGAAAGCAATGGGTGTTGCAGGGGGACGCACACTGCAACACCCATTGCCTGCCTGTTTCACGCTAAGTGCTGCATGGATAGGGGTATTAGTTACAAGACACGGTTACGCCATTTTACGTGGCTTAACGCCACCTTGTAAATAAAGCAAAGGTGTTAGCGCCACCACAACGTCAAAACAAGCATTGGCATAGCCAATAGGTCTCACTTTTGGGACCTTATAAGTATTTAGTTATGCAGCACAATATCCTTTGTGCAACAACATCAACTGTTGCATGGCTAAACATTTATAAGGTCCCAAAAGCGAGACCTATTGGCTATGCCAATGCTTGTTTAAAAAGTTGCGGCGCAGTTAAAACAAAAGGTCCAGAGCCTGTGTCTGCTCTTAGCTTCGTGGGTTCTTACTGCTAATTCATCGAATGAGTGGAAGAGCTTTATGAATGGGTCTGGTTCTGGAAAGAGATTGAGATTTCTCTCTGAGAAAGGCCATCGGCAGCTTAGCCTTTCTCCCACAGAGTATCTTGAGGTGGATGTCGGCAAACAGATGAAATGACGAGGTATCATGATCTTTCAAGACTCCAGGTGAGCACCTGTCGCTAACATGTGCTAATGGCCGAGCTGCTGGGCCTGAAGCTGGAAGATTTGTGAAAAGAGCTGCTCCTAAAATCTCAAGAAAACCTGACAAAGACGTTGGGAAATAGTTGAGAAATGTCAGCTCCGAAGAATTACACAAATACTGGGACATAGTGAAAAAGAAACGGATATTACTCTTTCCTGTGGCCCCGTATGTGCATCACTGATGTAACTTCTTGTAAAGACGTCATCATTCAGTACCAACCGGACGCCGGTCACTAGGCCTGGGCTAAAATTCCGTTCCGCTCGCGGAAATTGCGATAATTTGACATTTTCGCGTTCCGCGGAGAGCGCGAAAATGTCAAAATTTCCGCAATCCGCATTTTACCGAAAATTTTTTGCTTGCTCGCGCTGTAAAATAATACATTCTCGCGTGCGCGCGATCGCCTCACCTGAATCCCCGCGTTCGCCGACAAGTTTTCCCGATCCGGTCGCGTTCTCCACGAGATGTTGGATTGTTGGTAGCAATTTGCGCTGTCTCGCGACAGTTCGCGCCTGCAGTAATGTCATTCGTCGCGCGATCACGTCTTTCTTCTTGCGATCATGCACCGCAAGACAAGTGAAAACAAGATGGCCGCGCCCGCGAGCAACCGCAAGGGTAAGTTGGCGAGCCGCGACCACGCAGAAAATACCGCGAACGAGCGGGAAAAAAACGTCTGCATCTTCGCGATATTTCCCGTGTTTGCGGAGATTTTTTACATTTTCGCGATAATTTGCGAAAGTAAATTTCGCAAATTCCGCCCACCCCTACCGGTGACTGGCTATTGCTGAAATAATTTGCACCTCATACCGGGATGAGGATTCACTCAAGGAATATGTGGGAGAAAACATCCATTAGAAAGCCATTAATAAAGGCCATTTCATAGCAACTGCTTCCACCCTTAAGGAGATGAGGGAAATGTCATTTCAGTTGTGAGAAGCTAAAGAAAAACACGAATAAAGTAAAATCTGAAAGGTATGGCACAACATCCTTGCGTAAAAGGGGCTGCACAAAACAATAAAACTAGATAAGGTCGAAAAATGTACTTGCAAAACTTAATTAAAAATACTTTGGACGTGGGCACACAGCATGCCCTATTAGCAAATAAACTGCAAGCAAGCAGGGAAGGCACCTTTGTGACTTAGTGACGAGATCAAAAAGCATTGGCATAGCCAATAGGTCTCGCTTTTGGCACCCGCGATTTACTTTTAACATTAAAAGTGAAGCGCAGGTGCCGCGATTATAAGAAAAGTAAAGAAATAGATGTTTTTTTCTTTTTCTTTACCTTTGCATGCACTGGGTCAGGCGAGACCTAAAAAGGAGCTAGGATCCTTTTTCTTCAACAGTATGGGTAGACCAAACCCCACAGCGACAGTGGTCACTTAAGCTATAGCCACTGAAAGAGGCCCTGTGCCATGTGAGAGATCCGAAGGTAACCGTTCTAGGTCAAATTAAGAGAACATTTGGGAAAAGTGTTAACATCGGACTTAAACCATCCAATTCTATTGTTCAATAGTTTCCTTTTTACAGTGATATGCTGTCTCCTATGTAATTACACACTCTGCAATCATGCATTGCAGCATCATTCCCAAGTATTTTACACCCCAAATATTCCATCAATTCTCTCCTATGTGTGCTTCACTTAAACTTGCAGTTCAAAAATCAATAACCCACTTCAGGCAGAGAAATCAAAATATTACGATTTTAATTAATAACGTGCAACACTTTGTGAGCACTGCCACATGTCTTCCATGGCACCCGCTAGTATATCAGGCATCATGATTTGATCAATATTTCTGCTAGTTCAAGTTTCAGATTAAAAAACAGAAGTGAATGAATATGTTGTGAAGTATCCGTGTTATTTCAATTCACACTGTGAACACGGTCCACTGTGGACATCAATTACAAGCTGTTAGTGTTCAGGTCTTAGCTAAAATAAATCCAGTCTTTGACACGGATATAAGACTGCTTTGATGCACATCTGTAGCATTGAAAGAGAGCACTAGTAACACATGCTTACGTTTAGTTTCCTTCTCTGGCTAAACCTGCAATTTCAAGCATAAGTACCCAACAGCCCATATTAATTCATCTGCCAGCGTGAACTGAAATATCTGTCGGCAATCAGCAATGCACGCAAGTCAGCCCACCGACTTCAAAAACTAATGATACAGCCAAACCAGACAACACCAGCAGGAGGATATTTGAAATGTGGCATGAAAGCAAGAGCAGAGAAGGTTTCAAAGGGCAGAGCAGAGACCATGAGATCACAAACAAAAAAAACACAGGCCTACCTGTATATTTCCGTACGCGTCAAACAGCACTGCCAGGTGATCTACCCTATAATTTGCAACCTAGCTCTCAAAACAAAACTGGTCAACAACTACATGGTATCAGCCACAAACCCTTGTAAATCCCCGGCGCAGTCTCTTGACTCACTTCCTAGAATTTAGACGTCAGAAGAGTCAGAACACAATTTCAGCAAGCTTTTTTCTAGGCAATCACTCAATGTATTAAATGACTAAAGAGTCTAAATCGACTACTGTGACAAACTCGAAATAAACATGGAAGCAACATAAAGCAACTGACGTAGGCATGGTTGCTTCTTCTGTATCTCTGTAAAGTTCCACTAGGATCATTGAAAATTTAAGTAGGACTCACAACATTTAACCAAACTTCACCTCTAGTGCTCATAGTTTGATCAAATGAAAGTGAGGATTTATCACGAGACAAAAAACAGCATGAAGATAAAATGGCAGTTCTCATGCCCCATGATCTGGAGAAGAACTTCAACAAAACTAGAGCTACAAAAATGATTTATGAAGATTAGCTCAAGTTTGGCCAGTGCCATTAACAGAGAACCACTTTTATTTTTTATTTATATACAATCTGCAATTGACTTTTTAACTTCCCTATGACGCTGCATTTTTACAAGAATTGAGAAGCTTACGATATGGTTTCCAAAAAAAAATAAGAACCACTCAAGGACACCACACCAAGGTACTGGCACGTCCTTTATGATGAGTAGATGTTGTGAAGTCCAGAGCAATCAATACACTTGTATCAAATGCAATCTGAGTTTTGTACTATAAAGAGACTTCCAGATACACACATAGCAAATGGGTATGCAATGTGGTGGCGTGGGTGCAAAGTACTTTTCAAGGACACTTTAACCTCAGTGGAGCAATGAATACAAAACTAAATAGTCAACAGCAAATTTATACGGGAAGAACCAAAGAGTGCTGAAAAAGGCTACAGAAGAGCTGTCTTAAAAAGATAAAGGGCATCAAGAAATACATTTGGCATCAACCAAAAGGGGATTATGACACCTTAAAAAAGATCTATATACGAGCATAGACAATGCCAATAGGTCTGGCTTGAAAGGAAAGTTGCATGGTAATGAGAAGCATTACAAGTAATCAGCATGGGAATATATATGTATTTGTGTGGAAGCAACAATCTGTAGAATATTGGTGTAGGTTAAAAGGTCAGGTGACCATTGCACTGTTAATCCACAAATAAAGATCCATGTAGGTTAATGGCTACCTCCTACCATATGTGCTTCTGCCAGAGGAAATAACAAAATTATCTAGTTATCTAAGACCCTTTAATAGAATTCCAATGTCATGAATGTGCCCCTGAAAATTCAAGCTCAGGCAGCTGGATAAACAAAATGATCACAGCTGTGTGGCGGGCAAGCGCTTTTAAGGAAACCCACATCTTCTGCCCAATCAAAACTTACTCCTGGTAACCAACATGCAGGCAAAGCCAAAGTCCCTCTCTAGTGATGCTCACATAATTGTCTGGCGACAGCTGCACTGTCAAGTTACACCATTAAAAGCAGCATACAGAGTGCTGACAGCCTGGAACACCAGAGTACAGAGGAGTAAAGACTCGCCATGATGGAGCAATCACGTCAATCAAGAGTCAAACCAGGAGACTGTTTACACCAAATTAGGGTTTGTAATTCAGCACAAACTCCGGTGGATGGCTGTAAGCTACCCCCACATTTAGTCTCCTTTCGCTGTTGCCTAAGATATGCTAATCACCTTTTTAGCCTCTAAATGATCTGGCATGACAAGTTAATGCTCAATTACATGGTAGCCTATATCCTAAACATTCTAGAGTACAATTGTATTGATTAACCTTAAAAATGCAGTCTTTGTCTCAATTAACCCATCGACTGGTTGGTTTTCTGCCACTGCATGGCAAGTCGCTCAGCATTCCAAAAAAATCATCAATTTCTTCTTTGACATGAATTACCAAATATGCAACCTCTGGCTCCCAATTTATTTAATGAGAATCTAGACAATTTCCATTCTTAAACCAAATTAATACAGACGTTTGCACCTTTTCTGCACATGGGGTGCAATCCAGCAGCAGATACTTTGCAAAAAATAACTTAGTTAATTGCTGTAATCAGCCGTTTAAAGAGGTGACCGTATGGGCTAGATAGTGAAAACATCCTCATTGCAGGGACTAGGGAAAAGATGGATTTGGTCTTCAAAAGGGGACTAAACATTACATGCTTAAATGTCTTTGAAACAGAGTGGATAGAATAATTTCTTCATTGTCATGATACCATTTGTATTTTATAATTAACACATAGTAGTTTGAATCACAAACACTCCTTTAAGCCTCAGTTATTTCAAAAGTGCACATTCGAAGAATCATATACATGTTGCTTCAATTTTTTAACAGATCAGTGTTCTAAAGTACCTCTTATTGAACTATGTAATATAAAGAATATGAAATGTACTATTCTGTATTCTACAGCTATTTTTTTACTGGAAGGAGGTGCTACACAAAAGCCACAATGTGCCTTTCTATGCTGCATATTGGGTAGGGGTGGGAGAAATTCATTTTTGCGTAGTTATGTGAAATTTAATGAAAATTAAATAAGATTGAGCAAAATAGAAATTCATTTTTTAGCAGTATATTTTATCATGAAATACGTTGAACAGCTGCTCGTGTTCTGTTCATGTGCATTTACGGTAAATACATTTTTACTGCGAATGGAGAGTTATTTACACAAGGTGCCATAATTCACATAATCTTCTGAATTTCACATAACACCAAAATAACAAAATTACATCCAGGACTAATATTCAGTCAACCCTTCCACATAATTTCGTTATCAGAGGAGCACATGAGGGAGACATAAAGAGTGCACTCTTCTAGAGTGTTTATATAAAAAGGGGAAAAAGCATTGGCATAGCCAATAGGTCTCGCTTTTGGCACCCGTGCTTTACTTTTAACATTAAAAGTGAAGCACGGGTGCCACGATTATAGGAAAAGTAAAGAAATAGATGTTTTTTTCTATTTCTTTACTTTTGCTATAATCGCGGCACCTGCGCTTCACTTTTAATGTTAAAATTAAAGCGCTTGCTGTGGTTACAGGGCGCGGGTGGGTGAGCGGTTTTCAGTGAGCGAAGCGCAACTTGGGGGGGGGGGGGTGGAGATCCGAGACTATACTATAGATCGAAGAATGTAATTGCTTGTTTTGTTCTTGGTGTTCTATTCTATCTTTTCAAAAAACACAAAACGAAAATTGTCCTTTGCGTTGTATCTCCATGTAACTCTGTGCGGTAGTGGCTTCTGGGGTCACAGAGCCCTGCCTCTTATGTGCAAATGACAAATAAAATCTGTTGTTAAAAAAAAAAAGTAAAGCGCGGGTACCGCGACTATAGCAAAAGTAAAGAAATAGAAAAAAACATCTATTTCTTTACTTTTCCTATAATCGCGGCACCCGTGCTTAACTTTTAACATTGAAGCGCGGGTGCCGTGATTATAGGAAAAGTAAAGAAATAGATGTTTTTTCTATTTCTTTACTTTTGCTATAATCGTGGCACCCGCGCTTTACTTTTAACGTTAAAAAGTAAAGCGCGGCTGCCGCGATTATAGCAAAAGTAAAGAAATAGAAAAAAACATCTATTTCTTTACTTTTCCTATAATCGCGGCACCAGCGCTTTACTTTTAATGTAATTGAGGCGCGGAGAGAGGCACGCAAAGCGCGCGCCCGCGCACATGCACTCAAGCTCTAGGCCAGCCATTTTTTAAGCCCTTACTAAAAGTCTCGCCAGACCAGCGCATGCGCTGGGTCAGGCGAGACCTAAAAAGTGATGTTCTGGTGGTGATAAGCCCTTGTAAATATGCCCATGCATAACACATTTCAGACTGGAACCTTTGCAATTTCTCAACCTTGGTGCCGGCAAAAAACCATTTGGATTGATTCCAATGGAGAATTGACTGCAATATAGACTGTCAATTGGATGTAAATGAGCATTTCTTCAATCTTGCTGCAGAAAGTCAACAAGAATAATGGACTATACCTGCTCACTGAAAGAGGGTTTACTGTAGCTTTTTTAACAAAGGAACCGCACATGCAGCTGGAGTTCACTCCTACACCACCCTCCACAATACAGGACCAGTGTACTTCAATGACCAACTAACCAACTACAACTCTACCAACCCTCCAGACAGCCATGGTCCACCTCTCTCTCCTTCACATGAATCCCCTGCATCCACAGACGCAAGACAGGAGGGCACGCCTTCTCCTTCATCACCACCAAAAAATGGAACGAACTTCCTCGACACATTAGGACTGCCACTCCACTTCCCATCATCTGAAAGAAACAGAAGACCTGGATGTTCAGCTGGGAGCACCGCTGAGCCTTCGCTCCTCTTCCAGTGCCTGAATAAGGCACATTCTAACAGTGAACAGGGTTGGAGATGTACTCATGTTATGTTATGTTATGTTAATAACACTTCTATAGCGCACAGCTGCCCCAGCCAAGGGGCGTCCCGGCGCTTAGAGAGAGGTCCCAAACACAACACAGCTGTACAAGGGCAGAAGAGCACTGGCAACTCTCTATCCAGGGTGAGAATGGGTAGGCAATACCCCCTAATTTGGAGGGTTTGTAGGCGAGGGTGTTTTTAACGGGGAAAATTGGTTTCCAATGGAGACAATAAATCAGTGTTACCGTGCATTTGTACTACTGGAACGTATTTAAGTATGTATTAAGTTAGACCCGCTACATTTACAAATGTGAAAATGTCTTGGCGTAGGAGGAATTTGAAAATCATAAAGGAATTACTCCTTGGAAATTGCTATTTTCGCATCTTCCCAGGAGTGCTCCTGGAATCCTGTCTTAATGCCAAAATAGTCTCAAATGTAGTTGAAATGTTGTACACCTAAGTGAGCAAATTTCCAACTTTTTAGAAAGCATGGGAATAGCCTGGTGATCACGAAATTTGTTTTACCCTTCACACAATGCATGCTGACAGAAGCTGCTTCAAGGCACACAATCAAATGCTAAAGCTTAATTTATAAGTCACATGTTACTGGGACTGCTCTAGTTCCAGTTTGTTGCTCAACAGTTTTGTTTTTTATAATGATTCAATAAGGGGGGTGCACCTTTAATTGTTCTGTTGAACTGCATTGTCTTCCACAGAAAACAATTTATTTATGCATTTCAGCTCACAAGGTTCTCCCTCTTGTGCGGAAAAACAAATGCCTGGTGCAGGCAACTCCATGGACCATCTGCTCCAAAACCTGCGGCTTTGGGATATCTGTTCGGGTCACCAATGAGAACAATAAATGTAAAATGAGGAAAGAACAAAGGCTGTGCTACGTGCGACCATGTGACCCCAGTACTTTCAAACATGTAAAGGTAAATGATTAAAATGACCGTCTATGTTGGGCTACAAGAGTGCCCGTGGCATTTAGCCAGTTAAATGCATCCTTCTGTCGTAGGATGCCCTAGGCATTTTTTAAAAGCATGCAAAGAGGGCTGTGGTCTGCACTACTTAACTGTTTTCCTGTATATTCCCCTTTAATGTGAATTCACTCAGTGGCAACTATAATATCTGTAACTACTGTTTGTGTGGAAAACATACGCGAGGTTGCAGTTCGCGCTTCTTGTCCCTGGTGCCTTCCACGTGACCCCGAGCGTTCCTATTCAATTGCCGAACGTTTGTTTTTAGGTCTCGTGAGCCAAAGGCTCGAAGAGACATTTTATATGTGGGATTTTCAAAGTGCTACCCAGTCTTTTGGCTGGCCTAAACCTTGAGTGCACGAGATCACATGCACGTGCACAGCTGCTCCTCTGCTCCTCTGCTCCTCTGCTCATTGCATTCCCCCCTCCCTTCTCACCCAGCCCTTTGATGCTCTGCTCGATTACTTTCCCTTTCGCCGCTTTGACCCTTGCATTCCCCCCTCCCTTCTCACCCAGCCCTTTGATGCTCTGCTCGCATCTCCCTCCTCCCTGGGCGTGAAGGGAGACAGAGCCATCCTGCTTGATTGCCGTGTCTGCGATCACTTTAATGAAATGCAGCGCTCGCTCCCCTGCTTTCACTAGGCCCGTTTGGCTTCCTCGCGTGTAGATTTTATAAAAGCTTCCTCCTCCCCCTTGTTAACTATGTGAGTTGTTCTTAAGCACCGTTTTCCAATGAAGCTCTTTAATTGGCGGTTAAGACACATGCAGGGATTTTGATGGCTAACTTGCATGAGAATGCATATTTTTCTGCAAGAGATATCAATAATTCGTGTCAAAGTGTGTTATACGATTTTTTCAATGGACAGGGTCAGGCACTAAAACTGTTTCTCTTAGTCCACCGGCTTGCGATAGTTACAAAATGTACATTTTTTTCAGCTTCTGTGTGAACAGGTACATACATGGTAGAGGTAAATATAGTGCCAAATTTGCACACACAAAAATATGAGCGCTAGGGTATCAGTAAGATTGTCACTGTAGTTTGCACCACCCACTGCCCCTGTCAGTGCTGTCAAATACCAGTATCCGTCTCCTGGACACGCTAGTCTTTTAGTGTATATTAAATTGATAAACTAATGTGTTCTGCTAAATATAGGCAGGCACCGCCACAATGTGGTGGGCTGTTATACAAAAAGGCCGGTGTTAAGAATTACATGCTGGTGCCAAACACCAGCATAAATTAAGCACTGGGTATATATGTCATTCCTTTTTAGCCACCGGTGGATTTGGAGCTATCCAAGCGGCGAACTGCTCAGGTGCAGGTCTTGCATTGACTTCCCGGAGGGTCGGAAGCCCCCTACCAACAATTGACAAGTGGAGTGTTTTTTATCGGCATGTTAAACAAATGGGAATGGTGTTCTAGGGAGAACTGCGAGAGCAATAATTGGGCATTATAAACACCAGTCTGTGAGGAGCAGTGGGCTGAAATCGGAGATTACTTTTTCTAGGTCATGTACTCTAATGCGGAGGTCACTACCACAGGGGTGAAGACCAAATGGATGTCACAGAAGTTAAGTCATGGCGTTCTTGTTTCCTACTAACAGAGGAAGAAAAACCTACAGTAACAACCGTTGGCAAAGTCAATTGTTCTGACTTTACAGTGCCAAAGTTTGCAAAGATATATCATATATTGGATTCTGTTTGCATGTATTGCATGAATAAATGCTGTTTAGGACGTTAAAGTTAGATTTATTGGCTTTTCTAATGCCAAGGGAAAGAAAGAAGCAGAAAAGAGCATGAATATAGGAAAGGAAGAATTGCATCGGACCAACAGTGTGATGATTCAGGCTAGTTTTCAAATGTAAAATGGTCTCTCATGCGTTCCAATGGAAGCACTTCCCGGAAAAGCTGAATGACACACCAAACATCCAATGGCATGAGCCAACACAGAAATATTCCTCTGGTTGGAGGCAAACCCACACACATTTACGATACCGATAATTCCAGCAGCAGCTGCACTGTCAAGCCAGACCTAATAAACGAGTTAGGAGATATAGAATAGCTAGTGCATAATTCTTACTCGTGAGTAGAAAGCATATAATACAGTAGACCGACATTTCAACAATGAAATGAGATAAGCATGGAGTAAGACTTCAACATTAATAAGCATGAAATTAGTCATTCTAGATACAATGTAAATCGTTTGATGCAATTAGTTCTGAAAACTACGAGTAGCTCTTGACTTTGATATAGTCTGTCTGAGTGAGTGATACAGTATCAGCTAGTTTATCCAATAGCTGACAGATAGAGGGGCATCGGAGACACCATTGCAAAGAGGAGGGAGAGACCCGCCCAATTCATGAAAAATTGCATCTTTTTCTTTGTCAGATCTCAGCCTAGTATAATCACATCATGCTACTAGCACACATTTATTTTATTGTATCAAATTTCCTGCAGCCGAATACAGACAGAAGAGCATTCAGCAAACATGTGGGCCATATCCGCCTACTCTTCACAACAGCAGGGGAATACCGAAGATGGCCAAAGCTTACGCTTGAGCAATGAAGAGTTTACTATATCTGAAGATGGAGACTGAATGGATTGATAATACTATAATTCTGAGGTGTAGTGTTTTGCTGTTAGAAGTGGGAAAGACTTATCTTACAGGAAGGGATTTGTACCCCTGTAATGTATTATAGACAGAACCATATTTATTAAGAGGGTCACGCCAAAAAACTTTGTTTATGGTCCCTAGGGACACAACATGAGTGCAGAGCCTCCATCTAGCACCAACAATACAGATAAGGCATTCATTTGCTTTTTCCAACTAACAATATACTTTTTCAGTTACAGGGAAATTTGCTCACCCTATCAAAAACCTTCTAAATCATCCTCCTCCTCATAATATTGTTTACAACACTTTCAGCAACAAATGTAAGGGATCTAAATATACCCTAAAGATGTTTTATGATTCATTATAACATTTTACATTGGCAGGGATTCTGCTTTCAGTTTTCACAAGTGTTTAGATATCTGGCCCATGTTCTTGAGTACACTGGTAAAAACATATTTTGATTTTCTATCCTCCACTGATTTACAACCAGTAGTTAGAGTTTGGTAGAAGCTGGAAAGGGTGGCAGACGAGAATCTTCAGAGGGAAGAATAAATAATTTTGTGTTTCACTTATCCACCATACAAATAAAACATCACATACCTTCAGGTATTTCTAGTTCATACCATGGCTTAGATTTGGTTAGACTTTGTGCCAGTTATAGCGTGATGCAAAGCAACACCAGCGACATATGCTATTTACTCTTCGGCCAAAAAGGTGTTTTGCACTGGTAAGGTGAATCTTTTCACAGTTCAAAAATCACCTCGTCCACATAGCACCATAGGGGCCTATTTGGGCAAAACAATGCAAACACCCATTGGTTTAATGCAAAGATCAACCTACTAAGATAGCTGACTGGGCTTTGCATGAAAAACGAACGCCTACTTGAAGGAGGTGCAAGTGTGATCATTTTCCAAAACACAGCCCACTTTCAATCTAGGCCTCTGTCTTCCAACAGATTTTCCACCTGATAATACTTCACCTTATGAATAGCCTTTCAGTGCCTGAAATGTTACCCTCATCAATAGCTCTCCAACTCCACCAGGTGGCGCCACAAGACTCCATGCGCAGCTTCATTCACCCTTATGTGGAAACATAAGGTTATATATGACACCGGCTTGTGCACTGGCATCAGTTACTTGTACATTTTCTGTGACCAATTGAGGCACATAAAAGGACACAAGAAAGTATGCAAAACCTAAGTAGAACCTAAAGTTTAAATAATTTGTATTTTTACACCTGGAAATACAATTGATTAAACAAAATGTTTTTTATAATTCAGTACATATATCTTGATTATTATCTTTTGTTCTTTTTAGATATGTATTAGTAAAATATAGAAATTATCAACAAAGGTATTGGGATGCACACCATTTTTCTATTCATAGTTCATCCATGTTTGTCCTCAATCATCGTCCAAGGGTGCGTGTTCACTGGGCTACTGCCTTGCCCTAGGTGGCAAATGGAAACTAAACTCTGTAGTAAGGGGCAGCATTTTGGCCCCATCCCAGTCGCACAGCTAAATGTATATATACAACTTTTCTGTATATACTGTGATCCATTATATTCCTTGTACTCCATACTTTTCGCCGCTTTTCACTACATCAATCACATTTATTCCACATGTCGGGTATCATGCTATTTTCCAAGCTTCTCGTGCCCATGAGTTTAGTAAAATATAGGACATTTGTTCCCCCTAACAAAAAAAGAGGCTTTTAGGCTCTATTATGCGGAGTAGTGTAAAATAGCAGGTCGGTAGGATTGAACAGTCCAATAGGGTTTGAGTACCTGTAGGGCCACGGATACAGGATATTTAGGCTTTTGAGGAATTAATACAGGTTTGAAAACAGCTACAGAACAGCAGATAACAAACTTTTTATTATGCATGGTACTAACTGAACAGGGAAGGAAAGAAATGAAAATATGGGAGGAAATAGTACAGATACAAATACTGTTATGGAAGATAAGTAACTTATGCTTCTGATACACACTTTTTCCCAGAGATTCCTTACCTTATTAATAATCCCAAAGCAATACCACTTGTCCCGGTGGTGGTACCCAGCATCCAAAAGAAGTCATGTATTAGAACCCTGAATGTTCTGCACAGATATGAAGAGAGAACCAAGAGTTCGCCCAGTAGATATCAGTACGTCACTATTAAGTGCAGGAAAAGGCATCACCCCTTGTGGAGTGTAGATTCATGCCAGCAGGAGGATCTTCTTGGCTAAGGTGGTGTAACAGATATTTATACTGAGGCTGACCCAACATGAAATCATTGATTAGAATTAATCACTGGTTAATAATATTTCATAAATACAGAAAAACAGCTTGCGGACGCCCTACTCACCAGAATTAAGAACAGTGAGGACACATTAAACACCCAAATAAAGATCACAGTTTTTAAGAAGAAACTGGAAGAAATTAATAAAGAGATTGGTGAATACAAGGATTACCTTATGCAGAGCAAGATCAGTAACCTACAGAGAGACCTAAAAAATAATTTGCATGAGAGAGTATATCCGTATATTAAAGATGATTATAAGAAACAACCAGACTCAGAAGCAGGATCATCAAATAGGAGTGACTCAGGCTCATCCTACTCAGATCAAGAAGGTTGGTCCAGCGACAACTTATCTAAGAGCTGGTGAGGAAAACAAAGGTGCAGAAGAGGCATGGGGTACAAGCCCACATACCCTCCATTACAGATGTTTGCCTGGCCAGGACAATATGGCCCCCAACAATATCAAGGACCCCACTCAATTTCACAACATGCCATATTTCCAACCCAACCAGAACCAGCAGTATTTTTTAGGATGGGGTGGCAGATGAAACGGCAAACAAATTCAATAGTACGACACATTGAGAGAAGGGATGAATATGAGGAGCCAGATGAGGGACCAAAAAGCAGGACCGAGCTCTCTGTAGACCTAGTGGTCAACCTTACGGATGAAGCACTGACACCCGATGAACTGGCATTCCTCAATAAAGGACTCGTTATGTCCCCCATATCCTATCCTAACGAGACTCCCGTGGCGGATGCCTGACGGAGTGAGCTATACTCAAGGAGCTTTTTAGTAAATTGTTTTTTGCACTTCTTTGCGCGCTGTTTTTAAACTGTATTTAAATTGTATTGCACTGTGTCTTACACTCGTGCCACTGTTGGGAATTGCTCACTGCTATTCTCTCCTGAGGCGAAAAGCCGGGAGATCTCTCGCTGTACTCTATTATTCTTTCGTGTGGGGGACTCGGCTTCTCACCTTTTGGGGGCAGTTGTGTACCTCGCTGCAAATCTTGTGGCCGCGCCGCTCTTCCCCTGCCACCTCTCTGCCGTGCTTTTCTGGGCGCCCCCCTCTCAGCCGATTTGGAGCGGAGGGATAGACGGGGTGGCTGCGCACTAGTACGGCGGCCATCTTGGGTGTGGCAGGCCTGCTAGTCGGCGGACTAGGCTTGCTGCCTCACTGGCGGGAAGTATAAAGTTAGCTTCCTTTTTGGGCTCCGGTCAGACCTATCCTAACGAGACTCCCGTGGCAGATGCCGGACGGAGTGAGCTATACTCAAGGAGCTTTTTAGTAAATTGTTTTTTGCACTTCTTTGCGCGCTGTTTTTAAACTGTATTTAAATTGTATTGCACTGTGTCTTACACTCATGCCACTGTTGGGAATTGCTCACTGCTATTCTCTCCTGAGGCGAAAAGCCGGGAGATCTCTCGCTGTACTCTATTATTCTTTCGTGTGGGGGACTCGGCTTCTCACCTTTTGGGGGCAGTTGTGTACCTCGCTGCAACTCTTGTGGCCGCGCCGCTCTTCCCCTGCCACCTCCCTGCCGTGCTTTTCTGGGCGCCACCCTCTCAGCCGATTTGGAGCAGAGGGATAGACGGGGAGGCTGCGCACTAGTACGGCGGCCATCTTAGGTGAGGCAGGCCTGCTAGTCGGCGGACTAGGCTTGCTGCCTCACGGGCGGGAAGTATAAAGTTAGACGGGGATGGCTCCACGCAGCGGACGCGAGCAGCGGATGCGCCTTTCCCACGCCAAAGGAGCGCCTAAGGAAAGCCCGTCTGCGCCCGTCAGCGTCCCGGAAGCGGACGGATGCGGACGGGTTGGCGACCTTCGGACGCTGCACCAGGGAGGAATCCAAGGTTACTCTGCTGCACAACTCTTGGGCTTAAGACCGTTAATTAATAGAGGCTGCATCATCCATGACCAATTATTTCAGGGTAACTTCCTTAGCACTGGCTGTGGGTGGACATTAAAGGAAGTGCGGACTGAGATGGGCTCCGCGGTGTCTGGGCACCACGTCATTTCGACGGTGGAGCGGGGTCCCTCTGAAAGCTATTTCAGCTGCGCCCTTCTAAACACTCGGTCTGCGTGCAAACATGCTCAGGATCTGTTTAATTTTCTATCTGATTCTAATCCCGCCTGCCTTTTCCTGACGGAAAACTGGCTTGGCGAAGCATCAAGCCCAGATGTAGCGAATGCCCTGCCCTCTAACTATTTTATGCAGCGGAAAGACCGACGCATAGGCAAAGGAGGGGGAGTGGCTCTGGTGATAGAGAGACGCTATGAGTGCTCCATCGTACCTACAGAAGACATTTCTGGGGCAGAAGCATTGGGTTTCTGTCTGACACTTTCACCCGCTCAATCCTGTGCAGGTCTGCTGGTCTACAGACCCCCAGGTCCTATTGGATCGTTTCACGAGGAGCTGGACTCAGTGATTTCGGCAATGAGTGTACAATTTAAGCACTTTATTCTCCTGGGCGACTTTAACATTCACTTTGATATAGCGGATGCTGCGGATACCATCAAAGTTTTAGACATCGCTACTCCACTGGGCTTGTCACCCTACGTAGTGTCTCCTACTCACAACAAGGGGCATATATTGGACCAGATTTTCTCTACCGTGCCTATTGCAGTGGCGCCCCCCTTTCCCGTGTTATGGTCTGACCACCTACTGGTGATTTTTCATATCCAGTTTAAAACCACTGTGACGATGAGAGGCAATGGGTGTCAACCCCGGATGTCGCGTGCTCTCCATCGAGTAACACCGGATTTGATTGATCAGTATCTGCTAACTCACCCCTGCTCCTCGACGGGTGACTTAGAGGAGGACCTAGTCCGCTTTCAAGCGTGGCTCATGCAGTGTTTGGGGGATTTGGTTCCGCCTGGGTGGACTTCTAAGAAACCTACACGAGCGTCAGCCCCATGGTTCACGCCTGCGCTCAATTCCAGTCGACGGCTCTGTAAGAAGGCCGAAAGAGCATGGCAAGCAAACTATCTTGAACCACTGAGAGAGGCCTATAGGTGCTGTACTAAGGCCTATCACAAAGAAATCTATATGGCTAAGAAAGCCTACTTTGCTCGAAGGATTGAGGAGGCCACTAACACCAGCAAAGAAATCTTCTTGATTGTGAAGGAATTTACATCACCAGCCTCCGTCACTCCGAAGTGCTCTTTTTCGGAACCTTGGGTTACGCAACTGGCAAGCTTTTTTGCTAACAAGATCAAAAGCATCCAGGCAACTTTTCCAGCTGTTGTGTTAGGGGGAGTGTCTAATCCAGAACCCCTTTCCGTTGTGTCTAACTCGGGACAGCCCAGTTTGTCGATTTTTCCACCTATTGATCCTCAAGTCTCACTGGATTTTCTTTCTAAAATTAGATCTGGCTCTCCGCTGGACCCCTGTCCCGCTAAGTTTCTAGCCAAAGTGGCTCATTTCATTAACCCCATTGTTAATCCGATCTTAAATCGCTCATTGGAGACAGGGATAGTGCCGCTTGCCTGGAAACTGGCGCTGGTTCTTCCTCTTTTGAAGAAACCCTCTCTGGACCCTGCCATCCATGCTAATTACCGGCCTATCTCTCTGCTCCCGGCCCTGGCTAAGGTGGTAGAAAAGCATGTACAGTCCGTTCTCTCTGACTTTGTTGAGTCACACGGTGTCCTGCATTATACCCAATCCGGTTTCTGTGCGAATATGAGCATGGAAACGGCACTGCTGGAGGTGGCGGAGGCCATTAAGGAGGTCCAGGACTCAGGAGGGAAGGCACTGCTGGTGTTGCTTGATCTCTCGGCGGCGTTTGACACCGTTCCACACGATCGGCTACTGGCCAGACTCGTGGAGATTGGCGTCGGGGGAATGGTGTTCAGATGGTTTAAGTCCTTTCTTTCCAACCGGCAACAGACAGTCTGGGCTCCTCCGTACTCGGCGGCAGTGCCGCCCCTGGAGGAGGGAGTACCACAAGGGTCGATATTAAGCCCCACTCTTTTCAACATATATATGTCCCCTTTGGCGGCGCTGGCTGAGTCTTTTGGAGCCCAGATTGTCTCATACGCTGATGACACTCAGCTTCTTTTCACATGTGGAAAGAATATGGACTTGCACGGAGACCGCATTAAAAGTTGTCTGGGTGAGGTTTTTGCCTGGTTTCAATGTAACCAGTTGAAATGCAACTCGGACAAATCCGAGGTTATTTTTTTTGGCTGTCCTCCGAATCCCTGTTGGAAGTCCTGGTGGCCGGCGGACATGTTTCCTCCTTCCGCTGTGGCCTCGGTGGCTAGGAATCTTGGTGTTAGGATGGACAATTGTCTTACTCTTAAACCACAGATTATGAGCCTGGTAGGTCAGTGTTTTGGGATACTGAAAATGCTTAGGAAATTCCTTCCTTTCCTATCCATTTCCCATAGGAAAATTACGGTGCAGGCTATGATAGGTTCAAGGCTGGACTATGCTAATATTCTCTACCTGGGTCTTCCGAAGTTCCTTCTGTCACGCTTGCAGGTAGTGCAGAACTCGGCCGCACGGGCAATCTTTGGCCTTGGCCATCGCTCCCATGCGGCGGGACTGTTGGAGTCCCTTCACTGGTTGCCAATTCAGAAACGCATTGAATTCAAGGCTCTCACCATGGCGTTTAAGGCACTTCATGGCACAGGTCCCCTCTATTTGAGGAAGAGAATTGGTTTTCATTTGCCTTCTAGAGCCTTGCGTTCGGCGTCATTGTCTTTGACCACGGTCCCGACAATTAGGCGTGCCCGGATCGGTGGGCGGGCTTTTAAATATCTTGCACCCCGGGCCTGGAATGCCCTCCCGTTGTCCTTAAGGAAGTGCGAGAGCTTACTGTCATTTAGAAAGGAGCTCAAAACGTGGCTGTTCGGCCATTAAGTCCCTTCTTTCTCGCCGGGGCTCTGCTGGTATGGGTCTGATAGCGCCGGGACACTCTGCTTGAGTAGCTGAGCGCTCAATAAAACACCTGATAACATAACATAACATATCCCAGATTGAAAAATTTAAGAGAAGATGCGTATTGAATGAATTCTTCAGAAAAATCCGAGTCAGAACCTATTTTGAGGGCAACCCCCTTTACAGAGGCAGACACTGGTTTTACCACTATGCAGAGGAAATCCAACTTTAACCCTCCATCATCTATGATGCCACCAGAAGTAACCGCATTTGAGGATGCGGTCGTAAATGAGGTGGAACAATTACAACCTAGGAGAGACGTCTTCTATAACCTCAACAGAAGGCAACAGGAGGCGTTAAGTAGGGGTGGGCGGAATTTGCGAAATTAACTTTCGCAAATTATCGCGAAAATGTTTAAAATTATCGCAAACAAGCGGAAATATCGCGAAGATGCAGAAGTTTTTTTCCAGCATGTTCGCGAGATTTTCTGCATGGTTGCGGGTCGCCAACTTACCCATGTGGTTGCTTGCGGGCGCGGCCATCTTGTTTTGAGTTGTCTCGCGGTGCATGATCGCGAGAAGAAAGACGTGATCGCGCGACGCATGACGTCACTGCGGGCGCGAACTGTCGCGAGACAGCGCAAATGGCTGAACGCGACCGGATCAAGAAAACTTGTCGGCGAACGCAGGGATTCAGGTAAGGCGATCGCGCGAGAATGTATTATTTTACAGCGCGAGCAAGAAACAAATTATCGCCAAGCTGCGGAAACCGGAAATTTTGACATTTTCGCGCTCTCCGCGGAACGCGAAAATGTCAAATTATCGCAATTTCCGCGAACGGAACAAAATTTTCGCCCAGGCCTAGCGTTAAGATAATTGAGTGGAAGAACGAACCTTGTGATAAACCAGCAGATAAAAGTGGAGCAACCATTATCCAAGACCAGAAAAGCTACAGGGAAGCCTACCTGGCCTTACTTTCAGATACACAAAACTATACTAAACCTCAAAGGGATCCTACAATACGTCTGCAAAAAAAGATTGCGAAAATCACGGAAGAAGCATTGGAGAGAGGTTGGATATCAAAGAAGGAAAAGGAATTCCTCAACACAGCTGAATCCAGAACACCACAGTACTACACCATTCCAAAGATCCATAAGAGCATAACCCCACCTCCAGGCAGACCCATTGTGTCTGGGATAGGATTGGTTCTAGAACCTCTTTCCTAGTACACGGATTGGTTCCTACGCCCATTGGTCACACAGATTAAATCCTATGTGAAAGACACGAAACATCTAATTAACATCCTGACAGATAATGATTATGACCCTACACAAGAGAGGATGCTATGCTTTGATGTAGAGGCTCTGTACACAAGCATTCTCCAAGAGGAGAGCCTACGCGTCATTGAAAACATATTCCGTACACATGAGTGGCCATGGCATGCACCCATAGACTGGATCGTGACATTGATGCATATAGCCTTGACTGAGTGATTGTTTCAGATTTGAGGACCAACTCTATTTACAGAAACATGGGACTTCCATGGACAGCACTTTTGCCCCAAGTATTGCATGCCTGTACATGAGCCAGCTGGAGGAAGAACATATCTGGACCAACAATCCCTTCACCAATGAAATTCGTATCTGGCGGAGATATATAGATGATATCCTGTTAATATGGCATTGTGATGAGAAAAGCACTGAGACATTCGGCGAATGGATAAACCAACTAAACCCATTCCTGCGCTTCGCCATGACGACTCATGATACAAAGGTATCATTCCTTGATGTAAACATCATAGCCAGAGATGTAAAACTGGAGAGCACTCTTTACACTAAACCCACAGACCAAAATAGCCTGCTTCACTTTAACACAACACACCCACAATCCCTGAGAGAAAATCTTCCAGTGAGACAGTTCTTAAGGATCTGTAGAAACTGCTCAGACCTGGACAGCTACAAGGAGGAAGCAGACAAACTCACCAAGAGACTACAGGAAAAGGCACATCCCAAAAGGATTATCGAACGAGCGTGGAAATGATCTCATAATACTTCACGCTCTGCCTTACTTGAAATTAATCTGAAAAAAAGAAACCAACTCACTGATATGTGTTACCACTTATAACTCATCATCAAACATCATAAAGAAGATAATAAATAAGAAGTGGCACATCTTGATCTCAAACCAACTGGAGTTTGAGAAACCTCTTTTTTCTTTTAAATGTAACAAGAGTATCAGGGATGCATTGGTCCACACTGGTTGCTGGAAAAACCGACAAGACACAAAAATGACCCTCTGGAACAAACCACAAGTGAGGGGACATTATCCACTAATAACATCTTTTTTGAAAGGAGTATGAGATGGTTTGAATTCCGTCAGATGACAATGTCAGCCGGTAGACCTGGACCACCAATAGTGCCCGTGATTTGGAAATAAATACATTACTCGACACTGTCTATTAGTACATTTGCACCATGAGTAATGTCCTCTATTGGCAATATGGTATACTGTACCCCGCCAATACTCTTATGTACAGTACAGCAAGTGATGGAGCACTGGACACTAACAGCACTATCTGATATCCCATACCAACCAACTATATGCCCGTGTCTCATTTTGTGTACATTTGTGTATTTTTGTATGTTCTGCTTCTTTTGTAGCAAAAGTCATAAAGAGAATCAGCAGTAATATACGGCGTCATCAGATATGCCTACTACAAAGGTTTAAAGAAAAACCTTTTAGGACTGCATGCCCCATGCAACCATGGGAGTTTGTAGTCCTTGTCTACTGGTCACACGAAAACAGCCGCTGCAACAGTGTCATATCTTTTCAAACAACAAGAGGACCCAAGTAAAGACAGCCAGGGACCTCGGGAATCAATTATTTTGTGCTACAATGGTCCCTAGGGAGGTAGGGATAGAAAGTAACAAATGAATACAGACCCAATCAGTGCTCTATTGGTTAACTTATCCAGCCGGACAGAGGTTCAATATTTAATTTATCAGCAAGTTTTCTGGATATAAACAAACACAAATACTGAAAAGTGGGACACAAGCCTGCATCCTACTAAACAAACATACAAACATAAAATAGGGAGAACATTTAAGCGAGGCTCAGGCAACGCTTACGGTTTGTTTTGATAAGTAGTATGAATTTTAAGAAACAAATCGCAAGTAACGTCTCTACACAGTTAATAATGACATCACATTTAGTGCATGAGGCCTTTTAAGGTGTCGACGACGTTTCGATCCAAGTGAGCAATGCGTGGATCATCTTCAGGACATTATATTAGCATGCTTGTATATAAGTGCCTAAGATAACTGTAAATTAGACATAGGCCAAGAGAAGGGAGGAAGAAGACATAAGGAGAAAATTAGGGGGGTGTATATCATAGTTATACAGGCTCCAGAGAACACAAACTAGTCTGAACAAAAAAGTTTTGCTTCAAAGAATTATCAAGACGCATTGGTAAAAAACAGTGGTAATAATGAATCACGTGGCGCAGTGAGAAGGAGTAAGTGACTGAGTGAGATAATAAGTCTTGGATTTAGCGTGACTGCATACATTTAATGCTTGGTCAAAACAATAGTGGCATGTCGATAAGGTATCAATACATTCAGCAGTATGAGCTTTTATGGTAGTAAACTAGCATTTTAATAAACAAGAAAATTGCGGCTCAGTGGATACGTGGAGGAGAAAAAGAGAGAAAATGATCAAGAATGTCGCAGTGAGTGAGAAGAAAGGTTCTGTTTCGGGTATTAAACCATATTTAAGCATAAAAACACGGCGCAGTGACTGGGTAATTTAAAAAGGACAAGAGGATGCTGTAGTGAAAAGGTAGGAACTCTAGAATGACCGCCGTGCTTGGCAGACAAGGGAATGTAGCAGCAAGAGGATAGGGGCTCAGAGATAACCGCCTTGCGAAGCGGACGGGGTTGCCGTGGTAGAGGATGAAAGAAGATAGGCACAGAAAGATCCTTACTTGGGGGAGTCCGAAGGGCCTGCATGAGACTGTGGGTGTGACAACACCGGATGCTGGAACGTCCGGGCTCGGTAGGGGCTCCTACGGGAGTGGGGGAGTAGCCAGAATCAGCGCCAGTGAAGAAGCGGGAGTGCGAGGAAGAAAGTGTGTGCGATGATGCTTACTGGCCGTCGCAGATATGCGGTACTGGCAGGTCGAGGATCAAGGGGCACTTCAGGAGGGGCTGCGTGTAATAAGACTTCGCGATGGCAGCGAGATGGCTTGAAAGCAATGAGGGTGTTAGTTTGTACTGGAGAGAGGTCATGTAGTGTGGCGGATGCACAGGACAGGGACTCACCTCAAGTAAAGAAATTGGAGGGATTCACGGGAGTGGAGCCACAGGCGTGTGCTCGGACGGCGTAATGACCTGGAAGGAACTGACAAGGGGTCAATTCGGCGGACAGCAACTGGGAATTGAGGAGCTAAAAGAGTGCTGTGGAGGCGTGCTTACCAATAGTCGATGAATGCGCCGTGCTGCTCAGGGGGTCAGCATCCGGGATAGCGGAGGGAAAGGTGAACTAAGGCTTTGCTTCAAGTAGTGAGAGAAGTGCCCTGATAGGTCGGTAGAGTCATGTGATGGAAGTTTATCAGAAAGTGAAGAAGGGCCTGGAAGATGGAAACGGTGGCCATATTGGAGTGGGGTGAGTTCCATCGAGTGAGTGTAGGAAGACTTGAATTGAGTGCGATGAAGAAAGGGTGAAGGCGGGTGGGAGGACAGAAAAGAAGAATGGGTGACATAATTCCGTGACAAAGTAATAATGGCTAAAAACTTTTTCAACAAAATTGTAGGCTAAAAAACCTATGAAACAGAATTACATGGAAAAATCTGCGAGGGGGCAGACCAAGTTCAGTCCTTGAATTTAGATAAGACTGGTCCAGTCCTCAAGGCGATTCAACCCTGTATGTAAACTGTTGGTTTTCAAGATTCGCTTGAGTTCTTCTTTGTTTAGAAGTTTGCCAATGTCACCTCCCCTTGGCGGGAGTTTGACCACAGTTATAATAGTCCAGCGAATATCATCCTCGGAATGGCCATTTTCAGTGTAATGTTCAACCATAGGTGCATTGGGTGTCTTTCATCATATTCTGCTCCGCTGTTGGCAGATGCGAATGCGTGTTTTTTGGGTAGTCTGTCCGATATAGATTCTGTTGCAAGGACAAAGGATCGCATATACAACATTGCATGTGTTACACTTGTTAAATGTTTTTAATTCACAACGGATATTCTCAAAACAAAACTCTTTGCCTTCAATTGTAAAATCACATGCAGTACAATTTACACATTTCGCGTGTCCTGTGAGGGGTTGGAGCCCCCAGTGATCATTTAGGGTACTGGGAGGTTTTTTTGATGGGTAAGGATGCACAGACCAGGTGATCTTTGATATTTTTGCTTTTCCTAAATGCAAACATAGGGCATTCTAGATTCAGCGTGCCCGCATTTAGTACATCCCAGTTTTTTAGAATGGATTTACGTACAGGGTTAGAGACTGGGGAGAAGGTAGTGACACAGACCAAACGATTTTGGCATGGTCTTGTTTTGGTTTCAAGCAGGACCTCACGTGGGCAGTACCAAGCATGTTTCATTGCCTTACGGGCCAATCTCCGGGTATAACCTCTTCTGCTAAGTTTGTTGCGTAGTAGCTTTGCCTCGTGGAAGTAATCCTCCTTTAAGGAGCAATTCCTTCTAATTCGTAGGAACTGGGAATACGGTAGTGAGTCACGTAACGTCTTGGGGTGATGGCTGTCATACCGTAATAGGTTGTTGCGTTCTGTGGGTTTGCGGAATAGACTGGTGATGAGTACACCCTCTCTATGTGTGATGTTAAGGTCAAGGAATGGGATTTATTGTTTATCCCGTGTCAATGTGAATTTTAAGCCGCCACAATTGTTATTAAGCCAGTGTAGGAAAGGCTCTAGGGTTTGTTCAGTGCCCTGCCAAATCATGAAAATGTCGTCTATATACCTCTTCCACTGTTTAATACCAGTATGGAAGGGGTTGGTGGCAGACAGAATGTGCTTCACCACCAAGGAGTCCATATACAGTATAGCTAGATTTGGGGCAAAAACAAAAGACTGTTTACCACCTAAGGAGAGTAGTGCCCCATATAATATACATAAACAGGGTGGGATACTTTTTCGTTTGGCTAGTACTAAATAGGAGGGCGTATCCCTCCATCACCTCTTCCAAAAAGCGGAAGCACCTCTCCACCCTTCTGACTTGAAGTAAGGTTTCCCCCACCCCTCTCTAGGTCAAGACTTATCAGAATGTACATGAATGCCAGCAGGAGGATCTTTCTAGGGTTAAGTGGTGTAACAGATCTTTATACCGAGGCTGACCTAACATGATATAATTTTGTGACTGCCTTCTCTTTATTGGATCTGGCAAAGTTGACAAACAGCTGCTTGTCCACTCTGTTGAGTCGTGTGTGGTCAATATAATAAAAGAAAACAGCCCATCTGGGTTCAGGAGGAAAGAACGATTGAAGAGGAATGGACTGATACATAGGAAAGACCGATTAAACCATTGGCCAAATAGATGAGCACGTTGAAAACACCATATTGTCTGGTTAAAAACAGTATATGATGGATGGGACTGCAGACTGTGTAAATCGGCAACTGTGTTAGGGTAGCGATTGCCCCCAAGCATACAGTCTCCAAAGAAAGTAAATGAACTGAGCAAATATGTAAGGGTCCAATAGCGAAGTCATAACGAAGGTTAGCACCAAATTCAAATACCTCAGCAGAACATTGACAGGCTTTAGAAGAAACCTGTATAACATACTCTCTGTAAAAAGAAACGACTAAATAAATCTGAAATAAGGCTTAGCCAGAGAAGTACCTGAAGGTAGACAACACAGCCAAATACTCTTTCACAGAGGAGACTTCCAAGTACTGTTTGGCAAGAGAAAGCTCAAAGTACAGAACATTGGAGAAACAAGACTCAGAAGGGTTCAAACCCTCTGACTCGTACCATGGAATAATTTTGGACCAGGAGCTCCTATAGATCAATGTTATACCAGGTTTCTGGGTAGCCAGTGTAACATTTGCCACCTCCAGTAACCTCAAATTGGCAATGCTCATACTCCACATACACAGCTGAAGCACCTGAGGATTGGGAGAGGGGGCATGACCATTCTGCTGTGAAAGTAGGTGTACCCTGAGCAGCATTAGACGAGAGGGATGTATTCTGAGTTCCAAGAGATTTAGCATACCACATCCTTCTCATCCAATGTGATGGGATAAGGATAAGACAAACTCAGTGATATGGATTTTGTGCTCACTATGCAACTGGCACCAAGCTACTCCTGATTGATGAGCCCAATCAGGAAAAAACATTCTTGAGTTGCTTGTATTACAGTTCAGGGAGGACTTAGCCTGGCAGTTCAGGATGGACTGTTCCTATTGGAGCAGGGTCAAGACTGATTTTCATATGACTGGGCCCAAACTGAGGTGACCTGGGAGGCAAAAGAACAATGGGTTTGAATGGTACCCTAAGTGATTGCCGGTGGTTAACCAAATTGCAAGCATTTCTCCCATCACCTTTTACGTGATTGGTGTAATTCTCTAAGTGGTGGGCATGCCCAGACATGGATCCCATGCTCAATGTACCACTGGAACCAAGTTGCTCCTTACTGATGAGTCCCAGTCAGGGAAAAATTGGTTTGTTGGTTGCTGTATACCAGGTAAGGGAGGTCCTGGCCTGGAAGTTCATGTTTGCCTACATGTGTAGCCTTATTACTACAGCTTTTGAACCTGCAGGCAAACCTGTCAAAATAACCCTTTTTTCATGGAAGGGAACCACACTTTTCAATAATAAATAACTCACCCCTTATACTCCAAAAGTTATTTTCATTGTAAAAGCGAAAGTTCAGAACAAAATCATAACCCTGCTATCTTTGGTTTGGGACAAGCTACTGAAATGATTCAACCACTATATTTATGTTTATTTGAAAGCCAATTTACTGGTCAAGTCCGATTTTAATAACTATTTCAGAAAAATAACTTTTAAAAAGTTAGAGTTTCTCTGCCTGAATCTCCAGCAGGATAATTAGCATTAGCCTGCCAGCAGATGGCCCCTATTAGTGGTTCCCCAAAAATAGAAATCTTGCCCAAGTGAAGGGGGGGAAATTATTTGCCCAAACAAGTGGACTTTGGTGGCCATGACATTTGAATTTTCACACTCAGACCTTTTCCTGCCAAAAAAACAGATTCTGCAGGACCTCGTCCATAGTGTATCCAACTTGCTGAAAACAAGTTGCCTCACTGTAGGATTTCAACTTCCATTTCAGAGACTAAGTCGGAAGATAAAATCTTAAAGATGACTAGCTTGGTGTATCCGAACTACATTGCTTCATTTTTTCTTAGCACTTTTTGTCAAAAAACGTTGAAAATTCATATCTCCGGTTCCGTTTATTGGACTGTAGTGGTTTTGGTGTAATTGTTCCAATTAGTTTTTCTCATTTTTCTATTTTTAGAAATTAGGTGTGGGATTTTCATTTCGTTTGAGTTTTGACTTTTTAATTGTTTTTGTAATACTAAATCCTTCACAAATGTTTCCTTAGGTAAGGCTGTCTGCTCTGAGTCATATCTACAAGGTCTTGAGCCCATCTTCATTTATTGAAATTCTGTGTTGGATCTGACAGGATTTTAGATTTAGTACTCGTGAAGGACTCACAGCCTCACCAACTAATAATCCATTTTCATACACTGATTGATGGCTTGTAATTATGCCATAATAGACTGATGTTTTATAATTATGCCATAATAGACTTTGCTTTTTAAACCAGTTTTTATTAAATATGATATTAATTCTTGAATGCAAGTCCAGGAAGTTTTAAATTATATGCTCTTTTTACATGCGACCAGCGCAGAGGGAACATTTTTAAAGGCTGTAAAAGATATCAATTTTTTTTAACGGTATTAGTCTAGCTTTACAAAATGTAAGTCAAATTGTATGTTGAAGGACTGAACTGTAGGTTAAAGATGTTTTCTGGATTACAGTCTAAATAAACTTAAATTTGAACTGAAATATCAGTGAATTGAGCTACTTCCATTCTAATATGGTCAACTCATGCCCAGTTCAATTGCTTCCATTCTTGTCCTTTCGCTGGCATAACGACATTCAAGCAGCTAACTAGGGGAAAGCAATTAGTTAGAATTAAAGCAATATCATTCAAATATAACAAATGAACAAAGATGTCACCATAGTGGAAAAGGAAGAACCATTCTGAGGATCCTGGTAGAAAGCTGGTATTTTTTTTCCCACTGATAATATGTTGCATGAAGAATAGTTCAACATCAAAACAATTTTTTTGTTGCTTTCCAGCTCAGATGGCAAAGCAAACAGTAATGCTGAATCAACGGAATCATCTGTAGTCGTCTCCCTTTAATTGAGGGGTCATAAGTAGGTGGAAGCCGAGACAAACGAGGAATAGAGCATAATAATAACATAATAAAGAAAACAAAGTTAAAAATATCTTCACTTGATGCCTAGGTACTACTTGTTATGTAGTGTTGACAAATAGGGATATGGTACCTCGAGCCTTTTCTCTCCCACTCTCCAGGAATATATAATTTGTTGATGAAACCTTGAACAAATGCACAGCATCTGTCAAAAGCAGCAGTCTCTCTTGAACTAATTTACAGGGCTGGCCTACAGGGCAATTAACCAGGAAGTGCCCAGCGGGCTGGTATGACAGGTCAGTGTGTAGACCAGGTATTGGCATTTTGTGGGCCTGTTTTATGGTCTTCCTGGTCTTCCTGGTCACTTTGCACTGTTGATTTCCCTGATTTTAAAACAAACATTCCCTGCTGCAAGCTAAAATTCCGCTGTAGGATGGCATGTTACTTCACTTTGAGATGCAGTAACCAGTGGCTTAACAACTTTGAGTGGGTATAAGTGCTATGTTCCTTGTCCTTTTTGACAATGTAATTTAGATTTTGTTCTGAGTTCTTAAGCGGCAGCACTTTTTCTTTACAGAAGCTGTCTGATACTTATGCTCACTCAATAGCCTATATTCACCTTGATTTGGATAGATAGGAATACATGGAAAAATATTATTGATCACTTCTATAAGTGGACATTTTTTTCCATTAATATTGTAGTTTATAGACTACAGTGTAATTCACTTAGAGCCCGATGTAGGTAAAACCGAAATACCGAGTCCTTAATAGCGAATTTTACCGATTCACTATTAAAGACTCGCAAAATTGAATATAGGTAGGAATTGCTAAAATATTAGCGATTCCTTAACATTCCTTAATAACGAATCCAAAATTGAGATTAGCTAATAAGGAATACCTACCCATTCATTCCTATGGACTAGGAGGCCCATAGGAATGAATGGGAAGATATTCACTATTAGCGATTCGGTATTAAAGAATGGCAAATAGCGGGCGCAATTTCAAGGGTGCCAGGGTGTCAAAAGGACACCCTGTTGCCCCCCTGAAATGTGCATGTGTGCACATGTGGCGCACATACATGCCCTAAGGGCATGAATGTGTGCCACATGGCACTTTAAAAAAAGTTAAAAAGTGCTTTTTTAAAGGAAATCGCTAATCACCACCAACTTGAAATTGGTGGTAATAAGCGATTCCTTAAGGCTAAAGTGCACTTACTTTGTGCTACTTACATTGCATTTAAGGAATCGCAATTCCCGATTCCTTAAATGTAAGAGCAAAATAAGGAATCGCAATTTTGCGATTCCTTATTTTGCTAGTAGGTTTGAACTCACCTACATTGCTCGCAGCCAAATAGCGATCGGTAACGCTGGAATTCTGCTAATTTCAGCGTTACCGATCGCTATTTGGCCACCTACATCTGGCCCATGGTTACTTATTGTAAGTTAACACTTTCGCATTTTTTATTTTTAGAGATTGGAATTGGAGTATTTGGATATTCGAAACCACTAATATTTTGGGGGAAACATTTTTCACTTGGGGTGTTTTCTAGGAAGGAAAGGTAGTACCGGTTGTCAGGTCTACAGCCTTTTAATTAGGTTCACAAATCAGGGAAGTTAATAGGATTCTTACAAGGTAGTTTCACTCACAATGACACGGTTTGTACAATGCTTAGCCATGCACTAGAATTAAGCTTGGGCCTAATTGACAAGTTACTTACGTTTGGGAACGCCTTTCTCGTAGAGACATGATCTAGCTGCAGATTCTTTACCTATGCATTTCCCAGGCATCAGAATGGATCAGGAAGATTTTTCTTCAAGCAATACCCTTGCGTGCTGGTAGGTGGCATCGGTTTACTCAGCCTGATGTCATCCGCATCACCTATATAGGCACCACCTCAGTGCACTGACGACAGTTATTTTTCATGGCTTTCCATGCCAGGAGCACATAGTCATGAAGTGCACTGACATTGGTGTGCTTCTGAACAACTAGCGCCCTGACCTTAGAAACCTGTACGCAGTGCGGGGAGGATGGGTGTGTCGGTAAGGAATATGCGGCTAGATCATGTCTCTACCAGATAAGGCATTACCGAAGTTAAGTAACTTGTCCATCTGATAGAGACATTTAGCCGCAGATACCTTACCTTTGAATAGATAGCCAAGCAATACCATCCCCAGACGAAGGAACTATGTACAAGTTTAGACAAGGAAGTCCTGCAGGACAGAGGGCCAAAAAGGCCTTCCCTTCAGACTTGAATTGTCTAGGCAGTAGTGTTTGGTAAACGTGTGCAGGGATGCCCACTTTGCTACCTGACAAATGTCAAGGACTGGAACACCAAGTTGCAACATCGCGGTAGCAGCCTTAGCTCTAGTGGAATGAGAACTTAAGCCTTCAGGAGGCTGCTTCTTGGCCAGAGCGTAGTAGATTCTTATGCAGAGGACAACACATTGTCCGATAGTCCTTTTTTGTACAAATTTGCGCAACTGGCAGGCGTACACGGTCTTGGTAGCGGGATGCCTAGCTGCCAAAATAACATTACCGACTTCGGAAGGAAGGTCTAGTGCTGTCAATTGCCCCTGCTCAATCTCCATGCAAAAAGGCTTAGAGTTTACAGGTTTGGGTGGATGACCCTCCCATGCTGCTACGACAGAAGATCCTATTGAAGGGGCAGCCTGATCGGGGGATCGATGCTTAGTTGGAGAAGCTAGGGATACCAGACTTTCCCTGCCCAGTCCGGAGCGACAAGAAGGAATTGTGCCCTGTCGCTCCTGAACTTCTTGAGCACTCTGGACAGGAGTGGTATTGGCAGTAATCCAAAACTACAGAGCTCTTAGTCAAGATCTGTTATGCACACCCACACATAACCTGAATTTAACAATATATATAGAGGAGATTGAATTCACGTTTTATGCACCATTAGGAATAACAAATTGCCTGGAGATAGACTAAAGATGATGCTCTCTGCTTTGTAAGTATAATCTATAGGACAGCTCAGTCCTCTGTGGATACACTCTCCTTTGATGATACTGCCTCCTCTGTGGGTACCATCTATTAGATAGTCTCCTCCCAGCAAATACGCTCCCTGTCAACGTGAATTTCTCAATGAGCTGCAGTTCCAGTAGTAAGATGCCAAATGGACTTTTAACAATGCCCCCCACACCTAATCAACAGCTACCCCAGCTACAGTGAATCACACACAAATCATCAGTTCTCCCTTGCACCTGTCCCACATTATTGTAGTAAGTGCCAAAGCAAACCAGGCACCACAAACTAATAATGAAATGAAAATTTGTACCACGTACTACTCCCCCGAAGGTATTTAGGTGCCCGAGGTTTTGACCGAAAGGTAGCAAGGAAAAAACAGAAACAGAGAGTTAGTTATTGAACAACCAGGTTTTTAAAGATTTCCAAAAAGACAGAAGGTCAGATAAGTCTTGAGAGAGATTGGCAGAGAGTTCCAGAGTCTAGCTGTACCCACTATCAAACTCCTTCCCCCCCAGCAAGCTGTTTTGGCTTCCGGGACAACAGGTTAAAAGCGGATGAAGATCGAAGATGTCTTGAAGGAACATATTGACAAAATGTATGTATAAAATTATTTGGGCCATGCTCTAGCAGTGCCTTGAAGGCAATACACAGGGACCTGAATTGAAATTGTTTTTTTACAGGGAGCCAGTGCAATTGTGGTAAAAGATGGGATACTGATTTATATTTTGGTACTGCAGCAGCAGTCGAGTGGCTGAATTTTGCAGAACCTGCGATTTATTCTAGCATTTAGTCAGAATATTTAAAAATAGAGCAATACAGCAATCAAGTTTTGATAATATTATGGCGGATAGTACAGATTTCCTTAAGTCCAGAGGAATGAATGGAAGATCTTTCCGGAGAATTTTTATTGCTAAAAACAGGAGGACGTTATGGTGTTGATTTGACCTTCGAAGGAGAGTTTGTCATCAAAGTAGACTCCCTGATTATTTGCCTTCGCGACCGGGGTAGGAAGTTCTCCGATCTCTGCAGGCCACCACATTGGTGACCAAAAGGAGGTGTCCTTCCTGAACAGGAGAACCTCTGTCTTACAATGCATATCTCTGTCAATGCAATCATAAATAGCCCACAGCAACCCTTGCTTTTCTGATCAGTGTTTTAATGCGCCTCACACTTGGACCACATCACCCATAGTTTACAAGAGCACTGCATAGGCGTGACAACAAGCCTCACATCAGACTTGTTTCATACCTTACTAAAAGCAGCACTTCATATTGTGGTGTCACAGAGGGCCTGTGGCACAGAGTTCTTGGCTGGGCACTTTCTGGGAATACACAGCACCATGAGCCTTCAAAATGTGCTTACAAGAGCTGCTGCTCAGCCTGTGCTCTCCAGAGATGATGTGATAATTGTGGATGTGGATGTGCCAGAGAAATACATTGTAACAAGCCGGGACCAGAGCAGGTTTCCTTGGAAAACCAAGCCACCTTTTCTCTGGGCGTGGCTCTCACTGCAGAGAGGTTACAAACAATTAGCCATGCTGAAATCAAAGCACCTCAAGCACTGTTCAAAGGAGCTAAAAAAGTGTGAGAATGAATTTTAGTGTGGGAATGTGGAGGATGAGCACTGAAATGCATTACAATAACGTCTGCATGCCTGGTAGTTGGCAGATCTGGAAACGCTGTTGTGCTCGGAGGTGGGACCATTCACTAAATGTATTGCTTAATTCCCATATTTTAAAGAATCAGCAAAGCCTAATTTCAGCCCAGAGTCACATTTGAATAACCAAAAATATTAAAACATGACTTGTTTGCATGGATGTATGGCCCATCTATCCACTGGTCATTTGCTCAGTGGTCGAAGCCATTGGAGGCTGGTTTTTAAAGGCAGAGGTCCACCAGTACTGGCCACTTTCTCCAGCTCATACAGGCAATTACTGCACACATGAGAAAGAGAGTGGATAGGAAAGCGAGATGAGAGAATAGGGAGTGTGGCTGGTTTGAACATTTTTGCCATAGCTGCTTTTCGTTCCCAGTCCTTTAGCCAGAGGGATTTACAAACTGGAAAGGAAGAAAGGATTCAACAGATGAACAAGTTACTTACCTTCGGTAACAATGTATCTGTAAGAGACATACATTAGTTATAGATTGCTTACCTTAGAATTATCCCCAGGCGGCAGACTAGATCCGGGGAATTTTTCTGTAGCAGTACCCCTGCGCGTCGGTAGGTGATGTCGGTCCACTCTGCGTTCGCCGTTGTGGTCGCCGGGATGAAGTCGCGGTGTCTACTTAGATGCCGCCCCTGTGCGCTGACACAACTTTCCACGCCAGAAACACAGAGCCATGCAAGACACTGACCACTGGTGCACAAAACTAGAGCCCTGGAAGGGAGTCCCTTTCCCTAGAAGTCAGATCGTGGAATAGGGAGGATGGGTGGGGAGGTAAGGAATTTATAACTAATACATGTCTCTTACTGATACATTGTTACCAAAGGTAAGTAACTTGTTTATTTGAAAGAAACTATTAGTTATAGAGTCCTACCTTAGAATAGATACCCCAGCAGTGGCAACCCCAGAGGTGGGTCTGCGAACTACATTCACACCAGAAAGTCCTGCCGTCTCTCCGGACTTGGCCATCCAGGGAGTAATGTGCTGTGAACGTGGGCAGGGATGCCCACGTGGCTGCCTGGCAGATGTCAAGCAAAGAAACTTCACGTCACAAAGCAGTAGAGGCTGACGTCGCCCTGGTAGAGTGGGCGCTTTGATCCATAAGACAACCCATCACGATGGTACGTTTGTGCACAGCCCGACCTTTCTTGGCGCCCACATAACCCACGAAGAGTTGACAGCGGACGTTTTGGGTCCAGACAGTAGAGTCTCTCCTCCTCTTTGGAAGGGTGCGGAGGCAGGAAGAAGGTGGGCAATGTGATGGTCTGACCTATGTAAAAGGGGTAACCACTTTGGCCAGAAAAGAGGGCCAGTGCGAAGGACCACTTAGTCCAGAGGAACTGCAAGAAAAGGAGGCTTAGAGGAAAGAGCCTGAAGCTCACTCACCCTGCAAGCAGAAGTGATGGCAAGCAGGAAAGCGGTCTTCAAGGTAAGAAGATGATGAGGACAATTATGAAGTGGCTCGAAGGGAGCACACATAAGATAAGTAAGAACAAGATTCAAGTCCTACTGGGGCATTACGAGAGGGGAGGGAGGCAAGAGATGAGTAATGCCCTTTAGAAATCTCTTTACATTCGGAGACTTGAAAAGAGAAAACTGATACGGAAGGCGCAGAAAGGCAGAGATAGCCAAAAGGTAGCCTTTAAGAGTGCCCAGAGCAGAACCCTGATGGGCCAAAGATAGAATGAAGAGGAGAACCTCTGAAAGAGGGACAGACAGGGGATCCACAGTCCTTGCTTTGCACCATGCGACAAATTTGTTCCATCTACAGGCATACACAAATTTAGTGGAGGGATGCCTGGCTGCCAAGATGACATTATAGACTTTGGGGGGGGAAGGTTGAAAGCTGTCAACTGTTGCCACTCAATCTCCACACAAGGAGATGGAGGCTGGACAGGTTCGGGTGGAGGACCGTCCCCTGCTCTGTGACAGAAGATCCTCCCAAAGAGGCAGTCTGATCGTAGGATCGATGGCCATGCTCAAGAGTTCGGGGTACCAAACTCTTCGTGCCCAGTCTGGAGCCACAAGAATGACTTGGGCACGGTTGCGCTTGATGTTCTTCAGCACTCTGGGCGGAATTGGTAAAGGCGGAAAGGTATATAGGAGGCCACAATTCCACTCGCGACAAAAAGCATCGCCAAGCGAGTGCCACCTTGGAAACTCCAATACTCAACAATAGGGCAACCCACTCAACCCCAAGGAATTGGGTATAGTATATCAACACAATAATAATCCTTGAGGATTTATTCAGCTACTATTAATTATTTGAACAGTCACCGTGGTGAACTTGATTTATCAAAAAAACTCAAGTATAAACAACAAAATACAAAAAAGACATAGTTCATTCTTTTGTATTGTTTTTTATCTGAAATTAATCTTTTCTAGAATATTTCATTGATTTCATGCACAAACGTGCGTAATATACACAACAAATTTGAACATTGGCAACACAAACTACTGTTTCAATAAAAAACATCAGCAGTAGTTATTGACACTTTTCCTCTTAAATATGTACCATCCACAGTTGGTCATATAACACAAACCATTGGTTTCAATAATTATAATGTATATAAACATTAAATGGCTTTTTCTTGTATCAAAACAGTGTCAAAGCGTCGACGTTTCGGTCTCCTTATCTGCAAGATTATTCCTCGAGACCATCATCAGGACAAAAGTTGCACCATGTATCTAATGTAGAAGTACATACGTATAAATAACAGATAACACACATTTTTATTTTTAAACAAATAACTCATAAATTTCAGCACATAATTTTAATTTTACATATCCGAGTTCAACTTATAGTATTGTCACTACAGTGAAGGAAGACAGGTCAACAGGTGTGTCCCAGTTACACCACCCAAAAGGTGTAGAGATACCCAGTCCCCAAACGATATGGCCACCAAAATAATATGTGAACCACAATGTGAAAAAACATAAAACACAATCCATAGTGCCACTAGTCTACCATCACAAAACACCATGAAGTGCATCTAACACTTATATAAGGAAGACTTGTAAGTACTTACTCCCTTATTCTAATTCTTACTCTCGTTATCCTGTCTTGTATTTCACGGAAACACTAAATATCAAAAGACAGCAACGAATGAAAACGAGAGAACAAAATCCTCAAACCCAATCACCTAAATCAGAGACAACAAAATCAAAATCAAACGCCACTGAAAAGCAGCCGTTTTTACTTACTAAGAAGCAGCCGCTTACATCTGTGTTTCTATACTCTGAAACCAAGTAGAACACAACATCAAGTTGTTAAAAACGCCAAATTTTAAGTTGTAAAGAATCTGACCAAAGGCCATCCATCTATACTCCCTACGTGCTACATTTTACGGGAGTGACACTTACTTCGTTACACACCAGGTCAGCTTCTCTGGTTCAACTCGCCAACACAAGTCCGAGCAACAAACTCGGGTAAAGGCGGGAGTTATTTATAAACAGGTGCCGTGGAAACTCCAACGCGCAAAACTGCTGACACTGTGCGTTGTCTTCGGTGGCGAACAGATCTAACCGATGCTGAAAAAGACCTTGCACCACCTCCGAGTGAAGATGCCATTTGTGATCCACCATGCACCGGCAGCTGAGTTTGTCCGCCCTAGCATTCAGAGAACCTGCTGGGTTTGGAACCACCAGGGACATGCACTGATGTTCCAGCCATGTCCAAAGGCGAAGAGCCTCTTGACTTAGGGTCCACGAGCCAACCCTGCCCTGTTTGTTGCAGGACCACATGGCGGTGGTGTTGTCTGTGAACACCTGCACTACTCTTCCTTTGACAGAGGTAAGGAATGCCTTCAGTGCAAAACTGATTGCCCGAAGCTACAAAAGGTGGATGTGGAGACCAGACTTCGCCGGAGACCAAAGAAACCTGATCTTGCCTCTCACAGGTGGCCACCCCATCCCAGGAGTGACGCATCTGTCACTACTGTGAACTCTGGTTGGGGAAGAGAGAGGGATCTGCCGCTGACCCAATCCTGGTTTGTGAGCCACCACTGCACTTGACGTGCAGTCCCCTCCGAGATCTGGATGATATCGGAAAGATTCCCCTAATGCTGCACCCACTGGAACTTCAGGTCCCACTGAAGAGCCCGCATGTGCCACCTGGCATGATCCACCAGCAGGATGCAGGAGGCCATGAGGCCCAGCAGCCTCAGGGTCATTCTCACCAAAATCTGGGCTAGAGGTATCGTAGCCTGAATATCCCAGACTCACTGCTCAGGAGGATAAGCCCGCAACTGCGCTGTATCCAGACCTGCTCCGATTAAAAGGAGTTTCTGAGAGAGAATCAGGTGTGACTTTGGCATGTTGATAGGGAACCCCAGCGAGGGCAGGAGGTATGCCGTAGTCTGGAGGTGGGAGACAACAGCCTGGGGCAATCTCGCCTTCAACAGCCAGTCATCGAGCTAGGGGAAGACTGGAACCTCTGATCTGCGCAGATGAGCTGCGACCACCGCCATCACTTTTGTGAACACCCGAGGGGCACTGGTAAGGCTAAAAGGCAGCACGGTAAACTGAAAATGCTCGTGGTCTACCGTGAACCGTAGGTAACGCGTGTGGGCTGGCAGGACGGGGATGTGGAAATAGGCGTCCTGCAAGTCCAACGCTACCATCCAGTCCCCCATGATCGAGGGCCGACAGGACCTAAGCCAAAGTGAGCAATTTGAACTTCTCCTTCCTGAGGAAGCGGTTGAGGGCCCTGAGGTCCAAGATAGGACGCAAGCCTTTGTCCTTCTTGGGTACCAGCAAGTAGTGGGAGTAACAACCATGATCAACTTCTGGCACAGGGACCCTTTCGATAGCTCCCTTGGCCAAGAGAACTACAGCTTCCTGGCAGAGAAGGGCCACATGATCCTCCGACATGCAATGGAGTGTTAGTGGCATGGGGAGGGCTAGTCTCTTCGGACTATCTGAAAAACTCACCTGTCCGACTTGATGTTTTGCCAGTGGGAGAGGCGATGACGAACCCTGACACTCACTGGCCTCTGGTGGCCCTGAAAGGTCAGACTAGGAGGTTTTGGAGGCTGCTGCAGGGGTGGCATGGGTGGACTGGCCTGCCCACTGGCCCCAAAACCTGCGTTGCTGGGTCCCTCGTCAGCAGCCACGCAGAGGCTGGGTAACTTGCGTGGCCCTGTGGATTGGGTGGAACATGGTGGGGCACCCTCTACGAAAGGGGCAAAAGGCAGACTGCGTGGGGCGAGAGGTGGCCGTCAGGCCCAAGGATCTGGCCGTAGCTCTAGAATCCTTGAAGCGCTCGAGTGATGAGTCTGCCTTGTCACCGAACAGGCAATGACCATCAAAGGGCATGTCCAGAAGGGTGGATTGGACATCCCCCAAAAAACAGACGTCCTCAACCAGGCATAGCTCCTCCAGGCTACTGATGTGGAAACTGTTCTTCCCCCAGAGTCAGCGGTATCCAGCCCACACCAAATGGAGACCTTAGCTGCGTCTCGACCCTCTGCCACTGCATGGGTGGGAACGGCCCACTCCTCCTCCGGGCACTGTGGCAGAACATGCGCAACCGTATCCCACACCGTATGGGTATAACAGCCCAAGAGGCATGCGGTGTTCACTGACCGCAGGGCTAAGCTGGTGGAAGAGAACATCTACTTCCCAAGGTGGTACAGCTTCTTGGATTCCCTGTCTGGGGGAGCAGTAGGGAATGCGCCGTTAGAAGATGAGGCTTGGACCACCAAGCTCTCGGAAGTAGGGTGTTGGGAGAGGAAAAGTGGGTCGCCCGGGACTGGCGGAGGCGTCGGGAAATCATCCTGTCCACAGGTGCCCCTGTGCTGGGCTTGGACCAAGTACTCAGAAGGAAGTCGGTGAGGGCTTCATTAAAAGGCAGCAGGGGTTCCGAAGAGGCCGCTGATGGTTGAAGTACCTCTGTCAGAAGGTTAGTCCTGACTGCCACCGTAAGAAGCTCCAGGCCCAAAGCCTCAGTCACCCTACGCAACATCACTGCATACAAAGCTCCCTCTTCTGTAGCTATGGTAGGTAGGGAGAGCATGCCAAGTTCCAGGGAGGTATCCAAACCACTGGCATCACCCAGTTCCTCTCGCCAGTCCGGCTTGTCAAGCTGGTCAGATAAAGGGTCTACAGACCCCTCCCAGTCCTCCTCACCCTCCTCTGGCTGCCACTGCGGGCGATAGGGAATGCCAGGGATGAACAGCAGTATGAAAGTACCATTCGGTGCTGGTACCAACATTGAGAGACGTCGATCCGGCACCGTGTCCAAGTCGGGGGTGAGGCTGGGTTCGACGCCAGTTGGGGCCACAACTGACATCGGGTGCGTCGTCACTGGAATCGGCGCCAGGTAACGAACCGTGAGGTCGACCAGCGCAGATCTGGATCCGGACCTAGTCTGCCGGGCCTGAAGGAGCGCCGGCGGAGACGGGCTGCCCAAAAATACTATGGAGCGCTTCGTAAACAGCTTGAAGCTGGGCAGGGGGACGCTCCAGCTCCGGGAAAAGGAGGGAAGCGCAGAGCTGTCCCAGAAGTGGGCTCTGAAGACGGATCCAGAGAGCAACGACGCTCCGGGTCCTGCATCTCGTCAGCCGACGGACAGGGAGAAGGCGAAGAGCGACGATGCTTCTTGACCTTCTTCTTGCGCTTCGACTTACCGAGGGGTGTGAAGACTTCGATGAGGAGTGGTGGTGGCTCTGTGACCAGTCCTGAGACCTTCCTCTTGACCAGGACCTCGAACAACGCGGAGCGGACTGCCGGGTCACCAAGAGCTTTCGGGGCCGCACCCGCAAGGAATTCGGATTGATGGCCCGCATTCGGAGCACGAATTCGGGTCGTGGTCACGCTCCAGGCATTAGAGGCACACGAGGTGCGGATCCGTGACAGGCACCGATTTGTGACAGGAGTCATACGGCTTGAAGCCGGTCCGACCATCGGAACATACCTCATGCTACCAGGAGTCGAATGACTCAAAAAAAGATGTTGAAAAAAGTTTCGTCAAAAAATGACTAAGGGCAACCTTCTCTCCGGATCTGCGCTGGCTGGCGTGGTAAAAGAAAGAACTGACATCAGCGCGCAAAGGTGGCGTCTAAGTAGATGCTGTGATTTCATCCCGGCGAGCACGATGCAACGACGGATGCGGAGTCGACCGACACCACCTACCGACGCCCAGGGGTACTGCTACAGAAAAATTCTCTGGATCCAGTCTGACACCTAGGGGTAATTCTAAGGTAAGGAATCTATAACTTTCAGATTGTGAAGTTAATGTGTCACCTAGCAATGGTATAATATAATATATATAATATATAAGTGTACGAAGAGTATTACACAGTTCATCAATTTTTTTTAAGTATAGCTAGCTGTGAGGTGAACAGGGAGCTCACACCTATCTTATTGTATGTTATACAATGTTAGGGATGTACCTCCTCGTCACATAGGTAAAACATTTTACACCAAAGATATTCACTATTATGATGGTTATTCAAACACACATGATCTGCAGGAAAAGAACATATAATCAAAAAATTAATCACTATAATATATATCAAGATTTATATGCACACTTGTTCAGGGATCGCCCCCCACCCTGCGGAATTTCCCTTTGAGAGCAAGAGGCTTCGATGACAATATTGTCGGATTCTTAACCCTCCTTCACTCTAGTAAAATTAACTTACCGGTTTAGGTCTCTCTTGACAGTACAGATGTCTGTACAATATTTTGTTACCAATTTTACATACAGAGGGTTTTGACTCCACCCAAAGGAGTATCACAAACTCCCCTTGTGCTCTTGACTAATTGGATTGTCATTCCACCTTCCTTTGGGGTTTATAAGGAACATTTGTGCATCTCAAAAGCATACTCAATCATCAAGCTTTTTGTCACATTCAAATATGTATCACCTTTGTGCATGCTATACAGCCCTACAGGGCCATACACAATACCTTAAAAGAGGTTGTGTGCTTTATATGTTTATGAAAGTGGCCAATTGAAATTAAGAGAATTTGGAGCCACAATTCAATAATTTCAATAAAAGACTCGACCAAGTTTAGTGCAGTAATTCCTCAGGAAACAATTCGAACAAGGAGACAGAGTGGCGAGCTATGCTTCTAAGAGCCTTACCATACAATCACGTGACTAATCAGCGAATCTTAATCCACTATTTCTAAAATCCGTTTTTTGATTAAACACATCCCTGACCTGACGACCGAAGAGTTTATTTGTTCAAGCACGAAAGATTAATTCTGAAGGGTTCTATTTATAGTGGTATGTTTACATCAAACATGTTTTGCTTTTATTATAGATCCCAAAAGGAAAAACATGTCAACCCACATTTCAAGCAGCTAAACCTGAAAAACTGGTTCTGTCGGAGTGTTCCACCAAACGGAGTTACAAACCTACCTACTGTGGCGTGTGCACAGACAAGAGGTGCTGCGTCCCCAACAAGTCCATAATGATCACCGTACAGTTTGACTGCCCAAAAGAAGGGTCCTTCAAGTGGAAGATGATGTGGATCACATCATGTGTTTGTCAGAAAATATGCACTGATCCTGGAGACATGTTTGCTGAACTTAAATTTATGTAAAATGCCAGATTATTGCTACCTCTCTAAACCGATCACAACATGCTACCTGACGTTCGAAACCGGAAACGAGGATGTAAACATTCTTGTTGCCCTCCATTATTTTGTATAAAACAAAAAGAAAATTATGTGTGTTTGTTGTCACTATTTCTCTCACTGTTTCTCCTTTCATTTCCTCCTTCTCAATCTCAAATTATTGTGCCTGCTTTCTTGCCTGATTCTCTATTCACTTTAGTTTAAAATTTCACCTTCCATGCTTTGTCTTCTTATATGTAGGCAATGTTGCCCAGAGCAGGCAGCTACAGACCGCGACATAGCTATCAATGATGCAGCAGGTGCAGTGGTACCTATTTTACTACTGAACGAGCAGACGGGGGCGGGAACATTGTTCTTGCTTGCACTTAGGCCAATGGCACCTTTACTGCGCCACCGGCCACAGTGGCCAATAAGCACAGCTAAAAGGGAGGCAGCTGAGGATAGTAGCAAACAGTGTATCTGTAGTGGAAAATAAAACTCTTAAAGCCTCTTTGACTCACCAGGTAGAAGTGAATGATAACTCAGGACGAAACTCAATATAAGGTGTGTGTATTTTAGTAGAGTATAACACAAACATCAACAGTGTAATTAAGTTTGACTGTCCAGTCCAAGTTGTGGGCTGCCTGACACTGTATAATAACTCACAATATATTAAGTGTGTATATTATCTACTGGCGGTCGCCAGTAGATAGTTATAGTTACAACCTAGTTTCCATAGGAAATCTCAAAATTCTATTTTGAATAACTTTGGCGCCGGTTGACGAATCCTCGTGAAATTTTCAAAACTAATGGGGCGCTCCGTTCAGCTCCTACCCTGAAAGTCTCGGGGTGATTCGTCAAGCGGGCGCCGAGAAAAAGGGGGGGTCCCAAAACGCGCTTTCCCCATGCATTTTTCCATAGGACCTTTAGTCGCAGCTACAGCTTACAGCTTGTGGAGCCCAAATCTATAATGATGCAGGGTACAGGAACAAAATGTAGCTGATCAAAATGGGTAATTTGTAGTAATGACTTGGAGCTTGAATTTGGACGTTGGTGGACAGGATACACGGTCATCCGCCTGCCTCATTTAGAGACAGGGCCTTAAGAATTCCACCAACAGAGCTGCTGTCAACAAAAAACTTCCTCCGTCGGCCCAATGGAATTCAGGCAGTGGGAGGAAGGACTATACACCACCCGCCCCAGTTAGGGTGGATGGTGTAATGTATTTTCTTTTTTTCTTTACTGTTTGTGAGGGACAATAAAAAAAACTATAATAAAGTCCACCCCTAGCAGGGGAAAACTCACGTTTTTCAAAAACACATTTCTGCTTTGGGAGTTTGATTTTGGAAAACAAAAAAGTAAAAAGTTTGGTGCGGCCCACAAAATCGACCGTGGCCATCCACCGATCTTTTAGTACACTGAAAAGAACCAGCTTGATGGCGTTTCCTTTCAGTGTTCAGAGATGACCACTGGGCGAGCAGTCATCTTTAAATTTGACAGACAGTAGTAAGATTAAGAGTAGGTGTAAGCAAATGTGAATGCCAGCAAATGAGAGCAAGTGAGAGTCAAGTAGTGAGAAAAGAATGAGAGTGAGTGAGAAACTGTCTATGAGAATGAGTGAGTGCAGGTGAATGAATGTAAGTGAGAATAAGAGAGTGAGAATGCAATGTTGTGCTTGCAAGTCTGCAGTTGTCCCTAGCACACTTAAGGAAATATTGGCTTACAGACAACCGTTACAAAAAGCCGCCACTAGTATGTTGGAGGTAATACTTGGCACTGGTGTGTTAGAGGTAATACTTTGAACTGACAAACTACAGGTAATACTTTGCATTGGGATACTAGAGTAATGCTTGAGTAATAGTTGTATACCACGGCAAAATGCTGGCACTGGTATACTGAAGGTAATTCTTTGCATAACAGGCATCTGTGTCAAAATACTGACACTGAGATACGAGAGGTAATTCTTGGTGTCTGGGCCACAAAAATCAAATGCTGGCGCTGTCATAATGTAGGTAGTTCTTGGCATGTATGAGGATACCAGTTCATATGAAAGAGACACAACAATGACAAGGTGCTGACCCTAACAAACTAGAATTACTTTTTGACACAAGGTTCACCCATACTATGTGGACAACAATTTCAACATTCTGACACTGTCATATTGCATGTCATTTTTGGCATAAGGAGGCACTCAGGTGGCGACCATGACTAAAAGATATCGATTACATAATGGATGTAATTATGACAATATGTTTTGGAGAAAAATGGTCTCGACTCCTTTGAAGGGTTTCACTAGTTTGGCACATGATGAAAGGACTAGTGTTAGAAATTAGGTCTCTAGTTGGCAGAGGCATGCACCCCGTCCAAGTAGGGACCACAACACTAAAAGATAACCTGTGCTCACCCTCTGGTAGCTTGGCACAGAGCAGAAAGGCTTATCTAAAGAGGCAATGTGTGAATAATTTGTACAACACACACACAAATACAGTAACGCCAAAAAACTAAAAAATACTCCACATAGGGTTAGAACAATAGATTATATTTATATGAGTAAAACAAGACTAAAATGATAAAAATTAAATAAGTAGAACCAGAGTTACGAATTTTTAAAGAATAAATCACAAAATGTTTCTTAGAAGCAAATAGCACTTGGGGGTTACTTGAAGTCCCACTGGACCGGGGTAAATCCAAAGGGCAGGCCAGCTACAGGACTCATGCAGGTCTTGCTAAAAGAGTACCTTGGATGGCGCAAGTGTCGACGTCTTGATGTGTCGGTTCGGATCTGCACAGGCGATGAAGGCATTGGCGACAAACCTCTTTATGATGCAGGTGCTACATCTTCGTCAAGCCGCACTGTCCGTTGCCGTCGAACCGCACAGTCCATCGAAGCAATGTCATCAATCGGCTCCTGCAGTGAAGGGCAACGTGACGATTCCGATTGGTGTAAAGTCGGCACTGAGTCTATTTTGATGGTTCTGAACAGCTTGAGCTCACTTTCAAGGGCCCAGGACTGATTTAACACCACTTGGCAGAATGCAGGTGCTGTTACAGAGTTGTGTGAAGTCTTTGACGGCCCTGAGACTTCAGAATTTGAGGCAAGCCAGCAAGGTCTTGGAGTCACTATGGGTTCAAGTGAGATGTTTCCGGTCCTTGTCCTCAGCAGGGTAGACTAGCAGGCAGCACAGCAAAGCAGAAATGCAGGTATTTCAGAGCAGCAGTCACGCAGAGCAGCAATCCATGTAGCACAGCAGTCTTTACTCCTGCCAGAGTTTGTTATAGGTCTAGTTGTGTAATGTTTGATAGGGTCAGAGTGACAGTACTTATACCCAGGTGTACCTTTGAAGTGGGGGTGATTTCAAAGCAGGCCCTTGAAGGGCACAGGTCCTCCTTTCTTCCCAGCCCTGATTCCAGACTATCAGTAGGGGTAATCAGCCCTTTGTGTGGGAAACAGGACACTGCCTATTCAGGTGTAAGTGTCCGCTCCCACTCTCTCTTCCTCCCCAGGAAGAGCTATCAGAATGCAGATGAGTTATATGTGACACCCACCCTTCCTCTGTTTGTGGCTGTCTGGAAGGGAATGCACAAAGTAAAGCTGTCTCTCACCCCACACATGTATTAGAGACAGGCTGCCAAGGACACAAAGCAGTAAAGTAGAGAAATGTCCACTTTAAAAAAGGGACATTTCTAAAATAGTAGTATTAAGTCCAACTTTACCATTAAAGATGATTTATCATTACCATTCCAAAGATAAAAAACATGATGCAGCTACTCCTTTCTGATACAAGTCAAAAGAAAGGAGGGAGGAAGAAGCAGAGGTTCAATAAGCTTCCAAGAGGTACTGGCTATCTATCAGAAAGGGGGAATGAACCACATAAGTTTCAAAACCAAAGTCTCAGAACCTTTTGTCTTGGAGACCTTCAACCAAAATGTTCACAGACTGCGGTGTATATAATCTCCCCTTATTGTGGTTCGGTGGATAGCGTCATCATCTTGTCTAGCCACTTGAGTGTCCTGTTCTGCAAGTGACATTAAAACCTCCACCAGGAGGGAGACTGTCTGGATGTGAACAGCAGTGAGTGAATTAAAATAATCTCCTACCCTGTAGGAGATTATTTTAATTAGGGAAAAGAACAGGATAGGGATAAATCTAAAAACAAAGTAGTGATTTGTGGATGAGTCACTAGTCCAAGACACCTAGTGGTCGGTTCGACATGTTTCGGCCTGGAACAGCCCCTACGGGACTAAGGCCTTCATCAGGACCAAAGGAATATGTATGGAGGCGTTATACTTCAGGGCTTCGCGGATAGTGTGTTATTAGTGAGTGGAAGTACTCACCCATCTCCATCAGTGAGCACAATTTGCTCAAGACGGAACGTGTTTATAGGTGACTTTTTCAGGCATATTACTTAAATATTTCATTTGCATCATGGTGTTGAGAAATGTAGGACAGGAGTTTGAGCTTGGCTTTAAACTGGCACAGACGGGTTTGAAAGGCTGTGGGAGTGGCACAATCAGTGCTGCAGGCCCAGTAGTAGCATTTAGGATACAGGCCATGTGTATATGGTATACCACTTTAGAAGGGACTTGCAAGTAAACTAAAGAGGTGAACTGTGTATAAACCAATGTTACCATGTTTAGGGGAGAAGCATATGCACTTTAGCACTGGTCAGAAGTGGTAAAGTGCTCAGAGTCCTAAGGTCAACAAAAAGTAGGTCAGAAAAATAGGAGGAGGAAGGCAAACGATTTGTGGTGACCCTTCAAGGAGGGCCATTTTACAACAAAAAGTATATTTAATGACTCCTCTTTCAAAGTCTATGACATGTGGGCAAGTTTATGGGAAAATTCGACTTTAAAATGCTATATTTGAATCCATTATTTTGCTAAATGTTCACAAGGGGAACACTGCCCAAAATGTCCATGAAGAATTTAGACTCACACTCTTAACTCGCTTGCTGGAATTAGATCCAAGTATTATGCCCCATCACTTTCATTGGCCACCAGGCACCACTTTGTGTCACAGTAGTACAGAAAAGTATACTGCTATTAACTCCAGATTTATCTTAATAGGATACAAATTTTGCAAATGGTTATATAATGGAGCAAATTGTCTCAGCACCAAACTTATATTAAGGATTGTACTAAGCATTCAATCACTCCTCCACTCACATTTTGCCAAAAGCTTTTTCTTTCATTATAATGTAAGGATAATTATTTGATAATTGAAGACAAATTCCAAAGGAACTCCAGCACCCTTCCCTCAATACCTGGCACACTCTGGACACTCTCTGATGACATCATTTATACTGGCCTCCTGGTGTCTCCTGGCCAGAATTCCGCATTAATTAGAAGTCCTTTTCTTTCAACACTATAGGGTCTATTCAAGGCTAACCATACTTTCGTTCATAAAATGCTCCCTTGCATCTTTAGTTGTGCCTCTGTCCTTAGCTAAAGGTGTCAGAACGAACTGCTGATTCCTTGGATCCAGCAGACTAATACAACTTTCATCCAGTTCCCTATCTACATCTTCAGCCACATTTAATAAAGAGTTTAATATTCGTGACTCATTCCAGGTAGGCTTCTGTCTATAAATTAAGCATCCTTGGTCATCGATGACCTGAAGTTCCAAATCGATGGCTTTGGCTCACTGATTTTATTGTATATATATATATCAGCTGCTTTAGATGATATTGATTCATCCCTTATTGTCAGATAAACCTAGGGATTAGAGCCACACATTTTCAACTACTGGCATTGCCCTGCCATTCTCTAATTATCACCTGTAGACTCTTGCCTTGCTACTACTTATTGCATACATACAGCACCAAATATCTCATGCACATCAATGATATCCATATTTTTTAGAAATTTCCCTGCCTCAACTTGAACTTGTTTTCCAATGGCCAATTGGGGGAACGTCCAAACACATTCTCAAATTAAATGCAATTAAATCGAGCTCCACTTGTCAGGAATTCACACATTGACCACATTCAAAGCCTTTGGCAATGGTTAGACACCTATGCATTTTATTAGACAGATGTTTATACTACATGCACAAATTAGCTGCTTTTATGCTCTTAAGTTATTAAAGCACATCATCATTTTCCACTTCTTTAGTCATCAAATTGCTGCTGTTAATAGGTTAATCTCATCCAATTTAGATGATTATTTCCTTAGCAATTTCTCAATAATATTCAATGAACTCAGAAGGCAGCTGCCTTCCCTGATTGATATTCAGTCATGTAGTTCAAACTTCACATTCAAATTTATTTATGATAGGTAATTAAAACAACTGAATAAAACAGTTATAAAAAAAAAAATCATAAACATGCAATTAAAAAAAAACTATACACCCTAAAATGATTAATTTTCTGTAGATTGTGCCAGCTTTTTTGGGAAAAAAATTCTTAATTTTACAGAGCGAAGGCTCAAGCAAACATGAAATGAAGATACTAATGCGTGCCTGGACGCGCGGAGCCCCATCTGATTGAACAATTGCTTAAACCAAGCTTGTCTCGCTGATGCCACAGCGGGACAGGAACACAAAATGTGCTATATGATTTCTGTTTAATACCCGCGCAGTTAAAGCTGCAAGCCATTGGGATTGCACCACTTGGGCCTAAGGACCAAAGTTGGAAGTCCTCCCAAGTGATATAACAAACGGTTATTGTCTGAGAAATATTCACTTATGTAATTTTAGTAGAGTGTAGACCAGGTCCACTAGGAAGTCAAAGTACTGCACATGTTAAAGAGTAGAATAATGCAATAGTGCACAGTGAGTGATAGTTCAGAGGAAAAGTGCATCAAAATCATATTGCGGAATACAAAGACTATACAGTAATGGCTATTCAATCTAGATTGCAACAAAAGTGCTTTCAATAACAGGAGAAGAAATTGACATAGGAGATTGTAGATCAGGAAAATTAACAAAAGATAAAAAGGAGAAACAAGTTACTAATTGCACCATTGCAAGTATCTGTTTTATAACAGTGTTAAAGGTCTTTCCTGGAGTTGGAGAATGTGTGCATGAAACGGAGAGAGCGTTACAACAAACAAATGATGGACGGAATGCTGACAATGCAGACATTCTCCCCCAGTCAAGAGATCTGGGTTAAATCCATCGTTCTTTTGCCCACTACACCACCCCAGTTTAGACATGGCCAAATGCAAATCAGTCTTGACCCTGTGCCTCATGGGAACAGTCCAGCCCGAACTGCCAAGCCATGTCTTCCCTAGACCGGAATCAAGCATCCTAGGACCGGTTTCTGGCTATCAGCCGTCATCAGCCAGGATAGCTTGACTCCAGTGGCGTAGTAAGCACGGGTCCCACGTCTGGGAATACCCATCCCACTTAGGGCGAAAGCGTTACAACAAACAAATGATGGACGGAATGCTGACAATGCAGACATTCTCCCCCAGTCAAGAGATCTGGGTTAAATCCATCGTTCTTTTGCCCACTACACCACCCCAGTTTAGACATGGCCATATGCAAATCAGTCTTGACCCTGTGCCTCATGGGAACAGTCCAGCCCGAACTGCCAAGCCATGTCTTCCCTGGACCGGAATCAAGCATCCTAGGACCGGTTTCTGGCTATCAGCCGTCATCAGCCAGGATAGCTTGACTCCAGTGGCGTAGTAAGCACGGGTCCCACGTCTGGGAATACCCATCCCACTTAGGGCGAAAAGCGTTACAACAACCAAATGATGGACGGAATGCTGACAATGCAGACATTCTCCCCCAGTCAAGAGATCTGGGTTAAATCCATCGTTCTTTTGCCCACTACACCACCCCAGTTTAGACATGGCCATATGCAAATCAGTCTTGACCCTGTGCCTCATGGGAACAGTCCAGCCCAAACTGCCAAGCCATGTCTTCCCTGGACCGGAATCAAGCATCCTAGGACCGGTTTCTGGCTATCAGCCGTCATCAGCCAGGATAGCTTGACTCCAGTGGCGTAGTAAGCACGGGTCCCACGTCTGGGAATACCCATCCCACTTAGGGCAAAAAGCTTTACAACAAACAAATGATGGACGGAATGCTGACAATGCAGACATTCTCCCCCAGTCAAGAGATCTGGGTTAAATCCATCGTTCTTTTGCCCACTACACCACCCCAGTTTAGACATGGCCATATGCAAATCAGTCTTGACCCTATGCCTCATGGGAACAGTCCAGCCCGAACTGCCAAGCCATGTCTTCCCTGGACCGGAATCAAGCATCCTAGGACCGGTTTCTGGCTATCAGCCGTCATCAGCCAGGATAGCTTGACTCCAGTGGCGTAGTAAGCACGGGTCCCACGTCTGGGAATACCCATCCCACTTAGGGCGAAAAGCGTTACAACAAACAAATGATGGACGGAATGCTGACAATGCAGACATTCTCCCCCTGTCACCCCGAGTGGAAAGGGTATGCCCAGACGTGGGTCCCTTGCTCTCCATGCCACTGAAATTCAAGCAAGCCTGGCTGAAGACGGCTGAAATGCCAGAAACCGGTCCTAGGATGCTTGTTTCCAGTCCAGGGAGGACCTGGCTTGGCAGTTCGGTCTGGACTGTTCCCATGAGGCACAGGGTCAAGACTGATTTGCATATGGCTGGGTTCAAACTGGAACGGCATGGTGAGCAAAAAAACGATGGATTTAGGCCCAGATCTCTGTACTGGGGTGAATGTATGACATTGTTCTACATTCTGTCCATCAATTGTTATTTTTGCAATTGTCACCCCGAGTGGAAAGGGTATGCCCAGACGTGGGTCCCTTGCTCTCCATGCCACTGAAAATCAAGCAAGCCTGGCTGAAGACGGCTGAAATGCCAGAAACCGGTCCTAGGATGCTTGTTTCCAGTCCAGGGAGGACCTGGCTTGGCAGTTCGGTCTGGACTGTTCCCATGAGGCACAGGGTCAAGACGGATTTGCATATGGCTGGGTTCAAACTGGAACGGCATGGTGAGCAAAAAAACGATGGATTTAGGCCCAGATCTCTGTACTGGGGTGAATGTATGACATTGTTCTACATTCTGTCCATCAATTGTTATTTTTGCAATTGTCACCCCGAGTGGAAAGGGTATGCCCAGACGTGGGTCCCTTGCTCTCCATGCCACTGAAAATCAAGCAAGCCTGGCTGAAGACGGCTGAAATGCCAGAAACCGGTCCTAGGATGCTTGTTTCCAGTCCAGGGAGGACCTGGCTTGGCAGTTCGGTCTGGACTGTTCCCATGAGGCACAGGGTCAAGACTGATTTGCATATGGCTGGGTTCAAACTGGAACGGCATGGTGAGCAAAAAAACGATGGATTTAGGCCCAGATCTCTGTACTGGGGTGAATGTATGACATTGTTCTACATTCTGTCCATCAATTGTTATTTTTGAAACGGAGAGAGAGCATGAGGAAGGTATGTTCAGATTTTTTAGACAGTGTCAGAAAGTGATTGGAAGATGGTATGTTGTTTTCTAAAATTGGGGTTCTCAAATCAGATGAAGTCTAAACCATGCACTGCGAGTTCCCCTCACACAATGAATAGCTTACAGTTTAGATATTGACATACCTTACGTGTACTGCTCTGTAGACCAAAGAGAGTTTTGAATACCCATCAACCATTAAAAAAGGTAATTTATCAGTATCGGTTTGGAGAGACATTGTCAAATCAGAGGTCCCAGAGATAAGCTTTGAAGTGACACAAAGAGTTACATTGAAAGCAGTTAATTTGGACTTTGGGAAACAAGTGAGAAGAGATTTCCTATAATCCAATCTTGACAATACTGGTGATTGCTCAACAGAATTGAATATATTTTTAGGTCAAGCCTGTTGCCATCAATAATACCACGTTTTACCAGCCTCCTACTTACTGTTGGCCCAGTCTGATGTTGCTTTTCTTTGGTGCCTCCTAACTCGTTCACTTTGGCCATACATCATGTCCGTTCAAGGCTCAGTCGCACCGGCCAATCACAGTTTCCTTACGCATTCCCTCTTCAGATGCTGTGTGGGAGAACTCTTTTTTACTTTTTGCAGTACTCTTTGCAAAACAGGTGAGGAAAAACTCCACTTGTCGCAAAACAAGTGAGGAAAACGCGTTTTCATTTGAATATTTAATTTTTGCATTATGTCTGCTTTTTAAAACAATAATTAACTGTGGTAAAGACCCTCCATGGCCACCACGCTTCACATTTCAGCACACACTCATGCACGCATAACTTTACTTGCATTTCCTCAGCAAAATGCCATGTTACAGTTCCAGGTGCCTTTGATCAGTGCTGTAGCAGTGCTTTTTAATATTTTCGTCGGTAGCCAGCAGCAGAGGGATTTGAGCGAATCACATCGGGTCCGGAAGCAGTGTCCTTCCTGTAAAGCGGTGAGTTTGCAGCCCCCCTTTTTAGGGATGACCCTGCTAAATAGGGGGTCATTACTCCTACCCCTGGTTGGCACCCGTTGGTCCGGCTCCTCCGGCCTCTTGGTGTTGCGGGCTCATATATGCAGCGCCATCGGTCAAGACTGTAAGGTGGGGAATCAGAGTTTCCTACGGTTATCGGACTGTCAGCACTGGTCGGTGTTTCATTGTTGGCAGGCGGCTCATGCGCCGGGTCCTTGTGTTGCCCGATGGAACCGTTTGCCTGGTGGCACATTACCGGTGTGGGCATTTTCGTCCCACTCCCCATTCCAGTCCGCTTCAGGGGACTGGAATGTTTGTCTGTTTGGGTAATGGAACCGTTGGGCATGTATAGCACTCCGATACCTTTGAGTTGATTTGGTGCTAAATGAAAACTTCAGAAAATCCAAAACCTAACCTTGCTGTGTTGGGTAAATCATAGCTTGTGATGCTAGGCACATATGTCTGATCCCGCTCATGCCAGGGGCCTTTTAAATTGAACAACAGGCCCAAAGTGTTTTCACCAGGCAGAAGTCAGCATCCGATATGCAAATTACCTAGTAACATGAGGCACGTGGGTTGTAAACAATGTATATGACCATTTGTCATGTACCCAGTGCTCTATGAAAGTGCTATGAGACCTTCGGGTCGCGTTCACTCTACATTCTGCATTTTATAATAGTTTTGAAGGGGGAGTTTTGTAATGCTCAATAAGGGTGTTTTGTTAATCAACAAGATGAAAGTGTTTTTGCCATGCAATGCAATAGGTCTCGCATTTATGAGAGTTTGAGCCATTGTAAATGACATTGCCTTTTATTTATGTGTTGATTTTAAAAACATAAATAAAAGGCATCATCATTTACAAAGCCAATAGCATAAAACTCGTAAATGCGAGACCTATTGCATTGCAAATGCTTGTTTAAATTTGTACTGAGTTGAAAAGGATTCCTGTGCACGAGTCACTCTCCACTGGCTCACAGTGGGCTGGTGTATTCAAATTAAGGTATTGGGAATGCTGGGAAAGGCACTTTATGACACAGCGCCCAGATTATTAAATATCAATTTTCATCATTATTTGCCCTGCCATGCCCTACGCCAACACCTACCATTCAGGAGTTCAGAGATACCAGAGTCAGCGGAAGCAGCTTGCTTAGAATGTGTATGGTCCCTGCACTGCTGCTCCGAGCATGGTTCTGTGAAAGTGCATAGTTGTTGTCTTAATAATAGTAGACAAAGAGTTTAAATGGTCTCTAGGATGGCTGTGAGTGTGTGGCAGAGGAGGAAGTACGGGCCTGTAGTCACATACCTGAAAGGCAGGTTCTTTTAAGCCCTAAATCTACTCATTCCAGATTAATCCACCACAGCCAAACACAACCAACCACATACTGTGAAACCAGTCCATGCCACGAACATGCTACTCGGCATCACGACCCGGCCTTCAGACTATTATGAGCCAGTCAAACCTGTTCTCAAAGATGTGAATTCGAGAGCAAACTCTAGAATTTAAAAGGCAATCTGCAAATAAATAGGGAAAACACCAAATACACATCCAACTGAAGGGTTTCACTTAGTAAAGAACAAAAGGTGAGGGTAGGGGCGGTCAGACAAACACGATTGGGCCAGCCTGATGCAACAGAACAGTGGACAGTTTAAAAACAAGAATCAGCAAAGCTAATAGGTCTAGCCCATGGGTGAGCTAATGACTGGCAATCGGTTGGGGGTGACTAACAGGGGGTGGGGAAGGGTAATGAGTGGATAGCGGGATTATTTTAAAACAGTATAAAGCAGCCAGTACTGGCTGCTTCATTAAGTTTTTAGGTCAAGATTGCAGAGACGGGGAGCAGGGGAGGTGGGAGAGGAAGAGAGAAAATGGGTAGGAATGGGAAACGAGACAGTGGGAAGGAGATGGCAAGAGAGGAGAAAAGGGGAGGAGAGAAAGAAAAAGAGAGCAAGGATGTTAGGGGGAGAGAGAGAAAGATTGGAAGTGGATCAAAGGAAAGGAAAATTATAGGAAAAGAAAGTATGGGAGTGTGGCATCGGAACAAAGCTGTTGCCAAAAACAAACAAGCATTTACAATGTAATAGGTCTCGCATTAATAAAAGTTTGAGCTATTGGCGTTCCATTATTAATTGCAACCCCAATAGCTGAAACTTTCAGTAATGCGAGACCTATTGCATTGCAAATGCTTTTTTTTTTTTCAGCTGGTAATTTTACCTGTTGTGGGTTTGGGTTGCAGCAGCTTGAATGTGCATGATGCAAAATATCTGTTGTTCAAGGCTGGCCTTTTATCTTTGTCATATGCATGTGACTCGTTATGTCAGTGTTTCGTTCTCTAAGCGCGCAGTTTTATTCTGTACCGATTACGCCTGATTGCAAGACACACCAACAACAGAGCTCCACGCAGCAGCAGACAAGGCTGCATCATACCACCAAATGTGTTCAAGATCAAAAAGCTTGTTAGTAACAGAGCATGTTTGCAATAGAGCATGAACAAAAGCATGAAACGGACGTGATGCCTCTTACTTTTGATTTGTATCGGATAGGTCAATGGGAGCTGGCATGAGCAGGAACGGTGCAAGTTAATACAGTGCAAGTGAAATGCGCACCTAAAGGAAAAATAAAAAAAACCAAAAGGCCGGAAAGTGAAGGTGGTAAATCAAAGCTACAGGCAGGGTGAGAGAGAGGCCGGGGAAGGGGTGGAAGATCAGGAACCTGGACGACGTGCACCACCTGAAATCGCAGAGGCCGCCCCCAACGGGAGCATCGAGGGCCAGTGCCATAACAGATGCCGAGCCCCCGAACAGAACCAGTTCTCGGCATCTGGAAGCGCCAAGAGAGCAGAAAAACACCAGCACCCCACCCCCGCTGCGGCCGCCAGAGAGGCACCGCCCCCCCGGCCAATGGGGGCCCGGGTGCGCCATACAAACCCCCCAATGAGGGGAAACCGCGAGTTGAGGGGAAACCGCGAGTTGGGGGGTAAAGTGCTGGTGGGGGGGGATATAAGCCCCTATCGTCTGGAGCGGGGAGCAGCATCAGCGAGGAAGTTTTGAAATGCCGCAGAGGAAATGCCGCCGACCGCGGCCCCCGCAGGAGGCCACTACAGCGGTCGGCGCCCTAGTGCCGCCGGGGCACCGGTCACCCCTCCATATCCCCTCCCAAAGGGAGGGGGCAGGGACGCCGGCCGGTGTCCCCCTCTCCTCGTGCTTGCCCGGAGGTGACGCACAAGTGCGTCACTTCCTGGCCCCTGTGGGGAAGGGGAGGCTATTTAGCCTTCCCCCACCCACCTGGCAACCTCTTTGTTTGCCCAGGACGCCGCACTCGCAGGATCGTCGTTCGCGTCGTCAGGGTCCTCAGAAACCTGGTGAGTCTTGATGCACCCAACCCCCGCCCCGGCCCTGTCCCTGGGCAGTACCAGGTGAACGGGGCCCTGTGGCACGGATTGCCACGGGCGGGAAGAGCCCTAGATTAGCTTGGCGGTACAGAGTGCGGCGTTAACGGGGAGCAGCTCGAGGCCTGGCGTAGCATTCCAGGTGGCCAGCTTGGCGGTACAGAGTGCGGCGTTAACGGGGAGCAGCTCGAGGCCTGGCGTAGCCATCCAGCTGGCCAGTCTGCGGCCTCAATCTTGAGGGTTGGGCCTTTGGACCCACGGCCTCCCCACCACCCTCGCTATTGGGTGTTATAACAGAGAGGATTGGTCCGTCGGTTGCGCTGCCGCCTCTGGTGCAGGAAACCACGGTTCAAGTCTCGAGGTCGCGTCCACATCCTGTGATTCGGTGCAAATCACTTAAGCTCTCCGTACCTGAATGTGTAATGTAAATATGGCGTTAGGCAAAGCGCTCCAATACTTTCGGGTCGAGTTGCAGGAAACCACGGTTCGAGTCTCGAGGTCGCGTCCACATCCTGTGATTCTGAGCAAATCACTTAAGCCCCCCGTACCTGAATGTGTAATGTAAATAAGGTGCCATGCAAAGCGCTCCAATACTTTTGGGTCGAGTTCGCGCTATCGATACTCCAGAGAGTCCTTGCGACGGGCATTTATGTGCACAGACAGGTCTCCGCTCCTCCGGCCGACAAAGAGGAGAAATGCCGTCTATGGGGCGGAAACGCTGACATCACAGTGCTCCTTGGAGCTCCGTGTGTTGCCTTTGTGCACCCTACATTTCACCGCGCGGTGCACTGTGCGCCCGAAATCCTTTTTCTCTAAACGTGAGATCTGGACAGGGCACTTTAAAATGGCTGCTCTCAGATAATGTAAATTCCCATCTGTAACCAACATTAATTGCGAAGTCAAAGAGAAGCTGCGAAAACCCCATTGACTTTTCCACCGATGCTATCAGTGCGAGGGGCAGACCAGAGGACGTCTCCGGGCAACGCATCGAAGGGGGGAGGGGCAGGAAGGATTAATTACCATTAGCCAGGTTGCGGAAGAGTCGAGGGGGCATTGATGTCTCTCTCTCTGCCCGCGTTATCTACTGTGACCTGATACGGACTGGATTGTACTTGAACCGAGCACTTAATTCAAAAGCTCTGGTTGCCAAGGAAACCTCATACCTTTTTACTGTGCTGTACGCCCCTGGCCCACCATGACTCAGGGCGCGTTGCATCCATTGTCCTACACAGCGACCCGTTGCCCACTAAGGATGGCAGGCACCTTCACTACAGGCCCCGCTGTGCACTTACGTGTCGGGGAGAGGAGTTGGCCTGACGGCTAGGGCGGTTGACCTCGAACCCGGGGAACTGGGTTTGAGTCCCGGCAAGGACGCTGAATAACCGGTGATTCTGGGCTAATCACCAATGCAACTGGTGCTAGGTAAAGCGCTCTGATACCCTCATTTTCCTGTGCCAGCACCCCGGGGTGTCAGCGTCTTTGTGGCAGCGGCTGCCCGACCTCAGACCTGGGCAACGGGTAGGTTGGTTGGATGGTTGGAAACTTGTAGGTGGTTGCGTTCGCCATCGGGTAGTTGAGGCGAGTCGTCCCCCCCCCCCCCCAGTAATGCACTCGCCGTCGTCGGCCGGAGCTCGCAGAAGCGGCAGGCTCCGTGGATTCCTTGGGTAGGCCGAGCGGAGGCCCATTACGCTGGGCTTGCTGTCATAGTGAAGCGTGGGGCCGAGTTGGGGGGCTGTGGAAAGGGGGCGGCCTGCAGTGGCCTGCCCCCATTTCCAAACTGCCTAATTCATTAATGATCCCCCCCCCCCTTTCAACCCACGCCGGCGTGGTGGGGTTAAGGCTCGGGCCCTACACACTGGGTTAGCCAGGCCGTTGTTTGGTCGAGTGCAACGAGGCCTTCCGTTCCCTCAACATAGCACGATTGGATGAGCCCGCGCAGGACCCCCCCACCCAGGGCTTATCACCGCAGTGCTCAGCGGGAAGTGTCCCAGGCCCGTCGGGGAGGGGAATAGGCCCGTGGCGCCTACCCCCTGGCGTGTTGCGCTGGTTGAGAAGTAGGGGGGCCTAACGGCTAGGGTTTGAATCGCGGCAGGCTCCGTGACGGTGGGCAAATTACCCAACCTCCCTCGTGCCAACAGAATTCAATGGACCCCGCAACTGGTCACGCATATTGGAGCCATGGGAGGTCATGCGGGGGAATCCGGTTTCGAGGCGCACCACGGCCTGGTCACACGATGCCACGCAGGGGAATAATGCTGCCATGCGGGTGTAACAGGGTTTGAGTGCGGGAGGGCTCCGTGATTATGGACAGATTACCGAATATTTCTCGTGCCCAACAACATTTACTGGGTTCCGCAACGGGTCACGGACAATGCTTCCATGAGTTTTGGTACAATGGGGCCTCGCGGCACGTCTCACCCGGTTTGTGTGGGCTTGGCTAGAGCTCATCCAACGTCCTCTCCACCCCCTCGCCTAGCGAGGAGCGCTCTCCCTCCATTGCATTATGGGGCGTCGCCGGACGCACGGGGACCTCGGGCTAAACTCCCCGGCGCTTTTCGACCGCCCTATTGCGACCAACACGGTGCATAGCGGCCGAGGTTTCAGATTGCGATGTGTGACATTTCCATATGCACCGTCTCGTCCCACCGCTGGCAAAGGTTAGCGCTGATGCGGATTTCTTTTCGCATAGGAGGGAGAGCTGCGAATAGGGCTTGCAAGAGCCTCGTTAAGTGCGCCGCTACCTTCGGTTCGAGCTCGTGCGATATAAATATGCGTCCGGGGCTACTAGGAGTCGCGCGGTGGGGGAGACAACTGGGCAACTTGTGTGCACCTGCGGTTTCGAGGCTTCCTGTCTTTGAAAGACAAAGCGCCTGCACGCCAGGTGCTTTTAGCCGGGGCAGTTACGGTGCCTAGTCCAGGAAAAGGACACCGCACGATAGGCGGCCCAGGCACAATCCACGGTCGCCAATTGAGTTGTTTGCTAGAGCAAAGGTAGGACATGGTTGAGCGCAGAAGTAGAGTCTCCTCTTATGGGACGCTCTTGGGGGTCCCAGCATTCGGGTAGGTAGTCTCCAGCACTATGCCCACAGTGTGGTCACTTGCACATCACTGCGGGGGCACTGGAGGGCGAGGTCGACCACGCTTTGCATATCATGTCCCCCTCCCCCATGCCCACGTGGGGCAGGTGGAAATTAGGACAGGCGCCCTGCGGTATGTTTTAGTAGGGTGAAGTCCCAAAGGTTACTAAAGCATATGCGCCACTTTCACCTTTCCAAATGGATGCACTTTCTATATACGACGCACCACAGCCATAAGTGCTGCCCAGTATCATATGCAACTACAAGCATTGACAAAGCCAATAGAAGGGATTGCGTTGGTGCAGTGCTCCTTTGGTAACATATGTTGGGATGCATCTAACAATGCGGCAAATATCAGGCAACTGTAAAGCGCTGCATCCTTTAGGACGCGTGGGGGTCTCTGACCAATTGGTCAAGATTTAGGGCCAGCATAATGCAGAACCCAGGGGCAATTCCTTAGGGACCAATGGCCAGCTGTTTAAGCTCAGAACACCCCCGGGCGGCAGGCCATGTGTCCAACCTCTCCGGAAGCAAGGCCCTCACAGTGAGGTAGCCCCCACCTCCCAGTCGCGGCCAGGTCTTATGGGCCTCCAGTCATGACCATTGGCACTAGTTGGGCAAATGTTAATTTTAGAAAGGGGCGTAGGTCATGACACCAGATTAGTCAGGGCCAACTGGCGATTGGTTGACTCAAGCAGGCGAAGGCTTAACACAGTTCTTTCCCAGCCCGTCAGCCCAGAATGGAAGCGTACCTGAGGTATTCCGGGGCCTATCCCTGATAGGGCAGAGGACAATGGTTCAGCTCTAGGAAACTGGGACCTTACGCCCTGGTTCCGTCTTCCTCGGCCGCTGGCTACTTGCACATTGCCCAATTTATACTTTCCATGGCTGCCCCGATGCTTGGCAGCGCTGGAGGTTCTAGGTTTATGTTGAATCTGTTTACATGCTTCCATGTAGGCATGGAGCCCACCGCGGGACAGCCATGTTGCGCTGTTGCGCTCCAGCCCACTCGAGGCCATCGCTACATTGTTGTAGTCTCTGCAACGATGCCCAACAGCCTGGAATCCTGTGCAAATTACTTAACATCCCTGTGCCTTACAATATGTAGGATCCCCGGGTAACGGAATTGGAGCTCATGTAAAGTGCTAGGTGTCCCGACGTGTCGGGGCGCAGCTCGCGCCATACAAAAACTCTATAAAGAATTTAAATAAACAAATAGTCGTAGTCCAGCCCTGCGGGCATACTAAGATCCAGTGACACAGCTGCCCACAGAAAAGGCAGTGCCAGCACACAGGGGACACATGCTACCGATAAAATGCAAAGGCTTTTATGGTTCTTGTCAGGGACCCTAACGCACGCTGCAATTTTGCACTGGCCAGTCGCAAAGGGGGACTAAAAGCAGCTACTTTGCCTCAGGTGCGCTTACCATGGCATTTTAAGGTTAGAGGAGAAATGCCCACTTGCATACTACAGCACAGGCGGTAGTATTAGCAGCTGGAGCAGCATTGGTTTTGATAAAGCCCAGCACCCCCGTTTTATGCCCACTCAAGGGAAGGTACTGACAGTACACGGGCGTGGCGCGTTTTCAACATGGTTACACAGCAGCAACTCACTATTAGTACAGAAATAACAGGTACCCTCCCTCTTAGCATACAGGAGGTTCTGTTTACCAGTGAAACCGGCTAGTGATGGTAAGTGTGGAACACATGGCCTAAGCAGCGCAGGGGGAAGCTGGGCAGGTAGGCATACCAGGGTCGTTAAGCGAAGGACCGAACTGAAACCAGTTCTTGGCCAGCACCAGCGGATAAAGGACGGCGTCCTTTGCGAGCAATCGGAGTTGGATAACCAGCGGGTTGTTACATACAATTAGGGGCCATCCACGAAGGGGGTAATTCAAAGGGTGGTCCAAGCAGACCCAAGCATCATAGGTTAAGGCATTCACGAAGGATATTGAGGGACCAATTTGAACATCCCCGATACCCTAAAGGCGTCGTTGTTCCCAGGACCAAGCTTTGCGAGTACGAACTCCCGGAGCTGCCCCGGTCCACTGGTCTTCGGTTAATAAGCTTTCATGGCTGCAGCTCCAGGGTTTTCAATTTCTGTAGGTTCAGAGATAGCTCTCCACCAGTCAGGTCACATGACCGCAGATTATGCGGAGGCAGGTAAAGAAAGCACCTTATGTTAGTCAGCTCCAGATACCACCGTGGAAAGGTATTCAATTAGTCAGAAGTGGAAAGGTGAAGGTTTTGTTCCCACTAGCACAGGAGCTTTTATGCAGGGGTGCTGTCATTCGCCAGGCTAGGAGGTTAGCTTCTCCATTTCAGACCAAGGGCCGAGTATGTTACTCCCTGCCCTCTCATCCAAGTAAGGGCTAACTTCTTGGCATATTGGGATACTGTAGCAAAAGGGTTATGGGACACATAGGCTGGGTAAGGGACGTACTCAAGATCAGTTTTCATGCCCAGGGCCTGCCTGCATTGCCACCGGTCAACAGCCCTCCAGTGGGAAGTATAATTGCATTCTCACCCTGGTAGTTACAACCCAAAGAGAGGCGCTGGGAAACGCTGATAGATAAGTAACAGCAAGTGGGTAACAGTCTCCGCCCCTTCAGCGACATCGTACCCTGGGAGCACGCGCGCTGTGCAAACACAGACCTCCGACCTTAAGGGTGCAGAGTAGCAAAAACCAGTAAACAGGTTCAAGGGTTGCGTCTCTGGCCTCAAAGCGGTGTGGAACCACCATCATTTAGAGGTACGCCCAGGTGAGAATGGGGCGCTTCTTAATGTTCGGAGGACCATTGCGGTTTGTGGTATCTCCCAGCGGATCCACTGTGAGTGTACTGCAGCCAGCAGTAAACTGGGAACCTGGGACACCGACACTTGTGCCACGCTTGGAGGGGATGCGGTCAGCCAACATAGTGTGCTGCCGTCCCAATAACTGGGGTAGCAAGGTGTATCAAACACAATGGGACACCATGGCAATAGAACATTTGGCACGTCCAGTGGGTAACCAAAGCTAAACTTCAATGGAGCAGGTAATTTGTCACCGCTAGGGATGCCCCGGGTTGGCAGGAGGTACCCCCCCCCTGCCGCCCCCATATCAGGGAGTATTTAGGATGGGGGGAGTAGGACGTAGTCAATCCTTAATATTTGGACCACACTGTAGACAGTGCGCACTGCTCAAATCAGACAGATTCTCTAAGCTGGTATGCCTAGGGGGTTTCACCACAGAGGGAACTGAACGGGCATACTTCCCATAAGGAATAAGGGAAACAAGGCAAGGGCAGGAGGGCCCCTTGCCCATTGATACGCACAGCTGGTTATGAGCACTCCTGTGCGTCAGGATTTAGCAAACAACGGGACTGTTCAAAGGTTAAGTATAATCCTTCTTGCCTTAATAGCCAAAGTAGGCAGGCGGGTGGGGGAGTGGTCACCTAGCTTGGGGGCTGCTGTCCCATAGATGGGCCACGCAGGTGTTCAGGCACACACGGTGCCAAAAAGACGGCAGCCAGGTGAGATCAGCAAATAGATGGGGCAATGTGAGCCTTGGTGATGCATTCGCCCTGCCCACAGTTGGCACGGGGCAGAGGCATGTGATGCAGTGGAACATTCTCGCAGGAGTGTGAATAGTTCTTGGCACAACTTCTCAGGCTTAACGGGCCTTTGGTTTCATCAGACACTATCTGTCCCAGGCTAGCGTCAAGGGCTTTGGGATACAGATGGGGCCATCCATAACCAGTAGGGATGGTTCTCTGCATCTAGATTTGCAGGAAGCTCTAGACAGAAGAGGCTGCAGCTGCTCTGGTGGGGGGCCCTGGCGGCGATGGTGAGCCACCTCCAGGGCAGTGGCGGAGTTACAGGGCGATCTGGAAGCAGGCCGGTACCAAGGGTACCTCTGCGCGGCACCATAGGGGGTGCCTGAGCCAAAACCGAGGAGCCTCAGGGGAGGGTCCCGGAAGCCGTGTCGGCGCCCCACTAGTCCTGCGGGCGGTTGTGGGCCTGAACAACCGGGGGGTTTGCTATGCGACGCTCCGCCCCGAGAGGGGGGGGCGTGAGTAGAAGTTACCAACAGCACGTGATCCTAGGAAAGAATCACCTGGATGGCAGAAAAAAAAGGCTTTCGCTCCAGCGCTGCCCGGCTCATCAGGCGGGCAGGCGGCCCAGTTGGTTGCCTGCCCTTGGATCGCCCGTAAGATAACCCACCCATTACATATTGTATATGTAATAAACCTGCAGCAAATTTTACCCAACTCAGCAGTCTGTGTGTGTGTTATTTGGGTATGCATTTTGGGGGAGGGGGGACAGAGGGGTGCTCCTGGCGGTACTATGCTCCAGCAGGTACACATGCCTTTTGGACACTTTTCAAGCTAGCCTTTCGCTTATTTTACAAAGTTTTTCTTAATTTGAAAGTCTTCAACAAGAAGACTCTTATTTCTTACAAAAAAAAATTTCAACTTGAAACAACCGGGATTCATTTAGTTGTACGTGAAGTTCGCATTACTTTGAGTGTTTTCAAAAGTATATCTACAAATGTGAGTGGTTAGCTTTTAGTACATTTGAAATACTTATGTTTGTATTATGTGGTGTTTTATATCTAGCGTAACTTCAAACTGCGATGGCAGCTGAAACATGGCAGAGACTTAACTATTTCCCCACCTCCCTGCAAGATTTAAATGCAGATCCAATAATGGGTAATGAAACATGGAGTGGAAGTAATTAGAAATACTGCCCCGATTTAAGGAGCCACTTACAAACTTTTATTTCAGCACGTCTCGAGCAGTGTCTGTCAGGCAATAACAAAAAGGCGCCTTCTGACATTTAACCTTGGTCAGGCTAATAACAAGCAGCAGCCACGGACAGAAAGCATCAATTTAAAAATAGAAAGAGTTCTCCAACAAAATACATAAGTAATAAAACGGGAAGGAGACTGTAATCAGCTGGTGCTCCTCTGGCTTGACCGGAAGTGAGCTATCCGCTGCCAAAACAAGTCAAAATGCTGCAATTAAGAGGGGCACTGGAGAGGACCTATGGCAAGCAGCAGGCGGGCATAAACTGGTGTAAGTAATTACAAAAGATCTTGCAGACAGCGAATGCGCTGTAGGCTCGACCTAAAACAACACATTTTGACAGCAGCGTCATGCAATGACAAAGAGACACAAGGGCATGTGGGAGGGGGAGAAGAAACAGGGACAGGATGAGAAGAAACAGTGAAGGGGTGGGGATAAGAAAAAAACAAGCATTGGCATAGCCAATAGGTCTCGCCTTTGGGACCTTATAAGTGTTTAGCCAGAGCAATTGGCTCTGCCAATGTCTTAAAGCTATGTTGTAGAGCAGCGTGGCTGCTCTGCAGCATGTTGAAAAGTTATATTAAAAAAGTGGCATATGCATTTTTGTTACCTTAGATATAACCAAGAACATATTATGTACAACTGAACAATCATATTAAAAAATCTGACATGTACAGCACAATCGTCCGTGCTTCTATCTGCTGGAAGCCTGTAACAAGCCTACAAGTGTCAGCTTGATCTACCTCAGATTTTTGTTAGAAAATGTACATAAACCCATATATGTATCTGGGAAGTGCACTTTCACACTTTGGGGCATTTTGAAGTTAAATAACAGATCTTTATTGTTACCCAACTCAATGTATCAACTTTGGAAGGATGAAAGGTTAAGTGAGCCCTGTTGGGATTTGAACCTCTGACCATGAGGTCAAACATGCATCACAGGAGGGGATGCATTAATCCACTAAGCCACCAAGCTTGACGACCAACCCCTAATTCAGAAGTTGATATGATGGCACACAGTAGCAGTGGAAGTAACGTTGCCAAGTCTGTATGGACCATCCCTACATCTCAGACCTTGATGCACTAGCTACAGAGCTGTTTCTGCTAAAGAGGGAAGGAAACCTATAGAGAACTATATCACCAAGACAAGACCAATAACGGAAGCCTGTTGCAATCTCCTACTTTCACCCCTCCTCCAGTATATTTGCACTTTTTTGGATCGAGCTGCTCTTGGGTCTATTACTTGCATAGAAAAAAAGCATTGGCATAGCCAATAGGTCTCGCCTTTTGGATCTTATAAGTTTGTAGCCATGCAAAGATAATATAACACATAATAAATACACTAGTATATAGACACTTAAGCAGTTGTTGCCCCCTCTGAATGGTGGTGACCTCCAATCCACATATTTTAAAACATAGGGGGTGAGAGGGGCGGAATAGAAAAAAACCCTGTGCCTAATAAGCAATAATCCCCCATATATACATGTGACTGAAAGCACATCCAGCACTAGTACAAATGACTGCACATAACCGCATGAATATTTTGGCAATACCGTGTCTAATACAATAGGCTGCAGAAAGAGTTCAAAGGCCGAGTTAAAGCAGTCTGCTCTGATACATTGTGACCAATCTTTGAGAAAACTGTAATTCTCGGTCTGTTGCATGCAAACCAATAGCTCTGTGTATTATCTTCTGTATTAACACGGACTACAACAAATATTTAAAGAAAGAACGAGCAGAACAAAATCTATGTGCTCTAATGACGTGTTGTCAATAAGAGACACAGACTATAACACAGTGTACTAGGATGACCAAACTGAATAATACGCATTCTATACGGTATGCTCTCCATTCTCTTTAATCGCAGAGACAACATTAGTAATGCCAATGTATACATGAGTAAACCATCTGCATCGACAACAATTAACAACCAGCTTTCCTCCAAATTGGAAGCAGTGTAAACTAAGTGGTATACCAACTCTTATATAGAATAACCAGGGTAAATGGAAATATCAGATTTGGCGTCTGTTTTCCGCATAATTATGAACTTGCCGTACCAGCCACAAAATCCATCATCTTATAGTTTGTTGTTTCTAGCTCAAACATTTCTAAAAAATGCTGCTATCCATGTTGCTGCGCAGTGACTAGTCACATTTCAGTTACTCAGTGTTGGAGTTACAATGTTAACCTAATGCAATGAAACACTTGCCTAGACACTATTATTTTGAAAAATCACAAAATAGTGCGGTTATACTGCCACAAAATGTGCTGCATAAATTTTGCTTTTTATGCCGCATATTTAGGTCATCCCCTAACACGTAATTCCAGTGGTCCTGCACATTATTTATGATCAACTGCACCAGTTACAACTAGCAATATGAACTAACACTGGGCTTTACAGAGTTGTATGCTGCCCGTCAGCAAAGGGCTTCAATGCCTTGCCATAGGTAGCATTTTGAAATCTACAATAGAATACCATAATGAAAGGTCAAGGAGCAGCAAACGCAATGCAGTAAATGTATGAGGCAGAGGTTAGCTATTTGAAAACCTGTTACGACACAATGTCCATTGCCAAATCTAATGGCTGCCCTTCTATTATTCAGTTTTAATGGGTTTTCAAATGTAATGGCTATTCAATCTTAATTATGTGTTTTGACAAATAAAAAAAAAAGTTTTCTATAACTATAATAAGTACAAATTAGTATTTATAGAACAGGGTCTTTGTACTGGTTTTAGCTACAAATTTTGATGATGACATTTTAAATAATGCAAGTTTTAATATTTAAATTTGCTAAAGTTATGTTAGGTGATTTTATGTGTTATTGTGTTGTTTAAAGACCACTGCTCAAAATAAACATTTCTTTGACTGACTGACCTTCTATTATTCGAAACCATGTTTGCCATGTACCAGACACAAAGGATAGAGTGATCAAGGAAAGGAAACAGAGTTAGATATCATTAGTATTGTTATTCCCTCACACTAGGGATGGAGCAGTATGACTCCTATCTGCATTCCATCGGTATGCAACGCTGACTGCACCGCCCAAGCTGCAACCAGTATAAATAATACATTCTTCACGTTCTTGGCTCTATTTCCACATCACAGATGAGCCGGAAAACATTTTCACCCATTCCCACTCGTGACTGAGAATAGCCCTCTACAAAATGGCACATAAAAAAGTTGTGTACACTGGTATTAAAGGAACGCACAACTTGCCACTGAAGCTATGATAGGGATACTGGGTGACTCCGAGTCCCCAAGGACTCAGTGCTCCAATCTTAACCTTTAACAACCACAGTACCTTTTTCTTTCAGAAGATGCTTATTTTTCCATCAGAGAAAGCACTTCCGACGTACCCATAAAACGCATGTGGTTTCAGTGTGTTAATTGCACCCTCGTATCATTCAAAACACCAATTGACTTCTTAATTGACAGTTTGCATTTCCTATGTGTAAAACATTTTGTATCAAACCCTATCTGTTCAAAGGGCGAGAAGAGGGGTCCACTAACAGACGTTCTTTTAAATAAATTATGTAACTAGCAAGTGGCTAATGCGCCGATGCCCAAAACCCTCATCACAGGCAACAAACATTAAATGCTTTGGTAATGTGAGTGCATTAGCACAGTCACTCCAAAACGTAAACAGAACAGCGAAAATCCCAGTGATTACTGATAAACATGCAACGCCTGAGCCATTCAAATCCAGATAATAACATCCAGTACAAAAGGCGAGCCATTGAAGGATTTCCTGATACCATTACACAGATCTTTGCCCCAGCCCCTCTGTTCTCTGCATGCTTACTTCCAGCTGCCATGCCTCCCTTCCCAGCTTTTGCCCCACCCGCACCAGACAACGACCCCCTCCAGCTTACAGCCTTTGTTGGGCACAGACACTGCAATGAAACAGCGATATACCCGAAAATAAAGATGAGCTTAAGCGCTACAACCCCTTTCACTGCACTTAATAACTATGGAAGAATAGGCAATAAATTGTGTGTTTACAACGCATTTTAAAGCAAACTCTGCTTACAGAGTGGAGCAACTGGTAGGAAAACAAGCAAAAGCACGGCGCGCTGTGTGTAACCTGACCCACGAGGAATGCAGCTGCCACCCTGCACGCCGCTGCTCGCTCCCGAGAGCAAAACGCCGTGGAAGTGAACATTAAAAAAGAAGGTGGGACATGCACCCGCCTTTAGCCATTTGCGTGCTTTCATTAGTGAAAGGAACACACAAAAGCCAGTCCTATGTGTGGGAGGAGTCAGACCCACACGGAGTAGTTTAGAGTAATTACAAAAAGCCTCGCAGAGCCGCGCATGCGTCCTGCCTCAGGCTCAATCTAAAAAGGAAATGCTTCAGAATTATGGTGATTCTGCTTGCTAGATCCTTGCACTTTGTCATAGGTCAGATCACAAGTTATAGATGTTTGTCTTTTGGATCTCAGAACCAGCTTCTAAGTGCTTCCACAGCCAAAGGACCAGTAAGGTCAGCAAGTAACAGATTGGTCTGGAGCCGCAGAGGCTGTTTCCGCTATATCTCTTACCTATCAACGATCACCTCATGGACAAAAAGCTGCTTTAAAGTGTTGCTCGGATCCACCTTGCCTACTACTCGCCCTGAGACCGAAAAAAGTAACTGACGTCTATAAATATGATATGGGATCACACTGACAAGCAGGGCTTACTCTGGCAAACTCTAAACAAGCATAACCATATCTTCCGAGTGTGTAGGCGCAAGCAGCTGAACCGGCGTGAGTGGGTAAGAGGCAAGGGTAGGGGATTCCCAGGGTGGATGGCAAACAAGTCTCCCCCTATGCAACTTTAGTTGGTTCCTGGATGCTTCAAACTGTTCTGACAAGAAGAACAAGCACTGCAAAGGCAACACTTCTCATCTAATAATTCCGTTTAATGGCTTTATATCAACAGACAAAGTATGAGCTGCCTTACACAGAATGGTAGCGATAAAAACATCATAGCAGAGTGTGCTTCATTTACAGATGATTTTAGCTCAGTGTGTTATCAAACGGGCAGTAAACGAATGCCGGGCGGTTACAACGGGTCTCGGCTCGGTCAGCCCTTCCTGCTGCCAGTGCCTGTTGGAAGGTACGAGGCAGCATGCACATACACGCCAACATATTGATATTACAACAAGCACTGCAAACCAAACAATTCCCATCTAATAATTCATTTTAATTGGAAGAAGCAACACTACTCAATGCAGTATAAACAGTGCTGTGGGGGGAAATGCACATGATGAACACCAGCGCTAGTCATGTGACGCAGAGGACGTCCAATGGGAGAGCAAGTAGGAGGGAGGAAGGGCCATCACACTCTGTACAGTGTGATGGCCAAACAAAACGATCTCTTAGTGATATTGCCAGCGAGGGAGCTAAGCTCACAAAGGAGGGCCATTTAAGCAAATGCACCAATAACAAACCAGCATATTAATGACCGAGATAACAGCCAATAGCAACTGGTGGGTGTGCCAAACCCCACAGAAGAGAAATAACAGGTCGATCAAGCTCGACCTAAAAAGAGACAGGGCATGTAGGTGGGAGAAGGAGAAGAAACAAGGAGGGGAGAAAAAACAGGGATGGGTGGGGATAAGTTAAATAAAAGAGCTATGACATGGCCAGCATTGCCAATGTCTCAGCTCAGAAACAGTACCTGAATTCCAGTGCGAGCAGAAGCTGGCCAGCGGAAGGTCAATCAATCAAAGCTAATGAATCTGTACTTGGCCCGTGCACCACAGCAAGAAAAGCACTGCCTAATGAGAATGACGCAAAGAACAGTGACAATGATGCCAATTGTAAGCTATGGGCGTGCTCCAAGCCAATTACTGAACACAAGAGTCTTGCAAGCGAGAGTGCATGCCCTGGTGCATGCTCTCACAGGCTCGACCTAAAAAGTGCCCTGCTATAACCAAAGCAGCTATACATGCTGCAGCATATGGCCTGAAAGGCCATATCCTCAAACACATAACCGCTGGCAAAGGTTGACATCTGTTTTGGAGTTGCAACGGCACAGAATGACATTCTTTAGCCATCAAAGGTCAAACATACCATATAAAAACAGACAAGAAACGGAGAGAAAGAGAATGCGTTTACGCGCGCACAAGCCCCACCCACTGTTGATTTGGAATGTACTTTCAAATTACAGGTTCCAGAGTCGGGGACACATTTCAAAAGATGGTTCATGTAGGTGGAAGGCATGCTTCTCTTTAAAGCCAATTAAACAAAAGACCTGCAGTTAAGGTGGTTATCTGAGACAAACTGGTAGGGGTTAAACATCTAAACAATATTTGTTTATTTCGAAATGTATATTTGGAACCTAAAGCACAAAGTGCCTATGCGTACTTAATGAACCTATAGTCCCGCAGTCATCAAATTCACTTTAAAAGTCCACAGTCAGAGGAAGTAATGCATGTGGCCAGAGGCAGAGACAAGTTGCATACAAACATTAATATTTGTAAATTCTTTTGTAAATGAAAGTGCTCCTTTATTGACTGGCACATTTGTGTGGTTTTGTGAATGAGTGGGATAATGGGTAAAAGCTTGAATGCGTGAATGAGTACATGAGAAGATTGTAATGAGTTTCCAAATGCATGAATGGAAGAGTGACTACATGGATGATAATGTAAATGAGACTGAGGATTTCTACATGGTGTAAAAGTATCTTGATTGAGCTGGAAAAATATTTTCCACAGAATAAATTCAGTTCGAGAAATGTGCCATCTTGTTAAACAAATGACAAGCTGCAACACATCAGTGAATGGGTCAAAATCGATTTACATAATGTCAGTAACGGCTGCAAATAATCAATTCCTGAAACTATTATCAGGTGTAGGCTCTCCCCGGACCAACTTGGAGCATTATCCCAGCTACAGGGTGTGCCGAGTTGTATCCTCTATGTAAGCTATCCCTGAAGCGCCTTGCAGAAAATATTCAGTGACAACATATTTATGGCAACATTTAACTTTCCATAAAAGTAACAACAAAGGCATTCTTTAACGATTCAGGATGTTGCTATGTAAAGCAATCCCAGAACAAAACACAGCATATCACCACTCACACATAATCCAATCCCCATTCGGTTTTCAGCAAAAAAACGTAGAAAAATTGAAAGGCTCGTAAATCTCGACCTTTTTTCTCTGGCAATGCTTGTTTATATATTGGTTTGTGGAGAAACTAAAGGCTGATGGCGGGAATGGAAAATAACGGATGGATTAATCGCACCTGACACACAGTCAATAATTTACTGCATAATTTGAGGATTTCAACAAGTTCCAATGGGTTATACCACAACTGGTGGCACAGAATGGCAGACCCTTTGCTAATGTTAAATGGTCAACTTTCAGTAAATGATTGCTGTATTCAGGTGTAAAAACAGTGAACAAAGTGAAATATTTGTCGGCCAGACCCTGTGCTCAACCACTCATAGGAATCTATCTTTTGCTGTGCACAGCAGGAGTTGGCCAAGCCTGCACCCAACTTACCCACGGACGCCAACGCCCTGGGGGCTCCCACCCCTCATTTTTCTTATTTTTTGTTTACATTTTGTTTGGCAGTACTGCCGCACAAGCTGCACCCTTATGGTACTGCAAGACCGTGCAAGCTTCCTCTAACGAAGCATGCGTGGTGCTGTGGTGCCATGGGATAATGCTAGAGTAGCTGCTCCTGCAGGAGTCAAGCAGTACCTCACGGGAGGGCTGCACAGGGTCCAACGGAAGTACTGCAGTACTCGCAGCACAAAACATTTCTACGGCTATTTTTGCCCCAAGAAGAAGCCCTCTCTCAGCCCCCCACAAATACCCTGGTGTCAGGGTATTTTTCTTCAAGTTGCGGCCCCAATCATATTGCGTGGTACCACTAGTCTGTAAACGGTCCAGAGATACTGAAAAGGCCAATGGGAGAAAAAGCTCACTCGACGAACAGGGGCATTATCTTTTTAATTTATGGTACAGGCACACTAGCTATAAATATCATTTAACCCCTTCACAAACAACCAGAGCCGTTCTTTGGATGTGATTCTCTTGAAAACGGCTGAACGGATTTCCAGCAAATAAGCATGCTTTTGAGTAAAGTTCAAACTTTTAGCCAAATTTGGTGCAATTCTATTCAGCTGTTTTTTTCTGTATTGTTTCCCAAACTTTCCTATGAGAAGTAACACTGGTAAACAAAGTTAAGAGATCCGCCATTTTTTTTGGCCCTCCACTTGACGGATCACCTTGAAACTTTCTAGGAAGGAACTGAGGCCGATTAACTTTTTGTTGGAAAGCTTCATAAAAATCTATCAAATGGTGCCAAAGTTATTAGTGAAATGAAAAAGCTCTAACATTGGAAACTCTGATCTAACTATTACTACACGGGGCAACTGTGTGAGAGAGATAGACACACACACTCGCACGTCTTAGTTTTAAGTGTTTTATTAAAAACAAAAAAGTGTGAGGAAGCTCGAGGAAGAACAACATTTCCAAGTCTTTACCACATATCAGCTCAAGCTCGTCCTTAAAATTCTGAATGTCCCATTTCCTCCAAGGCACGATGAGATAGTGTAAAGACTATGTTATATGATTTCTATACAAAATATATTTTAAACATCATTTAAATAACAATATGTACATCTTGGAAAAGCTAAAAAATAATGTATATTTTATACAATTTTACAAATATATAATACATCCAGTTCTTAGAAAACACATTAATTTATATTCACAGAACTTAAACGAGCGCAACATGTTCACCACGAGGTATAATGAAAAAGCAACACAGAATGGAATCTGCTGTTTGTATGCTGTCTGCGGAATGTCGAGTTGTGACATATTCTCTCTTTAGTCAGCGTCATGTACATTGGCAACTTTTGCTCCAAATCATATCCATCATACTAGATAATCAATTGACAAGAACACCACATCAAAAAAATAAAAATAAATAACTATCTTTACTATGTGACTCAAAATATTAGGAAGTACAACACAGCAGGATAAAACACCAAGTTTGTAAAAAGCTTGCAACGCTGCTATTCTAATTCTGAATTATCGACCATTTTTTCCGCGGGATTTGATGTGGTTCTCTGCAAAAGTCTTTATTTCACTATAAGGCAATACTAAACCTTGGTGAATCGGGGATGAAAACTCCTCTAGTGGCATCCAGCTGATTGTACTCCTCAATTAATGAAGATAAGGAGGAAACGGCCTCGGTGAAACAACCTTGCTCCATACCATCCACATGCAAGTAATGGTGAAGATGAGCCTGTCAAGGTAAGGAAGAACACACTTTAACACAAAGGGACTCGTTTTTTGTTCAAATGCTTAATTTAAGATGCAGTATTAATCCTCAACTGCACAATATTTACTTTAGCTACATAATATGCCTTCACTGCTTTAAACATGCAAATAATTTCAACAAATTGTAAAATAGGTTTCATAAAATGCAATCGAAAGGATATGCTTTACACACATTATGTCCGAATAATTAGAAAGATAACTGAACCTAGATTTAATTATCTTTACATTAATCATGCGTTTGATGCAATCTCTCAGTTTCTCTATTGGATTTGTTGACAATACCTTGTATTGATTGGCTAAACACAAAAGAGCACACCCCCGATAAGCATGTAATGGCCTTGATTGATTACATGAAAAATTAGAGATGTATGGCGTGCATGCAACTCATTCTCAAGTCCAAACAAACATAAGTATAAACAAGCATTGGCATAGCCAATAGGTCTCGCCTTTGGGACCTTATAAGTGTTTAGCCATGCAACAGTTGAGTAACTAAATACTTATAAGGTCCCAAAAGCGAGACCTATTGGCTATGCCAAGCGGCCGTGAAAGTGATCGCGACAGCGATCAAACATCAAAGCGGCCGTGAAACCGAAAGTAATCGCGGTAAAGCGCGACGTGCGAGCCCGCACACATGCACTCTAGCTCTAGGCTGGCCTGGTAGCACTTTTTGGAGCACTCTCAATAAGTCTCGCCAGAGGCAGCGCATGCGCTGGGTCAGGCGAGACCTAAAAAGAGCACCCTCTATTCTCAAATGCAGAACCTATTATCACAGGGGTATATTAATCAAAGCTCCTTTTGAAGAAATTTGCCCTAGCTCGAGCTTCATCGTTCTCTCTGTCGTAATAAAAGAGTATTAACACCTTTGTTTCTTGTTGAGCTAATGAAAGTATGTCTCTTTTGCACAATCAGGGCTCTTCATTCGCGCAACCCTCACAAAACGATCTGTTTACACGCTTAAGATATGAAAATACGTAAAGAGTTTTTTTGGCTTCATATCAAAATGAAGACCATCAGAAAAAATGAGATGCTATGCATTTTTTGTAATTATGTATACACGATTAGCGGAACACCAACATGAATGTTTGGTTGGCCAAGACAAATTTTAAAAAAAACTCTATTTTTATATTCTGTTTTGACATTTAATATCAGGTAACACTTTCCTTCTAGGCCCTATATATAGACTGCCCTGTTTCATAATTGTGGGCATAAAAGACTAGATATTAGTTTATTTGGAATTGCCTGAGTGAGTTCATCGAGCTTTAATACATGTGGTACATTTCAGAAGGTCAAACAGAAATGCTTGTTTGGTGTTCCTGTCCTTACGTGACAAATAACCACCTTTGGTGTCAATAAATAGCTAAACACGTAAACAACATACATTTTTGAATTGCACAGACTCCAGGGAAACTGAATATGAGCAGTTCATCTCCCCTGCAGTGAATGGCTTTATTAACCATCGAAAGGAAAATGCCAGTTTAAAGAATTTTGCATAGTTTCCTAAAAGATTTATGTTCACATGACCCTCTCAGAGGCTGAGGCAATCTAGTGGCAAAAATGAACCCGATTCTGTGGCCCTTTCATTCTTCTGGGCGGATATCCCAGGATATGGATTGCTTAAATGACACTGCCTTGGTAAAGCTCATGGGCTTTAAATGCCAGAACAATGCTCTTGTCAGCAAATTAGAGTAAAAATACGTTCTCCCTTGACTCTCTGGTACTACTGTTCTCACTGAACTCATTCATACGGATTGGATTAACTGAATTATATCACTTGGTGTGCTCCAGGCTCTCATAGTTTTCCTGAATTTCACTGGGTGCTCAGAATCAGAAAATAGTGTTGCTAGGTTTTTCCCTGGTTCTATGGAAACTTTACAAGAAAAGAAAGTTGAGAATGGTACTCATATCAGTATCCTGCTGATAATAAGTCGCCTTTCCTTATGTACAGGTGAGGGAAAGAAACACTGTAAAGACTCATGTTTGTATGACCTCCTAACACTCAAGCAAATATGGGTAATTAATGGGTCTGTCTTTACTCACTGACCTGTTTACGCATCAAGGAACGTAATCTTTCAAGAAATATTCATACAAACATTAAAATGGTACATATGTTTTCACCCCCTGCAGTACATTAGCACCCCGGTACATCTAAGGGGAAGATCGTCAAGATATGTGCCTTTCTCCTTCTCCCGTCTCACCGTTGTCTTGAGATGTCTGTTCCCTTTTCAGCCCTTCAATGCCTCACATGCTCTCACCTCTGCTCTCAATAATTCTTGCCAAATTTCTCTCTCACCTCTTTGTCTTGATACATCTCCCTATGGGCCTTTCTTTCCCACCGCATCTCGCTATTGCTGCCCCCCGCCCCCTCGGTGCCTCTCTTTCACTGTCTCATCACTGTACCTTAAAGTCGCTTTACCTCACAGAATGTCATTCTCTCTCACTTCTGTCTCTACACTTTATCATTTTTAGTCACTATGTCTGTCTTTGTCTCATCTGTAGCTTAAGGTATTTCTCACTCTCTCAGTTTTACCTCTGTCCCTTAAGATGTTCATTAGTCTATCCCTCGTTTGAAACCGAGGAAATACCATCTTCTCCAAATCGATGTGAATCATTCAAGTACCAACTTTAAATTTGCTTTGGAAAATGCAATAATTGCAGTGTCAACATCAGGTTGTCAGTTTCTTAAATTACAAACTATCAGACAAATTATTTTTTAATTTTGGGTACATAGATCCAATTCCTAAAGACAAAGCCTTGCACTTGCCTGCAAAAAAAACCAAAACATTATTTGGTTTATTTACCACATGTAGTCCCCTAGCCTCATTCTGTTATTTTTGTTAACTACATAAATGTTAAACTACCAGCTACAGACAAATACTATCTAACATGCCCATATAATATCTTATGCAAGAGATGCCAGGCATTATCACAAATACACCATTAGGTCGGAGCTTCCATTATGCCACGCATAATCACAACATACTAAAGAAGGCCCCTATAACTCCAGGAGTGAGCACCATCATACCAGTCATGGCCCACTAATTTGAGTTGTCATATGTGGATCCAAATGGTATGTTTGGTCATGTCAGAGGGCCGCTCGCTGTGAGGCAAGGAGTGTAACAAGTCACCAGCGAAAAAAACACCCCCACACACATAAAAACACACACACACTTTTCAGCTACATGGATGCATGGGTACGGCTGAGAGGAACCCAAGGAGGATTTACTCCGCTTTGGGATCTCCTCTGCTCAACTAAGGCATCCAGACCACTTCAGCTCCAATGAGTAGCTCCCAAGAACCATACACCGAGACTTACTTCATTTGCTGACAACACTTCATTACTTATGCTTCTCCAGGAAGGTCTCAGTTTGACAGACACACACAGTGTGACTGACGGCACAGGCCAGCAATTATCAATTGGTAGGATTTTTGCTAGTCTCTGTACAGGCTTACTGTGCGAGCACAGGGTGCCAGACAAGGGGAGTGGATTGAGAACTGAGGGCCACAATTCTAACAATGTACTTTCTAACCCTCTCAAGCCCAAATTGTACATTTGAAAAGGACACCTACCAATTGAGTTGCACTCTTTTAACCAGGGGTTATACTGCTATCTCTGAGGGTTTAGTACTGTTATGTGCTGAGAAAGCAAACACAAGGAGATGATGGACAAGCGCTGAAACGTTTCAGACACTCACCCCCAGTCACAGATCTGGGTTGAATCCATCATCGTTCTTTAGCTCACTTCGCCACCCCAGTTCAGCCACAGCTATATGCAAATCAGTGTTGACTCTGTGCCTCATGGGAACAGCCCAGCCCGAACTGCCAAGCCATGTCTTCCCTGGACTGGAAATAAGCATCCTGGGACCGGTGTCAGGGTAACACACCTCATCAGCTAGGCTAGCCTGAATCCAGTGTCAAAGTGAGCAAGGAACCCACGTCTGGGCATATCCTGCCAACTTAGGGTGAGCAAAGCAAACACAAGGAGATGATGGACGGAGCACTGAAATGTTTCAGACACTCACCCCAGTCACAGATCTGGGTTGAATCCATCATCGTTCTTTAGCTCACTTCTCCTCCCCAGTTCAGACACAGCAATATGCAAATCAGTCTTAACCCTGGTGCCTCATGGCAACAGTCCAGCCCGGACTGCCAAGCCATGTCTTCCCCGGACTGGAAACATGCATCCTGGGACTAGTTTCTGGGTAACACCCCTCATCAGCATGTGTATTGACTGTCTGGCTTTGGAAGTGACAGGGGCTGGGGATGAGCAGCGGCTCCAGAGAGTGTGGATGAGTCAGGGTTGGGCTGATTAGACCTGGGCTGCATTTAGAGGAGGGGGAGGAGATTTCCTTTCACCTGAATGGGCCTGATCTGCCTGACACAATGCTGTCTCCACCTCCTGCCAGGAAGCTGCACCAGAGAAGACAGAACTGGTTTTGACTGAGCACAGGGCTTCTCTGCCACCCACCAGAGAACAAAGGATTGTGCTGCATAAAAAGAGGGCCCCAGACTTTTACATCACTGTTGGACTGCAAGAGGAACCTCTGCAAAGGAGAAGAGCTGGAGAAACTGGAGGAGTAGTACTGTCCCTTTGCTGTGTGCTGTCTGGGGTTAACCTGCAGTAGCTGTTTCGGCCCAGGAGAGGAACTGGGTGTGTATCCTGCTTGGAAAGTGGAGCTTGCCTCCTGTTCAAGAGGTCTCCGGAACAGAAAAGATCTCACCAAGCTTCCGGGCATCATTTCTGGAACCGCTGGTTTAATTCGCCACAGAAGAAAAGGTAACCAACTCGGTCACCGGATCCGTCGCAGAATTCCGTGTCCTGAAGGCACCGTAGAGAGCACCTCCTCGGTTCGCAACGCAACCCTGGTCTCACCGACTCTGTCAACGAGCCGCTGCTTGCACCGCGTCCTGTGGGCATTGCACTCCGCACTGCTTCGCTACATGCTGCACTGACATCATCGACTCTGTCACTGCCCGACTCTAACATCAACTGGCTCCATCGCCACATCGTGACCTGCAAGCACCGCATCGAGCACCATCTCACCCTGCAACGCAAGAGGTGTGGTGCCGCGGCCAGGGCGGCTGACTCTGGAATCTGGGGATCACGGTCCGATCCCCGGCTCTAGCGGCAGCTTAGTCCAGCACCATGTGACTCTGGGCAATAGCTTGCTTAATCTTCCCGACGGCCCCAGCGCCTAGAGACCCTTACGGGTGATTGTTTGCGGTATACAAATGTGGATTATTATTCTTATTATAAGCCTTGGTCTCACCGACTCCGTCAACAAGCCTCTGCCTGGTGAGGACACCGCACGCTGCAAAGCTTCCATCTCACCTCGCAACCGTGACGGATGCCCCGGACCGGCTCGTACCATTGTGTCGGCCGCAACAACAAAAGGTACTGTCCCCGAGTCTGTCGATGCTTTTGTTAACCCGTATTGACGCGGTTGGCTGGAACTGTTAAGACTCTGTCGTATTCAGAATCCCCGTAGCCCCGGACGGAGCTACCGAGTCGGAGGAACTGTATTTTCAAATTTTCCTGCAATTTAAAGGTTATTTGGCACAGTAACTATTTTCAAGAGTATTGTATGTTGGATTTTTGTCGTTTTTGGTTTTGTTGGTTTGGATAAAGATTACTCATTTTTAGTTCTCGCCTGATCCAGCGCATGCGCTGGACTGGCGAGACTTTTTGTGAGGGCTCAAAAAAGTGCTACCACTGTAGCCTAGAGCTACAGTGCATGTACGAGGGGGCTCGCGCCTCACTTTCGCCGCTTTGATGTTTGATTGCGATCACTTTCGCGGCCGCACGGCCGCTTTGATGTTCTCCGTGAGTCTGGTTTTTTTTCTCCTGTTTATTACTTCTATGTAGTAATGGTGGTACCCGTGCACCGCCATTACTACAGAGCAGTAATAAACAGAAACAAGCATTGGCATAGCCAATAGGTCTCGCTTTTGGGAACTTATAAGTATTTAGTTATGCAACTGTTGCATGGCTAAACACGTATACGGTCCCAAAAGCTAGACCTATTGGCTATGCCAATGCTTGTTCTAAACTGGTGTGGTGTCCATTTGTAGTGTTTTCACTGTGTTACAGTATGCATGCACAAATACTTTACACACTGCTCGTGCCAAGCTTTCAATGGGGTGAGCTGGGTTATTTTAGAAGTGTATCCCCCTTACCAAGACTAGGAAGAAGGGTACCTACTTGGACAAAAGTGCAAAAGTGCAAACCTCTGCCAACTAGAGACCCTCATTTCTAACAGGTGGGAACTTGGGAGTCAAAAGAAGAACTCTTGTGGTAGAGTGCCAAGGGAAGGCCAGGACTTGGTTTTCACTAACATGTCTGCATGAAAGAGTGATCAGTGCCAAACAAGAATTTGTCATGGTACCATTTAGTAAAGGAGCCATCTGCTGTAATTTACTCATAGGCAGGCCAGCTCACATATCTGTAGCCTGCTCCTTATGTACAGGGCATTTTTTAAATTCTACGCTACAGTGTTCCCTTCAGGAGGAATAAACATGAGTTCGATCCCGAGTTCATTTTAAAAGTATGGACTTTTCATGACCAGTTTTTACCCCCACGTACCTTTTTCTTATAAAGTTTAGCGAATCGGTCTCTGAGCTCCACAAAGGTAGGTTTTACACAGGTGTTGTTTGCCAGTGCAAGGAGTGAGTGAGAATGGCCAACAGGAGGCACTGAACACAAGCCGGTTTTCCACCCCTCCTGATTCCAGGAGACGAACTGAAGTGAAGGCTTTAGCCTGAAGAATAGAAATGTTTTAACAAGCTGTTATTGTACTGTTCTCTCGAAGGACTGAATGAAAGACATGTTAGAATCAACTATTTACTGAACATACAACCAAGCACCTTGAAGGACACTAATTTAAACTCAAATACTTCATATTAAGTTGCTGCCTTACAGGTTACAAAACTTATGCAAAGACAATTCAGACTAAGGGACAAAACGGGAAAATACAGAGCATTACTGAGTTAATTAGACTAGAGAAACGTGTTTCACATCTCATGTTGAGAATATTCTGAAGAATCGGGTATTCAAATGTTATGCACAACGAGCATGTATATGTGGCACAGATTTTAGAATCTAAAGAAAAATCAAACTCAATCCAAGCAATGTAATTTTGACTCCACATTTTACTCTTACCATTATGAAGAACTAAATTAAAAACAAGTTTTAAAGGATTATTTTGCTAATACCTGCCTCTGCCTTAGGTACTGCATCTCTAATGTTTTTCAAACATATATTAGTTTTCCTCTCAAATGCAGAAACATCCGAAACTTTGAAAGCACGTAAAACACTAAAACGAGTAAAAATGTAAGAACATTAATATCCAACCTCTCAATGTTTCTTCGAAGGTCCGAAATCTGTACATTTCCTCGAACCATTAGCGCACAGGCAAGATACAGATTGTGCTTGGGGTCAGCCCGAATAAGCTGATGATCTTTGCTAAAAGCGTCAGAAAACATCTGATCCAACCTAAATAAAATAGGCAATAAAGAGTTATTTCAACGTGTTTCCAATATCTAAAGGAATAACAAAAGAATGGCCACTCATAACAGATTAAATGAAATGGCTCAGTATTTAAGAAGGTGAAAAAAACGGTTTCAACGTCTCACAAGGAATATGGTAAAGATTGAACAAGAATTAACGTATGCTAAAATGTTAATATACTTCAATTAAGTGCAGTACTCTGCAATTTTTATCCACACATGGTCAAGCCACTAAAATATTCTCGAGTGATATACGAAAGTGACTGTTAAATAAACTCTCGAAGAGAAAAATGTGAGGTAGGGCACAGTCACTTACATTGAAAAAGGCACTAACTTTGCATAGACATACAGATTTACTGATAAAACTATATAGCACTCAGATGATAATGTGTGGAGATCGGGTTTCTGTGAATATTTATCATTTGTATTTCAGAAAGTAAAATGTCTTGATTTGTTTTGATCCTATTTGTATCTCTGTTTCCAGCACACTTCAAAATTACTAAAAATGTTATTCATTTTTGCTAACCTAATGATGAATACATAATGTTCATTTACCGGCTTTTACAAAAATAAATATCCTACATCGTCACCTTTCACGTTCCCGGTCCTCTAGCAAGATAGTCACGAAATTCACTTTAAAAACTGCTGTCACTTTACAGTCAGAGAAAGAAAAGTAAATACCAGTCCCATGTTACAAGATTAAGCAGCAATTTGTCAGAAGACAATAACTGTCATTTTACCTCTGTCTTAGAAGCATGGCAAATGTGACAAGATAAATACCAAACATCAAGAATTGTTAATGGTGAAGTGGGGGTGTACAGGTCAAGAAGTCCAGGTAGTAGTATAAAAATATATAAAGTTATTTTTTTTTAAGTTTCAAGATTCAGCAAACTGAGACACTCAGCCAACGCGTTTCATTCCCACACTGGGAACTTCATCAGGGCAACAAAAATCAACGCTGGAATATTCCGACTTGGAACAGACCGTGCAAGTGTAACACGTTCCATAGGTGCTCCCCCTTAATATCTCAAAATCAATATATGCCCATGTGTTGACCAAAAAAGTATTGATTGATTCTGAGAATCAAGTATGTAGCAAAATCAAGCGACGAAATCAAATAAGAACTCTTCAGTCGAATATGGTATGCTATTAAAGCTCTTAGAGGAAAACCTTTTAACTAAGTAGTGAAATAGCTCAAGTTCTCAAATAGACAGTATGTGTTCTGGTCCAGTGAAATATGCTGGAGCAGTCCAAAATGGCTGGCAGGTATGATAAATCCTGCATGGGTAGGTCTTAACAAGCAGCGTCCAGATCTATCCCGGCGTGTGCACACTTGAAAATAAAGAACTTTATATATTTTTATACTACTACCTGCCTATTGGACTTTTTGACCTGCGCACCCCCACTTCACCATTAACAATTCTTGATCTGGAACACAGAAACGCCAAACAACGTCTGGCATTGGGGTTGGCTGCGCAGAAACATTACTAATTGGAATTGGCGTGAGGTGCTGAACTACAGGTCTGCCGTTGTTTCTTTGGACATTTAAATACCAAACATCAGCTCGTTGGTCGCCACCCACAGTCTGGGAAACACTGTTTTAGAGCACAATTGTCTTATGGGACAGGAGGCTCAATCATGAAGTCTCTCTTCCTGCTGTTTGTTTTGCATAACACATTCAAAGTACACTACATTTCCCACAATTCTGCTTCCTGATAGAGCAAATGAAGTGGTCACTTCTGTTGGGGGTCCAATGGGGGAAATCAAAACAGTATCATTGGAATTATCTAACCCACTGTCCTCCTGCAAGTCCCTATATAAATTGTCATCATCGTAATGCGTAAATCCTCCCTATCATCACCCGATATTATCAGGTGATGGCAAACTCTGGTCAAAATCCAAGCTAAACAGATGAGGGAGCTTCTGAGGTCAGTTTCATTATAGTGGAAGTGTGCTAGCGGAGCCAGACTGTACAGGGACCAGGTGCGCTGGAGCGGAGTTGCCACATGACCACAGTCAGTGTCAGACATCAGATCGACGCAGGGCATGGAGCCAGAGGGAAAGTAGCCACTGGTGTAGAAGCAGCTTCCAAGGGGTCAGATGGCACAGAGAGAGAACCTGCTGTCGTTAACAAGACTGGGAGCACAGGGGCGGAGGAGTCACAAAATTAAACAGCATGCGCATCTTAATGGTCTCAACCTGCAGATGGTCTAGGGAACTCGGGGGTACTTTGAGATCAACTGTAGAATGGGCTCTCATTTGGAGATCAAGAGACAGCCTCAAAACTTCTCTCTGGGAGGAGAGTGGCAGGATGTGGGTCGAGTACTGCTTTGACTTCTTATGCTTCTTTTTCAACTTAAGGCTTATCAGATGACTTCGACCACAAAGAAGACCTGTTGCAGGAACATCTTTTAGAGTGGGAACAGGTCCACAGACACGACTTGGATTGGGACAGTGACTTGCACGGTCTCTGTGTCTTCTCTCAATGGCTCAGATCACCTTCGGGTTTAAGAGGAAACATTATTAACACAACTTGGAGCCATGCCCGAACGTAAAACACTAAAGGCACAACTCATAAGGGTACAACACAGACATCTGTTTCTGACAGTTTTAGCACGGTTGGAACCCTTTAGCCTTTGCGGGTGCCTCGTTCTCTTACACTGGAAAAACTATTTGGAAAAGAATTTGTCTACCAACGAAAAGGTAGCGGAGCTCCAGATCAGCATTCAAACGCAGAGAAAGAAAGAAAATGACAGCCAAGCACAAGGGTGATGTGTATATGCAGCTCCGCTTCATCACTTCTGGGGCTGAACAAGGCCAACACGGAGCCCCATGACGCCACCTAGCAGCGCGCAGGTGCACTGCTATAAAAACTTCCAGATCTGGTCTGGCGCCTGGGAAATATTCTATAGGTAAGGAATCAGTATCCGACAGATACATAGTATTTATCAATTGTCCAAAACATTACATACCTAGAGCCATCACCCGAGCTATAGCTTGTGTTGATTTTTCATTCATACTCGACAATGCATCAATTCATAAGGCAAAAACTAATGAATACAAAAATAGGCATGAAGGAAAAGGAAAGGTATGCATCAGTGAAAGAGACCTATAAGTGACTTAGGAGAAAGGTTTTTTGTATTCCACACAGAATATGGGGTTACCCATATCTGATGATTCTGAAGGCATCTTCTAAAATGCGGTTTTGTGCACACTGGCATATTTGAAATCGGATAAAATTAAATGTTCTACAATTCTGCATTCCCTCACTTCTCCTGATAAAAACTGTAGCCCAAATGTGTGAGTGGGATTATTTCACGGGACAGGAAAAGAACCATGCACACACAAATGCAACATCAAGATGTTTTTATGCCAATTACATTGATTCTTGGGCCCCTAACGGCCTGTCCATTGAAGTGTACAAGCCCACGGCCTCAAAAATAACCCCCTATTTGCTGGGAATGTTAAAGGAAAGCTGCAATTCGGGCTCTCTACCCAGAGATCAAGCATTGGCCAAAATAGAGGTCATACACAAAGAGGGCAAACCACCAGTGGATTGCGCCTCATACAGGCCAATCTCGTTGTTAAAAGCCGAAGTCAAAATGCTTGCAAAGGTACTGGCGTCCCGGCTGATTCAGGTGCTTAAGACGTTTATTCATCTGGATCAATCTGGCATTATTCCAGAGCAGAACACCACTATCAACCTGTGACGACTGCTTGGTGTCTTGGGTTGAGCTGCAAAGTTTCATGAGGATGCCCGTGTGCTTTCGCTCAATGCTAGAATGGCATTTGATACGGTTGAATGGCCATTCATGATTGTGGTGCTGGCCAAGATGGGCTTCAGCCCCACGCTTCTACACCGATCCCCTAGCCCCAGTGACGGTCTACGGATGTACGTCTCGAGTATTCCTGCTCCGGTGTGGCACCAGAGAAGGCGCCCGCTTCCCCCCCTTAATTTTTGCCCTTATTTTAGAGCCACTGGCGATCTGGATCAAGCAAGACCCCTTGGTTCGAGGGTTGCAATGGACCAATGACTGGAAAGCTAAAATGCCACTGTCCGCAGATGACATTCTGCTCTAAGTCTCAGAACCAATCCTTACGCTCAAAGAATTATGCAAATACTTACCCCGTTTCGCCGATACTCTGGTTATACCATCAACTGGAGCAAGTCCCTAATCTAAATCCTTCATGGGCACATGCCGCATGTTAGACTTGGCATCTTTTGGTGTGGTTCCGCTGAGTTTTTGCTTTCTGACCTCCCGGTTTTGCTGGCGTAGTGTTTCTGCGCATTTTTCTCACTGCCGATCAGTGGTAAAGTGCAAGTGCTCCTGTGGTAAATTGTGTTATGGATTGGTGTTTCCATGATTGGATATTTACTTGTTAGTCCCTAGTAAAGTGCACTGAGTGTGCCAGGGCCTGTAAATCAAATGCTACTAGTGGGCCTGCAGCACTGGTTGTGCCACCCACGTGAGTAGCCCTGAAAAGGTAACTCAGACCTGCCATTGCAGAGTCTACGCCCAGTTTGTAACTGCCATGTCGACTTGGCCAGTGCACACACTTTCCACTCCCTAACCTTCCCTTTTCTTATATGTCAGCCACCCCTAAGGTAGGCCCAAGGTACCCGTGTGGGAAGGGTGCAGTGTATGTGAAAGGTAGGACATGCCCTGGAGTGTGTGGCATGTCCTGATAGTGAATTACGGCCAATTTAGTTTTTCACTACTGCAAGGCAATCTGTTCCTCATAGGACAGAACGGGGAGTTTGTTTATAACATCTTTCTTATAAACCTAACTGGCTCGGGGAATTAGGTAGGAACATAAAGTTTAGTATGCCTGAACTCAGAATCTAATGATGCACCTTTTAAAGAAGGTGATTTTTACATTCTGGGTTTGAAAATACCACTTTTAGAAAGTAGATATTTTCTTGCTCAGACATCCCGTGTGCCTCTGCTGGAATGTGGATTGCCTGTCTGGGTTTTGGACGACAGAAGGCTGGGGAGCAGGAGTGGCTCCAGATAGTCTAGGTGGGTCAGGAAAGGACTGAATAGATCTGGGCTGCAATTAGGGGAAGGGGGAGGAGATTTCCTTGCAGCTCAAAGGGCCTGGTCTGCCTCTGACAAGGCCATATCCACCTCCTGCAAGGAAATCACACCAGAGAAGGCAGAACTGGTTCAGGCTGGGCACAGACACTCTCTTCCTAAGAGATCAAAGGATTTTGGGATATAAATATTGGGGCCCAGACCCCTGAACTTAACAACTCTTTTAGACCAAAAAGACTGTCGAGAAGAAGAGCCGGAGAAGCTGTGAGGAGGAACTACCACTTTGCTGTGTGCTTTGATGTGTTGGCCTGCAGTGGCTGCTTCTGTCTTGGGCAGTGAAAGGACTGGACTGAACTTTCTGCAATCCACGGGCTTTAGGTAGAGCTTTCCCCCTGTTCAAGAAGTCTCAGGAACCGCCAAGACTTCAAGCTCTTCTACCCTCAGCACTGGGGACTGTGTGTTTTGTCCTGCAACAGAAGAATAGCAACCCGACGACGTCTACAACGGCACTGCCGACTCTGTGTCCTGAAGGCACCACAGAGGGCACCGCGTCAACGCTGCACAGCGACCCTGGTCTCCCCGATGACGCCTGCTGATGCCGCCACCAAGCCGCTGCTCGCACCACGACCTGTGGGCACCGCACTCCGCACCGCCTCGCTTCACAATGATACCTTGGTATCCCTGACTAGGCCACTCCATGCCGAAATCTACGCCGCTGCTTGCACCGTGGTTCGAGGGCACCGCTCGTAAAGTTACACGACGCTCCGCCCTCATCCCGCACCGCAGCCTTGGCCTACCAATACCAGCGCCATCGACTCCAGTTCGTCAGCCGACGACACCGCTGCTTGCACCGTGACCTGCCAGCACCGCGACAAGCACCTCACTCACTGCGCGCTGCGACTCTGGTCTCACCGATGATGCCATCTGATGCCGCCACGAGCCCCTGCTCGCACAGCAACCTGAGGGCAGCGCACACGCCACACAGTTGCACTTCGCATTGCAGCTCCTGACACCTGCCGATGCCAGCGCTCCCAACTCCAACATAGAGGAGATTGATCGGCAACTCGTGTGACTTCGAGGGCCCCGACGACTCCTGCACCGACCTCCGGAACTGACGCCTGCGGACACAGTGCTTTCGGGAGCTCAACAAGAGGTTGCCAACGCCCTGCAAAGGTACTGTTTGCGGGTCTTTCCGACACCGTAGCTGGCTCTGCGACACCGCGGTCAGCCAGAAGTGTTTGGATTGGTTTGCTTACGATGCCGTGATTGCCCCGGACGGAGCTATCGACATCTAGGAACTGTTTTTCAAGCATATTTTGATAACTAAAGATTTTAAAGTATTGTATTGTGGATTTGTTATAATTTTTGGGCTTGTCTTAAGAGTGTAAAAATATTGGATATTTTTCTAAATTGGTGTGGTGCCCTTTTGTAGTGCTTACACTGTATTACTGTTGGTTATGTGCAAATTTAGGCTTGTAGAGTTTTATAGCATACTGGAACAGAAACCTCTGAGCACCTTTATTAATGTGGAACAAGGTTACCAACAGTTCTGCGCTTGGATCACCGATGCCCTGGACTCTCTCATACCTCTACGGTGGTCGAAAGGCCGGACAAAAACACCTAGTCCTTGGTATAATGAGTCACTCGCAGAACTGAAAAAAGCTTGCCGAAAAACAGAGAGGGAATGGAGAAGATCCTATGACCCTGCTCTGAAAACTCGGTACTTTACTGAGCTGAAGTTCTACCATAGAGCTATTTGCAGAACACGAGCCGCATTTTACGCTCAAGAATTTGCTACCAGCCCCAACCCATCAAAACTGATCTTTAAGGTACTGAAGGACCTTATGAAAAACAGATCCACCTCAGAGGTGATTTGCACAGACTCCCATTGTGATAAGCTGGCCTCCTTTTTTGTGGAGAAAGTGAAAAAAATCTATCAAGGTTTTGACACACTCCACCAGAACCGAGAGGTTATTGTCCCCGATACGATGGGATATGAGACCCTTGCTATGCTACCTGAACTGACTATTGAGACCTTTGACAGGCTTAGCCTCAGGGTCAAGTCAGAATCTCCCTCGGACCCGTTAAAGCCAGCCTTTATCAACACACTTTCCCCACTGTGCCGTGACCCCATATTGAATCTTATCAATATGTCATTGTCCAACGGAACGGTACCCACGGCATGGAAACAGGCAGTGGTTACTCCTATACTAAAAAAAGCCAACTCTGACCCCCGGTTGCCAGAAAATTATCGACCCATATCCCTGTTGCCTTGGATTGCCAAAGTAACAGAAGCCCACGTCAACTCTGTTCTGTCTGAGCATCTGGCTCGCAACCAGATATTGGATCCCAGTCAGAACGGCTTCCGGTCGGGACACAGTACCGAGGCGGCATTACTCTACATCACGGAACATCTTCGCCAGGTACTGGACTCAGGTCGTACTGCAGCGCTTTTACTATTAGATCTAAGCGCTGCCTTCGATACTGTGTCCCACCATATACTGATCCAACGCTTACAGGAGGCGGGAGTGACTGATCTCGCTCTCAAGTGGTTTCGGTCTTTTTTATTGGATCGATCCTTTAAAGTGGCTATACCACCTGGCCAATCTGCCACTTATCCCCTGGAGCTGGGGGTACCACAGGGATCCTCGTTGAGCCCTACTATGTTCAACCTCTATGTGAAACCGCTGGCTGGTGTCGTCAAACAGTGGGGTCTTACGATGGCCTCATATGCGGACGACACACAGCTAGTGGTGACACTTAGTGGAGACCCTGAGGTGGAGGCCCCCAGATTCCGAGCGGGTCTGATGGCAGTAGCAAGCTGGCTTCGTACCAACTGCCTTCAGTTGAATGCCACCAAAACAGAGGTGTTGGTACTAGGGAAGCACGCTGAGCTATGGGGTAACCAGTGGTGGCCATCAGAGTTGGGTGTCACTCCCATTCCAGCTTCTGGAGTGAGAAATTTAGGCATCTGGTTGGACTCTGCGCTCACCTTCAGGGACCACACCAAGAAGGTGGCTGCCACGTGCTATGGCATTCTGCGGGGAATAGGGCCGGTTTTAAAGTACTTTGATCCCCCTACCAGACAGCTTGTGGTCCAGGCCTCTATACTATCTCGGCTGGACTACGGCAGTTCACTGCTGTTAGGGGTGAATCAAGCGGAGGCCTCTAGGCTCCAAAGGGTACAAAATGCCGCGGCACGGGCCATAGTGGGCCTCCCTAGACATTGCTCAGTGTCTGGTACCATCACGGCCTTACATTGGCTCCCGGTCAGACAGCGAATCCAGTTCAAAGCGCTGTGCCTGACCTTTAAAATTTTGAAATCTTCTTCGCCGCCGGCACTTGCCAACCTACTCACGCCCTATATTCCTTTGAGATCCTTGAGATCGGAGGGGCTTCATCTGGCTGTCTGTCCACGCTTTAAATTGAGCAGTATGGGTGGCCGCTCCTTTAGGGTGCTCGCGGCAGGTTTATGGAACTCGCTTCCGGTACACATCCGAGCTCTTGAAGACCTGCTCGCCTTCAGGCAGGCGATTAAAACTTTCCTGTTTCCCGTGTTTGTTTAATTTCCTTTTCTTTTATTGTGTGTTATGTTATAGTGTCTGTCAAAGCGCCAGGACGCCCCTTTGCTGGGGCAGCTGTGCGCTATAAAAATATTAATAACATAACATAACATAACATAACATAACATAACAAATGCTTTACACACTGCCTCTAAGATAAGCCTGACTGCCCGTGCCAAGCTACCAAGGGGGTGAGCTGGGGTTATTTTAGGAGTGTAACTCCCTTATCCTGACTAGTGTGGTGGTTTCTGCCTGGCTTTGGCACATGCCCTAGCCTACCAAAAATCCAATTTCTAACACAGCGACTGCCCCATGATTGTAAGGCTCATGTTGTCACAGGATGGGTTTCGCTACCTAGGGATTTACGTCACCACTGACCCGGATATATTCTACAACAATAATCTATTGCCATCGGTCGATATCCAGCATTGGAGGGCCCTACATCTGTTGTTACTCGGTAGAGCTGCGTTTCTTAAGATGATGGCACTGGCCTGTTTTTTTAAAACTCTACACAATACACCCTACCCAGTCCCTGTGACTTACTTCAGGGCAATAGAGACTGAAACCTGTTCTCTACTCTGGGATTGTGGCCCTGCATGTATTGCCATTAAACAGCAGACGAGAGGCTGGTACGACGGTGGGATTGCCCTGCTCGATATACAAAAATACTATTGGGTAGCGCAACTAACCACCAGGACACAGCCCAACTGGCCTCCTTGGAGACACAGCCGGGTTTCGATAAATGGAACCTTATTGGTCTCTCCAGGGTGAGGGACCTCTGGGCACAGGGAGGGAGATCCCTTTCGCTGAACTGCAAAGCGAGTACCACCTAGCACCCACTAAAACCTAATGCTATTTGCAAATGTGGCCTGAACTACAGAAGGCTCTGCCTAAGGGAGAGGTGCTCCCCGAGTCTTTGCCACTAGAGGACAGATTGTTAAATGCCCAGATGCCCTGCAAGGCAATCTCCCTTACATGTCAAAAATAGATCAACAACTCACCTGATACCCCAACACAGTTACGTGCATAATGGGAATGTGATCTCGAGGATGATGAGTGACCCGAGACCTTGGCATCCCCAAGAGAAGTGACTATCAGGTCAAGGTTCTGCCTAGTGCAGTTAAAAAAACTCTACCTAGAGCCTATTATGCATGCACTTCTGTGGTAAACATGGGCAGAGTAGCAACCGCACTGTGTTACAAGCAATGCGGCCATATACGAATATTCTTTCACATTATATGGAGCTTCCCAGCAATACGCATTATTGGGAGTCTGTGGTTACTTGTCTAAATACCGTCTGTGGGAGCATCATAGGTGCCTCTTGAATGTCTGGGATGCAAATGACCCACATGTAACAAATTTGGAAGACCCTGGGACGTATGGTGGCCAAGCGCAATATTGCGCATTTATGGGGGGTGGATCAGGCACCACAACTGAGAGATTAGAAGTGTGACATGGATTGGTGGACGCTAGCAGATAAAGTTGATTATGAGGGCTGTGGAATGACTATCAAGGACGTCCTTGTGCCTTCAATGCAAGTACCGGTCCTCATATCGTATTTGCTACTCACTCCGATTCAAACGTTGCTTTTGGAAATGTGGAAGGAGGGAGGGATTACGGAAGCTGTCATTGGGAAACTGATTTTGCTTGACTGTGTCACTGTGCTGCAGTGTATTTTGTTTATTGTGATTTTAATTTGACTTGTTCTATCTGCGATAAAAATATATTTTTTAAATTACATTGATTCTTGGGATTGGGTAGCTGTGGTATTTGGGCCTGGGTTTGGTCAGAAGTGAATGTAACCTACCAACCCCAGAAATGTTTGAAAGCTAGACACCTGGAATTGCCCATGGCTTACAAGGATCCCACCACTTTTTCTTACACAGAATATCATGCAAATGTCAACTTTGGGCTAATATCACTGATTTGCCTCACATTTCTGGGAGGAACCGTTCTGAATCCATGACGATTGACAAATGTTCTATCACAATTGGTCCCACAATTCTCCAGATAAAAAAACAATACCCGACTTGTCTGTGTGAGCCTACTGCCCCCGAAATGCCCAGAAACACACTGATGAAACCTACAAAATTCTGCTTTGAACTTAAATCAACTTTTGGGATGAGGGTAGCTTCAGTATTCGGGCCAGAGGACAAACAGTCGTGAGGGATGCCTACTGATCGCAGACATTTCTGAAAACTAGATACCAACGGAGTCCAAGGTGAAGTGTTCGATTAAGATCCCATTACATTTTCTTACACAGAATACTTTGTAAATGTTATAATTATACCTAAAACATCCAAATTCTTAGTGTGCATTGGGGGGGAGGGGAGATGGGGGGGGGGGTAGAGGTGGCTGCAATATTTTGGTTTGTGAACAGCCAAGTAAAATGCTTTTCTTTCCTGGTTCTAACCAGGTTTCCTTCATCCACTGTCTATCCTATCCTTGCCAGTTTCACTCCTCTCACCATCTGTTTATAACCTGGGTGTTATCGTTGACTCTTCTCATACATTCTCAGCTCACATGTTTTTGTACATTTTCTTTCCACATTCTCAGAAGTAGAATGACTTGACTGTGTCAGCCAAGGATGTCAAGTACCCTGATCACCTTTCATTCTATGGTGAAAGAGTGTCTAGTTTCGACGTCTTTCCATTCTTTCTTGAGTCATGTTCTCTATGCTTTTGGACCCTAAAATTGTTACTATTTTATGCTTTTGTACCCGTTTGCTGGCCTACATTAAACATGTTAGTTAATGTGTTTTGTAAAGAAACCTAACTGAATTCACTTTTAGTAGGTTTATTGAATATGACAAAATGATGTATATGGAAGTCTATTATGCATCTTAGAAACTGACGAATTAAAGTGTTTACTGTTGACACACTTCTAAAACCTGGAGAAGGCTGCTACGTATACTTAATTTCACAGAAGTGAGAAAATAAACTTATATTTTTATATATACACAAATATGCTTATATATACACATACCGATACATGTAATGAAAATATAATCTCTGCACGGTAATACTATCAGTTTACAGATATTCTCTCCAATTACAATATTGGTACTATTTAATGATGTTTACTTTCGGGCTTGGCTTTGGTTTCAATGATACCATCAATTTCAGTTAAGAAGACATTCCTGTAGTTCCATAGTTGTACATAAGATGTGCTACTATAATGCAGCTAAGTGTTACTCGTTTTGTTAAGCCTGTGAGGATGAAAGTCTCTGTTGACTAGTGAGTGTTCGAGCCAGGATCTCTCAGATTGCACAGATGGATCTCCGAGTTATTTTAAGTGACATTAGTGGCACCTCAGTATTTAAAATGTGGCACTTCTGACCACAGTAAATCACATTTTGCAAAGTTTATAATTATTATACTTCAGACACCAATAGTTGCCAAATGAAATAGATGATGGGCAATTTAAACCTTTGACCGGGATTGAATTTTAAAACCATTTTCATTGGAATGTGACACTGCAGGATGTCACATTTCAATTTATCATTGCCTATACGTATAAGGAAGAGAAAGGCTCTATGGCTTACCTTCGAGTTGGTATATTTACATCTGACAGTGTATAAAGAGGAGTCAGGCTTGAGGTGAGGTAATGAAGGTGGGGGAAAGGAACCAAGTTCAAGCTGATTTCATTGAGATCCATATTAAGGGATCCTTCAAATCTTGCAGAGCTAAAAGATTGGAAGATCACAAATTGATGAGTTTTCATGACAAGCCACACTCCAAATTAAGCTTATAACTTACAAAAGGTGTACTGTAATAACCTAGTGATCTGCCAAAAGGGGCGAGATCTGTTACATTCCATAATCCCCACTACCTCTTAGAAACAATGAAACTGAGAAGAATGAATTTTCATCAGGAATGCTTTCCATGAGAAGTGCTGTAACTGAAAACAATAGGCAGTAAGTAATGTACTTTCTAAATAAAATACCAGGGTCGTAAAGACCCTTCAGACAACTGTGCCTTGAAGAAACATCAAGTTTTAACGAAAACTGTGAAAACTGAGGACACTTAATAAAGGCAAATAAAAATAAGAAACTGCTAAAATATGAAGCGAGCTAGGCTAAAGGAAAGAGGTGCATTATTAGCCTCAGATGTGACATCAAAACAGAAAAAGAACATCTGGGTCTATCAACTTGCTCCCCTATGTCATTGTGTAGTGTTTTATACGTTGTGCATATAAAAACAAACAGCCACTTACCTCGTGAGGTTAAGCAACAAGTTGGCCACAATATTGTTCATAGCATCAAATGGTTTCTCTGTCTCTTTAATGGCTCCTTTACTGGAGGTGACAGGGCTGTTCTGCTTGACGGTTGAGCCTAGCTTTCCAGATCTGGCCATCTGATCAATCTTGTTAACAATATCATTTAAGGACTGTGAAAGGAGAACAGTATGTGCTTTAAAAGATTTATAAATAGAGTATCACTTGGAACAATGCCAACAGGTAATTCCAGTGTATGACTGCTCGTTGAGGAAGCATGTGGCTACTTATTTGGAGGATGCTTTCTAAAAACTCACACAATTTTTGTCCACACAGCTGTGCACTGTCTCTCCGATGACAATAGAATCAGGTTACAAAGTAAATAAAGTGAAATCTGTATACTTAGTACGACCTATGCGGTAATTAATTAACTATTACGTGTAACTAAACAACCATTGGAAAAGCCAATAGGCCTGGCTTTCAGCTGTTAATACAATGATTATGAAAGAGATTCAGACTATTTGTACTGTGTCTCACTTGTGTACAATCTGCCTCGTTCTGTGTTTCCTATAGTATGTGTCCAATCTATGTTGTGTTCTCAGACGTTGTGGGGATGTATGGCACCAGTACCAGATGCTTAGGGAATAAAAATTGCAGCCTAGCAACCTTAAGGAATACACAATAGGACACAGGCGTAAGTAAAAGATAGAGAGAAAAGTTGCACATAGGTAAACCACAAATCGGCTGTGCACGTTTGTGCATGCCTGTGTTTGTAGGCTTTCGAACATTTCAACAATTATTTTTTTTCAATGTGTTTAAGGTCTCTAGTTTTTAAACATTCAAATCACTGGCTTAACATGGCAGGGTGCATTACGGTCAGGATTTTGACAGGAGAGGAGCAATGGTCTGACCAACCCAATGAGAGCGTTTGAGTTGTGTATGTTACCTTTACTTATGAAAATTAGGTTCAGGATAGAGTTGCCACTAAGCGTGTGGAAAGAGCAAAGCTGCAGGAGATTGCCGTCTGATAGGCAGGATTTGAGGGTGGGTGTGTGAGCGCATTTTTGTTTTTTCCAGTGGGGATCAAATTCTTCATGGAAAATGGGATCACAATATCAACAAAATAATCAACAGACATCTTTTTGGAAGGTGGGTGGTTTGAGATGTTCAACTCAAGTGGGTTAGGTATTGTATTTGTTATCTCTACAGTGAGGCACTGTAATGAAAATAGGTTTACTTAGTTAATCATTTTGCATTTAACTGACTAATTTTGATAAAGGCAAACCACATGCATTTTTTTCTGTTCAATGGTGGTGGAGGACATTGTGTCCTACCAGTAAAATAAAGGGATAGAGGATGAGCACAACCAGATTTTTATGATGGCGGTGGAGCCCAGGTCACAGTCTTTGATGAGGGCAGACATGGAAATCAGATTACAGACCGGAAGCCTGCAGTTCAGAAGCGCAGCTCTGATGTGATGTATACGATACAGGTCACTGGGCTCAGAGGAAGCGACTCATCTGAGGTTGGCTTGGCAGATTGACCTTTAATCGTGTTAATGGTTTCCAACTCTAGAGATTGTGGTAAGAGGAACTGTTGTGGTACCTGAGACCACAGAGTATTCAGGTATGAAGGGTCAGTTAGATGCAATGTGCAAAGGGGAGTGCTTGGAAGTACTGAGGCTGACGAGTGTGTCAGATGATCCAGAGTAAATGTTTCAAGTAACATGTAAAGGAAAAGGAATGGAAAGGAAGCAGAAGTGGCCTCAAGATTTATCCTCTGGTCAGTAATAAGTGACTTAAGTATGAGGCAAGTATTTGCTTGTCTCGTTGGACTGGACATGGAGGTTGATTGATGGAGGCTGTATCGAGCGGTGATGGTAGCTACAGGAGGGCTGTGGATTTGGTAGTTAGCAGTACTTTGCTCTGTGACACTGTAGGTGCAGTTTGTTCCTGATGTGGTCCAGAATACCTTAATTTATGCTGACATTATGTGTCTGGTTTCACTCCCGGAGGTGTGTGGGTAATAAACAAAAGATCAGTAGTGTGAAGGAATATTGTTAATGTGGCATAGTAGGTAAAGGGCATATTATCAATGCATTGTATCAATGCATGGTATCAATGCTAATACCCGTAGCTATGGTAAAAGTTTTAAGGATGTTCATGGTATCAAACCATGGGATCAAGATATGGAGGCTGATATACAAGGAGTTCATCACGACCATTCAATTTAACAATTGTGATGTGTAGCAGAACTAGATAGTAAGTTTATTCCCATTTTAATTGTTCTTTGAGCCCATGAACAAAAACTATAGGTAGTGGTCCAGGAGCACTTGTCCTTAATATTAAAAAGAGTAGGTCAGTTTTAACAGAGCGAAGTTTGAGACAAATGTATTTTCCACTGACTAAGGTTTCTGGTTTAGATGGCAGTGCTCAGTGTTAATGGGACTGACAGTAGTTTTAGATAAACCATTGTGGAATAGTGTCTCTGAGAATCATATATTATATGAAGCTCTCCTTGTTTCAGGTTTGGTGGCCAAAGGCTAAAACGATGCATAGGCTATTGATCTTGAGAAGCAGATTACCCGTGGAGCTTATGTGTGTGGAAAACATAGAAGAACGCACTTCACGTTTATGTGCAAAGCTACCTGTGATGAAAAGTTAGAAGCAGCATGGTATCAGAAATAGAAGCAGAATCACATCTACGGCCAAATTTACTCTTAGTGCAACATTAGCAGCAGAGTGGAAACATGTTTAGGAGCAGTATTCACACATAGGAAAAAAAAGGCATTTAGGTGTGAAATGATATCTAGGTTTGAAATGACATTTAGGTGAAAAATCATACTTATAGGTACATAATCATCATTTATGAAGCATCAACAGGGGTGTGCAAACATATATATATATATATATATTTTTAAAGTAATCTATGCAATAAACAACAAAAAGAAATATTCTCCCTACGGTCATGTGGTCAGTACAGGAAACATGTTATCATAAACATTGTGTTTTATATTTTCTGTGGTAGTAACATGTCACACATCACAGATCTATGGACTGCAAGGTCCAGGGAGCGGGGCAGCTCCACTCCTTTCAGGGCTGGTGCGCACCTGACTCCCGCTGGGCCCCAGCTCACCTTCTGCCGACATTTTCTGGGGACAGAGGCAGGCCCCAGCCTGACTTGGCCCGTCCCGCTGCAGCTGCGCCCCCGCAGATGACCACTGGTCTTGGCCCCAGCAGCCTCACCCCCGCGACCTCGGGCACTCAGCCTTCCGCGATCCTACCGGTGGTGTCTGTTTGTACGCGCCCGACCTGGGCGGTATCCCTACTTGTATCTACCCAATCTGGGGTTTGAGACGTGGGGACGAATCCGGCCCGGCCCACTGCAGCCTCGCCACCGCTGACGCCCACCAGACTTGCCTGCCACTGCCTAAACCCCGCACCCTCCTGCCCCAGTGGGCTCTGACTCTGTCGCCAGCCGCAGCGGGTTCAGGAAGCCGCCACATCTGATCCGGGGTGGGCTCAAGCAGAGCTTTATCATGGCCTACACACGGATCTACAGAGGCCTGGTCATGTCGAGCCTGACCATAAAATGGCAGCCTCATCTGCCTTGGCGGCCTAAATGACATCCCCCAGCTCCTTCCTTGGTCCCCCCCACATTCTCTTACCTCTGGCCTCTAGTGGGGATATGTTTTTCCGCTTCTTGACTGTGCAACTGTAGCACATGTATCTATTCTTAACTGTTTCTCCTCAACGCTGAGACTTGAGCAACATGGCTGATGCCCGGTGAAGCTGCCAGACAGCTAGAGAGGAGATTGGCCCTAGTTTCTCCCTTGACCATCACCTACCCAGCCAGACATTGGGCACAGTTCTTCCTCGTCTCCCGATATGGCTCCTTCCTCCCCTCCCTCCTACGAATTCTTAAAACATTGTTTTTGTTTACTGTACCTTACTATGCTATTGTAACTGATGTAACTTTAACGCAACAATCCTCTGGTAAAGCGCTCTAATACCTCCGGGTCTAGCCTGCGCTATATAAAACTTTTCAAATTATATCAAATCAATACTTGCTTTCCTGAATGCTGAGACCTGTGCAACATGGCTGATGTCCGGTGGAGCTGCTGGACAGCTTAAGAGGCGATTGGTCCTGTTTTTCCCCCTTGACCCTCACCCACCCAGCCGGACATTGGACACAGTTCCTCCTCGTCTCCCTCCTACAAATTCTCGCACAGTGTTTTGTTTACTGTACCCTACGTTGCTCTTGTAAATGATGTAACCTGTAACGCATCGATCCTAAATGTAAAGCGCTTTGATGCCGTCTGGGGTCTAGTTCGCGCTATATAAAACTTTATAATATAAATGTAAAAAAAAAATCTATGGGTGTCCCTTTGTAGTCATAAGCATTCTAGTAAATACCACTGTCATGAAGAGGAGTAGGCTGAAACTAATACATCCCAGTAACTATCATTCATGGCAGTCTAGCAGACGAAAACGTCAACATGGCATGTGCCACAGACCATATATTAAAGCTTCAGTATGTAATGCCATATCAGTAATTTCATTGTAAGCCCCTACCCATTTGTGCAGATCTCGCTTCCACAGGGTCTCATTTTTACCCTCTATTTTGGGATTCCATACCATGCAACAGCGACGCATCGGTTTATCAGCACTAGCCCCAGATACACAACCTGTTGGTTAACTTAGTCTTTTTCTTGAACAGTACTTCCATGTACCTGTTCCTGTTCTCTTGCGTAAATATGTGCATGGCACTGGGCAATCAAGGACGTTTTCCACAATCACAGCAGTGGATGATATATTATAGCAGTTGTACTGAAGCGTAGTCATCTTTTGGCCCAATCAAATCACAGTAGCAACATGTATTGGTACTGTTTCCCTACAAGTCATGCAGTAATAGCAGTGATAGGCACCGTAGCAGTAGGATTTAATCTCTGTCATAGTGATTACTAAGTCATTGGCTTCTCAGAGCCACAGATAACATACTTACGTTGAATGAAAATATAATATTGTCTGAGGTCAGGTAAAGTCAAGCATGCCGGTATGTCCCATGCGAGTCTGATCTAAGCCAAGGATCTTTGTGCCACTTTACCATCCCATAACAATTTTAAAATGGGTGCATTCAACTGTTTGGGTACAATGTCTGGAATTGCATACTTCGCCAAACATAAAAGAACCATTACCAACCTATCCATGGCGGACAATTCATTCAGATCATAAACCCTGTTTAATTCATGGCTAATGTGCACTATGCTACATTTACCGTCACCAAAGAGCAAGTCACTGCTTTGCAGGGGCGGCCCCTTTGGCTGTGCCCCTTTTACCCCTGCCCCTGGTACTGATGCTCCTGTAACCTCCCCTTGAAGAACCCTGCGTTGACTGCTGCTGGTAAGTGGTGGGTGGCTCAGGAGAGTTGGTTTTACGCCTCCTCTGTACTGAGGCCTGCAATAGGAGCATCGAGGGGAGAATGTTCGGAGAGCAACCATAGCCTTGTCTGTGTCAGTGTCTTTCTTGATCTTCTCGACTTGAAGCAACAGACAAAAAGCCAAGCGTGGCACCGAATGAGAATGCTGAAATTAATTCCCTTAACTGCAGTATCAGCCGCATCAAGGGCGCATTGGAGATAATGGTGTTAGATATGATTTTGCCCTATGAGAGTAGCTCATGTCCCCACTGTCAGGACTGGTGCGGGAAGTGCTGGAGAAGAACTTCCATCTGGTCCCTGCTGGCTCTATTTTATTGATAGAACTATCCCATCAAATTCGCACTCCTCTGATCCGTGGTGGATTACACATAGACCCTGTTGCCTGCCGAGGGAACCTCTTTGCTCTGTTTATCAGGGGTGGTGCATCACCAGTTCCTTGCACACTACTGCTTTGGCGCACTGTGCGGACCACCAAGGAATCCAGTGGAAGCTGTATGCGGATGTAGGGAGGGTCATTGGGTCTTATCCAAACTTGGTGTTAACACCCCTAGCTTTAACAAGCTCATTAAAAGTATTTGGTGTAGTTGTAAGCATGCCCTCGAGCATGGGTAGAAACTGCATTGTGTGCAGCGTGGTGGACAGCATCTCAAACAGGAAGTCCTGGTCTTTCTGGACGGTATGTAGATCACTCTTGTGAAAGGAGGCATTCCTATGTATCACTTTGTGGTAGGAAGTGGTGTTGACTGGTGAAAAGGTTTGGGCGGATACAGGTCCGGAACCGTGGCCCCCAGGGGACCCACACTGTAGTTATGCCACAGGTCATCCCTAGGCTCTGGGTCAAAAGGGACCTCATGGGGTATAACGGGTACAAGGGCCCCAATCAGAAAAATGTGGTGACTCCCAGGAGAAAGTGGAAGAGGTGGCACGGATGGTAGCGGCACCGGAGGTGGAGGAGGAGCAAGTGGAGGGGGAGATGCAGGAGGCTGAGCTGGCAGTGGACTGGTGTCTCTGTCCTGACATCTGCTGTACTCAGGAGAAGGTATAGACTCCAGGCAGGCTGCTCCTCAAAGGTTAGTTTCCTCTTCCTTAAAAGAGCGCCCTGCGCCTTAGGTGGCAACATGATTGAGAATTTCCCAGTCTGTGGGTGAATGAAAAGCATCTTTTGATGTGTATCAAGATCTTCTTGGAGATGTTGAAGCATACGCTGTTCTGGTTCGTAGGATCCCGCCGCCAAATGACTCAATGATGAAGGGCTCTACAGGCCTTTCAGCGTAGTGCTGGTTTTGGAGCTGTTAATTGTTTCGGAGCTGAAGAGGGTTTCTGTGGTGATTTCGGCACCGATGAAGGTGTCTGCAGAGAGGACTGAGAGGTTAGGTAGCGTCTTTGGTGCTAGTGGAGGGAGTATTATCGGCTCCGAGGCCTTCTGTCAGTGCCAACCAAGGCCCGCATGCAGATGTTGACCAGATACCTGTTGAGAGGTGTGTGGGATTGGCACCCAACCCAAGTTGGGGTGGTGCTTGGCCTGTGCTCGGGGTCTGTATGCACTCAGACTGGGAGGATGTACTCACCGGCAAAGCCTTCAATACTTGCCACACCTCCAGATGCTGCTGTTCCACGGTCTCTGACTAAGGCCTGAGTTCAGGACTAAACTGCAGAGTTAACTGAGTATGGATCAGTCTTCGGTTATTTCTCGACCTCCCGGTCTCTGAAGATGTCAGGGAGTCAACTCCTTCCAAGTGCTGCATTTTCCAGAGTGCAAGTCTGCGATCACATCGGTACCTGAGTGTCTTCGAACGGAAGCTGAGCAGGTTGAACAGGTGTTGGTGGGTCCAAGAATACTTGAAGTGACAACGAGGTCAGCACTGGGAGTCCTTTCGATTAGTGTTTTGTCATCGTCGAAGAAAAGAAGAGATGAGGCAGAAGGCCTCACATAAGGCTGAGCCACGGAGAAGTACATCGCAAGAAACTGGTCGTTGAAGCTCAACGGGCTGTGAGACCAGGTGAAAAATGAAACTAAGGTCTTTTCACACCGATGGGAGATGATGCACCGAATAGGCCTGACATCAAACATCAAGAAGCGTTATCCCGGAGTTATGCAAGGTGGCGTGTTCAAACCCGACACCAGAAAGAAAATAATCTAACAATGGAACTGATGCCATTGTGCATTACCAGTCACAGGAGTCACTATACATCAAGTCTCAAAAAGCTCCGTAGAAGAAAAACAAGTTGCACACATCCAAGCCCAACACTAGATGGAAGGAGCATGCAGAACATGTGCATCTACAGCTACACATGCCACAAACACACACGTGTGTGTGCACATATCTATCAGTTGTTAGAATGTCAAACGCATTGCAAAATACTGCAAAGCCAAACAGTCCGTGGTAAAGGTCAACACGTTATATTACATGCCTGGCAAAGGCATGCGTTGCAAAAGCGAGTGTTGTAACCACTGATAATCGACATAAACTCTGTAGCAAGACCTAATTAAAATGAACCTGCCATACCAACAGGGCTGTGCAATTGAGCCACGTTTAAATGTCTTTTGTAGATCTGTATCTGTTTGAAGGTGCCAGACGTGGTGAAGGCAGTGAACAACAATAACTCTTTTTTTGTTCAGGGAATTGTACTATAATTATAACATAGATATTTACTTCAAAAACGAGTGGCTGAAGAGTATTGGCACATTTATTGTTCTACATTCACATAAAACAGGCCTGCCGCCCAGTGAAACTGTAAATTGAAATTCAGTTGTAAACTGCAGTCCTTCACCTGGTCAGCTATGCCTTAATACTGTTCTCTCTGCATGGACATTCATAAATAAATATTCATGGGCTTGACATTCTGGTGAGAATTATTGGTCTCAAAATCTATCTGCAACCATTCTGCATGGCCTCGAAACGTTACGCTGATGTTAATAATATTTAATGAAGTAAACATATACCAGAAATTGGCCCCTTGACACTAGAAGAAAAATTACCATCTTAACTGTAAGGAGATTGCTTTTGAAAATGCAAAAGGTTTGCAGATTATGTCTGAAAGACTCAGGATCTTCTTGAAGTGAGTGGGAGAGAATTCCATGGCCAAACCACTGCAACTTTAAGGAATCTTCCCCAGCTAAACCATTTATGCATCCTTGAGACAACACGCCAACACAAATGGGTGGAACTGAAATTTACGACAGAGTTAAATGCGGTAAAGAGTAATTGCTGCAGAAAGATGGAGACGTGGTTAATTACTTTGTGTACCATACGCAAGGATTTGAAGATAATTCTCTTTCCCGCAGGAGCCAGTGAGACGAGCACAGTGTGGGGGCTAAAACGATCACTGTATTTTAATCCATTACAATCGGTACAGCTCAGCAATTGAGGGAGCCTCAAATACAGTCTGTATTCACAATTCGCTATCTATAGATTGACTGCCAGTACATACTGTATTTCCTGGAAAAGCATTCGAAGAGAAAAAAAAATGGAGTATCTGCAAGTGAGAGAAAACACTCCACCAAACTGCATGTTGATCCCAACGGTCATTATTTCACCAATTTAAACAATCTCTTTTGAAAATGGAGTTGGGAAGCATCACTGTTTTTCCATTAGATCTCTTCGGAAGGCGTCGTTTTGGTGCACCTGCTACCAAAGTCTTTGTTATGCGTATATTAAACTTCAGAAAGTTGGTTGTTATCCACTGATTTATCATTGCTAGACGGGAGAAAAGATACTGTGTGAATATTTCTGATGAGCATTAACCCAGGAAGAGTATCTGATTTTCATAAGCATAATTGTAAACTAACAACTACGTGCTCTGGGAGTTGTTACCCAAGTAGAACACATATATATATATATATCTATAGGTTAAGGTGGGTAGATCCCTGGGCACTATCCAGGACATTGGGTGGGATCTGGGTTGAAATAGATATCGAGACATTTTTGCTGTCTACAAGTCTGGTGCTCGGCAGTCAATCCCATGTTGTTTCAGTACCAAAGAAGGGAGCCATTGGACAGTTATCAGCTGCAGTGAATGGTACAGGCTGGCCAAGTAGAGCCAATGCCCTGGTGCACTTAATATCCGCCTTCATTGTCACATCACCCAGGATTGCAGTGATCACAATTTCTGCTCCATCCTGCTTGGCAAGAATAACTTTCTCTTAAACTTGTCGAAACAGGGGCAGCAATGTTCCAGATTAGCAAAAAGAGGCTCAGTTTAGCCAAATAGTTAAAAGGTTCCAAATGATTCAGTAAGTCCATCGACATTGTTTACTAGAGCACAAATAACACACAAAGCCACGCGTGTGAATAAAAACAAAAGCCAACCATAAAAGGGGAGCACAGTTTGTGAGATTCATGTCCAAAGGAAATTTTCAACAAAATAAGTCTGCTTCTGTCACTTACTTGATTTTCGACTGGCAGAACACAATCAGCATGCTCCGTAAGTTCCTTCATTGCTAAAACACTATTGTATGGTGACGTGATGACATCGTCCTCAGCAGAAGGATAAACGGCAGTCACAAATCTGCACACTTCTGGGAATTCATCCTCTAGCAATTTCAAAACGAATGTGCCAAGACCAGAGCCTGTACCTGAGAAAAAAAAACGTAAACATTTAAAAAACATAATGTGAGATTTATTCAATGCACGCACTGCAAGAAGCATTTTTTTTTTAGAAAAGTGTAAGAATAAGTGCGCTCATTAGAAGATCCAGGTGCTGATCTTATATGTATCTGGTATTAAATCCTGAATTCTCTTAAATGAGAGTGAACTTCTTGGCTTTGATTCGTAAGAAGGAGTCTCAAATATATCTGAATTTTTAGGTGTTAAAGAGATCTCTAAGTTTTATTTATTTGCTGCATATGAGAGCCTTTACTCAAAGCTACAATACCCAAGATGACAAGATAAAATGGAGGCACTGTCCCCTTTTTTTTTTTTTGTTTTTTGAAACCGTTTATTACAAAACTCAAAGAATATACAAAGATGGGCCTACAACCGTCCGGCCGGCCGCTAGCAGACAAAAGGAGCATATGATACATATTGTAGAGCGTGTGTTGCGGCTGAGGAAGATGCACAGGAGTTAGCAGCGTTGATAGCCACACCATCCGGACCCCACTGTACGGTTTCATTTTAAACTGAAAGAACAACCAGAAAAACAAACCCACAAGGCAATCCACAATCAGAAATAGCAGCATGTGCTCCCCTGAGAGGGGGACCCTACCAGTCCATAGGAGTATCAAGAAGGGGAAGAGATCAGGACTAGGGCTGGGTAAACTCAATGCCCGGAACAAGGAAGACGGGTCGGCTAAGGGGATGGGGCAGGCGACGGATCGGGCAATAACGGCGGAGCACAGATTCCCCCGCGGTAGGCGTTCCAGGGGCCCCATACTTTCACCCATTTCCCAGGCTTACCTCTCGCCACATACACCACCTTTTCCCAAAACATGCACCAATCCATATGTTCCTTCCAGGCCGAGACAGTCGGGGACCTCTGGGATCCCCACAGTTGAGCAATATCACGCTTGGCCACCATATATCCCAGAGTCACCCACCACGTCTGTGGCGCCGAGTAGTCGGTAGGTTCCCACACATTCAACAGGCATCTCCTCGCTTCGGGTAGCAGCACCACATGCGTAACCACACGCAGGACCTCATGCACACCACGCCAGAATCGCTCCACCTCCGGGCATTCCCACAATATATGCAGAAAGGTCCCCAAAGCGCCACACCCACGCTTACACAACCCGTCCACAGCATAGCCCATACGCAGGAGCCTTGGCCCCGTCATGTAGACTCTGTGGAGTATCTTGAGCTGGACGAAGCGAAGGCGGGCCGGTATGGCCACCTCTTTCGGGGAGGCCACCGCAGAGGTCCAGTCCTCGTCGTCCAGCTCCAGTCCATCGGCAACCCAAGCCTCACGAAGGGCAGTCAGCAATCCCGAGCGGTCATTGATCAGTTTTTTGTAGATCAGTGAGATCGTGCTGTCCGGAACTTGTCCATCCAGCACTCTATCCTCCAGGGGGGAATAGTCCGGGATGGATGCAACGCCCGGGAAGACGGAGCCCAGTGCATGACGGATCTGCAAATACCGAAAGTACTCCCTGTCATGCAACTGGAATTCCGTCTGCAGCATCTCGAACGTTTTAAATCCTCCCCTCGTCCAGAGATCCCCCACTTTGCTAATGCCTATCATGTCCCACTTCTCGAAGCCCTTCGAGGTCCACAGGGAGCCCAACTGCTCGGACGCGTATAGTGGTGATGCCCGGTTCAGACGGTCCTTCCACCCCATCGCCACATTAGCCGCGTGCCACACTCGCACCATGACACGCGTGGGGCCGGTCAGCCGAGCGTCGGGCGTGCTGGAGTAGAGCGCTCGATTATAGTCCCCACCCGGGAGTAGCATCTTATCCATTTCGAATGCCGGGTTTAAGGCGGGCCCGTACAGGCCGTGATTAATCGCAGCCAGCTGGGAGGCCCAATAGTATCGTTTGATATCCGGGAGGGCGATCCCTCCGTCATACCATGGGAGCGTCAGCTTCGCCAGGGCGATACGCGGCCTCCCGTCCCAGAACAGGCGGCGCTGCAAACTCTCCACCTCACGGAAGTAGCGCGCTGGGACGAGGTCCATAGTATTCTGCAAAGCGTACAGGAAGCGCGGCAGAGACATCATCTTAAACAATGCCGCCCGGCCGAGCGGCGAGAGCGGCAAGCGCCGCCAGCGCGTGACATCTTCCTTCAGGCGCTGGAGGGGGGGAAGCAAGTTCCGATCATACCGGGCCTCCGGGTCCAGAGTAATGAAGACACCCAGGTACCGAAATCCCTGCGGGGCGATCTGGATCGGACAGACCCGCGGGAGAATAGGAGCCTCCCCAGAGAGAACATACACGCACGATTTAGCCCAGTTGATGACAAGGCCGGAGTTACGACCAAATGAATGCAAAACATCAACCAGTACTATCAGTGATTTACGTGGGGAAGCTAGGTACAAGAGGATGTCATCAGCGTATAGGGATACGCGGTCCTCATACTCAGGGGTCCAACGGAGACCACGGATGGAAGGCTCCCACCGCAGCCACTCCGCCAGGGGCTCCAAGGCAAGCGCAAAAAGGAGCGGCGATAAGGGGCAGCCCTGCCGCGTGCCCCGGCCCAGCTCGAACGGAGCCGATACTCTACCGTTCACCACCACCTGCGCCAATGGGCCCGAATACAGCAATTTGACCCAACTGATGAACCCTGCGCCAAAGCCAAACTTCGCAAGCATCGCCCAGATGTATGGCCATTCAAGCGTATCAAACGCCATGGTGGCGTCCAAGGACGCCAAAATGGCCGGCTCCCGTATGTACTGAACACGTGCGAGCACCCCATGCAAACGCCGCAAGTTAAGGGCCGTGTTACGATGGGGAATAAAGCCGGACTGATCCTGGTGAACCAGTTCGCCCACCACGCCGACCAGCCGATTGGCCAGGACCTTGGCGAGAATTTTGGGCTCCGCGTTCAGTAGCGAAATGGGCCGATAGGATGTAACCCGGTCCCAAGGTCTCCCCTCCTTGTGGATAACCACGATTGTAGCCAGACGCTGGTCCAGCGGGAGGGAGCCCACTGAATGAGCCTCCAGGAACATCGATCGGAGATGTGGTGCCAGCGTATCCGGTCTCAACTTGTACAACTCGATGGGGAGACCATTAGGACCCATGGCCTTGCCGGAAGCGACCGAACGTATGGCGAGGGCGATTTCGTCGGAGGTTGGAGCGGCGTCCAACGACACTCTGTCCTCCTCCGAAAGGGAAGGCAGCGCGATATCCCTGAGCAGGGCACGGGAATCCTCTTCAGAGCGGGAAGACACCGGGGAATACACCCCACGGAAATAATCTGCGAAGCAGGAGACAATTTCTTCCGGCTCAGTAACACACACACCGTCCGTTTTCTCAATCAGCGGGACTACACGACTCGCTCTCTCCTTTTTGTCCAGCCACGCAATCAATTTACCAGCCTTATCACCCACATCATACAGTCTCCCCTGTTGCTCTCTACTGAGGCCCCTGGCCGCCTCCGTGACGAGGGCCCTATAGGCCGCTTGCTTGAGTTGGAGGACATGTAATACGGCATCCGTCACCCCACATTCTAGATTACCCTCCAACTCGGCTATCTCAGCTTCCACCCGGGTCACCTCCTCCCGCTCGCGCCTCCGGGTGTGGGAAATGAGGGACAGGGCCTCTCCTCCTAGTACTGTCTTGAATGCCTCCCACAGTGAGACAGCCGAAGGCACGGACCCCACATTCTCGTCAAAATAGCGCTGGAGGGATTTAATCAATTCAGCGCGAATGGTGGGGTCGCGCAGGTACCAGGGATTGATCGGGACCACCCTACCCTCACCCCTCGGAAAAAGATCCAGGTGTAACAGGAGCGGGGAATGGTCCGAGATACCCCGTGCCAAATGGCGCACCTCTCCCACCCTCCCAACATAGGCCGCCGGGACCAGGACATAATCTAGTCGTGAGAGACTACCATGGGCCCCCGAATGGAAGGTATACTGTAACTGCGTGGGATGTTTTAAACGCCAGCAATCCACCAATCCCAAAGTGTCCAATAGACCAGATAGCCACGCTTGGGTCACGATCCACAGTCCCGGAAACCACCGCATTGAAATCCCCCCCCACCACCAGAATCCCCCCCGGAAGGCCAAGGAGGAGGCGCCCCAGGTCCGCAAAGGTAGTCGACTGCAGCCCCGGCGGGACGTATACTGACACAAAAACGACCACTTTGCCCTCCATCCTTCCCACCAAGACCGCATAACGTCCCCTGTCGTCATGGAGCACCTCATCAATCTCCAGCGGGAGCGAGTTCTTAACCATGATGCCCACACCCCTTGAGCCAGACGTGAAGCCCGAATGGGCCACTAGGCGATAGCCACGCCGATTCATGGCGCAGAAGGAGTTGCCAATGAGGTGTGTCTCCTGCAGAAAAACTACATCGGGCGAGATTCGCTTCAAGAACTGCAGGACCACACCACGTTTAATCCTGTCCCCCAGTCCATTCATGTTCCAGGACAACAGAGTTAGTTCCCTACCCCCCATCATAGACAGAAGCCACCATTTGTCCCCCCGAGAGCACTATAGAGCTAGCACAATGATACTGTTGCCTTGTGGTAAAAACGAACAACACCCCCCCATCCCTGCCCACCCGCCCCAACAAAACTCCCCCCTCCCTGCACCCCTGCATGAGCCCGAACAGCCCCCCCAACGTGCAGTGTGCCTGTCGCCCCATATATATAATAAAAACTAGCTAAACCCCCTAGAGGAGGAAGGAGAACCCCCAGTAGACCCCACACAACCTCCATAGGAGGGGAAATTATACAGACAGACGCTTAATCGAGAGTGGCATCATTTTTGTCCAGAGTGAAGCCCAATATTACCCCCTCAGTCCCGATCCAGTGTGCCGTCTCCCCCCGCCCCCCCCCCCCCGCCCCCCAGATCACGATCCCCAGACAGAGTGTCCAGCCAGTCTCCGCCCGCTTCGGGACGATCAAAAAAGTGCGTGCGACCCTCTACCTCCACTCGCAGCTTGGCTGGGAAGAGCATAGCGTATTTAAGGTTCAAGTCCCGAAGACGGCGCTTGACGCCTTGGAAGCTCAGTCTCTGCTTCTGGACCGCTGGGGTGAAATCAGGGTAAAAGTTCACCTCCATATTGTCAAGCTTAACCGGCCCATGCAGTCTGGAGGCTTGCAGGATAGCGTCTCTGTCCCGAAAGTTGAAAATCCGGGCAATGAGAGGCCACGGAGGGGCTCCGACCTTCGGCCTTCCCCCGGGAACCCTGTGGGCCCGCTCCACCGCGAAGAATTTACTCAGCCCCCGTGGCTGGAGATGGGTAGCGATCAGGTCCTCCACAAATAGGTCCGCCGCCGCTTCCTCCCGTCCCTCGGGCACCCCGATGATGCGGATGTTGTTCCTCCGGGCCCGACTCTCGGAGTCCTCCAGGCGCCGATCCATAAGCGCGCTCGCCTGACTAAGCCGGCGCACCTCTGTTTGTAGTGCCGCCACCTCAGTAGTAAGGCCCGATGCGGTGTGGGCCAAAGAATCAACTCGGTCGTTGGTCTTGGAAAGATCGGCCCTCACCAGGCCAACATCCACGAGGACCGAGTCGATCTTCTGTGCCAGTGTGTCGAACCGCTGGCCCACCGAGGCCTTCATCTCGGCAATGGCGCCCATGACATCCCGCAGAGTCAGATCCGTGGGCAGGTCCGGGGCATCAGGAGGGCCCTCAGGGGATTTGTGCGGTACGCCGGGAGATCCCTTCTGGAGGGTATAGCGGTCCATACTGTTGGCCTGATGGGTGGTGCCACGCCGGGTCGACTTGGTCTTTGCCCGGTCTCCATCTTGTTTCGTGGCCATGGCCACCAGTCCCCCGGTCGCACCAGCCACGTCGTGAAGGGCAGGCAATCAGGGCCACAAGCTCCGGGGGGGGCCACCCCAGATCGGCGGGGTGGGTCACAGCCGGCAGGCAGGCCGAGTCTCCCAGCGAGACCACACCAACACAAAGAGCCCCGCGACCCAACCCTGCAGAGACGGCAAGAGGGTGCGAAAGCGAAAGCGAAAGTGCGGGGTACGCGACTCGCCAGGCCCGGCCCGCCGCTGTTGTTCACTTTGTCACTGGGTCACCCCTCAGCGCAAATCCGGGGTCTGGCGAGGAGAAGGCCGCAGACTTCAATCGGTGCTCACTCCGGTGTCCGAGGTCCGATTTGACAACGGGAAACGGGTGCCACCTCAGCTCAGGCTCACCAACACATTCCCCTCATCCGAGACAGGATAAATTCAGGATAGTCGTAGGAGGTTGCGGAGGTCCTCGGGAGCCTCGCACCTACGCGGCCATCTTGGTTGCGCGCTAGGCTCCTCCCCCGCAAGTCATCCTTTTTAAAATCACTGAGGTGAATTGGAACAATAGAGAGGATGTGGGGGAGGGTGTCTTCCAAAAGAATTCCCTGTAAAAAAAAAGTTTGTTATTTAGGCCAATGGTGGTTTAAGACAAAAATAAGTCCAACCAAGATTTTCTTTCACCGGAAAGGTATAGACTGGTTCTCTGAGCTTGGATGCTTGGTGACTGAAGTCATCCTGCACAGTTTAAAAAAACACAGGAATAGAAGCTTAATCAAATTTGCATCCTGGACTTGCACAGCCAAGATCTGTTGTTGGGGCTCCACCAAAGAACTTGCTGCTCGATATTAAACAACTGAAGGCAACATCTTAAAATCTCAAAAAAGAGAGTTTCCCAGGGACCAGAAAGGACTGGGTGTCAGATATTTATCAAAAAGAGATTCCTTTCGGTGTATTACTCTTTTAGTTGGTGACCATGAGGCCTACACATTTAGATCAATAACCTTTGATTTTTGACTGTGACACTGGACAAATATTATTACTCCAGACTAGAATATACTTTTTGTTACTCTCAAAATTTATTTTTCATAGGAAAACACTTATATTCAATAAAATCATATTTTAAAATTGCATTCAATATATACTCTGATTGGGTGCTCTGGTACACTCTTATATATGCTATCTAACAATTCCGTATTACGGTATCTGTCTCAGAGTCACACATAGTTCAAATCATGTACTTTCAAAATTGCAAATTTATACTCCACAACAAATGTCATACGGTTCACTATTGCTATTCACCATATACTACATTTCATATCATTTGTGTATTCTTCTATACAACAAGAAAAAAACAGTTACCGTAAAATTAATGGGTATAAAGTTCAACCTTGCTATTGGACATCTTCTGAACTGCATGTCTGCTTTATTCAGTCATAAAAATAAAATAGAACAGTCACCGTGTTACATTGGGTATACCTGCATTGTGCTTTTTGTTAACAATGTCCAATACAATATGATTCTTTTGCATAGTCTTTACAGAAAATACTTGCATTATAGCTACAATGCCATCCTAAATACATAATACCATTTTCATTGCCTATACTTGCTTATTTCTCCCCATTGGGGCCAGCCTTAATTTGGGTCGTGTTAATCCTGATATTTATTAGGGAGATGATTACAGACTTTCATATTACTATCCTATATTTCTTGGATGTGGTGGGGCAGAAATCTGCAGCACTATCTAATCATTCTGTCCCATTCCTCTCGACCGTTAAGTCCTAGATAATAAGATTTAAATTTGGACATATAAAACTGTTCTCTCTGTTAACGTTTTTTGTTTAAATCTCCTCCCCTTACTGAAATCTTGATCTTTTCTAAAATGAACCACATGATCTCATCCATATTGTGGTTTTCAGATGTCCAATGTTCAACCAAAGGAGCATTCTTTCTTTGGTTTCATATTGGGGATCGATGCTCCGTGAGCCGTAGACGCATTTCACGTCCGGTTTCTCCAATGTAATATTTGTTACAAGGACACAGCAATAGGTACACTACATTAGATGTGCGACAATTAACATGTTCGTTCATCCAATGAGTTATACCGTTGATTTCCAGTTTGTCGGTCTTAATGATGCTCTTACAGTGTGAGCAAGACCCACATGGCAGGTTTCCCCTAATAGGAGTATTATTTGCAATATTCCTCAGTCCCCCACTCTTTGGTTCTTTAAAGGTATGCACTAAATGATTCCTGATGGTCTTGTTCCTCCTGTATGCATATGTTGGTTTAGCCATTGGTATCACTCCTACCTTATTCAATATGCCCCAGTTCTTGTTAATCAGGTTTTTTACCTTATTACTAAAGCCGTTGTAGTCTGATACCATTATAATTCCATCATTACGATCATTCGTTTTTGTCGATGTCTCGAACAGACTATCACGGTTATAGTACTTGGCGCGCTAATATGCTTGTTTTAATAGGCGCTTATGGTATCCTCTCTGTGCAAGCTTAACTCTAAGGATGGCTGCGTGTTTTTCATAACTGGATCTATCACTGCAGTTACGCCTAATCCGTAAGAATTGGCTGAAAGGTATCCCATCTTTCTGGCATTTAGGATGGTAGCTGGTATGGTGAAGCAGGGTGTTATGGTCTGTGGGTTTTACGAACAATTCTACATTGAGGACTCCTTCTTTTTCATGGATCCTGATGTCTAGGAAGTCTACTGCTGATTGACTTTTATTTGAGGTAAACTTACGATTTGGATCCCCACAATTGATCCATTCAAGGAAGGTGTCTAAATCCCTTTCTGGACCGTCCCAAATGAAGAAAATGTCGTCTATGAATCTAGACCAGCACTTCACATTCTCAAAAAAGGGACACATTTCGTTGTAGATATGTTGGGTCTCAAATCTCCCAACATACAGGCATGCCAGGCTGGGAGCACATGTGGCTCCCATACTGGTGCCCTTGATCTGGCAGTAGTGATCTTGCTTGAATAAGAAGATGTTGTTTTTTAGAATTATATCAATGCATTCTATGATGAAGGTGTTTTGTGCAGTAAGATCCCCTGCCTCATTTCCCAAAATGTCCTCCATCATTCTCACAGTATCCTCTTGCGGGATATTGGTATATAATGCTTCGATGTCTAAGCATACCAGCCGTTGGGTGTCTTTATTGAATGCTAAACCCTCAATTTTAGAAATCATATGGGTGGTATCTTTTATATATGAGGGTAGTTGTGTGACCAAAGGCTGGATGAAGTGGTCCACATATTTGCTGAGAGGCTCAGTCAAAGATTCAATTCCTGACACTATAGGGCGCATTGGGGGTCTTCCAGGTTTTTGTGAACTTTGGGCAGCCCATATAGTGCTGGGACCTTAGGGTTCTCATTAATTAGGAATCGATATTCCTCTTCGCATATTATATTGTCTTCTTTAGCGAAGGTTACAACATCTCTAACTTTTTTCTTAAGACTGTCCCATTCTCTCACACTACTGGATTTATAGTGTGTCTCATTATTCAGTAGTTTAAGCATTCTGTTTTCATAGTCTTCAGTGGTTAACACCACTATGCTCCCTCCCTTGTCTCCTGGTTTTATGGTGATATCATCACAGGATGACAAGGACTTTAGTGCCTCCCTTTCCTGTTTTGATAAATTGTTTTCAGTCCATACTTGTGTATCTAATAGCTTCTCTAAACCAGTGGTCACTGCTTTCTCAAAGGTATCCACCTCTTGTCCTACCATTGCTGTATTGGGTGTCCAGATGGATGGTGGTTTAAGGCCCGATTTATTCGTGGTCTCTCTACTCTCTTTCCCTTCAAAAAACTTTTTTATTCTGACTTTTCTGAATAGGTCCCTCACATCCCTTTCTATGTTAAATCTACAGCCTATTGTGCTGGGGGCAAAACCTAATCCCTTCTCTAAAACACTAATCTCATGTGTTGTGAGTATTTTGTTAGAAAGGTTTATTATTGGGGCTTTAAAGGTTTCTTCCTCTATTTCTAGTCTTTGTATTGGGGGTGTCAGGTGTTCTAATTCTATTCCCAATCTTTGTGGCTGCGGGTCCGCATGTAGGGTCTCCTCATGGTTCCCGCTACTTGTTGGTTGCCCTGACGACCCCTCCCCGGGCTTTGAATCCTCTCTGTTGGCGCCTTTGTTGCTGCCCTAAAAAAACTGGTTGGTATTCCCTGTTGTTTGCCTGACCTCCTTCTCTTGTGTCAGTTCTGTTTCGTTGTTCCTGATTTCTTTCCCCTTCTGATTCAGAACTGTTGTATGACGTATCGAAGAATGTCACATTCTTCCTGTGGTACCTATTCCTATTGTAGGTAAATTGTTCACCATTGTACTCTGTAGGTGCTGGTTGATCATAATAGTCTTTCTGAATATATGGATACACAGATTCATTTTTGTAATTAGCTATGTCTTTACGTAGCTTGTTTGTCTTTTTGTTTATCATATATTCTTGATAGCCGCTGATGTCTTCCTTTATTTCATCTAATTTTTTCTTCGCGTCATCTAGCGCTGTGCTTTCGTTTAGTTGTTTCTCAAGGGTCTCGATCTCCTCCCTTTCTATTATAATAATGGCTTGTGCGGTTTCTATTATGAGCAACATCCAATCGCGACTACATCTGTTCGCGATTAGTGTCCAGCTTTCCTTGAACTTCTCATTATTCACGAATAAACCCGGTTCGTTTCTAATCTGAAGTCCTACAGGTATAATGCCCTTCCTGCAATACTGAATGATAAACTCAGAATGTAATTCCGTGCGTATCATTTTTTTCTTTAGGTTCCAAAGTTTATTCCACCTCTCATCATCGTTTTTTGTTAATGTCATGGAATTAATAGTTTTTGATGAATCTCCTATCAGTTGTTTAAATTGGTCTTCTGAGAAGCCAAACGTGCGTAAAGTGTCCATTTTATAGGGTAGCGCCCACTCTCCAGCTGCAAGAGCTGTAGAACAATCTCAAAAAAGAGAGTTTCCCAGGGACCAGAAAGGACTGGGTGTCAGATATTTATCAAAAAGAGATTCCTTTCTGTGTATTACTCTTTTAGTTGGTGACCATGAGGCCTACACATTTAGATCAATAACCTTTGATTTTTGACTGTGACACTGGACAAACATCTTAAAGACACGTCTGACAATGCATTTAACGTCCACAATTCCGCTTCCTCTCCTATAACTCGCTGGCTTTAAGCTTGCCTTTGACCAAGTAGCGCTCTACTGCTTTTTGGCTAGGTTTGTACTATAGAAATAACATACATACATTCAGCCTGCCTACACTTCATTTTGCTTAGATCATCTGCACAATGCCTTCTTTAAAAGAGTAGATATCAACTTCTGAAAGTATTTAAATAGTGATTGAGAGGCACAAGGAGTGTAGGTTCCTGCTAAAAAGTAGGATCAAACCCTGTGTAGGCCTTATGAAAAGCACCCACCTTCTTGTCGCCAGGATCCCAAGGAGCAGTGTCATCTGGGTAAATGCAAACCATTCCAATTGGTAGGCCAGCTTAGGATCAACTTTATTTAACTGCAGGAATTCTGATGCTCCTCTGACCAGTTGCTAGAGCTTAGTAAAAAAAGAACTGGAGATGTACGCTTTATCCAAGCACATTCATTCAGGCCTAAAGACGTTTTTAACCGCTGAATGCATTGGCACTTTTACTGTGAACAGTGACTGAACTCCTTAGGACCTCGGTCCCAGTAGAGATTGGTAGGGCTCAGGCTCTCGGAGCCTCAACTTCTCCTTTAGGTAGGACAGAAAAGCGAACACGGTTTTCTTCCTAACATATTTGCCCTGAGGTTCTGGATGCAGCATTTTCTCTACCAGGATTGGGGAGATAGAAGATGAATCTGATAAAGAGGTAACACGCTTGAATGTCCCTGTCAATTCTTGTCTTCTTTTCCTTCAAGAATTCTGACAGGCTCTCCTTCACCTGGAACTACATCAAGTACGGAGGGGTTCCCCTACATTCCCGGAAAGGGAAGACTATCTTCTCATTATCTTAAACATCATTTCCATTACAATGGCAGCACAAATATGCCCTGCAACATTCTCCTTTGTGCAATCATTATTACAGGCCAATTCAACAAGAAACCTAGACAAGGAATCAACCTCCTGTGAAGTTACTGACCAAGCACCAATGAAACTATAGGGAGCAGGGGGCACTGAATTGTTAGCCTTAGAAAGGAAACACTGTGCTACTATGGGAACACAATCTACCATGGATCAGTCTCCAGTCCAAGATTCCGGGTGGTCAACAGGTGCACCATACATCATAACATTCACATATTCAGAGAGTGCATTGTCTCCTTGCTACATATCTCCCCATTTTCTTGTGGGAAGCATACTGATAGGATGATGAGCCACAACTGCCTGGAACTCTTCAACAGGAGCACGCTTTAACAGCAATCTGGAAAAGGTTTGCAGGACTCCAACTCTGTCTCCTCTAATAAACTACCACAAAAGAGATAAACACATAAAGTAGCACCCTATCCACACACCCCTATCACCCCCTCTCACTTCCCTCCCTCACCATGAGGAATTTCAATCGTGCTATGCTCTGGCTGACCAAAAACCTATCTAGCCTTATCTTTCTGGATTGCCATCACTACAAAGGAAACTAATCAGAGACTTCAATCATCACACTGTCTTCAACACCTTAACCCCTTCGGCGCTCATGACGGAACGGTTCCGTCATGAGCGTCGGTTGAGCTGTGCTCATGACGGAACCGTTCCGTCATGACCACGCCCGCGCAAGAAACGGTCAGCGCTCAGCGGGAATCGGCGCCGCATGGAAGGGGTTAATTTGTCCACTTCAAACCACAACAGATACAAACAAACAGGAGGGTGGGGAGAGAAGGTGCTCAGTCAGTCAGTCAATTTACTTTATTCGATGCTTACAATATAAGATCAGAAAAGTACAATAAAAAACATCTATATATAATACACATACGAATAAAAAGATAAAAAAGATAAAAACGTCATAACAAACACCATTAGGGAACAGTTAGTAAAAGCCAGCTGATGGGAACTGTTTAGAATTAATACTCATGTATAGTGCAATTTCCTAATTCTTCGTGATTGGATTAAAAAGGACGCCACAGAAAAACAGACCATAGGATTAGGCAAAGATTGCAGAAAATACATTGCGACACGACATTGTTTAAAATCATATTTACGCATCAGGAACAAAATAAATCTTTTACGTGGTTCTGCATACAATTTGCAAAAAAAGAAAACATGTACATTTGATTGTGCAGAAACACCATTGCAAGGACAGAATGGCAATTCATTTACGGAGTAAATTCCAGCTGGATGGGCCAACATGCATAGAATAGAATTCAAACAAAATCTAATTAGAAAAAATCTGTGACGTGAATTTGTCACAGTAAAAATATAAGATGTTGGCCCTTTCTGTACCATTGGGCTTTCAAAATATGCTTTGACCGATACTTTTGTACAGTTTGCTTTCAGTCTTGCTTCAGCCCTTAATTTGAGAAAACGGGATTTTATCTCTCTTTTTGGAAAATTCACACAGTCGCTAGGGACAGAGAATAGACGTTCTAATCCTAAAGATGAAAAAGTAGATCTAATATAGAAAATCCATGGGAACTTGTCGGCATTTTCCAGGGATAGGCAGTCTTCAATTAACTTTTGTGTGATATGGATAGATTACCTTTTCCATATGAAATGCCACAAATTATCCGAGCCAAAGCAATTGTGTCGGTCACATAAGGAACATCCAATTCTGCATGAGCAATAAGACTGGAGCAGCTTACGGGGAGGCCCACTAGTTTTTTCCAAAATGTTTCCTTCATTACATGTAGGGCGGGAGGTGTTAATTTGCCCCAAATGCCTGCCCCGTAGGTTGCTACCGAGACTGATTTTGCTGCATAAACTTTTGTTGTCATGTTAATGGGTTTTACTCCCAATTTTTTAATAAATGAGTGTAGGGCAATAATGCTTCTCTCAAGTGATAAGCCTCTAGTAGCAAGCATATTTGACCATGATAATTGCCTATCAAATGTTACACCTAGGTAGGAAAAGTTATCGGTATGGGCTATTTTCTGTCCTGATATATGGAAGTTTGGGATCTTCCTATTTTTACGACCAGTAATTAAAATTAAGGACTTGGCCTCATTGGTTTTTAGCCCCAGTTTTGACATATAGGATACATAAGTATCTAGTAACTTTTGAAGGGCAAGGCCTGTGCGGGCAATTAGCACCACGTCATCAGCATAGAGGAGAATTGGAGTGCAAACATTATTAACTTTGGGGACATCTGGTATTGAGTCCAGCAGGGGAGCTTCCACCCCATTGGTGTAAATAGAAAAAAGAAATGGGGCAAGCACACAACCCTGCCGGATACCCCTGTTAATTGGAAACAACCTGGTGTACTCCCCCTCTCTCCCGTATCTGACGCAGGCCGTGGCTGATGAGTAGAGCTGTCTAATAAAAGATATAATAGCCTCATCTATGCCCATTTCTTCCATTATCCTCCATAGATGTTGATGTGCCACGCAGTCAAACGCTGCCGAGAAGGTACTCATTTACTGTCATTACAGAATAATGGGGGGTAGGGGTTAGGAAAAGAGGGCGAGCTATGTTACAAAATTGAGGTTTTATGCAGCTAGATGTCCATCTTGTGACATGTCTTGCATCACTCTGTAAGGCGTGAAAGAAAGAAAATGACAATATTGAATGCCAGCATGGTCAGGCTGTATGTAAATGTGTATGTAAGTGTGATAATCTAACAATCACATATGCAATCATATTTTCTGGTATCTGTCCTCTAAAGAACAGTCATTCAGTCAGACATATAATAATCAATCTTGCCACCACAAAGAATAAGAAAAATGATTGCTATATTTATTTCCACAAATGTAAACAGTCAGAAGAAACACTTCCTGTGATAAGCATGAACTAAAGTTACCTCCTCCCATTGAATGAATAACGAAGAAGCACTGCAAACAGTCACACTGTTCTGCTGTCCGCCGTAGATTGTCCACGATTTGTTCTCGGTACTGAGATCCATAGAGCCTGTTACCCACAGCCCTGGAGAGGAAATTAAATGACAGCAACAACTTCCATTTACTTTATGTAAAGGTTTGCAATGATGTACTCATTTTTTTTTTTAAATCTGCACTTTGAGAGTAGGGTTTACAAGTTGCTGCCTGTCACATAACATTTTTTCTGCCAGCAGAGCACCACACACATGCTCTCAAAACCAGCACCTTCATCTCCAAACCTCCTCAGGTTCCCTTCACAACATCAAGCTTCTAAGGAGGGGGTATTTGTTTGCTTATTGGTAGACACTATTCACATTTGTCAGCTTGGGTACTTTAGTGGTGCAATGAAGGGAGCCCTTTCATATCTGTGGCAACTCAGGGCAACTGTTTATTGCAAAGACTACCAGTTATTCTTATTCCTCTTAGCAGGGTCTCTCTGAATAAATAAGTGTGAACTGAAATTGTGACCCACATTTATCAATATTTCATGTGATGCAGTAAGCCACCTTGCTGCGATCTGTGAAAGGGACAAGAAAGGAAGGTGCCATACTTAACATTTTATGTGCATTCCTGCTCTCTGCCAGCACTGACGCACAAACAGCTACCTAGTGCCAATGCAGGCACCCTTGCACCATAATGATCTTGGACTAAATCCATTGTTTTTTTGCTCAACCCCCCACCCCAGTTTGGACCTAGCTATATGCAAATCAGCCTTGACCCTACTCCCCATGGGATCAGTCCAGCCAGAAATGCCAGGCCGGGGCCTCCCTGGACCGGAAACAAGCATCCTAGGACTGGTTTCAAAGTATCACCACTTATCAGCCAGGATAGCTTGAATACAGTGGCATGGTGAGCACGGGACCCATATCTGGGCATCACTGTCCCACTTGGGGTGACAAATGCAAAAAAATCAAATGATGAATGGAACAATGCAGCACATGCAGAAAGAGGAAACAACAAGAAGAAATAAAGATATCTGTCCTTGTTGCACCTCTGGTGGCGAGATGTAAAATTTGGACACATTCCCAGGTCTAGCAGTGTTGGTAAATCTGGGAATGTGTCAGGCTGCATGGGTGGATGCGTGGGAACACCCACGCTCCCATGGCACGCCTCCTTGCCGCAGCGCAATGCAAAGCAGCGATTTGCACTACCTTGCATAATTCTACATTTATCAAGCAACGCAGAGCCACACAAGGCCTCGCATGGCTTGGCAAATCTCATTTTGGTTTTGCGTCACCCTTGTATCCCCTTGTGCCTTTGGAAGGGCGACGCAAAACCTTATTAAATATGGGCCTGTTTTCTATATCAGTTAATATGTGACACACTTCACACATGTACGGGTACAAGCAGCTAATTTCGATACGTTGTCTCTTGCACATTCCAAATGAAATAGTATTGGCAAAGCTTTTACTAAATGTAATCATTTTAGCTAGACCCACTAATGTTAGGTAAAGTAAGGACATTCTCTAACAAAGAATGCACTCTGAGGCAAGTGTCCATTCTCTGGGCATTTTCCACAGCCACGCGATTGTGAAATTTGATGGGCTGTGTCTATAATGTACTTCTGCTTACTCTGATTTAGAAAGGATTTATTAGAGTGGCAGCTTAATTTTGACAATATTAATAAAATCAATTATAACTTTTTTTTTACAATGCTTTAAATTGGACTAATGCAAAAAGAACAATTGATGGACAGAATGCAGAACAATGTCATACATTCACCCCAGTACAGAGATCTGGGGCGAAATCCATTGTGTTTTTTGCTCACCATGCCATTCCAGTTTGGACCCAGCCATATGCAAATCAGTCTTGACCCTGCGCCCAATGTGAACAGTCCAGCCCAAACTGCCAGGCCAGGTTCTCCCTGGACTGGAAACAAGCATCCTAGGACTGGTTTCTGGCTTTCAGCCTTCATCAGCTAGGATAGCTTGACTCCATTGGCATGGAGAGCACAGGACCCACGTCTGGGCATACCCGTGCCAAACTGAGTGACAAATGCAAAAAGAACAATTAATGGACAGAATGCAGAACGATCTGGACCTTAATCCATCGTTTGGACTAATACATCGTTTGGACTAATATATCTTCTGAGCACCATTATGTGATAGTTAATGTTTCGAGTACTTTACCCTCATACATTTTTTCCTATCTTTTTTTTCTCTGACCTATACAAGAGATTTGTTTCAAACTTACATGTGATAAGGAGAAATGTAATTGCTTTTTATGAGTTTTGAAGTTTTATCGTATCCTTTTGCCAATTTTTTTTTCCTTACAGTTGATCTAGTGGCAGAGAAAGTGAATGGGGGAAAGGGAGATGTATTAAACTGGGTTATTAGTTGCCAAGGGTGTAAGTCTGCAATTGTATTTTCACTGCAAACCAAGTAGCCTATTGCACACTTGACTCTCAGGGTTGCGAAGCAGAGCAGTTCAAGGCCTACTCAGAGGAGGTGGTGTGGGCTAGTAACTCCAGCTCGCTGGTAAACAACAACTCTCGAATCATTGCCAAGTCAGTGCTTTTTCTTTAAAAATGCAAATTACTTTTATCACACACACTACTAAATACTACCCATTAACTATAAAGATGTACAATCAGGTACATGGGAATATCGTTGGTGACATCCTCATATCACACCCCTAGTAGATCCTGAAGCCTATAATCACAATACCCCCACTTATACTAATTGCAACATCACAATATAAAGGTTATCAATAAGTCAGGACTATTAGCTTTGTCAAGGTATCACCACATTAGTAAAGTCAGTCACATCTTATACCTCATCAATGTTACACCACCAAAGCCAATAGAGACAATACCAATATACATTACATGTTATAAACCTTCACCGAAGTCAATGGGGGTAGTGTCAACATTCAAAAGCATTTATTAAAATGTAAAACCTAGAATTGCCATTGTCTATAAAGCATGATCTTCAAAAAATAGTCTCAGTCTTACTTTTCTTTTTATCTGACACTGCAGTCATAAAACCAACCAACAGGGGTCGTACCATCCAGGGCCTAAGAGCAAAAGCTCTAGCTCTAGGAGTGCTTTATAACAGTGATATGCCTCTCCAGGTGTCATCATTATAAGGACTCATGAGGGTTAGGGTGACTGTGCCCTAAAATCATTCTAGTTGGCTTTTGCACTTCCTGCATCCCCCAAAACACAATGTGTGTGCCGTAGGAAGTGTCCTTGCCCTTCTTGAGGCACCACATAGATAAATATGCAAATTGTATCCCCCAGTGCGAGGGATTATAGGGCGCGTCATGGCCCCCAGGCTTGAATATTTGTGTTGCCTTGCACTGTATGGCATTTTTCCTTTTGTTTTTTTAATCCCGAGTACTTGTGCCCACTAGCCATAGTTGGGGCAGCACATGAAGCCTACTCCCACGCTGTTCTGCTTGTTCCCTGCCCAGCCTTTCTCCAGTGCCGGCAGTAGAGTCGGTGTACTGCTTTTCTCGCACGCATCATCGTGGGTAGGTGACTGCTGTGTTGTGCCTCTCCTGCTTCTCCCAGTCATGGTGAGGTGGCACAACTATCAAGCAGAAGCCCAGTGGCGCACCAGTCCGTTGCTTGTCCAGGGGATAGGGTCCCGGGATATCCTAGATTTCAGCAGCGCTCAGGAGACCAGGGCCTTTAGGCCCAGTTTAGTTTGGGGGCAAGGGGCACGCATGCCCCTCACCCAAGGTAATACATATATTTAAAAAGGTTACCTTTGCACTGACTCCTGGCCCACCCTGGGGGTATGTTGGAGAAGATTCTGTGGAGCACCACATCCTTTGTTCGCTTCGTAGTCCTACTGGGGGACCAAGCTCTAGATAGTAATTTCTCTGGCCGCATAGGGCTCATAGGACTCAGTGTTTGGGCTCATTTTGCTCATGGTGGCCATCGCTAGTCACCAGGAGATTTTTATTCAGGCTTACCGGCCTTCACAGCACACATTTTGCAGGGAGCTGGGTTTTCCCGCACTGTGTGCCAGACCTGCCCTTTGCCTGTGCTCCAGAGGCTCTCTCCTGCATGGGGGGGGGGGGTGTCTTTCACAGCCACTCCAAAGCCAGCAAGAAGAACCCCCTCCATGCTTCTCTCCTCAGACCCCACATCCTCATGGCCATTTTGCAGACACCTTTAGCAGCACAGTCAAGAAGCAATCCACAGAAGTGGCCCATCCTAGTGCATGGTGTCAAATGGTGTCAAAGTTCATCCTTGCGGGGCGTTAGGTGACTTCCCCTTAGAGCTGGGCATCCTTTCGCAATTGTCGCAATGGAGGCACCACTGGCCAATCCTAGGGTGCAACATCATCACTTCACCCCGTCCCAGCCTAACCCTCCTGCAGAGCATTCTGAGACATTCCAATATGGAGACTTAAAGTGGTCTATACAATGAGGTCCCCTTGAGAGCCTCAGCTCCGCCCCTAGCTGACAGAGCTGCCTGATCTCTTCCCACCAGAACTTCAAAGGTGTTGGCTCCAGATGTCTGATCTTCCTTCTTTGTTCCAGTGGGACAGGGATGGCTAGGTGCAGGTGCAGTGTGACAAGCTAATTAACTGCTGTAGACTTTCTCCCCACCCTTACTTCTCCCAGGAACTGGGTCAAGCACTGTTTATTGCTCTGTTGTGTAGGGAGGCCCTCGATCCTTCTACTAGGGAGCAAAGTAATTGACTTGGCCCGGTAAGGGGGAAGAGGGGCAAAGTCCTGAAATCTGTTTATGAGCTGAGGAAAGGAAATATGACAATTCTTAAAGTGCTGTAGGACTGTGCATATGAAAAATTAAAAAAACATACTCAATTTTATTTAAACCATCATAATTACTTTTTAGAATATGTAAAAAAAAAATGTTGCCCTGCCTGCAAGCAATTCAATAGGTTGTGTGTGACTTTTCAATTAAATAAGGAGCACAACTGCAAATCATAAGTTTCAGATGTACTAGGTGGCACAAATAGATGGGTGTCTGTTTTAAGTGCCTCTAGTGCATAAAGTCAACGAATTGAACCCAACTCTTCTCCAAGTTAGAGCTTCATTTTCAGACAGTACAGCTTAGAAATAATGAGCAAGGTTTGCCTCTCTCAGTTGCAGAGATGAAAAAGTAGGTAGGCCAGAAAAAATTGCAAACTCATTTTTATACCAAGATTATATAGTAAGACTACAATATTAAACACGAAACTAAATAAGTATGCATTTTTCATGTTCGACTGTTAAAATGGTTTGTCAGTGTTTTTGTACCAACACAACCAAATGTATAGCTATATTTCAGCATTGCATTAAAACACATTTAAATTCTATTTGCTTAAGCAATCTTTTTGAATAATCTTCCATTCTCACCAGTTGTTTCCTGATCCTGATACATCTGTGATCAGTTGTTTGCTATCAAATAAATCTCTCATGGGTCCCTGGAGGATCTCGTTAACTACTCCCTCTTCCATGTCAATCAGGACAGCCTGAGAAATAAAGAAGTAAATTAGGAAATGTAACCAGCCTGACTCCAAGGCCAACGGTGCAAAGGTCAACAATCTAATTTCGGGTGGCCTTCCTGGCTGGTCCATTCACGCCACACGAGTCCTTCTTTATTGTAACTCTGTTTTACCAACAGCAAAACACTTAAAATGACACACCTTCACACATCTTCCAAAACCTAACAATGTACCGAAATAGTGACCCTAGATGAGACAAATAACTGAACAAAATGTGAAACCGTTGCACATAGCTTGTGGTAACGAGTTTTTTGTTAAAATTAATTTTTAAGCTGTCAGTTTCAGGCTTTTTACCTGAAAGTGCCTGATTTAAAAGGCAGTTAGAAGGACCATGCACTATACATGCATAATCTCACATTGTGTTGCTGTCATAGCAGCTCCATACAAAAGTTTTGCATTTAGTACATACACGGCGCATCCAATGATGGGAATGCAATGAGGACATGCTGCTGCATGGAAAATGTTGAATTCCTGTGAGTACAAGTTCCAGTTTCATTGGATGTTTCATTCGATATTTGGCTGACGGAGAGTTTCCCAACACACAGACAGGGAACTATTAGTCAGATATGGACCAGTAAAATAAAAGCTTATTTTCGTAACTGATATGAACATGTCATTGATGGAACAATCACTAGAATTATTACACAGGCAAAAGAGGGACCGTGGTTGACCTTGAGTATGTTGAGTATATTTTGTGGTCTTGAAATGCTGTTACAATTAGGTACAAAGCATACTTCTTTAACAGTGCTCAATCGATCCAATAAAGTGACGCATTGTAGATCTTACAAAACGCCGCGTACGGTAGCATGGAGTAGTCTTGGTGTGGAACACTAAGAAAGCTCTGTTTGTACTGTGTGTGCTTCTCCATTTCTCATTTATGGCTTTTTGGCGTAGGGTAGCGCAGCAGGGCATCTTGCTGTGCTGCTCTACGCCAAGGTGAAAGGGCAGGAATGCGCAATATTTAAGTAATATGGTGCATTCCTGTCCTTTCTGCCTGCGCTGGTGCCGTTTTGACAGCCTAGCATAAACGTAGGCACCTTTGCACAATGGTGCATGGTTTCCTCCGTTGCAGGCCGGATTGTTATTGTGCAGGAAGAGGCTCCTTCCTGCACAAAAACAACCCTATGAGGCCTTTTCCTCTTTCTATGTATGCTGCAGAAAGTGAAACAGTTGCATAACTAAATACTTATAAGGTCCCAAAAGCGAAACCTATTGGCTATTCAAGCGGCCGTGTGGCCGTCAAAGTGATCGCGATTGCGATCACGATCAAACATCAAAGCGGCCGCGAAACCGAAAGTAATTGCGGTAAAGCGCGGCGCACGCGCACATGCACTGTAGCTCTAGGCTGGCCTGGTAGCACTTTTTGGAGCCCTCTCAATAAGTCTCGCCAGACCAGCGCATGCGCTGGGTCAGGCGAGACCTAAAAACCGAGGAGAAATTAACATATTTCTGCTTGTTGAGCCTCACCTCATGAGGCGTTCCGATTTGACGCTTCCCCAGGTTTACATCACTCTGTAAATCTGGGGCAGTGTCAAATTCCATGGGTGTTTTGTGGGAAAACCCACTGCAATGCCCATGGAACACCTCCCAGGATCAGAGTGATTTGCGATGCTCATGATTTATGAGGCCACTCAAAGCCATGCGGGGTGGCTTTGCGTGGCTTCATATATCTTTATGCAAGCCCGGAGTCACTTTCCCTGGTGCAAAAGTGATGGAAGGCTCTCATAAATAAGCCTCTTAGTCTTTTCCTGACTGATCTGCAGCCTTGCTGTACATGTTAGTATCTGCAACAACAGTTGTAGTGTGTGATGTACTGAAACATCGGTTGTGTTGTATTATTTAACATGCAATTAAGTACGCCTTCCACTTCCTGAACATCTGACTTTCAACAAAGGAAAAACAAAGCTCATCTATTACAAAAATCTTTGTTTTTCAGGCAACCCGCATGCAGTGCTGCACGTCGTGCACTTGTGGGTCATTCTAATGGCTCTAGCATTACAGGTTTTTGCGGGCTTTTGGAGATCCCCCAATGCTACTAGTGTTGTCATCTACTCCGTTCTTTACCGTGCACACATCACCTGCTACTGTCTCAAGATTTACATTTAGCAGCAGCGTCACTAACATTATAAGTAAATCCATGGCAGAAGCCATACAGCGATGACCATGGTGATGCTTGCCCAATCGAAATATCAGAGAAACTATAAAGAACATGGCTCACTGTTTACTGTAAAAGAATAGTTATTCGAAAAAAAACATAATAACATGCAGCATCACAAAAATCTACAAAAAGAATATGCTTTGTTAATGACATTTTTCAATAGGTAACGAATAAACAGAAAAATCAAATGACATGACCAGTGAATTAACACCGGGAGAAATATATGAAGTAATCCAGTACTGTACAGAACACATAAGCATCGTGCAATACATATAATTATATGGTAAACCAAAAGATCCAAACAAAATATAATATAATTAACCAAACGGAGGTGTGGACACAAAAAATCTAAGATTATAAAAATTACGGGAAGCACACACATGCAATATTGCATGTAGGCTACGATGCAGTATGCAATATATGTCAAGATCGGAAATAAATATGTTAAATTCCTTTATCTAAAATCGCAAACAGATCAGAATAGAATAGTCTTTAAAAAAATAAACATTGGGGGCGTGGCCAGCAACTGAAATTGGCGTACACAAGCTAGGCGAGCTACGGAGCCTGAGCCAATCTTGCCCCACAATCCTGCCAGCATCCGAAACACATCGGGAGGAAAAGCAGTCCCTGCACCCCCCGACGTCCCGCCGCTCCTACCAGTGTTGATCGAGGCGGAGGAGGTGGCAGTGACGAGCCGCAGCTGCGCGGCTTCCGACGTCTGGAGAGCGGCCGCCTCGCGCGGTTTGCTGTCTGGCAGCAGTCAGGGCGGTTGTCGGGACTGGGGCCAGACGAGCGGCTTTCTGAGTCTCATTTATAGATTCCATTTGTGTTATTAAGGACTTGCCTAACTTTCTATACATAATGAACAGAACTGCTAATGTTCTCTTATTCCACTTTCTCTTTACTAAGCCTGACTGAAATTTAAATTGGAAAGGCAAAATTCCCAAACTTCATGTTTCAAGAAAATTTGTCAACATTTGTCATTCCACAATTTTTCAGTTACTGTCTGTGCGAGACTGGTTTGTGCAGTAAAGGTTTGGCTGAGATACATCTTCTGTTCAAACTAGTCTTCTGCAGTTATTTCACTTGCTCTTTTCTGAGATATGCACTAGCTTAAAAAAGCTACAGAAGATAACAGCAAATCTAATTTCTCATCAAAAGCACAATTTCATTTTTTTTAAAGACGTAATTTTGCACACCCTTTTTTCAACTCATGTATACCGACTAGAAAGGTCCTGCCACAGCGCAGGCCTTGCTGTTGGTGTACAAGTGCCACCTACCCTTGTTTGCTTACTCATCACCTGTGTCAGAACCCCCTTCTGGGGGTCACGGTGCACACAGGAGTTACTGGGCCCAACCGAGGGGTTTGAGGCATTTTACCCCTGATGTCCCAGGGCCCCCCTACTATGGCTCCTGATCAACTGGCTCTAGTGCCCCCCTTCTGCAACTGACTCTCAGATGGGTAGTGTAGCTCGACCAGTCAAAGCTCCCTCAGGAGAAGCTCAGATACAGTTAAGTGAACATGACTCATAAGAACATGCGAGCAGCGCAGCAATAAATCAATGTCAAGTCAAGTACTTGTATATAAAGAAGTATTTTATTCTAACTCTACACATAAACAGGTAAATGACATTTAAAAAGCATTAACACAGTCCCCTTGAGGTCGGGGCTCTAGTAGTTGTCAAACCACTCACTGTCCTCCCACCTCTAGTATAACGGATTTGGTGTTATACCCCGTTCACTGATGGCTGCATCCAGGGAATGCGAACCAATAGGCGGTACTCGAGAGTTCTTCCCTCAGACTTTACAAGTAAGTTGCAGTGTTTAGAGTCTAGGGTTTAGTAGCACCAATGGAAGTATGTTCTCCGGGGCCGAAAGTCCCAGTTCTTGTCTTACCCGCACCATGGAAAAAAAGTACCCAGTGGTGTTACAGTGCAGTCCTGTTCTGGATCAGTTGAGACGAGCTGCCTGCGGTCACACACGGCAGCACCTGGCAGGCCTGGGCCCTCTTCCCCGAGCCACGCTATCTGCAGTGGTCAGATGGGCGAGGAGCTCCGACTACAGCGGTGACATGGTAAGTCCTTTCTCCCTTGGCGGAGGGTGGGGGTTGGTCTCCGTGCTCCAAAGGGGTTCCGTGGGGGCAGTCTACAAAATGCGGTTGGCTTCCACATTGGTCACAACAGTTTCCCAGTCTCGGGTGAAGACCCGGACCTCTTAGCTTCAGCGTCTCTGGTGGCCCCCCCTGGCATACTGGGTCGCCACTACGGCCTTCACGCTCCACTCACTTTAGCCTCACGTAGACAGTCACGGCAGCCCCTCCTGGCATACGGGATCGCCAAGTCACTTCAATGCATGCGCAACAGCCAGATCGGTGCAGAGACATGTTTCTCCCACCACAAGCTTGAATCCATGGTATGGCAGTCCCTCCTGGCATACAGGGTCGCCCAGTTAGTTTCGCATACGGGCAACGATTTGTGAGGAGTTATGTTTCTCCTGCCACAATCATTAGGAGGTCAGTGGCGGCCCCTTCTGGTATACGGGGGTCACTCAGTTAGTTCAACACACAGGCAACGGCTCAATCGGTGCAGGGAGCAGATTTCCTCAGCGACGCTCCTCCTGGCCTTACGTGGTCACCAATAAACTCCAACACACGGGCTATGGCTCGATCGGTGCAGGGCTGGATTCCTCACACCTTGCAAGAGCGTCCAAATGCCAGGGCTCTCTTCTGGGCCTCGCTCCCTCCAAAGCTCTCCTCTTGCTCATGGGCACACCGGTCTTGGCGAGCAGAGAGGCATTGGTGCTCAAGGGCAGGTGATCTTGGCTTCCCTGGGTGACGTTCCCTCACCCAGCAGGGAGACTAGTAGGCAAGCCCCTAGTTGTGGTCACAGGCAGAAGTCTTGCATTGCTTCCCCTCTTCACACGACCAAGCTGGCTGCTGCAAAAACAACAGTTGATGGACAGAATGCAGAACAATGTCATACATTCACCCCAGTACAGAGATCTGGGCCTAAATCCATTGTTTTTTTGCTCACCATGCCATTCCAGTTTGAACCCAGCCATATGCAAATCAGTCTTGACCCTGTGCCTCATGGGAACAGTCCAGCCCGAACTGCCAAGCCAGGTCCTCCCTGGACTGGAAACAAGCATCCTAGGACCGGTTTCGGAGTTTCACCCCTCTTGAGCCAGGATAGCTGGATTCCAGTGGCATGGAGAGGACGGGACCCACGTCTGGGTATACCCGTCCCACTCGGGGTGACAAATGCAAAAACAACAGTTGATGGACAGAATGCAGAACAATGTCATACATTCACCCTAGTACAGAGATCTGGGCCTAAATCCATTATTTTTTTGCTCACCATGCCATTCCAGTTTGAACCCAGCCATAAGCAAATCAGTCTTGACCCTCTGCCTCATGGGAACAGTCCAGCCCAAACTGCCAAGCCAGGTCCTCCCTGGACTGGAAACAAGCATCCTAGGACCGGTTACGGGGTTTCACCCCATTCAGCCAGGATAGCTTGATTTCAGTGGCATAGAGAACACGGGACAAAGTTTGGGAACTCCGACTCCCCTACTTATAGTTCTTTTCAAGACACCACATGTGATTTAGGGTCTGGACCTTTGAAGTTTTATGTTGGAGTTATGCCTCTTTGAAATGGACATCTCTCCCCATTCTTCTTCCTGCTGAAGGATGTCTGTCACAGCAGGCAAGACTCCGAAGGCAATTAACCCTCAACAAGATTCATGGGAGTGACCAGGGTTCACAACTGAATGTCAGACACAGATATGTGCATCAAAGGCTAATCCCGGGTCCTCAGCCCTACTCTTTATGATTCTCTTATCAGCCCCATTTCCCTCTTCCTAGATATGTCCAGGCCCCTTTGCTCGCTATCTGTCACTGAATCAAAGATTCCTTTGAAATGCGCAGGGAGAACCGGATTAATTCCTCATCCAGTGGTTGTCCCACCCAGCTTACAGGAATGCAGCAATACCCAGGTTAGGTCAACCCTAAAGAAACCTAATCTATCACTGTTGAACCTCTCTAATTATTGTCCAATCTCATTGCTCCTTTTACTGGGTAAGCTAGTGGAAGGACTAATCAATTCACAACTCACAGAGTTCCTTGGATCTAAAATCATCTTAGACTACTCACAATTGTGTTTCTGACCATCTCATAGTACTGAGACTGCTTTGGTTGTGGTGACCGACCATATTTGAGGCTTGTTAGATGCCAATATTCCAGGTATGCTAATTTTACTCGATTTGTCAGCGGCCTTTGACACGGTGTCCCATTCTGAATTACAACATAGGCCACAGAAGATTGGCATTCATGGGACAGCCTTAAACTGGCTCAGTGATTTTCTGTACAATAGAACCCAAACCATCATCCTTGGCTCTTTTAAATCCCGCACTGTACAATTAGAATAAGAGGTTCCCGAGGGCTCATGTCTCAGCCTGCTGCTCTTTATAACATATATGTGGACCCTCTTGCCAAGATTGTAAGAGCTTTCAGGATTGAGATCATTACTTATGCTGATGATACTCAGTAAGTAATCTCCTTCGATAAAGACCTAGTTGAAACAAAACAATGTTTTTAAGGTGGTCTGACGGCAATCGCCTCATAGATGACAGATAACCGTCTCCAGTTTAACGTGGAAAAAACAGAGATTATGTTATTTGGCAAGGCACAACAAATATGGTCTACTGACTGGTGGCCAACTGAACTTGGAACTGCTCTCTTACCCAAGTTGGTGGTTAAGTACTTAGGAGTATGTATGGATCAACCCCTCTCAATGAAAGAACAGGTGATGGCTGCCTTTGGTTCCTGTTTTCACATTATGCGCCTGGTGAGAAGAGCTCTCCCCTTCATCCCATTCTCTGCCAGAAAAACGATGGTCCAGGCCCTGGTGATTAGTCGCCTCGACTACTGCAACATGTTGCTGGCTTCTGCTAATGAGACGCTGCTATCTAATATGCAGGCGGTGCAGATTACTGTGGCTTGCCTTATCTGTAATCTGCCAGCCACGACCGCCTCGGCGCCCCTCCTTCAAACCCTTCATTGGCTCCCGGTTTGGAAGAGAATTATTTTCATACTGTGCTGTCTTACACACAAAGCAGTGGCCGTGGCTCCATTTACTTAGCCTCCAAACTTACACAGTACCTTCCGCTCAGACTGTTGATATCAAGTGACAAAGCATTGCTAAGCATTCCACGCATCAAGAAGACCTGTTTGGGTGGCAGGTCTTTTTCCTATCTGGACCTTTATATTGAAATAAGCTCCCACTCTATATTAGAACTTGTATGGACCATTTCTGCTTCAGGAAACTACTGAAGATAGTTTTGTTTTGAGCTGGTCACGCTAGGCTGCTTGGCTGCCTGGTTGCGCCAAGATACCCCTCGGGGTGATTCGAGCCAGTTTTAAATTGCTTTTACATTAGCATTAACAATACACAATTCTGTATGGGCAGGATTCCGCTACTCCTTATATTTTCACCAGGCAGGCCTGGGCTTCCCAAAATGGAACTCAAGGTCCTCCATAATATGTATCAGTGCAGTACACATTCACAGCACACACACTGCCTAGTACTGTTGTCCTCATGTATTATCCTACCACCAGCATTCCCACATGCAGCACACACACTCAGTCTGCACATACTGTCCAGTACTGCAGTCTCTCTGCACTGCATCAGAGTGTGTTATTATGAAGGCAAACCCTGCCAGCACACACCCATTTACCATGTATGCACTGTACCACAACCCTCGGTGTTGTGTATTCCTTGCACTCAGCTCATGTTTTCATCAAGCATGTACTTCCACATTAACCTGATGTAGGCCAGGGGTGAGTTAAACATACAGCAGTTGAACTTTTAAAAAAGCTGAGTGAGCATGTAGTCCTCACCCCATGGGCTCATGGTAAAAAGGACCTGTTCGCTACTACTGATGGTATGCTGCCACCACCGCGCTTGCGCTGTTTAGCTCCTGGTGGAGGCGTTAGCCTTCCACCACCATAAGGGTAGTGGTTCGGGAACGCCTCCCAGTCCAACTAGGCCACAGTCCGCGAGACAGACCTATATGATGGCACACATGCATGATCCGTATTCGCCTATGACATAAAAATCAGCATTGGGACCCAGACAACAGTACAGTTGGGCACTCAGGGTAGTCTCTTACCATGCAGAGGACTTTTCCATGCCAACAACTTGCTTTTAGGAAAAGTCCTCCTGTTCAGCACAGAGCCCCAACAACGCAAAAACTCTGGTTAGACCCTAAGTCTTTAAAATAACGATACCCCAAAATGATTACTGTAACAGATAAATCATTCATACACTGGAAACTTACTCGAGCTTTTAGGGAGCATATTTTGTCTCTGTGGGCGTCAGGAACATCGCGATTTCTAGAAAAAAAATAACAGAATGAACACACCGAACATAATATAATTTTACTATTGAACAAGCTGATTTTGAACGGGGAGCAGAGCTTTTCTGAGCTCGAGGAAACTCAAATAACATTCAATGGCATCGTGCGAGATGCAACGGTTTCCTAAAAGTGCAAGGCGCTGACATCTTCCTTACAAATGAACAAGAAAATGTTCGCATTACAAGTAATATCCGTCACTTTTCAAACTATAATGTGGGACAACAGTGCCATCCTGTGGGGAGAAACATGTAACTGTAGTGAAGACAATCATCACAGTGCTAGCCTGAGGGGGATACTAGAAACTTTAACCAAGGATGCCTCCTTCTTAAAAGCCGAGTGGGCTCCAGAAATGAAGGTGGACATAAAAATGCAACAAGTATAATGCAGATATTTATCTTCCTGTCCCAATTTCATCACGATCCCAGGGCTGACAACTAAAACCAATATTTACAAAACCAACACACCTAACTTTTTTCTACTAAAAATTATGTTGTGCATGTCAAAATGGGCTCACAGCAAGGGTCTCCCCAAACCATTACTTCTACTGACCACCTTCTCAGACCCATTACACTACCCAAAATCCAACTACTACCTCCGGTCCTAGACTTAGAAATTTCAGCACCTTTACTGCCTTCCTTCAGACATTCTCAGACCAATCTCCTAAAATTAGCCTTCCTTAAACCAGCCCTGTGAAGCTTCCTCCCTCTCATTAACCCTTTTTTAGTTTTAGCAGAGACAACTCTAGCTGTCTGGCAGTTCATCTGGAATTTTACAATTAGCCCAACATTCTCTTTCCCCCAGGTCACAGCTCATTGCAAATATCATTCAAATTCTAGATCAACACAGAAGGCAACCGCTGACGTTGGAACAGTCACTTGTGATTAAGCCTGGGCAAAGCACTACGCTACGCTCGCGTAGTTTGCGAAGTTTGCGCTACTTTGCACTACGCAAATTGCACGTAGCACAGTGCAAACACGCGTAGCGTAGCGTTGCGTAGTGCAGCGGTCATTTTTTGCTTGCTTGCAGTCCTCAACGTCAAGTTAGTGACCGCGAGCAAGCAAAATGACATCCCGGCGAGACTTTTTCCTCGTTCGCGATCAGCAACATCAAGTTGGCGATCGCGAGAGCGTGGAAAATAAACCTCCCGGCAAGATTCTCAACGCAGGGAGGTCATGTTTCTCATTGCGAGTGGTCGCGTATGCTCGTGACCGCTCGCGATGAGAAACTACCAGTCTGCGATGAGAAAGCTGCAGCTCGAGTAAAAATCTACTCGAGCAGCAGAAAACTACAGCTCGCACTGTGCAAGATGCCGTTTTCAATGATTGCACAGTGCCGGATGCTTGTCTGCACTGTGCAATCATTGAAAAGGGCATCTTGCACAGTGCGAACAGGGTACTACGCAGTTCGCGAAGTGATACGCCTAGCTCGCTTAGTGTGAAGTTCACTTGCGTAGCTACGCGTAGCGCTACTTCGCGAACTACGCCCAGGGTTACTTGTGATGTAAGGAGTATTGCCGAAGGACTGATTATTTCATTGCTGACTGCAGGTGTACGGGTCTGCACACAAGGGGCTCCTATTTTCCCTTGGAGGTATGTAGCCGGTATTAAAATGCTTGTCTGGTGCGGTAAGAGCGTGCCATCCATGCAATTCTGTGAGTGGCTGCCCAGGCGCACAGCACTATATAATTTAAAATCAAATGCTTTTTCTTTGTGACAGACCAGTTGTTGGTGCACATGCACAGACATCCACGGATGTGCACTTCTGCAGCAGTACTATTCAAGTCATCCGAGTTCGCTGTCCGTAGCGGGTCTCCAGCCTCACCGGTCAGCACCGCACACAGTGAGGACCAGTATGATGGGGACCATGGCTGGAGACAACTCCTTTGGTGTACCAGTGACAGGAATACATGACAGGTGGGAGCCAGTCCTTGAGTAACTTGCCCCGCTGTATCCCTGCATAAGTGACTGAGTGAGTGATTGATTGTGAGAATACGCTAATGGGTAGATATAAGGATGAATGAGGGTGCACCGATGAATAACTGGCCAAGTGTATGAAGAGATAAATGGGTGGGTGGATGCATGAATAAGAGATAAAGACCAGTGGCTGATGGGGTGCACAGTTGCCTAAAACCATTAGGATCGCAGTCACCCCTAGCATACTGTCCTTGATAATCAAGGTAGTCACTACTTTGGCCCAATCATCTACCCATGCACTCTCACCTTTAAATCCAGCCATCTAGCCACATCTTCACCCATGTATTCTTTGTTCCACGCTTTTAATTCACAGATTAATTAACTGATCTATTTACCGACCCATGCACCCACTCACTCACCTATATATTTATCCATATGCTCACTGTGATTCTTTTTCACATGCACACTCACCAGTCCACCAACCACACATACAAAAGCGTTAATAAATGAAGAAGTGCTGACATTTAAAACAAGCATTTGCAATGCAATAGGTCTCGCATTTGTGCAAGTTTGAGCTACTGGCATAGTAAATGAAAATGACTTTTATTTATGTTTTGGTTTTTAAAACATAAATAAAAGACATTGTCATTTACAATGCCAATAGCTTAAACTATTGCAAATGCGAGACCTATTGCATTGAAAATGCTTGTTTAATTATGCAAATAGTGAATCATATTATTCACTGTTAGTGTAATATAAAATGAAGTACATTAGCTGGAATATGACCCTATCTGGAAGCTAAGGCAAGTAAATAAATACTGTTAAATGTATGTTGTATGCATGCTTGCGGGTGAGAGTGTGTTTATGTGTGCGAGTTAAAGTAAAGGTTAAATGGCGTGCGATGTCACTACCCCAGGCATTTTGGTAAAATTTACATCCATGCTCCGAACCAGTTCTATTTAAATGTAGGATAACAGCTGAGTTACTGTTGATTGAGCCTCCACTCCGTCAGTAACCTCTGACCAGATAGTATGTATATGTCTATAGTTATGTCTATATATCTATATGGTCCTAATCGGATGATAAAAACTAAGTTCAGGTCCCCAATAATGAGTACCTGTGCCCACCACACGTGACCACCTGCACAAATTATGCACTGTCTTTTTGTTGCCCCGTGTCCGAGGTAATGCGTTTTGTGCTGCATTCGTACTCTGAGGCTTTAAGTGCTACCCACAGTCCTTCAACTTAATCCTTTTCTTGTAGCCCCTTCGCAGACGTGAATTTGTCCTGTGCAGGCATTGCGTCCCTGATCTTGGAATGTCTCCCCTCTTCCCTCACACAATTTAAGAAGTACGGGGAGGAACTGGGCATTTTATACACAGCTTTAAAGATCCTTCTCCTCCCAAAACCAGTTGAGCTGTTAATCCTTGGTGCTTCCCGCCACACTCAGGCACAGTGCCTCAGATCTCGACCTGGAGACCCTCTGCTCTGGAAGCTCTTACCTGAACGCCTCCTCTGACCGGCGCGAGGATAACTCATCCTAACATCTCGTGACTCTCTTTGTCACAGATTTTTTTTGTCATCCATTTCCGCACTGGCCTTTTCGTGTTTTGTTATGCGACATCAATGACACCCTTCAAGTAACAGCGTATGTGTGTGTGGCCACCAAGAGATTTTGTGTCTGTGAGTGTACAATATTAGTGTGTTGGGTACATACACTTTGTCAATATTTGTGCACACCCCTGTGCAACTCTATATATATTGGGCTGATGAGGAGTGTAACTGGTTAATATAAATATGCGTGTATGAATTCGTTCACTTCACTTGTTCTCCATATGCGCGTGGGTTGTTGGTGCGTGTTGTGTGCTTGTGAGTTGTTGGCATTGTTGCGGGTTTACAAAATGCTCGTTCTTAAGTACTGATATGAATCTTTTGCGTATGATTTTTGTTCCCATTTATTCTGCGTGGCTTTTGCCCTATTCATTCTCTTACATGTTATTATTTCTGGCCTATGAAAAATAAAATAAAAAGGTGGGCTTCCACTGCAATCTTTCGTGTTTAACCTTTATTCGTTCCTTTTATTCATATGACCTTGTTTACCTCTCCTGTGACAAATGTTTTGGCGACGTCTTTAGCGCAACGGGTGCTCATGTAAAGCGCTCGGATACCTTCGGGTCGAGTTCGCGCTATCTAACACTCTCTAAAGAAAAAAAACCGTTTACAATGCTACCCTTTTGAAGATAAGGAGCTGAGAGCCGCAAACATAAAAATAAACGCTGAAATATCTTCTCGAAGCCTCATGTCCTACTACATTAGTAACGTGTCTTTCTTCGCATCTGCTAATAGGTTTAAGATGTAGTGGCCGTACTTAAAAATGCATTTACGAGTGAACAGCGATAAAAAGCCCCTGTAATCAATTACAGGGCAGGGGTTCTTGTGCAAGAGAACAGGCGTCGGGTAATAGGCACTATTAATAAAGATAAAACAAGACGCGACGTTAGGCACAAATAATTAAGATGAAACAAGATGCGACGTCTATGGAGTTCATCTGTATTTCAAATAACGGAAGTTAGCAATGAGTCGGCGGCTAACCGCAGTAGGAAAAACAAGCATTGTCATAGCCAATAGGTCTCGCCTTTCGGACCTTATAAGTATTTAGTTATGCAGCACAATATCCTTGGTTCAACAACATCAACTGCTGCATGGTTAAACACTTATAAGGTCCCAAAGGGGAGACCTATTGGCTATGCCAATGCTTGTTCCTCCATGGCGTTGCCATCAAGTTGCAAGTGAGGCATTTTGTTGGGCGGAGCCGTGACCTCCCTCACCTACTGAAGATTGTTGGTCTGAACGCAAACCTCATAAAATGCGGGTGTTGTAGCATTTGACCCCGGTGTCTCAACATTTAGTTGGGCACAGTCAGCACTGTTCACTGGGGCTGACCTAATTCAAATGCTGGATCCCCCACTATTCCAGCATTAGTAAAGAAACTTGCGCCTCAAATCTGCTTGAAGTTTTTAGTGAGCTAGGATATAGGCCCACTAATATTAAGGAACACTCTACCAATGCATTATTAACCATCAGTGTAACATATTTAACTATACCGCCCATGTAGGAGAATCAAGACCTTCCCATTCCTCTTGTGCCAGCTTAGGTTCTCTGAACTCACTAGTATAAAAGAATGTTGTAGGCCACAGACAAGAGCATAGCACTGCACATTGTTCTAGTGCATACAACTCTAGCGGGAAAGGACAACAGTCTTCTAAAGGGCTGAAGAGGTGCACGCAAAAAAGTAAAACTTACATGGAAGGAAACCCAACCCAAATCTCAACGGGGCTGAAGGCTCATGGTGGAATAACTACCTTCTTCTTGGCTGGCTCATGAAGAGGGGACCAACGTAAAATAATGGCAAGCAGCTGACGTGAAGGGCACATGGGAAAGGAAACCATACTGCTACCACCCATCCCCCCACACCACCCGCCCCCCCTCCAAATGTCAACCATCAGCGTTCCTCTGACAAACAGACAGGAAAACAAGGGTGAGCATTCTCCTAGTCGATCCAAGTGACAGACTCACAGCAAGCATTCAGGGAAACAATGATTATCCAATTTCTCTTTAGGCAATCTACATGCGATCTTCTTACATGTTCAACATCGCATTCTGCCAGTGTCACAGAGTCTGCTTATGGCGCATGCGCTGCTTTCACCAGGCGAGACCTAACAAGAAAACACTGACACCTGCTTGCACTTTTCCAGCGTGCACAGCCTGCTTGTTATCATGTGTAAATACAGCAAGGCGACTGAACTGCCAGAGTGCCATGGCGCGTCATAGCAACAGCTGCAACCCCTGCGTAAAAAAAGTTTGCCACGCTTTGTGGCACCCGTGTTGATAATATGAAAGCGGGCACCATGAGGAAGAATAAACGTTATGAAACTTTATGCTACAGCACAGAACCTGCTTTAATATTATCATCAAGCGCGCCGTGCTTTATTAAAGAGTGGCACCCGTGTTGATAATACACAAGCGGGCGCCGTGCTGAAGTATAAACTTTATGCTGCAGCATGGCACCCGCTTTCATATTATCAACACGAGCGTCGTGCTTTATTAAAGCGCGGCGCCCATGTTCATAATATGAAAGCGGGAGCCGTGCTGCAGGATAAAGCGCTGCCTGTGTTGATAATATTAAAGTAAGCATAGTGCTGTAAGAGGAGGACTAATAGTGAGCCGTGTGGCCGCCACTGGTGAAGCTAAAGTGGCTGACTACTGTTTAAAACAAGCGCTCGTCCATGGCTGCCACGAGCAGCAAGACAACGGACAGCTGGAAGGGGGCAGGAACAAAGGGAACGGGGACAACGGGAGGGGGGCGTGAGGATGGAGAGCATGGACAACGGGAGGAGGGCGGGAACAGGAAACAAAAATAAAAAAAGTACACGTAGGGTGTAACAACCAAATAAAGAGGCCAGTAGCCATCGGAGGATACAAACGACGACATGGCCATACTGAGGAGGGACTAACAAGCCTCATAATGAATCAGAAAACAGCATTTACAAAGAACAAACACACAAGCCAATGAAAAATAAAGGCAGGGGGAGTGGGCGCAGCTTCTCTCCATACTGAACTACCACAGCTCTTCACAGAGCAGCGCTTGCTCACGGTCGACCTAAAAAGAGTGAGATCTGTTTGCTTTGAGGGTAGTGTCAATTGGAGAAAGCACTGAAGGATGACATTTGTTGTGGTCTTCGCACACTACACCAAATTTGACATCCCATAAGACACCTTTTGAATTTTTGCTAAGCAGGACATTCAATGATTTGGCCTGAGCAAATAGAGAAATGGGTGAACAAAGAGTTGTGTGATTGAGCATTAGGAATGGTATTAAAAAGCAGGTGTTTTTATTATAACAGAAGGCATTACATAATATCTTGTCACATACAATATGAAGGCATTCAGGCATATGTCACACAGACCTTTTTAGAAATATTATGCTAGATTAAAATACTTGTAATGAAAACAGTGTTGACGTCAACAAAACACAGGTCTCCAGGTAAGATGCAACTGTGTAATGACTCCAGAAGAGTTAGGATGACAACTCCACAACCCAAATTTCACAAAGAATCGCAGGGGAAAACACCCTTTTTTAAGTAGTAAAGATTTAGCTACTAATAGAGTTTTAATTAGCCATTTCTTTTTGACTGGTGTTAAATGAAACAATGGGGAGAGGTGATCGAAGGAAAAAGATTCATTTCACAGTTAACGATGAGTGAAGCATTTTCAGGGATGTTCTTTCAAAAACTTTCTGCTATAGGGCTGGTTACCAGCAAATGGGTAAGATTAGCGTGAACGACACAGCACAAAGAATTGTTTGTGAGATACAGGTTTTGCATTTTCTAACAGCTGAAAAATAAGATCCTATGTCAAGTATATACTGTTGCCGATCTCGGGCTGATCTCTGAAATACTTTCCATGTAACAAGACTACTACTTATGTGGGATCTAGATTCCAAATTCTATTTCCTACTCAGATCTGTCTTTTTCTAAACAGGTTATATTTTCATCTGAGAAAAGCTTGTGTATTTCAGCGGGTGGCATTTTCTAGTAATTCAGATTTATTAACAGTCTTTTATCTTGAGAGTGTTATCTGTATTGCTTGAGATCCCTACTGATTTTTTTTGTTTAAATTTGTTTTCATTATGATTTTCAAACGTTTCATAACAACCAATAAAGCATGTTATACATCACAGCTTAGAGAATATTGCTGTACAGGTCAATACATTTGTGGCGTACTACATCATGGTCGATGGTGCTAAATTTCTAGTCCGGTATGCAGTTAAATGACGGAATGACTTGCTGTTTAAAACTTAACTACAATCGGCCGACAAGGACTGGTGCATGCAGACAGAAAGGGCTGTGTATGAAGGGAGGGGGTGTCCACAGGAGTGGTCCAAGATTTGGGGCAACTAGAACAAATATAGAGGGATGTTGTGTGCTCCACTGAACCCGTCCCCCCCCAGTGAAGGTTGCTTGGCCACAAGGGGGTCGCAAACTGCTTTGTAACATAGTATTGTATGATTAGGTTGACCAAATAAACAGAAAAAGATTGTGATTGTCACATGCACTGTATAACGTTATCCTCAACTGTGGCTAACATGTTTTATTCCTTAATAAAAAGAGTTTAAAAAACCCAAAAAACGTAACCACATCAACAGAACAACAATATCGAATAGCTTTTACTCCATCTACCACAAATCATTAATGTTATACATGTACATCTTGCTTGTGTGGCGGTGTTGAAATTTGTTCTCGACCCGCCCTCCAAGGCCTAATTAAGCGCTCTCTGTATTGCTGCCTGTTCGCCATCACTCATAGATGTGTCTGCTGTTACCTCCGAGCATCCCCGATTCGAAAATCTGATAGTATTGCATCCCATGCCTGTGCCAGTGACTGCCTCCGCAGCCCAATCGCATCTTCCTGGCAGTGTTCCACTTTCCGCCTGTGCCCAGCACAGCAAGGGTTGATACCAGGCTTTTGGAGCTGGGGGAGTAGGGGACTTCCAATGGCGCATAAGCAATCGTTTGGCCACTATGAGACCCAGGTCTATATATCTGGACGTCACAGTGTATTTTTTGGACCTATGATAGAGTATCAGTATACACACTTCCCATGTCAAGTCTAGTGTTCGCTCCGTACACTTGGCCAAGCACCGAGTAACCACCTCCCAATATGTTTGAATAGTTGTGCATGACCACAGCATGTGTAAGGGATCAGCCCAACCCTCATTACATCTTGCGCATTTGGCGTTTGCATGGACAAAATATTTGTTTATTTTTTCTGGTGTTAGGTAGGCTCTGTGTATTATATAATATTGGGGCTTCCAAGTATGTGTCCCCATTCTTGATCTGTGGTAGGTCTCTGTAGGTCAGTGTCCCAGTGGGCTCCCAGAGAGAGTAGCTGCTGCACTGTGTGGACTCTGAGCCATTCTGCGGACCATTTGGTGAGATGCCGACCAGTGCCCAGTTTGTGCAAGTATTGTATAGATAAATGAGTGTTAGGTTCTTGTGCTATATACCCCCAAAGTGTGCCTAGCGCGCGGGTCACTGCAGCGTGGAGGAGGAACTGGCCTTGTGGCAGACCTGAGTTTTCAGCCAAGTACTCAAACAAGATAAATTGCCCGTCATTGAACAAGTACCCGACTGTTAATATGCCCGCTTCTTCCCACTGCGTGAGCTCCATACTGGATATTGCTCGATGCCTTCTAGGAGTACCCAGTATAGGGAAAGACAGCGAGTATGGTGTTATCGAATGCGTGATGTGAAGACAGCGATGGTCACATTGATGCGCCACTAGCACCAGCAGCTGCGTGGGTGCACTACCTCTTCTATTGGGGTGAAACAACGTCACTATCTGGGGTTGGGTATCTCCGGGCGATTGTATAGCTGTGTCTTTGAGGTGTAGCGCACTCAGCCAGCGTGCCACCCACTGAAGCTGCACCGCCAAGAATAATGTTCCATGTTGGGCAGCGAAAGACCTCCCTAAGTGGTCGGTGGGTGCTTGAGATCACTACTGATAGTGGCAATAGTGTTTTCCTCAATACAATATAGTTCACTTGTGTGGAGACAGTAACACCTTTGTAGACCATTGAAGAATATTACAGATCCCTTGTTTCACATTTGGTCTGTGGAGAATATGCTTTTTTCAATCCATGTTTGCCACTGTAGCTTTTTGCCTGGAAAGCAAATGTATATGTTGTTCCAAATTGAAGATAACATGAGTAACTGGAGTTCATCTTCGGGTTAGTGCATAGGTAAGATAACTAAGAGACGGTGTCTTAATTATAAAAATAAAGGATTGAATCCTACCACTATCTGCTGGAGTAATGATTTAAGTGATGCCCTACTGATGCTCCTCCTTTTATAGTGGTTCAATTTGGCATTCTTGGGTCTTAAGCATGTGCCAACAATCTAGCCTGATAAAGAATAAATGCCCCTGTGGTAATTCTTTAGATATGGAAACCCAAACAGCTTTTTGGAGATTGGGATTCTAAGCTTTCTGACGGAAAATAGTAGCTTGCGGTTAGTATCCCAAATGAAATATGAGAATATTTGCTCTTATGAGTTGTAAGCTAAGTTATTGTAAGGTGCACAAAGATTATTTACTACATTAAGAATTCTTGTTAAAATGTTAAATTTCGATTTTTAAGCTTAGCCCAATTACTCATGACCAGTTTGTTTTATCTTGCAATGTCGAGATCAATGTATCCCTTTACTCCTTTAAGGTTTAAAGCAACTACATTTTCATTATTTCTTGTCATTTTTACTCCCAGATATTTTGTTGCTCTGGGTTGAGCCGTAAAGTTGAACATAGGCTAGTGAATGAGTTTTCATCAAAGAACCTGGGTTTAGAACCCTGTATGTGTAGAAGAAGTGAAAAGAAATGCTGACAACTGTTGCGTATTCAGTGGTTAAATGCCAAACAAGTTGCCAAAGAGACAAAAAAGGTAATTTTTCAGGGCCCAAAGGTTTAGGTCATATCGAACTGAGTAAGTGTGATCATTGCCCTAGAACAAGACCTTGCAGTGCACAGTTTCAGTTCATTTCAGGTTATAATACTGCTTATTCTGTGGTGTTTTTTTTATTCAGAGGAAGGTGTACTGTATGTTTTGCATAAGAGCGTTATGTGATACCACATTGATCAAGATTTCCATCGTGAAACACACAGATGTGTAACCATTTATTGCACTGACAGTTGACATGAGGACTTCGTAATTGACTATGCCATTTATTGTACAATGCCAATAAAGTTCAGGTTTTCATTCCCCTTCTCTTTCCCTAGTTATCACGGAGTGAGGTTCTTCAGAGCGAAAGTTAGCATAGCAGGATGGGTGAATGAGAATAGGTTCAAAAACTGTGAAATAGCCAGAAGAAAGCTGGGGTTGGAATTGAGGTTATAGATTTGGTTTGACAGAATGACCCCCATACCGTAAAGTGGAAAAAGATATATGGGCAGGCAGAATGCACTCTAAACCAGCAAGGATTTTTTGAATTCATCATAACAAAATTAATGGACCTACAAGAAGGGTGATTAACAGTACTTGGGTAAGGATGAGGAGGGCTTTACAAAAATTGATTTGAAGACTCCACATAGCGTTATGGTTCCTCTGGGTTGGCAAGCATTTTTGAAAACCAGCAAGGGATATACCTATAGAGACTTGGAAAGCCAAGCACATCTTTGACAATATTGAGTCACATGAGACGAACTGAAGATCTTTCATTGTAATAAGGAAGAATGTTGGTATGCTTAAGGATTCCTTCAAAACAGAATGATAGTCAAGGTAGCCAAAGACATGTGGGATAGTGTGCCTGACATTCATCCAATCTCTGGATTACTACAGGAAATCACAGGCTTGAAGTGAACCCCTTACAGAGCCTTGAAGGAGTACCACATACTAGGTTTCACTTAGCTTTGAGATCAGTAGGAATGATACATCAGCAAGTATTGCTGGTCACACATGAGGGGGATGTATGAAAATGTGAGAACGGGTGTCAAGGATTAGCAAATTTAAGTTGATCTAACTTTACACAGGACATACCCTACATACAAAGAAGGCCAATTTACAAACTGAACGTCACTGGCCCAGAAGTGATCACTTTCACAAGGACTGAAACTGCAGTTGCATTTTGGAATTTTGGGAGAACATTAAGCACCTAACTCTCATGAAGTGGGGGGGGCGTGGCCGAACCGAGCTGCAAGATGGCCGCCGTGTAACGGGGCTCTGCCGGCCGAACAATCAATCCGTTAGCCCATCCGTTCTCTGCTTGACTTTCCGTGTAGGGAAGCTACGGCGGGAGATGCCCTGACGCCGAGGATCCCGGCGGTGCTTCAGCGACAGAAATCGGCTGCGGAAATCCGGGGCTACGGGCCCTCGTGACTCTGGCTGCTGGGGCGTTCCGCGCTGGGCGGCGCCGTCTGCTGCGCGAGGCCCTGGTCGGAGGCCGCTACCTGTTTGGCGAGTTGGGACCGGCGTGGATGCCTGCAGAGTGCTGGATGCCCGACGTCTGCAACCATAGATGTAGCTGCGGGCCCCTGCTGGGCTGAGTGCGGCCTTCGCGGCGGCTCCGGGGCACACAGTGCTGGCCTGACGATCCGGCTGCCTGGGCCTTGCCGGCGGGGACGCAGCCTGGTGCTGCTGGCGAAGCCGGTGATCCTGCTGACCTAGGGCGACGGGAGGCGGCCGCCGCGGAGCCTGATCCATACCTGCGAGGTGGCGAACCCAGCATGCTGGCCTATGCTGATCCGTGCCCAGGCCTTTGACTGACATACGGCACTGCGAGTTGGTGGCACGTAGAGCGTGGAGCGAGAACGGCTGGGTGCCCATCCAGATTGCTACCTGACCGCGGTGAGTCCCCGATTGATGAATAGATGCTGCTGACCCGCCGCCTGGGCGAGACGACAGCTGGCTGGGCCTGGCCTGCCTGGAGAGGTTCCCGGGGACACGTGTTGGCCGCTCGGTGAAACGGCTGCCGGGCCCTTGCGGACTAGTGCTGGTTGGGGCCCGGGGCCTACGAAGTGCCGGCTGCCCCCTTTTACTTGGTGCCGGTGTGTGTAGGGCCCGGAGGGCGACATGGGGAAATCCGACGCCAAGCAGCGGAAGCTCTACTTTGAGAAACAGGCTTCCCGCGGCGCTGTGGCGGATCCGCCATCGCCACCGGTGGTCCCTGAAACGCAGCTAGACCCAACACCTGAGGAAGATGTTAGAAGTATGTTTCGCGACCTTAAAGGGTGCCTTAAGGAAATCGATGGCAAGCTCGACTCCATGGCCCAGCGGCTTGATGGCATATCTCATAAAGTAGACCAGCACGAGGAGAAGATCGCTGCGGCGGAGGCGCGGATTACCGACTGCGAGGAGAGCATTGGAGACACCCAGGAGAGGCTACTTCGCATGGACAAGGTCCTGGAGGTGATCAGAGGGCGCAATGAGGACTTGGAGGCCCGCTCCCGAAGGAACAATGTTCGTATTATTGGCATTGCGGAATCCACGAATATTGGTAACATGGAACAATTTATTGAAGGAATGTTCCGCGAACTGTTTGGGGCGGACCTGTCGGCCATGTTCCTGGTCGAGCGGGCACACCGAACACTGGGGCCGTGGCCCGTGCCTGGGGCACCGCCGCGGCCGATCCTGGCACGTGTTCTGAACTACCGGGACAGGGACACTATCCTGCGGTTGGCGCGTGAAAAAGGTGAGCTCCGATTCCAAAATATGGCCATCTCCTTATTTCCAGACTTTACACAGGCGGTACAGGCCGCAAGGCGAGAATTTATACCGGCTAAAAAAATATTCCAAAAGGTGGGGACTAAATATGCCATGTTATACCCGGCCAAGTTGCGGATACACCACAAAGGGAAGCCAATGTTCTTTACGGCCGCAGCGGATGCCCTCAAATTTGCCAGGCAGGCGGAGCGCTCGCAACGTGGGCGAGAAGATGAGCACGGCACTTCTCCGCTGGGCCAGCTGAGCGACACAGAGTGACACAGCGCGCTATCCCTCTGAGATGTGAAGAGATGCTGGACATCGTAACTGTAAGGTACATGACCTGTAGCCGCGGATGGGAGTCCAGGGGGCTCTTGAGGGCCGTGGGATTTGTCCCGGACCTGTGCGGACTGGCTCGACTGGTCGCGGCCCGCGCCGCTCAGACCCTATGGAGCGCTGCGGGGGGAGGACTGTCGGGCCGCCTTACGCTGTGGCTAATTGTACTGTATTTACCTAAGGCAGCACTGTTCGGCCACCCTGTCGCTTTTTAGACGGGGGTGTGAGCCGGTGACCCCACGCCCTGTGGGATGATTCCCGAGACATTGTTATATGGCAGTTCTTGGTGGGTGGGGAGGTGGGGGGGACTGTTTCTCAACCTGATTGGGGGGTTGGAGTGGGTGGGGAAGGGTTTTGGTTATTGTTGGTTGTTGCTCTCTCACTGCGGTTTCTTAGTGCACCACGAACTGGCGTCACACCCTTGCAGCAGGCTGACTGTATAACATTGCTTATCCCGGGGACTGGGTGGCGGGGGGATCCCCGATGGCCCCTGGTCTGTCGGACGTTGATATCCTTGCCACCGTATGGGACACACACATATAAACCTCCCTGACCGAGTTGCGATGCCTTACATGGAATATCCGCGGTCTTAACGACCACCGCAAGATACGCCTGACTCAGACTTATCTGTCACGCCACCACATTGACATATGTTTCCTGCAGGAAACTCATTTGCCTCGAAGCGCCGGAGACAAGCTGCGAGGCGCTAGATGGGGCGAGGTACACACTTCGGGCTGCTCCAGCTATTCCCGGGGAGTGGCCATTCTTATCCGTAAAGGCCTTCCCTGGCAAACGTTTAAGGTAGATGCCGACACAGAGGGGCGCTACATCATACTGAGCGGGAAACTATTTCACATGCCGCTGACGTTAGTTAACACATATGGGCCCAACTCGGATGACCCTGGGTTTTTCCGCCACATCTGGCACTTGACACAATCACTGGGTGGTGGGGATTGCGTGTGGGGAGGGGATTTCAACGCCGTGCTGTCGCTAGACTTGGATAGGGAGGGGGCAGCCCGCACTCATCACCCACAAGCTGCTAGCCTTATACGCGGCCTAATGGCTGATTATAACCTACTAGATTCGTGGAGGGTATTACATCCCGCGGTTAGGGAAGGCACCTGCTTCACCCCGCACAAAGGAGCCTGGTCCCGCCTAGACTTCTGGCTCTTGACCCCGCAGGCCCATGCATGGGTGTCTTCAGTTGCTCATAAGGCGCGCACCCTCTCAGACCACTCCCCTGTCGAGCTGACTTTGAAGGTCCCCAAGCCATACATCACGCCCTTCACGTGGCGCCTGCCGCCACAGGCCCTGTCGGACCCGGTGTTTCGAGAGGATATTCACCAACACATAACTGACTACTTTGAGCACAATGAGGGCTCCGTGACGTCGCTGGGCACCCTGTGGGACGCATTTAAGGTGGTGATAAGGGGCCACTGCATCGCGGGACAGGCCAAAGTCCTAAAGACCATAAGGGCTGCGCTCTGTAAATTAGAAGACCATCTGCACTCATTGGAGGTGCAGTACTGCTCGGACCCCTCGGCTGCCACGTTGGCGGCCACTCGCACCACGCTCACTGAATATCAAGCGGAGGCTGAAAGAGAGCTCAAATTCCTGACTGAATATGCGACGGCCCGCCGTTATGGGGAAGGGGACCGCCCTGGCAGGACGCTTGCCTTCCTGCTGCGCTCGCAGCGGCCCTCGACATTTGTCTCCGCAGTGATGACTGGGGGAGGTGATACCGTATATACCCCCCCCGGAAATACTAGATGCCTTCCGGACTTTTTACAAGGGTCTGTACAGGTCGCGGGCAGCCCACACCCAGGCGGAGCTGTCTGAATATTTTGATACCATACAGCTTATATGGTTTAATGCACACCAGAAAGGTTATTTCGATCGACCATTTGAGGCAGACGATGTGCGTGAGGCCATAGGGTCATTGGCTGCTGGTAAGGCGCCGGGGCCGGACGGCCTCCCGGCGCAGTTCTACAAGGAATATGTGGATCTCCTGGCCCCCCGCCTGCTGGCGGTATATACGGAGGCGGTTGAGACGGGTATGCTCCCGGACTCCATGAGGGAGGCTGTCATCATCACCCTCCTGAAACCAGATAAAGATGCCCAGCAGTGCGACTCTTATAGGCCACTATCATTAATCAACACTGACGCCAAGATCTTTGCGAAAATGCTTGCAACTCGCCTGCAGCCGGTGTTACCCCTGATGATCCGCCCGGATCAGTCGGGCTTTATACCGGGCCGCTCAACGTCCCATAACCTCCGCACCCTCTTCGGAGTACTGCACTATTTGGCCCCGCATGTTAAGGCTGCGGCTGTGCTACTGGACGCCACCAAAGCGTTTGACTCCCTGGAATGGGGATTCCTGTTCCCTCTGCTGCAGCGCATGGGGGTAAGCGAGGCCTTTATCGGCTACATACGACTACTTTATAAAGACATTACTGCCAGGGTGAGGGTCAATGGGTTGATCTCTGAGCCTTTTGCCATTCGGAGAGGCACGAGACAGGACTGCCCCCTGTCACCTCTGCTTTTTGCCATCGCCACTGAACCTCTGGCTGCCCGCATTAGACAACATCATGCGGCCAGGGGCATTGGCTTCTCCTCAAGGGCTCTGACCATATCGCTATATGCTGATGATGTTACACTGTATGTTTCTGATCCTCAGGTCAACCTCTCCCCTTTGACACAAGAACTACTGGATTATGGACGGTTGTCAGGTGTCAATATCAATTGGGAGAAATCAGTCATTCTGCCCTTGACCACCGGGACTCCCCGCTTTACCCCGGACTGCCCGCTGAAATGGGCGACTGGGCCGGTGTGATACCTGGGGATCTGGGTGAGCACAGATATGCAGCAGATATGGACGGAAAACTATGGGCGGGTGACCGGCTGGGTGGAGGAGAGGGTTGGTCGCTGGAAGCATTTGCCCCTTTCGCTGGCTGGCAGGATTGCTGTGGCTAAAATGGTGATCCTGCCTAAACTCCTCTACTTATTTGTGAATATCCCGCTGCCCCTGACCGCACACTTCCTGCGACGACTGCGCTCATTGATGGTGGAGCTGGCCTGGGGGGGTAAGCAGCCGAGGGTGTCCTGGGAGACCCTCACTCTCCCACAGAGACAGGGTGGCCTGGCTGCGCCGGACTTCTCCTTATATGCATACTGCGCACAGGCACAGTTCTTGCACTACTGGGCACACCCCACACCGTTTCAACCGCACGTGGCGATCGAGACCGACAGGGCGGCACCGCTGCCGCTGACTGTTGCCCTATATGCGCCGCACGTCCGAAGGTGCACAGAAATCGACCCGGTACACGCGCTCAGGTGGGCCTGGAATGGTTTGAGATGCAGGGCCGGATTAGATATGCTTTATACCCGCTCGGTGCCCCTGCGCGGGAACCCGATGTGGCCGTCGCTGCGGGCTATGCGAACCGGGAGGCGGGCCGCAGAGCTGGGCCTCCACACTGGAGGCGATCTATTTCCGGGTGACACCTTCCTAACGCTGGAGCAGATGTGTGGATCGGAGGCACCGACGATACTAGACACGCTTCTGTATTACCAGCTCCGCCATTCAAGCCGGAGGCTGTTCTCCACTTTCCCGGCGCCACCGCCGGATCTGCTTGCTTTGGAGAATGTGTTGTCTGTGGATTCTGGACGCAAGCTGGTCTCCAGATTGTATGTGCGAATGCAGGCTAACCACCCCGTGATGCTTCCGGCGGCGCGGGGCATGTGGACGGCGGAATTGGGAGCGGAAATTTCTGATATACACTGGGATCTGTGCTGTAGGCAGCTTGAGCTTCTATCCCCTAACTACAGGCTGCGCCTGATCCACTTCAAGTACATACACATGCTTTACCGCACACCAAGACGGTTGCACCTCATGGGACTAAGGGATACCGATGAATGCTGCCGCTGTCATGCACCGGGGGCCACCTTTATACACATGGCGTGGGGCTGTACTGCAATAGCGTTGTTCTGGACAAGGGTGCTGGAGATAATATGTACTATCACGGGCCTACTGATCCCCTGCACACCCCAGGTTGCATTGCTGGGGATTTTGCACATGATTGAGCCCAAACACCGTAAACTGCCAGCAATGTTATTATTATTGGCTAAGAGACAGGTTGCTATGCATTGGGGGGCGGGCACGTCACCTAGCATTAAGGTATGGGTTCAAAGCGTTGTTTACTGCCAAACCCAGTTAGCCCTGTACTGGGAGCTTATGCCGATGCGGTCCAGGCCCAGGGACATCTGGGAGCCCTTCGTACACTGGCTGGAGCAAACCCCGCTACAAATGCTGTAACACGTTGCTCTCCCCTCGGATGGGAGGGGAACGTTAATATTTGCTGCTACTCGTGGGGCGGGTTGGTGGCTGTCGAGGCGGGATACCTGGATGGGCAGATGTGGCGGATTGCCGGTTGGTTGAAGAGTAGATTGCCATGTAATACTGACTTGATGTCCTTTACATTCCGTATCCTGTGCCTTGTTGGGAGGGGAGCTTGTCGTCACTGTCTGCGATGCGTACATAGCAGTGTGAAGCAATGTTTTAAGTTTGTTATTGAAAATGTCAATAAAAAGAATTTAAAAAAAAACTCTCATGAAGTGGGCTTACCCGGCTTTTGAATGAGACCATGTCCTAGCGCTGTCTGTTGGGTACTATCTCGAGACAGAATAAAAAGAGAACACTTGGCATACATGCAAGTTGGCTTTTATCGTCTGCTTAAAATAGGTCAAAAAGTTATTATTTGAGTTTCAGCACTTTGACTAGATGCATGAATTAAATAAAGGAGATGTCAATAGGGAGAGGCTCTACAGTAAAAGAGCTTGCGTCTGAGGGACAGGAGTTACTGAAAGATCAAACTTACAAGATTGAAATAGAGGAGCTTGCTCGATCAGCTATGGAAATGGACAATTTATAAAAAAGCAATGTCTCCTGCAGAATGGACATGGTAATACAAGAGCAGCCTTGATTTTACTGTATATGTCGAAGGTTTGAAGCCCCTTCGCTCCAAGTGTAGCGTGCCTCTATATGGCAGCTTTTGAGAAGGATGTGATTTACAATACCACTAATCTTTATCACAACAACCTCAAGCTATGGAACCGTTTTGACGATAACTTGATTTTCTGGTAAGGAACACGCTCCACCTGTGATGAATTCATTAGATGGATAAACGAGCAGAATGAATACCTCAGATTCTCACACAGCATATCAGAACGCACTATTCCATTTCTAGATCTGAATATCACACTATCTGAGGGCATTTTAAGTACAACCCTGTACAAGAAGCCCACCGATCGCAACAGCCTTTTGCTATACAATAGCCACCATCCCAAAGCGTTAAGAGACAACTTACCCTTTGGTCAATTTTTGCGCATCAGGCGCAATTGTACATCGGTTTCTGACTATAGAACGGAGGCCAACGCTCTAGCAACAAATCTGAAGGCCAGGGGATATCCTGAGAAACAAGTTCGAGACTCCATGAAAAGAGCAAGGAATAATCCACGAGAGAGACTACTTGAGACACACACAAAACCAACCTCTGACATGCTTACCTGCGTCACATCTTTTACACCCGACTCAGCTAGAATCAAGAAAATCATTCTGATACATTGTAGTATTTTAGACACCGGTAATTTACACATACCGAAACCCAGGTTTGCGTCTAAAAGATCACAAAACCTGAAGGATGTTCTGGTTCACACAAGACCAAGAAGAAGCACAGCTACTACACAAAAAACTTTGTGGGGTCTCCCCTTGGTCACTGGACATTATGCTTGTGGATCATGTGTGGTCTGCTCACTCACCACCACATCCAAAGACATAACTTTCCAGACCAATTTCAAATGGGTGTTGACAAAGCACACGAACTGCAACACCAAACAATGCATCTACTTGATTACCTGTCCTTGCAGCTTACAGTATGTAGGAATAACCATGCGCACTGTTAAGATCAGGATAACTGAACACAGGAGCAATATACGGTGTCAAAGGGTTACCACCAAACTTTATACACACTTTAGAGAGACACAACACTCCGCAGATTCACTACGTTGGGTAGTGCTGGAGGCCCATCCACAGATCTCAAAAAACGCACTGTTCAGGCTTGAGCAGAGATGGGTACTCAGACAGTCCACACATATTACCGGTCTCAACGATGACATTCCATGGGGTGCACTCACATAGTTTGTTCTCACTCGTTACCCCAGTGAATTATTGTAGCTTGATTGCAACCTCTCATTGTGCCTTGATTGCAACCTCGTGATTCTTTCTAACCTGATATAACACCCTAGGTCTACTCCGGTCCATACCCCTCATTAGGAATTTCAACACCACCATGAGTGGCCACATATATGTAGCGCCTACAATGCCCTCTTCAGTGGTGCTTCTTTATTTATTAGGCATCCCTAGAGGTTAACCAATAATTGGTTTTCATATAGGTTCTATACATTTATACTGTTTATGCCTGCCGCGTATCAGTAATTGAATCACTCCACCGCGATCCCATGTCATTTACATACTTAGGGTTGATTGCTGAGAACCCTTGACACCCCCCGCTAACAGCGCTCCGACACCACGCTCTTCACGCAATGCATTGTTTCACACGTCCTGTGATCTGGTCCTGTGTCATCTATCTTTACCCCTCACTTGATTGACCTTCTGTTTTTCTGGCTTCACTCCAATGAGTTTTGAGAGTGCTACACAACAGTAGTGCCCCCCCCCCCCGTTTCTACTACCTCTTATTTCATTCAATTTATTTACCCCACGTGGCGAATTCACCACCTTTGCCTTGGAGATCCTTTTTAAGCGACTCCGCCTTGGACCCGTTTTGGACTTGACCCGCTCGCCATATTTTTCTTACTACGCTGTACTACTGACTTTTTATAAGTCCTTTGTTATGGGTTTTCTGCCTTTTTATCCACTACAATATGGCCGCCGCGTCTACCTGTCACCCCCACCATCCCCGCCAGCCACCTTTCTAGCACTGAGACCGTCACATGACCGCTCATGCGTCATGACTTTGATGTGCTTTTAAGCAACGGCCGCCGGTAACCAGATACCATCCCGGTTCCGGCGGCAGGGTAGGTCTTTGGCCTTACGCGTCCGTATACGCTGGTGAGTACCCCTTGTTTTATCCACTATGAGACGCAGACCACATTGGTTACCTATTCGTGGTGAGTGTTTGACGTTAAGATCGACCGGACTCTGTGGTTCGAGCCGATCCTGCTTGGTGCTGCATTCTGCGATCATTTCTGGGAACCGGAGCGGCCAGCTTCGTGTTTGGCACCTCGGTGGGTTTTTGGGATAATTTCCCGATACCGCCGCTGTGCCTTACTACTGGTCGTCCCCGTCTGGGTTCCAGGTGGTCATGGTTGCACAATGAGCCCCATTTGGTCAGGCCACCATGTCTGTGACCTTTTTTCGACGCTCCCTAGATTGGTCCAGTGATTGCTACGAGTCAATCCTATCGGATTTTCAGTTCTTTTTCTAGAGATACTTCCTATCTTTACCATTCTAGGACCCAAATTGGAGTCCTTATACCCGCCGGAAACTGTTGCAAGCTTGCATTGCTAGTAGTTTAGGTGAGTTCTATCTCTTCACTTCTTTGTCTTGTCCATACCGCCATTTTTTAATACCGCTAGAAGATAACTTTGATATCAATACACTCACTGATATTCAGGAGGATATGTTGTTTTTATCTTGGTTTTATTATATGGTCTTCATAGTTACACCTGCCTCTTGGGACCATATTCTTTTATATATATTTTTTGCTTTGTTTATTGAAGATAAGATCCTTTTACTGTGTGAGTGCACCTTCACGTATTTCTCATTTCTACTCCCCATTTCTCGTTTCAGGTTACCTAACCAGCCTGAGTGGTATGTAGAATTTTCGCATATCCAACTAGTGTAGATAGTATCATCACTGATCCTGAGGAACTGCTTAGACCGCTATGGCTAACATGGCACAAAACATGTAGATCCTTTTGAGAGTAGGGTATACACAACTAGATGCATCATTTCTAGCTTTACTACCCACCTCAACCCCTCCTTGTTTTAATTAGTCTGTTTACCACCATAATAAAAAGTAAATTTCTAGACTAACTGACCTATTTTATATTTACTTCACCTACACTTACATCTACACACGCTAGGACCCTTACCCCACTGCACCCACCGGCAGGAACAAAAGATCCCAGCTAAAGAGCCCCATTTTTGGGTGCCCGTCAGGTATTGCAGCGCCGACCTGACGAGGGGCAGGCTGAAGCATGACACCTAGCTTGCTGGATGTGTGAGAGTCCTAGTTCCGACAAGGGAAATACCCCCCCTTCTACAGCACGACCAGTGGGGTCCGCATGGAACACTACACACTTGACAGTAATTTTTCTTATCTTCTTTTTGACCTTAGAGGAACTCTGTACCATTTCTTGTGCACAGCCTTGACGGGGTATGTACATTGGACCTCATTAAACCTACCCTTTTGTTCACACGTTGTTTGATGAAGCTTTGAAATTGTCACGTACTCAGGTGTGTTGAATCTGCGTTAGATGCCCTATATAATTGAGGTGATAATGTATGTTTATGTTATCGTGAGGGCCGTGAAACACAAGAATACATGATAGGAAAGAGGGCGAGACATCAGAACACCTGAAGCAAAGGGAAGAAGGGGAGGAGAGAAGAGGACATACAGGGTCTCATGGTTTGTAGTGTGACATTACGACAGGTACTTGATTGGACTGAGAGGCAATACCTGGGTGGAGACCATAGCGTACAGAAGGTGAATCAGATTAGGAAGATGCAGTATTACAGTTGGAACATACAGGAAATCAAATTTCCTCACCACTATCGCTCCCGTTCACTGTTCCTGCCTTCTCTCTTTACCTGATCATCTGTCTTTCTCTCCTTCTCTTACTCTGCCACATTCAATTTATTCTAAAATGCAGACGCTGCATTCCACTGCGTCGCTTTTGTGCATTATACAATAAAGCCTTCTGACCAAAACACATCCTCTATACCACTTTCAAACAGAAAGTACCAACTGGGAACATACAGCCAAATTCCGCATACGCTCTCTCAGCTCGACACAGCATACTAACAAGTTAGCTTTTCTTTCGCAAACTGATATATATGTAAAGTTATTTGCATTAAATTGCACAAATGTGCAAGCTAGGATGATATTATTGGAAAGATATCACAATCTTCCGAACAAACATAGCTCATGGTTAGTCAATAAAATGTTTAGGGCAAACGATGGAAAGGTAAACAACGGTTAATAAAAAAAGCGGCCAAAATGCAAAGTGTCACAATATTTCACTAACGTACCTGCTGTCTACATTTCTGAAGAAACTACTGATTGCTTCATCATAAACTCCTTTCTGAAAACAAAGATAAAAATGCAATTATGCATCCCAAAACAAAGTAGTCTGAGTTTTTCAACATAGCAACTAACACGAAATTATGTAAAAAATGAGAGCGGCTGATGTGGAATGACAACATCAAGAACCAATAAAATAAAACTCTAATTCACTGGTTTAATTGAAACATTCTGCACCACACATCCCATTCTGGCAGGCATTTTGAAGGGTCTACATTAACTGCATGTCCCTTACAACAATTCAGTAAATTAATAGGTTGGTAAATCTCAAGTTTTGAATATGCAACATTATGTCTGAGTCTGCTTAGTAAGAAAATGTATTATCAAATTAAATGCATCTTTCAATCCATGATTAAAAGTTGCTATCTGAAACCTCCATACACCAATAGACCTGAGCAGTTAATTTCCTAATACGCTCTACATAGGAGATTATATCATATATATATAGCTTGCCTCATCCTTTGCAGCTCCTGTTCCTGGACTGGACAGAGAATTACTGGGCGAAGATAAAAAATCATTTAACAATTGCTCTTTTTGAAGGACAAATGTGGTTCGACCAAGTGCAGTTCCATAAATATCTAACGTACAGCTGTAATATTAGTTGTTTTGATTGTCAAACCTATGCGGAAGTAAAAAACAGTACGCAAAAGTAACCGTTTCTAGACAACCTCAAAACCAAAGAAACTCATGTATCCTTTTCTCCTCTAAGCGTATTGTGGCTGCTGGCACTAATACAAGTAAAATCACTCCCTTACTTCAACATACTGCTCACTCTTCTACAAAACAAAGTCACACCATCACCAAAATACAATCTCTAAACTGCCTACTAATTAATTCTCTTATCACTCTCTAAAAACACGCATCACATTTACGACCTTTTCACTGACACACATCCTGACTTACTCTTCATAATTGAATCGTGGTTGGGCAATGACATGGCTCCAGTGTTGTATAAAGCCGACCCCCTAGGCTATCAAACTCTCACACAAAATCGTATAGGCAAAAGAGGAGATGGCCTAGCTGTTGTATTTAAGCAAACATTAAATATCATTAAAGCTGACAACGTTTACATACAAGGTTGTGAAGCCCTCCTCATCAAACGCAACCCTACACCATTTTTCTCCTGTAAGTTCCTACTCCTCTGCAGACCTCCACCTAGCAATGCAATGTTACCAGACACAATTTCAAACCTGATAACACAACACTCTAACCTATGCATTCTTGGTGACCTAAACATTTGGTTTGGCAAACCCAATATGCCACATTTGAAAACTATCATCACTGGCCTAGACACACTGACCTACATCAGATCATCCACAAACCCACACACATCGTTGGATGTCATTTTTGCAAATACAGAACAAGTTACATTTCAAACAATTTCTACAGTCACATGGTGAGACCACCATTTGCTTGCTTTACAACATAAAACACCACAAAGAAACACACCTAAACCACCTTACATGCATCCACCTATCGACCGCGGAACAAACTCAATATTGAACACTTAGAAACACAACTAATATCCAATACACATCTAGGGACCAAATTCTGTTCAAGAACTATATGAGAGGCTACCAGAAGCTTGTGAGAAACAAAACACGACAATAGAAAACAGGTACCTTGGAAAAATACAGACCTTGAAGGAATAAAACAGCAAATTAGAAAACTGCAACACATCTGGCTCAAAACAAACACCAATGAAGCCAAACTTCACATACAGAAACTTAAGAGACTATACAAGGATAAATTAAGAATTTTCGTAAACCAACTTGCCTAGAAGGAACTCATCCCATTACTCAAGAATTGACAGACAAACTGGCAAATCATTACACAACCAAAGCAGACATGTTCAACTCCTATTTAAAACAAAGGAAAACAACCAGCCCGACCCCTTTCCAAAAAGACCCCTCCAAGAGTAGGCTGACCCAACCTCTTCATTCCTTTCAATAAATATCACATAGTGAATTTATGGATCTGGTCAAAGCAAGCAGGCGAGCCAGCAGCCCTTCTGACCCATGTACACCACAAACCTTCAAAATAAGTCTTCTAACTACCTCTGCTGCCACACCAGCAAAAAGAATCATCAATAATTCCTTAACTATAGGATTATTTCCAGAAGACCTAAAAAAGACATACATATGCCCATTACTAAAGAAAACAAACCTAGAACCGCTTAACCCCGACAACTACAGGTCAATTACAAATGGACCTATCCTGAACAAACTGATAGAAAGAGCAGCATTCGCCGAGATGTCACAATTCATTGAAGATAACCAGATTTCCAAACAGGATTCCGTCCAGGAAGAGGCATAGAATCTGCCCTCATTGCCACCTAGGATGACCTTAAGAATGCAGTAAACCGGAACGGGGTTTCTGCACTACTTCTTGACCATGACACTCTAATACAAAGACTCTATGAAGCCGGCATTTAGGTGATTGCTCTCGACTGGTTCACATCCAACCTTCAAAACAGAACAAATGTCATCCATATCCTACCATTCTTATTCAAAATATACTTCACAAAAGAAGGGGTCCCTCAAAGTTCTATCATCTCACCCATGCTTTTCAACATCTACATGAAGTCATTACCAGCACTGATCAATTAATTTCACCTCAAATGCTATAACTATGCAGATGACACACAAATACTCCTTAAACTGGAAACCTCCAATGACATTGGAAGCTCACACATTTTCAGTTGCCTCAGAGCCATTGATCATTGGATGACATTAAGCAATCTCAAATTGAATGCTTCCAAAACAGAAATACTCGCATGTGGCGATTGGAAAAGTTATGACCCACTCACCGCCTGGCCTGACGATCTTGGAACAAGGCCTAAAGGACAGGGCTCAAAAAATGTACTCGCCCGCTCGCAACAGAGAGCCAATTTCTTTCAGGGCGAGTTAGTTTTCAGGCCTACTTGACCGGCCTGGCGAGTGAGTTCTGCCGCTGTGCTGAAGTGCAGTGCCGATAGAAGGCTCTAGGGGGCAGCTGGATAAAATGTTCAGAAACTGCTGTGACAAAATGCGGGAAAAGCAAAGGTGTTGATTGACTGATTGCAGCGTGGGCTCGGTCTACTGAGGCCTAGTTGCAATCAGCCAATCATATGGTAGCTAATCTCTGCACAGTAAAGTGTATAGTAGCATGTTTACATGCTTATCATGCGCTGATTACAATGAGCCATGGCAGGATATACTGCCTGAGAAGCGTGTAAACTGTCTTTGCCAACCCCTGTACCCAATTTACTTCACCGGAGGCAGGCCATGAACGACACTGGTGCCCTAGCAGAGCAGAAGTTCTCCTCCTGCACCTTGGGTGTTAAGTCATGATCGGGTGAGCCCTGCCAGTGGAGTTCTGCCCATGATGTAAGCCTGCGCCAGCTGAGGACAGCTCTATCTCTCTGCAGGGGGCCCTACTGTAGGTGCACTTGGATGGGGACACTGCCGCTGGTCAGGGGCTTTTGCTCCGATTCTAGTGTTGGGGAGGTTGGCTTTCATGGGGATTAATGTTTGCAGGAAATGGAGCGCAGCCAAGTCTTGCCCGCTTACCAACTGCAAGAGAAATAGCTGGAATGCACATGCAGAACTCTGAAATACTTGTGAAGTTCACAGACCTGAGAACGACATGTGCGGTCCACTGTTCACCATTCACAGATAGGTATTCCCTCCTGCCCCCTTGCTTCAGCCCCACCCTTAATTGTACAGTGCCACTGGTCTCCAAAGCAAGTAAGGTCCTTTTAGGACTCAGGGGAACAATGTAATTACTCTAATGCTGTGGTTCCCAATCTGTGCGCTGTGGCACCCTGGTGTGCAGTCATAACTAGCCTGGGGTGCCACGCACCAAGCATGCAGTTTGGGAACCACTACAAGATGCAAGCCTATGAAAAGTGTGCGATCGAAATGTGGCGCTACAAAAAATGCGGTCTTCATTACTATTGATCAGCCAGTTAAGTAAATAATGTACACAGAATAAAAGAAGGCACGGCAGGGAAGACCACATGGACGCACGTCTCCCGATAGAAGGAATGGTAAAGGGTTATGTTATGGCCAATACGTTGTGAGGGGAGGTGAGCAGTCAGGTGGCGTTTGCGATACAACGCTTGCTTCATCTGATTCTCTAGAAACTGCTAGGTTTTACCTGCCTTGTGGGCGACGGATGTGCCTCATTTCTTCCCCTTTACATCTGCATGTTTGGATATTTTCTTAGATCGAGTAAAACGATAAACCTTGTATAACCCATTTAGTTAGGACCGCCTGTCCTTATCCACAGAGCGTTGTAATGTGGAAAATGCAGCCGTTGGTAATAAGCATTTCCTGCACACTGAACTAAAGCAAGCTGCCTTTCATCAGCTGTGTGAATAACAAGAAGAAGCTCCTTGTAGCAGTGGCCGAGTAAATAGACACTTCTGTACTGTGAACAAAGCTAAGCATTGCAATGCACTGCATAATATCTGCCCTGCACCTCACTTTGATTTATGCACTCTATTCAGAATCATTGAGGCCAAACTGCTGTAAGCTGAAGCAGTTGAATGCACACCCTACAAATCACCAAAACAAATCTGCAACTATGACTATAGTAAAAACATGACGTATTTGGAATTCACAGACAGAGGCTGCTGACAGTATTCTGCAGCAGGGGAATCACCTCAGAATCATGGATGCACCTTTATTCTCCCTAAGTGTGTTATTATGCATGAAAAAAATATCGGGCACTTAAGCATTCTATTTAATACAGCCTATTATCTTGAAAAAGAAGGTGAGGCTTTCATTACGTTTCTGAAACTCTACACACTTGAGAAAAAGAACAATCCTGACTGGAATTTGGAATAATCATACCAATGATCATGCATGTACTTTGTAATAGTAATTACAGAGACCATAAAAATGAAAATCCGATCGCATGCAGAAAATGCTAGGTTCCTCAGTGTTTTGTCAGATGGGTCAACTGACAAAGGAGTACAGGAACAGGAACTGATTTATGTGCGATTCATTTGTGAAGGCACCCTTGTTACCCATCTGTGTGACATTGTCGGCATAAAAAGCTCCACTGCTTCCAGTGGGAAACATGCTATATTACTTGGCCTGCAAGGCATGGGCATATCTCGGGATATTCTGAATCAGAAATGCATTGGTCTGAATATAGATGGAGCTGCTGTGAACCTGGCCGGTAATAGCGGTGTTGTGAAGCAGCTACTGGACGAGATCTCCACACATCAAAGATGGGACACCTACAATCACATTGCAGTTGTGCACTGCGTAGCTCACAATCTAGAACCTGCTATGCGTGATGTTAAAAAAGCAAGTTCATACTTATCCAAATCTGAAGAGGTGCTCAAAGGATGTTTCAAACTATATTATTATTCACCTAAGCGGAGAAGAGAACTTAAAGAGATAGCTGACAATCTGGAAGAGCAGTTAAAACATTTTGGTGGATTGCAGCAAATCAGATGGGTAGCAAGTCAGCACAGGGCAGTAACTGCACTTAAGACAAACTGAAAGTCTACATTACTTCATCTTGAGCACCTTGCTACTGGTAGTGATGAATATTCACATAAAGCCAAAGGATTGATTCATGACATAAAATCGGAGAAGTTTCTTTATTTCTTGCACTTCATGATAGACTTCACAGAGCTGCTTCAGCAAGTGTCGAAGGCATTTCAACATGAAGACAGTCTTATTTCTGAAGTTGCATGAAGAATTGAATCTATCCCTCCATTATCCATTCCAAACCAACTAAGAGACTCACAAGTTCACCGCTCAAATTAATTCATATTGCCCTATACTAATTCACCACTAATCCTTTTTGGGTTCCGGAGAAGCATGCTACTCGCCGAAAAGCCATTCGATGCCTTGTCAGCGGTAGTAAGCGCTATAAAAATGCAACTACAATGAGGCAGCAGGGGTGCTCAAGCAATTTAAATGCGTATTCCCAACAAGACAGGCAAACTGCACATCACAAGTGTGAACTCCAGCAAAGCCAACACAGCTTTCCAGGTAGGTAAATTGCATACTGGTATATTGGCCAACAGAAAGAATTGGTATTTACAGCATTTAGAAATAGAAGTATGGTATAACACAATCAATAAAAAATATGTTATTACTTGCTTTTGTAATAGTTTTATAGCCCGTTGTAATACCTGCACATCTGTAATCAAATAACTGATCATTCAATCGAAACGTGTCCTCAATTCGTAGATGTGGATTGCTCCATCCTGGGTTTGTGCTCTTCTCCTAGCATAGCAAACTGCCAGCTCTCAAGGACACAGGAGTTTATGAAGCGGAAAATCTTTTTTTCTTTAGCCTCACTGTCGAAAAAAAAGCACCAACAATCTGCTTTTCACCAGCAAGCTGAATACATTTCTATTCTTCAATGACTCAATCTCCAAATCCAAATGTTTTGACATGCTTTCAAAACCCACTGCCTGCAACAACATATTGTGTCCCATGCAAAAGTAATGTGTCTGATTGTTAGAGGTGAGTTAGCCTCTGAAAACTCGAGCCAGGCTTGAGTCTGAAGCCTGGCACTGGCTCAGCTTGGGGTCCTGTTGTAATCTCGAGTCCATAACGAGCCGAGCTTTCAAGTAGCTTCTGCTTGCCACCCTCCCTCTACCGAGGATGTGGCAAAGGGCCAGAGCTTCAGACTCTGTACCTGGGTTACCAGGTTTGAGTTTCGGGGTTGGCTCAATATCCTGCGATTCTGGATAAACTACTTAAGCTCCCCATTCCTATAAAATTAAATGTAACCTTGTGTAATTTAACTGCTGCTCAGGTGAAGCGCTCTAATCCCTCTGGGTAGGTTCACGCTTTATAAAACCTGCACAGAGGTATACATAAAGTGGTATCATAAAAAAGGACAAATAGGTACCCATTTAGTGGTTGATTTGTACAAAGTGACACCAAAAACCTGGATAAATCACTGCTTCCCCCCTTAGATTGTGTAATCTTAGGCAAATATTGTATTTCACCAAAACTCATTATTGTTCATTATTCCGTATGAAAGCCCTTTTAAATATGTGAGATCAGATTACTGGTTGTACAAAAACTTTTCTGTTTGATTAACTACAATGTTGATCTATAATAACATGGGCCACGAACAGAGTTTACATGAAAATTGTCTTGCCTCTTAGTTAATTAATGGTTTATGTTTAAAACCAATCACTTTTAAAAAGTACTTCTCAGTGCAGTGCTATAATGTAACATATTAATATGAAAGCTTCCACGTGTTAAATACTTTTTTAATTTTGAAGAAACTTTATCATATTTTAAGTGATTTTTGCTGTATGATGTGCATAACCAACACTTACAGGGCTCGGCTCGTGTGCTAAGATCAAAGCCAGACCCTTGGCTCGGCTCTGCTCTCTCTGTTAACTTGCTGGCTCGTCCATCTCTACGGATTAATATGAACACTGTCTACTTTTCCACCCCATTTTGTGGTGTGTAAAGTAAGGAGCGTAAAACGCTGAGAGGCAATTGTAAATAAAAATAAAGTCATAGTTAAAAATAGTTTTTTGCTCACTGCCACATACACTGCTTTGTAACTGCAGCTAGGTCTGTGCACTAGAATACGTGCATACATATAGAGCCATAGCACACCACTGAGGTGAGAAAGGAGCTCCACAAGAGAAATGAAAGAATACATCAAATGTTATAACTGAGATACTATCTGATAAGCTGTAGAACACTGCATCTTAATTCCCGCTTCAATAAATATAGATTGGGAGGCATGGCAAAGTGTTTAATTATGAGCCTAGTCTCCCTTTTAACTTCGAGAGATTCAACAAGCACTAGTCAAGGAAAAAAAAAAGCCATGATGATGCATCTGGCGTAATTCACTAGGTGTGCCCACTTGTGATGATGCATGCGCATGCGTTACCAAGCATGAACGCACTTAGGGAATGCCACAAGCATTTTTTTAAATTAACTTTTCTAAGATGGTGGAAGCCACTAGGTTCAATAAATAAAAAAAGTCAATTTTAGTGGCGCGAAAGTGCTTTTATCACTGTGGAGTAACCTGGTAGCAAACGGCAGCTGCCGGCCATCCCAAATATATAGATAAATAAAGATACAGTCTCTGCCTTCAGGGTGTTGTGTCAGGTTTATTGCTTTTTACTGTCCGTGGGGGTACCGGGGCCACAGTGGCACATATGCCTAATGCTGACCTTATTGTTTGTTTGTGTTTTGCAAATAAAAAGAGTTTAAAAAAAAAAAAAAAGCCTTTGAAATGCTAATAAAATGGCGAGCAACACATTCCACACATTTAACATAAAAAATAAATAAAAATAAAATAAAGATACAGTATTAAAAAAATTAGGATCGCAATAGTTCAGGTAGCAACAAAGGAGAGAAGGGAGAAGCAATGAGGAGTGGGAGGAGATGAAGGAGTAAAGGAGGAGCCTCCTAGGAGGCTTAAAAAAACTGAAAAGCAAGGGAGGGTTGGGGAGAGCAGCAGCCAAGCTAGAGCAATGGGGGAGGGAGCGCCATGGAGTGGGGGCAGGAGGAGAAGTACACCCCGGACATAATTGAAATCATGTGCTCCCTCATGGAGTGTTGAAATAAAAAATAAGTTCACTGAAAGGGAGAAGTGGAAGAATACAATTTAGCTAACTAAAAGGATGGTAAAGAGGGCATGCTCCAAGGGAGGGACAAGACAAGAAAAGAAAACCATCATATAAGAAGCAAGCAGATGAGACAGACAAGAGAACAAGCAATGGGCAGGGTTTAAATCCACTGTTAGTTTTTAGTGTGATCCACACGAGGCTTTCCCCGATGGACAGCTAAAAGCTGGAGTGTAAAAAGTAATCCACCCGGTGAGTGGCCAGGAAGGATTGTGTTGGCTCTGGCCCTATCAAAATTAAACCCACGCTCCAGCTTGCTTAAGAGCGAGAGGTTTCTTTTTAATTCCTGATTACTATTGCGGTATGGAAGCAGAGTGTTATATACCCTGATGCCCAAGGGAGAATGGGGCAATATATTTAATAAAACCTGCAGGCCTGCAAGATCAGGAGGGCTTTTAAAGGGCCACAATAGAGTGGGAAGGACATCATTCATAAATATAGCAGTAGACCTCCTTCATCCTAACAAAAATCAGGACAAAGGAGGTTGGCTAAGCTGGTCGATACAAACAGGGCACCAGGGTAGGTGTCAACTGTGCTGGGACACATTCACCCACACACAAGGGTAAAGGACACCCAGAACAGGAACATTTGTAACGTCTGCCTTGTGTGCAAAAGCAACAGGGCACAAGTGTCAGCTGCCCCATGGACCACAGATTTATTTGGCGGTCAACTCCTCCATCTACCCTTCAGCAAAGTGGGGTCAATGAGCAAAGAAATCCATTGGCCTGTCCTTGAACAAAATGAAGGGGGGAGGAAGGAGATCATAAAACCAACCCCCTCACCCACAGGCAAGGTGGGGGTCAAAAAAAGACCCTTCCATGTTTTGTGAAGGATACAGGAGGTGGACACAAAATACCCCTACCATCCCTGTGGCAAGGTAGGAGAGCTACTGAATACATCTTTACTGTTAGCTATTGTATGAGCCACAAATATCCCCCTCCCCCTGGTGTTACCAAATATCCCCTAGATACTCAGAATAAGGTGCTAACAATGGCTATTACTACCTGAGGTCATTGATGTTTATTAATGCATAGGGGAATGTAAAAGCAAGGTCATTTCTGCCTAGAGCCATTAATACTTACTGTATGGCAAAAGTCCATTCAGCCTCCTTACTGACTTGGCCCAATAATACTCACAGGGAAGGACATTAGAAGGCATTATCACCTGGGGCCATTAGTGCACCATGATTTATGTGGACAAACATCTAATTCCAGGCAACAATTATGCCAGAGGGTGCCTGGGTGCATTCATGCTACCAGACTGAGTTTTCAACCACAATGAAAAAAACATAAAGACCATTCACAGAAACTCCCCAGCCCGACCACAAAATAACTTAATAGCTATGGAGATGCAAACATTTTAGTCTTCGGCACCCATGCCCTTAATAGAATCCATTATCACAAGAGTCTTCTTGCACCTTTTGAAGACTATAAATACCTCCTTCCTCTCCTCCAGAATATGGGCATTAGAAAAGGAACAAGTGTACTCCCTCTATCAATCCACCCATCCGCAAACAAACCATCCATGGAAGACTCCTTATTCTCGAGGCATATTGGGAACAATTGTGAAAGGGATTGTATTTGGTGGTATAGTCGGGAAATTACCCCAGAAGAGGCCATCATATGAGAACACTATCTCCCCTCTAGGCCTTCTTCTTATGCTTAGTGAGAAAGAGACCTGGACTAGGAGCTAGAATATCCCTTACCTTACAGCATGATCAATGAGATCACATTCCTAAATTTAGTTCCTGCATTCATGTGGTTTTGACAAAGCAAAGGGGCCTAAACCGAAATATGGACACCGAGCTCACCACTGGGAGACAAAGATGTTTTATGAGGGGACAGGCACTCGTATGGTACTGTGTGCAAAACAACAATTTGATACGCATTTTTTAATTAACTCGGCCATCACCCATACCCATGCTTTATGTCACCCCACTAAAATCAAGTGGGTAAATGTCTCTCACAAGAGATATTAGGGTTAATCTCTGGCGTCCCTTTGAGAAAGGTTTCCTAACGTGCATATTCTGATGTTGTGCCATCACTCAGTCTACTCTGGGTGCTACACCAGGAGGACAATTAAAACGGTCCTATTTGGGATCACGTTCAAATGGAACCTGCCTAGTTCAGTGTCTGACTTAAAAATCTTTGTGGTGTGCCCCAAACATACCTTAAAGTAGTCCACTGGGATGCAATGTGTAGAGTTTGCGTCTCTTGAAAAAATACTATACTACACTCTCCTCTGGACATAATTTGCAAAACACTGTCTGTGGGTAAATATGTCTAACTCCCAAAATGGCTGTGACTGAATTTCCTGGAGTAAGCAAACAATTACTCAAAGAAAAAAAATGTGGCTCAGAAAAGCCAAATGATTTTGGGTAAAGTCAACAAATATTGCCTCTCAGAGGCTCAGCACAAATTCGGTGGTTACAGAGATATAAACTATATTAAGGGGGAAGCTCTGAGAAACAAGGTTGTCCTTGCACACAGTAAAATGTTCCAGTCGGAATCCAGCTAACAAGCAACAACTGCATTTGGTATTTGTGCACAAAAGAAAATACAGAGCAATACATACTCTTGCAGCATTGTGATGCCTCTATACTTAAATCAAAAACAAACCCACTCACTCAAAACAGCAATCTCAGAGAATATTTAGGTCAAAATGCGGGGCAATGGCTTTATGCAAAATGTAATGAAGACAAGACATGGACTAAACACTTTGGTGCACATTCTCAATGCTCAATTCATTGATATGTTTCAACCGAGCAGAACATTAGTCAACATAGGTCGTAAGAACTGAAGACTCTGAACCAGCTTTTCCATTCCTTCCTGTTTTCTCATTGTCTGAAAATTCCCCTGTATTTTTTTTATTTTAGACCAATTTGTGGGGATCCTCAACTAAACCTACCCCACAAATTGCAAATCTAGTGCTCCCTAGGGACAACCATTGGACACAGGTGATTGGTCATGACTATCTCAATTCTCGAAGGTGCACTCATCACCCATCTCTTTACCACGTCCTGGTTGGTTGTAGCATTTTCTTTTGGCGTGCACTAGCTGCACCTGGGATAATGCTTCCTGGCAGCACTATATGAAGTACATTCAGCGATCCTTGTAAACTTGGCTCCACTGTTTTTAGTTTTTATTGATAAATACAAGTGTTTACAAACATTATCTACACGTGCAATTTTGATTTCATTTGATCGTAATGAGTGCATACATAAGGCTGATAGCGTTGATCACCATAAAAGCATCTGTTATTACGGTTACCCTTAGATGGTCATGAACACCTTTTTATACGATAACTGAATGTGGACTGGAGGATGGTTGCTGAGCACAGAAAAACAACAGTTGCAGCACATTTTCTAATGTCCTCTCCCCTTGCTCCTTTGCCTTCAGGACCTTTCAACATGAAATACAGTACACAAGATCTCCTGGCAGAGCTGACCCCTGGAGACGATAGTAGCTGCCTGGTGTCACACAGGCACCTGCCCTTATAATAAATTCAGGGAACAAGGCATCTAATACTCAATATTCCCTCTGAAGAGGGAAACATGTCCCAACCAGAATTGTTGATTTTGGTTTATTTGAGCGTTGGAATGAACTTGAACCTCCTTGACCCTACATTGCTGGGCTGAGGTATTTCATCATCTGCTTGGGTTGTGTAGGAATTTGGGTTATTAGTTGTGCAGGATGTGATGCCTGTGCAAGTAATAGGTCTACAATTTCCCCTTACTGGGAGCCAAGCACCCAACTGTAGCATTTGACTTACTCAGGGCTGCCAAGCAGAGCACTCCAAGGTCTACTCAGGGAAGATGGTGCGGGCTAGTAATCACAATTTGCTGACAAGCAATAATAACACTCCATAAATGATTGTCCAGTCTGTACTTTTTCTTTGAAAATGGAAAAGTACATTTATTACATACACACACTACTAAATACTATGTATCAATTTACAAATATATCTATAAGGCAGATAGAAATACCCTGGTGATACTATGAAATCAACTTTGACCCCCTAAAGGGGTCAAAACACCCCCAAATCACAGTTACTCCCCATCCTGTTTTGGTTCAAGCTGTCTGCACTTCCTCCTTTGTTAAGCAGCCTTGGCTGTCTCAACCATGATACAGTGTGACAGGCAGTGCTTCATTTGAACCGTTGGTTCCGGTGCACCGCACTTAATTCTTAGCACAGGCACTTGTGACAGTCTGCCACATGGTGGTGCTGTCTGCCAAATGTGGGTATCAGCACAAAAACAGCTGTTTGTTAATTTAATATACATTACCAATCACTGATATGTGCCACCCAAGCCATTCTTATAGCTCTGTGGGCCCTCATTAGTATGAATTGTCACACTTGTAGGAGTGTGACAGTAAGTAGTTATGGTGATACTGTAATTAGCGTTGCTGGCAGGAGAAATGGGCAGTGCAAGCTCTCGTGTCCTCCTGGAGAGGGCCCTGGGACTTACTGTTTTACAAATTAACCACCGGGTAATTACCAGATGTAGATTTTCTTCCCCACACCTTCCTCCGGAGGAGCCGAGGAAAGCACTGTTCACTACTATTTTTGTGTTGGGGGCCCTTGTTCCCTCAGCACAGGAGCAGAGTAATTGACTTAGACCAGCAGGGTGGCAAAAGTCCTTGGCTTTGATCCTGAGCTGAGCCAGAGAAATATAAAAATTCTGGATGACTTATAAGATGTACATATATCTGCTTGTGCCTTACATATTTGAACCTGAAGCACACTTTTCACCCATGTTCGATATCTTGCTAGACTTTGTAGGCCTAAAGGAAGCTACACTGCACTTTAAGGCATATTTCTCACTATATATATATATAATACAGTGTCATTGCAGACAAAACAGTAAACCATACTGATGTTACCTATAAGTGCCCACTAATATTATTAAGGCTTACCTCAAGTCAATATCTAACCCTGCAGAGTCCCCTCTGTACCAGGCTACATGTGTGCAGTTACCGGCTTGCGCACGACAGTAGTCTCAAAAGCACAGCCCGCACACATGTGCACACTGGTTTGCGTGTAACCAGCCAACTGCCCCTTACTCTAGCTGAGTTGCAGTGACTTTATCTTAAAATGCGGACCGTGGCGGTAAACACGCACAGTCCATTCACTATGTGATTACCGTGGGCGAGACACAAGTAGTGAGACTCACCCACACTAAAAAGTCCAAAACTGGGTGACCAAAAGTAAAAAAAACTCTAGGTGTACTAAATAGGCAGAAAACCATTTTGCAATAGGTTGCTTACAATGTGGATCCTGACGCTCAAACTGGTCCTGGGTGGGCCTTATGTGTGCTTTTGGGCTTCGGGCCTGCCCTTATTTCCCTTGAGGGCCGGAGGGTCTGTTGCATTCAGTACCAAGATTTGTTCCTCCTGGGTGAGAGCTACTGATAGTGTCAATACTACCTAGGTGTCTCCAAATATTAACTTTAAAGGTACTCTCCAATCCTGTGTCTAACTCAGGAGATAATGCACATTTCTCAGTCCAATAACTAGGATATATATATATATATATATATATATATATTCACTGAAAAAAACATAGGTTTCAGGCACGTTATAGTTAGAAATTAGCATTTTAAAAAACTTTGAAATTCACTGAAAAAAACATAGGTTTCAGGGATGTTATAGTCAGTTGGACATTTCACTCATAGAAAACCATAAAATTCCCCTGTTATAGTTAGTTGAGCTAACTATAACTCGCGCCCCCGCAATGCACTGCTGATGACGTCACATATTACATCATTCATGACATGGTCAGTGACATCACTGATGACATCACTGAGGACATCATCCAGTGAATGTGTGTTTCTATAAAATGTAAATATGTTTTATATCTATATGCCAAGGTGTATTGAAGAATGAATGGGTGTATAAGAGTCAGGATGGATGATTACGTAGGTGTGAGACTGACTGTATAAGTGAGTGATTCATTGTGTCTTGCTTAATGCATGTGTTAGCGACTGATACAGACATTCACACTGTTTAGGTTATCAGTTGGTGTGTAAGCAGTTCCATGGTTTGGTTAGCAACTGAATGAGGATCTATATGAGCTATTGATTGCTTGTCTGAGTACCTGTATGGGTGCCCGAGTACCTGTATGGGTGCCTGAGTGCGACTCTGTACATAGATGTGTGAGTGGATAATTCACTGGGTATATGTGTTCAAGTCTGTATCTGTGAAGGTCAGTGTGGCTGGGTGAGTGTGTGTATGAGTGTCTTGGTGAGTGAATGGATGCCTCAGTGGTACATGTGTGAGTAACTCCATATGTGAAAGGCAGTATATATGAGTGTTGGACTGTATACATGACTATATTTGAGAGTGAGTGATTGTGAGAGTGCCTGTATGGATCAGTGTGTCCTTGTATTAGTTATTGTATTAGAGTGTAAGTATGTGTTAGTATATGTCTAAATAAGTGACGTGGTATGTGTATAACTGTACAGGTGAGTAAATGAAAGTGTCCATTACTGACTAGGTGTGCGAATAACTCTATGAATGATAGGTGGTGTGTGAGTGTCTGTATAGATATGTGACTGGATATGATAATGCTGTATTGATGGCTGACTGTATGTATGAGTGAGTGTATGGGTGAATTAATGGATGTGTGTGTAGTGCTACAAATTAGTGAGTGGATATGTACTAACTGGTATTGGTGTGTTAATAGTTTCGAAAATTATAGTCTGTATTTTAGAGTGGGTGTTTCAAGTGTTATATTAGGGTCTGATGAGGTGCATCAGATTCTGACGTGGATGATGTCATCAGTGATGTCATTTGCGATGTCATCAGTGATGTCACTGACCATGTCATGAATGATGTAATATGTGACGTTATCAGCAGTGCATTGCGAGGGCGTGAGTTATAGTTAGCTCAACTAACTAGAACAGGGGAATTTCTATGGTTTTCTATGAGTGAAATGCCCAACTAACTATAACATCCCTGAAACCTATGTTTTTTTCAGTGAATTTCAAAGGTTTTTTAAATGCTAATTTCTAACTATAACGTGCCTGAAACCTATGGTTTTTTCAGTAAATTTCAAAGGTTTTTTAAATGCTAATTTCTAATTATAATGTTCATTAAACCTATCTTTTTTTCTGTGTTTTTTTTAATTATCATCCCATTCTCAACTTGGTGAAAACTGCAAATCTCACCACTCTTCCATCGATACCTTACGCCAACACAATCGCCACAAACGAGAGCCACAACTAATGCTAATGAAATGTAAGGTAGTTGTTCCCGTGCAAAAAAAACACGTAAACACCACTTCCCCATATTTTCAACGACCAGCCAAATCTGCAATGCGATCCAAAAAGCAGGCGATAAGCCGAGTTAGCAGTAACAAATTAACATCAACCTTTAACTGGTGTAAGGAGGTCGACTATCTACTCCGTGAATTGGACCCAACTCACAGCCACATCTAAAGACCAACACGTGATAGAGCTATTGATCATGCAGCTCCGACACCCAACAAGGCCACAACACCCAGCGCCACCACCACCAGAACCTCCCCGCCGGACCACCCCCCCTACTACCACCGAGGCAACGCAAAACAGGACAACGGACCTTCCCAAAACGCCATGCCCCTCAGCCACACAATAGCTGAATGTTGGGAGATGTGGCAACCAACTATATATGAAGGAGGCAAGTCACCCATCAATAATAAAGCACACAATGCCAAGTGTAACGCTGATGTGCTGCACAGACCTCACTATGCAAAGCACAAACCTCTCCATGTGGAGATAAACTATTGATACTTGTAGTGTAGTGCACAGTGGACACAACCATGTTACCTCAGGTAGTGAGGAAGATCTCGGTCATGTAGCTGTGTTGTCCCCCCCTGGAAGCGGAAGTGGAGTGGGCTGCTCCAACGTACGCCACTCCAGCATAGGAGTATGAATAAAAAGGCCAGGCCCTAGGTGTGGTTCACTTGTGGGAAGACCAACGAGTCTGTCAGAGCGGCAGCCCTCACCCTGGCATGTGGCTGCCGCCATAACGACACAGGCTCCCTGCGAACCCAGCGGTACAGCACCGCAGACTTATGTCTGTACCGACTGCTGCCTTCGATCTACACTGCGGACAACAGGGCTCACAATTCAGATGCAGTGGCGATTGCAGATGTCGCAGTCCAGTTCGCAAGACACATTGCTCCCAGCGCGGCCCGCCCAGACCACGCATCATCGCAGGGTGCGCACACGCTGCATGTTTCAGGTGCTACTAACTCACTGCACCATAAGTCATCGCCACGTGGCCTTATCAAGGCAGAATTCATTAGACAAAACACATTGCTCCCAGTGCGGCTGGCCGGGACCATGTATCATCGCAGGGTGCGCACACGCTGAGTACTCCAGGTGCCACTAACTGTGCAGCTCAACTCAACGCCACGTGGCTGTGTGCCCTTTCTGACCGCTGCCTCCGCCCTACACTGGGGTTACACGGTTCACAGTTCAAGATTAGTAGCAACGCAAATTGTGTAAGAGACTATAATGGATTAAGAAGACCAAATGCTCCCAATCTGTGCAGCTCAAGTCAACGTCACCTGCCTGTGGGCCTTTGCTGACCGCTGCCTCCGACCTACACTGTGGAAGACTGGCAATACGTGGTGCCAACTAACCCTGTTCAACACAAGCAGATCCCACATGTGTAACTGTGTCCTGAGTCCTGAATGGCAGCGACCACAGCACCAGACTCCCTCCGATCAGTGAGGGGTATTTGCATATGGAAGGCCGGCGACACGTGGTGCCACTGAACCTGCACTACGCAGGCCGGTGGGGCCACCAACGTATGCACGTGGCTGTGGGCCCTTGCTCACCGCTACCTCTGGCCTACACTGTGGAAGACCAGCGACAAATGGTGCCACTAACCGTCTTCAACACAAGCTGATCCCACATGTGGAACTGTGTCCTGAATGGCAGTGACCCCAACTCCGTGAGACAACCACAGCACCACACTCCCTTCGATCAGTGAGGCATATTTCGATATGCAAGGTGTTAGACGGCGACCTCAGAGGAGCCCGGAACGGGGTCCTGACTACCCTGAGACCCACCCTCGAAGTATCGTAGCCGGGCACTGGCGGGAGATTCCCCCGGGGGAGGAATCTCGCAACTAGGATCGTACTCCTGGCACCACACGACACAGAGTGACCACACTGGGTATTCTCAGAAAACAAGCTTTATCAAATAGGTATCACTGCAAATATGTACAAGGTGAGCACGGGCTCAAGAGTCTCAGAAAGGTAGGGGGTAGCGGGACAGTCTCTGGTAACGGTTCAAAGCGGGGACGTATCCGGCGCACAGCTCACAATCCTCGAGCTGGGGGATACGTGGACGGAGTCGGGTCCGGCGGGACCGTGAGAGTCTGGGGGAGCCGCGAGTCACTCAGCGGGCTCAGGTACAAGTTCGGAGGTCTTACGATCTTCAAGGAGCCGCGAGTCACTCAGCAGGGCTCAGGTACACGTTCGGAGGTCTTACGATCATCAGGGAGCCGCGAGTCACTCAGCAGGGCTCAGGTACAAGTTCGGAGGTCTTACGATCTTCAGGGAGCCGCGAGTCACTCAGCAGGGCTCAGGTACAAGTTCGGAGGTCTTACGATCTTCAGGGAGCCGCGAGTCGCTCAGCAGGGCTCAGGTACAAGTTCGGAGGTCTTACGATCTTCAGGGAGCCGCGAGTCGCTCAGCAGGGCTCAGGTGGGTTCAGGTTCCAGGAACCGCGACCACGTCGGCAGGCTCTCGTTGTTCCAGCGTCGAATCTGCCGGACAGTCTCAGAGCACCCCTTGTTATAGGTCGACCCCTCTTTGATGTCCGGAGTCTGTGCAGGCAGGGGTCTTGTCACCTGGGGGCCGCTCGTTGGGGTTTCCTGCTATTGTCTTTTGATCCTTTCAGGGCCGGGTCGGGAGGAGTCCCAGACACCCAGCAGGCACGGAGCCAGCCCGCAGGGAGGCCGGAGGGCCGATCGAAACCCATCGTCCCAGGGGAGTTCAGAGGTGCGATAGAAACTGCTCCTCCCTCTCTCATCCCCTGGAAGCGTGATGTCCTCCAGCCGGAGTGGCGTCTCGAGGCCCGGGTCGCGCCGGGGCCGGGCGGCCATCTTGTTGCATGGAGTGGGCACGCGGGCCCGGGGTGGCCGAAAGGAGAGAGGCCATGGACGGGGATGTCCGGGGTTGGTGCGGGTGTCCTGGTGGGAAGGGTCGGCTGGGCCGTGTGCTTGGGCTGCAGGTACCAGGTTTCGGTGGTGCGGGGGCACGGAGGGCCATTCTACGAGGCCGGGTCCAACACGCGTCCCCCCCAGCTGAAAGCCGGAGAGAACTGCCCATCACCTTGGGGGGTTCTCTTCGCTGAGGCGGAAGAACCGGGAGAGGCCGTCAGCGTTGGCGTGGTCCGTACCAGGGCGGTGTTCTACGGTGAAGTCCATTCCCTGGAGGGAGATTGACCACCGCAGTAGCTTGGGGTTTTCTCCTCGCATCTGCATGAGTCATCGCAAGGGCCGATGGTCAGTTTGGACTCTGAAATGAGTGCCGAACAGGTAGGGTCGTAGTTTTTTGAGTGCCCAGACCACGGCAAAGGCTTCGCGCTCTATGGTGCTCCACCTCTGTTCTCGGGGCAGCAGCCGCCGACTGAGGAAGGCGACGGGCTGGTCTAGGCCTTGATCATTCACTTGGGACAGGACGGCCCCAATACCATGCTCGGAGGCATCGGTCTGGACTATGAACTCCTTGGTGTAGTCGGGAGCCTGGAGGACGGGGGCAGTGCACATGGCCTTTTTCAGAGCATCGAAAGCTTCCTGGCAGGCAGCCGTCCACTGCACCTTCTTTGGCTGCTTTTTAGACGTGAGTTCAGTGAGAGGGCCGACCAGGCTGCCATACCCCCGAATGAATCGGCGGTAGTAGCCTGTGAGCCCCAGAAAGGCTCGGACCTCCGTTTGGGTGATGGGTGGTTCCCATGCCAGGATGGCGTCGATCTTTGGCTGTAGAGGGGCGACCTGGCCACTCCCGACTTGATGCCCCAGGTAGACTACGGATCCTTGCCCGATCTGGCACTTGCTGGCTTTTACGGTGAGGCCTGCCTGGCGCAGGGCTGTTAGCACCCTCCGGAGGTGCTGGAGGTGCTCACTCCACTCTGAACTGAAGACAGCGATGTCGTCCAGATAGGCCGCGCTGAACTGTTCTAGCCCGGCCAGGACCCTATTCACCAGTCTCTGGAAAGTGGCCGGGGCATTTTTCATCCCGAAGGGCATCACGCGGAAGCGGTAGTGCCCATCGGGGGTGGAGAAAGCAGACCGCTCCTTGGCCCCTTCGGTGAGCGCAATCTGCCAGTATCCGCAGGTGAGGTCGAAAGTGCTGAGGAACCGGGCGGCCCCTAGGCGGTCAATGAGTTCGTCGGCTCGTGGAATGGGGTGGGCATCGGCTCGGGTAATGTCATTGAGCCCCCGGTAATCCACGCAGAACCGGAGCTCGGGGGCGACACCGGGGGCCGCTGCCTTCGGAACTAGGACCACGGGGCTGGCCCAGGGACTGTCAGAGGGCTCGATCACCCCCAGCGTTAACATCTTCGAGACTTCAGCTTGAATGCAGGACCGGACCCAGTCAGGAACCCGGTAGGCTCGGTGTCTCACCGGCGGGCTGTCCCCGGTGTCCACATCGTGAACACACCAGTTGGTGACCCGGGGGGTCAGGGAGAAGAGGTCGGAAAATTGTCTGAGGAGCTGGCGGCAGTCCGCTTGTTGCTGGGTAGTGAGGGCTGGGGAGAGGTTCACCCCCTCCACGGAGCCATCCTGCTCCTTGACACACAGGAGGTCCGGGAGGGGATCCGACTCATCTTCGGCCCCGTCATCGGTGGCCAGCAGGAGGCTCAGTTCTGTCCGCACGAAGTGAGGATTGAGGCGGTTCACGTGCAGGACCCGGAGGGGATCCCGAGGCGACTGGACGTCCACCAAGTAGGTGACTTGACTCTTCCTCTCAACCACTTTGTAGGGCCCAGTCCATCGGTCCTGGAGGGCGCCAGGCTTCACGGGGGCCATGACCCACACCTGCTGGCCCGGCTGGAACTCGACCAGAGTAGCATTCTGGTCGTACCAGCGCTTCATTTGTTCTTGACTCGCCTCCAGGTTGGCCTCGGCCAGTTCTCGGAACCTCCTGGTCTGGTTCCGGAGGGCCAGGACATATTGGAACACATCAAGGGGGGTGGTCTGGGGCGCTGCCTCCCACCCTTCCTTAACCAAACTGAGGGGACCTCGGACGGGGTGCCCATAGAGTAATTCGAAGGGGCTGAACCCTAAGGACTTCTGGGGGACCTCCCGGTAAGCGAACAAGAGGCAGGGGAGCAGGACGTCCCACTTACACCGGAGGGGCTCTTCTAGGCCAGCGATCATCCCTTTCAAAGTCCTATTAAACCTTTCTACTAGGCCGTTCCCTTGGGGATGGTACGTGGTGGTGAACTTATAGGACACCCCACATTATTGCCACAGGGACGTCATATACCTTGATATAAAATTAGTTCCGCGATCGCTCACGACCTCGCGGGGGAAACCCACCCTGGAAAAGATCCCCATCAGGGCCCGGCCCACCACGGGGGCCGTAATGGTGCGTAGGGGAATAGCCTCCGGATAGCGGGTGGCGTGGTCTACTAGGACCAAGATGAAACGGTGGCCTTGGGAGGTGGGGGGGTCCAGTGGCCCCACGATGTCGATTCCGACTCGTTCGAAGGGGGTACTGACGACCGGGAAGGGTTGGAGGGGAGCCTTGCGCTTCCCCCCACTCTTCCCACTGGCCTGGCACGTGGGGCAGGACTTGCAGTGTGCCTCTACCGCTGCTTTCATCTTAGGCCAATAAAAATGGGTCACGAGACGGCTGTAGGTCTTGTCCTGACCCAGGTGGCCGGCGAGGGGGACGTCGTGGGCTAAGCCCAGGAGGAAATCTCGGAAGCGGAGGGGTACCACCAGTACCCGTCCGGATCCCAGCTCCACCGACTTCTGCTCGCTATACAGGATGTTATTCTCCCAATAGATTCGGTGCGTTCCGGTCTGGTCACCTGCGGCTTGGCCCTCGGCCTGGCGCCGCAGCCCGACCAGGGAAGGACAGGTGGCTTGCTCCTGGCAAAATTCTTCCCGGGTGGGCCCGCCCTCGTGGCGCCAATGGGCCAACTCGGGTAGATCCCCCAACTCGGGGACCGGGGCGGGGTCGGATGGTGCGGGTTCGTCGCTGGCGACGGACCCTTCTGATGGGGGAACGGGAGGACCCTCGGCGGGGACGGTACTGGTTTCTTCGACCGGGGGGCTCTCGACTTCTCTCCGGGGAGTGAGTCGGGCTGTCATAGATCGGGTGGTGGCACACACCCACTCGGGGAGTCCCATCATTCCTAGGTGGGCCTTGCGCTCTACGTGCTTCCAGGGAGAACTCTCCAGGTCGTTCCCTAGGAGGCAGTCGACCGGCTGGGAGGTTCTTACGGCCACCTTGAGTTTACCTATCACCCCTCCCCACTCAAATGGCACCAGGGCTACCTGACACATACTTTCCCTATTGTCTGCGGATATTACGGGGCAAAAGACATTGGGGAGGATCTGCTCCTCGGGGACTAGGTGCCTGAGGACACCGGTGATACTGGCCCCGGTGTCCCGCAGGGCCTCTACCTGGTGGCCATTGATCTTGACGAGCTGCCCATATTTCTGTGTGTTGGAGGGTAGGAGGCTACCAGGGATCATTTCCCTATCTCCCAGGGATACTAGGGCCATCGCGGCGGGTTCCCACTCCTCGGCTTCCCCAACCTCCTCCCCCAGGGCTACGTTGGCTATCTGTCTTGCAGGGGGGACTTGGGTGGCCATGGGACACTCTGGGTCATTGGCGTAGTGCCCGGGTTTCTGGCAACGGAAGCATGTGACGGTCACCCAGTGTCCCCGTCTCCCAGGGGGCCCGGTCACTGGTGGAGGGGGCGCCGGGAAAGGCGGAGGTGGTGTCTTCGGGGGGCTAGGCTGGGACTCTCTCGGCCCTCCCTGGTTCCCTCCTCCTCTCTGGCGGGGTGGTCCCTGACTGGCTCGGGGGTACTCTCCTACCATGCCCCGGGAGACCCGGGTGTTGGTCCAGCGGTCGGCCTCCACAGCCAGCTTCCGGGGATCTGTGAGCTTGCTATCCAGCAGATGTTGACGTAGCTCTATGAAGCAGTTCGCAGCCAGATGTTCCCATAACATGAGATCAGTGAGTTCGGCAAGGGTGGTGACTTTGCTGCCCTTGACCCACCCATCGAAGGCCCGACTAAAAAAGTTTACATACTCCACCCAGGTGGTGCCCGGGATCTTCCTGCAGTCCCGGAACCGTTGGCGGTACATTTCTGGGGTGAGGCCGTATCTTGTGAGGAGAGCCTCTTTCATGTGGCTGTAGGAGGTCTGTAGGGAGAGGGGTAGGTCGAGCAGGGTGTCCCTTCCTTCGCTCAGAAACCGCCCCCACAACCCCGCCCCCCAGTCCTTTTGTGGGATCCGATGGGAGGTCATGGCGACCTCGTAGGCCCGAAACCATTGCTGAATGTCATCGTTTTTATAATATTCCTTGACCACATCCTTGGGGATGTGGACCTTCTGTTCCGCTGGGGGGGCCGTCTCTCGGTTTCCCGCGGGCCTCCCGTCCTCATTTCGGGCCTTGAGCTCGAGTTCCTTTAAGCTGCGTTCGAGCTCCAGTTGGAGCTTCCTTCCTTCGTGCTCCCGTTGGAGCTTCTTTTCTTCCAGTTCGCCTTGTACGCGCATTTGCTCTACCGCTAGCTTTTTCTCCGCTAGCTTCAATTCGTCCTCGATTTTGAGTTTGGCTAACTCGAGTTCATGACTGCGGCTTCTCTCTCTGTCCGCGAGTTCTTCCGGGGATAGGCCCCCGTCTGGTACTATGCCTCGCACCTGATTGTCGTTGCTTTCACTTGGAGGGGGTTCGGCTTCGTCGGGGCGCTCTCCCGTGCCTTCCGGGCGGGAGGCCCCGGTCTCCACCCAAGTTTTCAGTGCTTTCTGCAAGTCTTCCTTAGTGTTGAGGCCAGTGGTAGCGATTTTAAGTTCTTTGCAAAATTGCTTTAGCTCTTTGTGTGTGTATTCTTCTAGATGCTCCACCTGGAACATTCTGTTGGCGTTGGTTTCTGCGGAGCTCATGGCGCTTCCTTCTGCCATCTTTGTTGGTCGTGCGTCCGTTGTTCACTGTACGATCTCTAGGTGATGGGCCCGAATCCCGTCGCTTGCCACCAATGTTAGACGGCGACCTCAGAGGAGCCCGGAACGGGGTCCTGACTACCCTGAGACCCACCCTCGAAGTATCGTAGCCGGGCACTGGCGGGAGATTCCCCCGGGGGAGGAATCTCGCAACTAGGATCGTACTCCTGGCACCACACGACACAGAGTGACCACACTGGGTATTCTCAGAAAACAAGCTTTATCAAATAGGTATCACTGCAAATATGTACAAGGTGAGCACGGGCTCAAGAGTCTCGGAAAGGTAGGGGGTAGCGGGACAGTCTCTGGTAACGGTTCAAAGCGGGGACGTATCCGGCGCACAGCTCACAATCCTCGAGCTGGGGGATACGTGGACGGAGTCGGGTCCGGCGGGACCGTGAGAGTCTGGGGGAGCCGCGAGTCACTCAGCGGGCTCAGGTACAAGTTCGGAGGTCTTACGATCTTCAAGGAGCCGCGAGTCACTCAGCAGGGCTCAGGTACACGTTCGGAGGTCTTACGATCTTCAGGGAGCCGCGAGTCACTCAGCAGGGCTCAGGTACAAGTTCGGAGGTCTTACGATCTTCAGGGAGCCGCGAGTCACTCAGCAGGGCTCAGGTACAAGTTCGGAGGTCTTACGATCTTCAGGGAGCCGCGAGTCACTCAGCAGGGCTCAGGTACAAGTTCGGAGGTCTTACGATCTTCAGGGAGCCGCGAGTCGCTCAGCAGGGCTCAGGTACAAGTTCGGAGGTCTTACGATCTTCAGGGAGCCGCGAGTCGCTCAGCAGGGCTCAGGTGGGTTCAGGTTCCAGGAACCGCGACCACGTCGGCAGGCTCTCGTTGTTCCAGCGTCGAATCTGCCGGACAGTCTCAGAGCACCCCTTGTTATAGGTCGACCCCTCTTTGATGTCCGGAGTCTGTGCAGGCAGGGGTCTTGTCACCTGGGGGCCGCTCGTTGGGGTTTCCTGCTATTGTCTTTTGATCCTTTCAGGGCCGGGTCGGGAGGAGTCCCAGACACCCAGCAGGTACGGAGCCAGCCCGCAGGGAGGCCGGAGGGCCGATCGAAACCCATCGTCCCAGGGGAGTTCAGAGGTGCGATAGAAACTGCTCCTCCCTCTCTCATCCCCTGGAAGCGTGATGTCCTCCAGCCGGAGTGGCGCCTCGAGGCCCGGGTCGCGCCGGGGCCGGGCGGCCATCTTGTTGCATGGAGTGGGCACGCGGGCCCGGGGTGGCCGAAAGGAGAGAGGCCATGGACGGGGATGTCCGGGGTTGGTGCGGGTGTCCTGGTGGGAAGGGTCGGCTGGGCCGTGTGCTTGGGCTGCAGGTACCAGGTTTCGGTGGTGCGGGGGAACGGAGGGCCATTCTACGAGGCCGGGTCCAACACAAGGCCGGCAACACGTAGTCCCACTAACCCTCTTCAACACTAGCCGATCCCACATGTGTCACTGTGTCCTGAGTCCTGAATAGCAGTCACCCCAAGTCCGTGGCAGCGACCACAACACCACACTCCCTTCGATCAGTGAGGCATATTTCGATATGCAAGGCCGGCGACACGTAGTCCCACTAACCCTCTTTAACACAAGCCGATCCCACATGTGTATCTGTGTCCTGAGTCCTGAATGGCAGTGACCCCAAGCCCGTGGCACCAACCACAGCACCACACTCCCTTCGATCAGTGAGGGGTATTTCCATAAGCAACTACAGACTCCAGTAAGCAAGTAATTATCACAGTCCTACACCCTACATATTATCCTTTTAGTATCCTCGCTTCAAGAACTTTTTTTTTATATCAGTTATAGCTTTACTACAATGACCAAATTAATCTTCAAATGCAAACTAACATGGATTAGCAGTCTACACTGCAGGCAGTAGAGCTCGCAATTCCAATTTTAAATGCTAATTTCTAACAACAAGATTGTACTCAGAAAATACAACACTTCGTCAGTGTATTCTATACTTATTTCATCTTTTCATCATACGCCTACACTGCACTCAGTAGGGCTCACAATGAAAATTATTTCTTCATTCTTTAACTACAGAGTCCACTAGGCAAGTAACTATTACAGGCTTCAAATATACATAATATCCTTTTAGTATCCTTTCTTCTTGAACATTTTTTATATCAGTTATAGCTTTGGTACAATCACCAAATTCATTTTCAAGTACAAATGAACACTCAGCAGTCTACACTGCGGGCAGCAGTCCTCGCAATTTTAATTTTGGACACGTGGTGCCAACTGACACTGTCCAACACAAGCCGATCCCACATGTGTAAATGTGTCCTGAGTCCTGAATGGCAGGGACCCCAGGTCCAAGGCAGCGACCACAGCACCACACTCCCTTCGATCAGTGAGGCATATTTCAATATGCAAGGTCGGCGACACGTAGTCCCACTAACCCTCTTTAACACAAGCCGATCCCACATGTGTAACTGTGTCCTGAGTCCTGAATGGCAGTGACCCCAAGTCCGTGGCAGCGACCACAGCAGCATACTCTCTTTGATCAGTTAGACATATTTCCATATGCAAGGCCGGCGACACGTAGTCCCACTAACCCTCTTTAACACAAGCCGATCCCACATGCGTAACTGTGTCCTGAGTCCTGAATGGCAGTCACCCCAAGTCCGTGGCAGCGACCACAGCACCAGACTCCCTCTCATCAGTGAGGCATATTTCCATATGCAAGGCCAGCAGCACGTGGTACCACTAACCCTGTTCAACACAAGCCGATCCCATATGTGTAACTGTGTCCTGAGTCCTGAACGTCAGTGACCCGAACTTCGTGACATCAACCACAGCACCACACTCCCTTCGATTAGTGAGGGGTATTTGCATATGGAAGGCAGGCGACAAGTGGTGCCACTGAACCTGCACTACGCAGGCCGGTGGGGCCACCAACGTATGCACGTGGCTGTGGGCCCTTGCTCACCACTACCTCTGGCCTACACTACGGTCAGCAGGCCTCACAATTCAGATAGTGTCCTGATTCCACATGACGCAGTTCAGTAGCCAAGAAACATTGCGCGCAGTGCGGCCCGTCCACACCAAGCATCATCACAGACTCATACAGTCTCAATGCTCTTTAACACAAGCCGATCCCACATGTGTAACTGTGTCCTGAGTCCTGAATGGCAGTAACCCCAAGTCCGTGGCACTGACCACAGCACCACACTCCCTTCGATCAGTGAGGCATATTTCGATATGCAAGGCCGGCGACACGTAGTCCCACTAACCCTCTTTAACACAAGCCGATCCCACATGTGTAACTGTGTCCTGAGTCCTGAATGGTAGTCACCCCAACTTTGTGGCAGCGACCACAGCACCAGACTCCCTTCAGTCTTATTTGTTGTTCTTTTCTTTAAATAATTTTTTTTATATGTAAATCTATACATGACTAAGATTCTTCTTTGTCCAACCGCACAGGGACACTTCCGGGCCCAAGAAAGTTGTTGGGGGTATGATGGTAATGTGGGAAGTGGGTGCTTTACATGCTGATGTGGGGAGAGGCAGCGTCAAAGGGGTATCTATCATAGAAAGAACTCCGATATGTTTTCACAAATGCCTCAGACAAATGCCAGCTGGCGGACTGAATCACAAAATGATTTTTCAATACTTATGTAGTGTGAGTTATGAACAGTTCGCACCCAGGCTCGCAGCGGTACAGCTGCGGCCCGTCCGCTTGACTCATAGACGCAGTACTATGAGCCGTCCGCGTCATTGTAGCCATCCCTGCCCTGTTCCATCGTACGCCACACCACGCCACGCCACTCCGATTACAATCCGACGTTGGCCCCACATAGCTACCTGTCGCAGGTGTACTCGCTGTTGGTGTGAAGGTCAGTGGTCTAGTTCTCAACATCTCATGGCCAATCCCTGAGGGCAGGTTTGCACACACCACACCCATCCGGCACATGCGTCAAGGGCCATGTGACCACACAAATATAATAGATCGACAATGTCACATCCTTTATTGCCGGTGCTGACTAGATGGCGGACGCTCCACGTATCTCAACCATAAAGAGTCTTTGAAAAGTTGCGCAGAAGGTTAGTCGCACCTTGATCTGTATAGCCATCAGGGGCCTACCACCCCCTAGGCGCAGACTTCAGATGCACAGAGTTAGTGCCACCCGAAGCTCATATGGCCATCAGGGGCCTACCACCACGTGGCACGGACTTGAGTTCCACAGGCATAGCGGCCCCAAAAGCTGATGTGGTCTCCGCCACTGATGATTCAGGACTCAGCGACATGTGTGAGATCTGCCGGGCCGTGGAGAAGATGATGTGGTCTCCGCCATTCATGACTCAGGACTCAGCGACATCTGTGAGATCCGCGGAGAAGCTGATGTGGTCTCTGCCATTCATGACTCAGCGACATATCTGGGATGTGAGGAGTTTTGACGGGCACGTGGAGTGCCCACTGCTGCACACTCCGGTGGCACCAGGTAATTATTTGCTCATAGATGCGCTGGGGCGGCAGTGTGTGTCTCTCTCTCTCTTCCTTCTATTCCTTCTATCTCTCTAACTCTCTCTCTTCCTTCTCCCTTTCTTTCCTTCCCTCTCTTTTTCTCTCTGGCTTTTTTTTCCTTCTCTGTGTCTCTCTCCTTTGATAAGCGCATTACACACGTCCTTCTTTTGTGCTTTATTTTCCAGGCTCTGTCGTCGACATCCATGGTACCCACAGGAGTGTTCTGCCTTGTTGTTTTGTATTATTTTTGATAAATTTTGTTAGTTTATCGTTCATATATATATGTTAATAGAAAAATAAAGTTTGAAAATAGTTTATCGTTTACATATATATGTTTATAAAAAGATAAAGTTTGGAGAAAAAAATGAATACCGTTTTTGGTTGTTTTCTTCACTGCTGTGTGACTCTTTCTTGTTCTTATTAATGTTATTTGATGGAGTCCACCATGGTGTTAAATTTTGGGGCACTTATCGCAAATACTGATGATGTCTGCAGTTTGCACCAACTTCTGAATAGTGCGTTAGATTTATCTCAACTTTACTTCCATTAAAGTGCTGATAATGAAATACAGACTAGCCGTTCCCGTGCAAAAAGACATGAGGTGCACCTTTGCGATTTATTCTAAATACTAAAATCCTGTATTGAATTGCACTGAGGTAGTGGCTGCACTTACAGTGTATACACAAAATCAATTAAGAAATCTCATTGTATTTATATTGATTAGGAATAGTGCGTCAGGTGCTGGATCTTGACGAGATACTCTGCCCAGTTCGTATATTGTTCTGCACACGAAAAAAATCACTTCACAACTTTCACACCAACTGCAATGCGAAACAAATTCCGGCGATAAGCCACGTTAGCACCAGGGATTTTACACCTGCTTTCTGCTGGTGTTAAGCAGGACGACTACCTGCACCATGAAAGGGAACACAGCCAAGAGCCACACCAGAACACCCACAGGTGCCATAGAGTCAATGAGCATGATACAGGGATACCCATGTGGGCCACAAGACTCATCGCAACAACTCCAGGACCGCCAACAACCCCCAAACCCGCATCTGAGCAAGTTTGTCCCTGTGGTCATTGTGTTAGCATAATAGGCACGAGCCCTGCAACATCACAGTGTGCTGTCACCTCATCGTTGGCAGTGAGCCTGGACATGTAGCTACGCACGCATCCTCCTGCATGCACAACCGGCGTGTGCTGGTCCGGGGTACACAGGTCAGCGAAGGGGTGTGCCTATCCGGCAAGGGGAACGGGGTGTCTCGAACATGTCCGTGTACAGGAAGTGCGGTAAGTGTGTCTCTGTGTTCTGGTGTGGCCTGCCACAAGGGCCGCAGCAGTCGATGTTGTAAAGTGGTATGCACCACCTCCAAACGGCACTGTGATGGTGTAGTTGGAATGCAGCAGGACATGCACGAATAGGCATTACATTGATGTGCCGTACGAGTGCACGAGATACAACAGCGCACCGTATAAAAGTGTGGGGGGTCGTGGGAGGGAGGAGCAGCTGTTTGGCAACGTAACACACAGTGAACTCGCCCATGTGCCACGAGCTGGGCATCTCATCCATGACGACCACGGTTGCAGACATCCCACAACACCAACGACCGGCCTTTGTACACATCCTGTATGAATGCAGCATGGTTTTCACTTCTATGCTCGTTCAGTGGTGTGATGTTGACGGGTTGTGTGACTTGTGCTCCTTGTTGGTGTGTTTCATTTTGGCCATTGTTTGTCTATACTTGTGCTGTACTTAATTGTGCATGTGTGCCATTCTGCCCATCTTCCCCCGTCCCCCCACTCCCTGCTTCTTCCTCTTCCTGGTGCTGTTGTGTCTATAATTTTGTTGCTCCACACATATATACATGTAAAGAACAAATTAGAATAGTTCCTTGATTCTTTTAGGTTTCCAAACTTCTCTCTATTGGTTTCTTTTTAATTTTTCATATAAACAGTTTTTTTAATATTCAACAACACATAGAAGTCAGAAGTGCAATGTATTCTATCAACACACTTTCTAGAACATTCTAGAACACGTGCAGGTTAAAAGTTCATCAATTTTTTTAAACTTAACGATATTTTTTTGCAACTTTTTCTCGAACATTTAACAGCACGTGCAGATTAAAAGTTCACAATTGTTTTAAATTCGAACAGTGCCTTCCAAATGCAAGTAGCAGGTGTGGTTGAGTTGAGCAAATTGTATTCTATGATATGTACTCCACGTTGAAACTGCTTTTTCTTAACCAATCACAAAGATGCTTTTCCACAAAACGAATGTGCACCCTACTTTTAAAAAAGAATGCTTTTCATCTCCCAATCACGTATCGTTTTGTATGGCAACAAAAAGTAGTTACCCATCTTTAAACATATCTCTTATTCTACCAACTGCATGAGCTACAGACATCTTTCCATACCTTCCAGCCATACCTTCAAAATGCTAGTGTGGATCGTAGGACATAGCTATATTTTCTGGTGCAAGAGGTATGCAGAACACAGACGTGTTGACTTAGACCTAGGTTTACAAAATGTGGACATTAAATGGTTTACACAGTGAGGATTGAAGTGGCACCAAATGCTACCTTTGTTTTAAACCTCTTTGCATCTTCCACACCCTGACCTCATGATTGTGCATTGTGGTGGAAATGACCTAGGCACATTGACTGGGGTAGGTTTGGAAATGCTTATGAAGGACACCTTTGGACAGCTCAGCACCATGTGACTCTGGGCAATAGCTCACTTAATAGCTCACATAATTTCCACGCCAGCCTCGAGGGCCTTCAGACCCATAGGGGTGAGTAGTTTGCACTTTACAAATACCGTATTGATTTGATACGCGCAAATTTACCTTTGCACTCCCTGTAGAACACCCCCTAAGCACCATACACAAGTTACAATGTTTGAAACAAAAGTTCCTCCGAGTAGGTATAACTACATGCTGACACTACTTGACAGATGTGGCACAGCAGCCAGAGCACATGACTTCACAGCATATGACACACAGTTTGGACTCACGCTTTCATCCCCGAGTCCGGCAGCACCTCAGCTTAGCGCCATGAGACTCTAGACAATACCTCACATATTTTCCGTACCCCAGGACTTTCAGCCCAGTAGGAGTCAGTAGTTTGTGCTAGTAGGTATTAACACATGCTGACACTACTTCCACAGGTGTGCTGCAGCGGCCATGGCACATGACTTCACACCATAAGACACACAGTTTAGGATCACGCTTTCATCCCCGACTCCCGCAGCAGCTCACCTTAGCAGCATCAGACTCTACGCAATACCTCACTTAATTTCCATACCCAGCACTTTCAGGCCGGTAGGTATGAGTAGTTCGCTTCGCACCCCCTCTATAGCACACCCTAAACACCCCACAGAGGTTAGAGTGCTCCTACCCACCTCTTTCCTACTTTTTTCACACTTTTTTCCCCTTACTCGCTTCAACAGAATCACAAAATGGCGGCCAACACTTCCTAGTTGCAACCGCTCGCAGCGCTCACAACCAATAAGCAGCAAGCTCGTGCTCGTAACTCCTCAGCCAATCAGATGGCATAATTCCCAAATATCGATATCTGTAAATTTCGATATTTCTCAAAAACTACTGAACGGATTTACACCAAATAAACAAAAGTGTGCTTTCTAGAACAAGACCCTTCTCCCTGACAAATTTGGGGTAATTCCGTACACCCGTTCGACCTGTAGCCTTGTCTAAAGTTTCCTATAGAAATTAACATGGAGAAAACATGTTTTGGGACCCCCCTTTTTTCTTGGACCCCTCTTCACCCCCAAACTTTCAACATAGGAGCGGATATGAACAAAGAATTAGTTTGAAAAATGTCATGAAGATTCATCAAATGACGCCAAAGTTATAAGCAAAGCAAAAAATGCTCTTTCTATGGAAGCTTGGTCCTAAGTCCTACCTACTGGAGACCGCCAGTAGGATATGGATATATAGATATATATATATATATCCAAATGAAGAGCGCACCACAATTGAAACGCCACACACGGTCGTGTAGAGTACCTTTTATTTGGCAGGATAGCAGGGAAGAAGGTCCACCATTGCAGCTCAGGCTAGTAGCCAAACATGTTTCGGGTTTGCTTGTCCCTTGATCACTGGCTTCCCAACGGAGAGAACAGCTGCAAAGATTTTCCGCCGCACTCGCGGAGGCTTGATTAAAAGTCCCGCCCCAGTGGGCGTGTCTGATGACTGCATTCTGGGATAGTGAGTTCTTTGAAAGCCATCGTGGCATTGTGCTTAATCTCCCATCAGTTTCTTGTACCTATAGTAGGCCGCTGTAAAAGGTAAAGCTTGGTCCCCGCTAGTGATGACCTGCCACATTGGTCACGCCGTTCCTTGAACGCCTGCAATTATCGGCGTGTAGGATCTGCTCCTCCGCAGCGGGGCGTTTCGCGATCTGGCACAGACCGCTATATATCCAAATGAAGAGCGCACCACAATTGAAACGCCACACACGGTCGTGTAGAGTACCTTTTATTTGGCAGGATAGCAGGGAAGAAGGTCCACCATTGCAGCTCAGGCTAGTAGCCAAACATGTTTCGGGTTTGCTTGTCCCTTGATCACTGGCTTCCCAACGGAGAGAACAGCTGCAAAGATTTTCCGCCGCACTCGCGGAGGCTTGATTAAAAGTCCCGCCCCAGTGGGCGTGTCTGATGACTGCATTCTGGGATAGTGAGTTCTTTGAAAGCCATCGTGGCATTGTGCTTAATCTCCCATCAGTTTCTTGTACCTATAGTAGGCCGCTGTAAAAGGTAAAGCTTGGTCCCCGCTAGTGATGACCTGCCACATTGGTCACGCCGTTCCTTGAACGCCTGCAATTATCGGCGTGTAGGATCTGCTCCTCCGCAGCGGGGCGTTTCGCGATCTGGCACAGACCGCTATATATCCAAATGAAGAGCGCACCACAATTGAAACGCCACACACGGTCGTGTAGAGTACCTTTTATTTGGCAGGATAGCAGGGAAGAAGGTCCACCATTGCAGCTCAGGCTAGTAGCCAAACATGTTTCGGGTTTGCTTGTCCCTTGATCACTGGCTTCCCAACGGAGAGAACAGCTGCAAAGATTTTCCGCCGCACTCGCGGAGGCTTGATTAAAAGTCCCGCCCCAGTGGGCGTGTCTGATGACTGCATTCTGGGATAGTGAGTTCTTTGAAAGCCATCGTGGCATTGTGCTTAATCTCCCATCAGTTTCTTGTACCTATAGTAGGCCGCTGTAAAAGGTAAAGCTTGGTCCCCGCTAGTGATGACCTGCCACATTGGTCACGCCGTTCCTTGAACGCCTGCAATTATCGGCGTGTAGGATCTGCTCCTCCGCAGCGGGGCGTTTCGCGATCTGGCACAGACCGCTATATATCCAAATGAAGAGCGCACCACAATTGAAACGCCACACACGGTCGTGTAGAGTACCTTTTATTTGGCAGGATAGCAGGGAAGAAGGTCCACCATTGCAGCTCAGGCTAGTAGCCAAACATGTTTCGGGTTTGCTTGTCCCTTGATCACTGGCTTCCCAACGGAGAGAACAGCTGCAAAGATTTTCCGCCGCACTCGCGGAGGCTTGATTAAAAGTCCCGCCCCAGTGGGCGTGTCTGATGACTGCATTCTGGGATAGTGAGTTCTTTGAAAGCCATCGTGGCATTGTGCTTAATCTCCCATCAGTTTCTTGTACCTATAGTAGGCCGCTGTAAAAGGTAAAGCTTGGTCCCCGCTAGTGATGACCTGCCACATTGGTCACGCCGTTCCTTGAACGCCTGCAATTATCGGCGTGTAGGATCTGCTCCTCCGCAGCGGGGCGTTTCGCGATCTGGCACAGACCGCTATATATCCAAATGAAGAGCGCACCACAATTGAAACGCCACACACGGTCGTGTAGAGTACCTTTTATTTGGCAGGATAGCAGGGAAGAAGGTCCACCATTGCAGCTCAGGCTAGTAGCCAAACATGTTTCGGGTTTGCTTGTCCCTTGATCACTGGCTTCCCAACGGAGAGAACAGCTGCAAAGATTTTCCGCCGCACTCGCGGAGGCTTGATTAAAAGTCCCGCCCCAGTGGGCGTGTCTGATGACTGCATTCTGGGATAGTGAGTTCTTTGAAAGCCATCGTGGCATTGTGCTTAATCTCCCATCAGTTTCTTGTACCTATAGTAGGCCGCTGTAAAAGGTAAAGCTTGGTCCCCGCTAGTGATGACCTGCCACATTGGTCACGCCGTTCCTTGAACGCCTGCAATTATCGGCGTGTAGGATCTGCTCCTCCGCAGCGGGGCGTTTCGCGATCTGGCACAGACCGCTATATATCCAAATGAAGAGCGCACCACAATTGAAACGCCACACACGGTCGTGTAGAGTACCTTTTATTTGGCAGGATAGCAGGGAAGAAGGTCCACCATTGCAGCTCAGGCTAGTAGCCAAACATGTTTCGGGTTTGCTTGTCCCTTGATCACTGGCTTCCCAACGGAGAGAACAGCTGCAAAGATTTTCCGCCGCACTCGCGGAGGCTTGATTAAAAGTCCCGCCCCAGTGGGCGTGTTTGATGACTGCATTCTGGGATAGTGAGTTCTTTGAAAGCCATCGTGGCATTGTGCTTAATCTCCCATCAGTTTCTTGTACCTATAGTAGGCCGCTGTAAAAGGTAAAGCTTGGTCCCCGCTAGTGATGACCTGCCACATTGGTCACGCCGTTCCTTGAACGCCTGCAATTATCGGCGTGTAGGATCTGCTCCTCCGCAGCGGGGCGTTTCGCGATCTGGCACAGACCGCTATATATCCAAATGAAGAGCGCACCACAATTGAAACGCCACACACGGTCGTGTAGAGTACCTTTTATTTGGCAGGATAGCAGGGAAGAAGGTCCACCATTGCAGCTCAGGCTAGTAGCCAAACATGTTTCGGGTTTGCTTGTCCCTTGATCACTGGCTTCCCAACGGAGAGAACAGCTGCAAAGATTTTCCGCCGCACTCGCGGAGGCTTGATTAAAAGTCCCGCCCCAGTGGGCGTGTCTGATGACTGCATTCTGGGATAGTGAGTTCTTTGAAAGCCATCGTGGCATTGTGCTTAATCTCCCATCAGTTTCTTGTACCTATAGTAGGCCGCTGTAAAAGGTAAAGCTTGGTCCCCGCTAGTGATGACCTGCCACATTGGTCACGCCGTTCCTTGAACGCCTGCAATTATCGGCGTGTAGGATCTGCTCCTCCGCAGCGGGGCGTTTCGCGATCTGGCACAGACCGCTATATATCCAAATGAAGAGCGCACCACAATTGAAACGCCACACACGGTCGTGTAGAGTACCTTTTATTTGGCAGGATAGCAGGGAAGAAGGTCCACCATTGCAGCTCAGGCTAGTAGCCAAACATGTTTCGGGTTTGCTTGTAACCTTGATCACTGGCTTCCCAACGGAGAGAACAGCTGCAAAGATTTTCCGCCGCACTCGCGAAGGCTTGATTAAAAGTCCCGCCCCAGTGGGCGTGTCTGATGACTGCATTCTGGGATAGTGAGTTCTTTGAAAGCCATCGTGGCATTGTGCTTAATCTCCCATCAGTTTCTTGTACCTATAGTAGGCCGCTGTAAAAGGTAAAGCTTGGTCCCCGCTAGTGATGACCTGCCACATTGGTCACGCCGTTCCTTGAACGCCTGCAATTATCGGCGTGTAGGATCTGCTCCTCTGATGGGAGATTAAGCACAATGCCACGATGGCTTTCAAAGAACTCACTATCCCAGAATGCAGTCATCAGACACGCCCACTGGGGCGGGACTTTTAATCAAGCCTCCGCGAGTGCGGCGGAAAATCTTTGCAGCTGTTCTCTCCGTTGGGAAGCCAGTGATCAAGGGACAAGCAAACCCGAAACATGTTTGGCTACTAGCCTGAGCTGCAATGGTGGACCTTCTTCCCTGCTATCCTGCCAAATAAAAGGTACTCTACACGACCGTGTGTGGCGTTTCAATTGTGGTGCGCTCTTCATTTGGATATATAGCGGTCTGTGCCAGATCGCGAAACGCCCCGCTGCGGAGGAGCAGATCCTACACGCCGATAATTGCAGGCGTTCAAGGAACGGCGTGACCAATGTGGCAGGTCATCACTAGCGGGGACCAAGCTTTACCTTTTACAGCGGCCTACTATAGGTACAAGAAACTGATGGGAGATTAAGCACAATGCCACGATGGCTTTCAAAGAACTCACTATCCCAGAATGCAGTCATCAGACACGCCCACTGGGGCGGGACTTTTAATCAAGCCTCCGCGAGTGCGGCGGAAAATCTTTGCAGCTGTTCTCTCCGTTGGGAAGCCAGTGATCAAGGGACAAGCAAACCCGAAACATGTTTGGCTACTAGCCTGAGCTGCAATGGTGGACCTTCTTCCCTGCTATCCTGCCAAATAAAAGGTACTCTACACGACCGTGTGTGGCGTTTCAATTGTGGTGCGCTCTTCATTTGGATATATATATATATATAAAACCACAATAACAGCGTGAACGCTGTAATCAGCCTTTCCCTTACTAACTTGCGATGGTGGTCCGCGGTGAGGTGAGGTGGCAATCCTCAACATATAAACCCAACGCTGTATCATTCCTTGCTCGAACCAACAGCAACCGCGGACAACTTTCTGCTTCCCAGACAATCTTTATTTGGAGCACAAACAACGACCAACTCGACGCGTTTCGGGATAGACTCCCTTTCTCACGGGTATGAGTACGCCCTCTGAATCTGTGTGCCTCAGTGAAAAGACTGACAGGACACACAAGAGTCTGCACATATAGGGGCATATTTTTCAATCTTTCATGTAGCGCAACGCAGAACGCCACCTTGCTGCGCTGCCCAAAAGTGCAGGAATGCACTGTATTACATTATAAATAATAAATAAATAAATAATAATTAAATCCGTATTTGTAAAGCGCGAACTACTCACCCTTACGGGTCTCAAGGCGCTGGGGGCCGTCGTGGAAATTAAGTGAGCTATTATTGCCCAGAGTCACATGGTGCTCAGCTGAGCTGCCACCGGAGCAGCGGATCGAACCATGAACCCTGTGCTCAGAAGTCAGATGCCCTGGCCGCTGCACCACACCTCTCCACTCCTCTCCATTATGTATATCACTACGCGGCGTATTCTTTTCCTTTCCTAGCACTGGTGCGCTTTTGGCTGCCTAGCACCAGCAGAATGCAGCACAGGAAGAAAAAAGAACAAGCATTGGCTTAGCCAATAGGTCTCGCCTTTGGGACCTTATAAGTGTTTAGCCATACAACAGTTGATGTAGTTGCACCAACGATATTGTACTGGATAACTAAACACTTATAAGGTCCCAAAGGCAAGACCTATTGGCTATGCCAATGCTTGTTTATTATACTAATAGTGAATAATATTATATTATTCTCTGTTAGTTTAATAAAAAAATGGAGTACAAATAGCTGGCACCTGACTTTTCCAGAACACTGAGGTAAGTAAAAAAAAATGCTCTTAAATGTATGTATGTTGTGTGCGTGCTTGCAGTTGTGAGTGTGTTTATGTAAGAGAGAATGTGTATATGTGAATGTGTGTGCGAATGTAGGTAGAGTGTGTGTATGTACATGTGAATGCCTGTGTATGTATATGCATTTATGTGTGCATGAAAGTGAAGGTCAAGGGGCATGTGATGTCACTTCCGCTACCGCAGGCATTTTGGTGAATTGACGCCATGAAGTGCGCTAGTGATTAAGCTGTCTGGCACCACGAAGAGACAAGAATTTAATTCTGGCTTCTCACTTGGGGAAAGTGTGTGATCCTGGGAAAATCGCTTTCACCTTCCGCCTGAATTACCTAATCTGCTGAAACACGGGAGTCTGTGAACCTGACTAAACCGCATACAACCTGCATAAACTCAGGGCCGGCTTTAGTGCTTGTGGCGCCCTGTGCGACAATGTTTGTTGGCGCCCCCCCAATGACCACCTCCACCACGGATTCTCTCACTAGCACCCTTTAACAGTGACCAAGTCTCCATAACCATACTCTCTCAGATGCATTGAATTAGTTATTTAGCGCCACTCATACCAGTGTAGGGTGTCCGAGCACTTTGTCTCTGTGTAATGTGCATGTGATTCAATCAATCATATGTGTGTAAATCAGTGTATAGGAAATGTTACATAAGTCAAAGGACTAAAAGTGTAGGAGTCACATGTAATCCATACTGGTAGGCAGTATAGTTTAAGAGTGCTTGGTGTGGAGAAGCACAAACTCAGAGTCGAAAAAGAAACAGCATAGTTGGTAGTTTTCTTTAATAATAATGATCGATTTCTAGCCAAATTAACCCTTCTTGCAACATTAATCAATGTTCTAATAATGTATACTTTGCAGTGTGTATGCAGTTCTAGGATGAAAGTTAATAGCTAACTATTCTGCTTTTAATTACATTTTGGCAGTCCACACGGCACCCCTTACACTGACCTGCTCCCTGCTGACGAGAGGCAACTACCTCGAAACACGTGTCCAGGGATGGCTAACGCAACACATACTGTTCTATTTACATTTCGTGGCATAGGCGTACCCGCCGTCGCCACTACATTTCCCACAGTCCTTTGGGGCAACTTGCTGGTGTGACGAGCAGTGTGCGACCTACTTTTCCACAATTTAAACGGCTTCCTTGAGCTAACGGGCTGACGAGCCTTGAGTCTGCACCTGCGCGCCAGGAGAGGTACTTGACCTGCTTTTAATTACATTTTGGCAGTCCACACGGCACCCCTTACACTGACCTGCTCCCTGCTGACGAGAGGCAACTACCTCGAAACACGTGTCCAGGGATGGCTAACGCAACACATACTGTTCTATTTACATTTTGTGGCATAGGCGTACCCGCTGTCGCCACTACATTTCCCACAGTCCTTTGGGGCAACTTGCTGGTGTGACGAGCAGTGTGCGACCTACTCTTCCACAATTTAAACGGCTTCCTTGAGCTAACGGGCTGACGAGCCTTGAGTCTGCACCTGCGCGCCAGGAGAGGTACTTGACCTGCTTTTAATTACATTTTGGCAGTCCACACGGCACCCCTTACACTGACCTGCTCCCTGCTGACGAGAGGCAACTACCTCGAAACACGTGTCCAGGGATGGCTAACGCAACACATACTGTTCTATTTACATTTCGTGGCATAGGCGTACCCGCCGTCGCCACTACATTTCCCACAGTCCTTTGGGGCAACTTGCTGGTGTGACGAGCAGTGTGCGACCTACTCTTCCACAATTTAAACGGCTTCCTTGAGCTAACGGGCTGACGAGCCTTGAGTCTGCACCTGCGCGCCAGGAGAGGTACTTGACCTGCTTTTAATTACATTTTGGCAGTCCACACGGCACCCCTTACACTGACCTGCTCCCTGCTGACGAGAGGCAACTACCTCGAAACACGTGTCCAGGGATGGCTAGCGCAACACATACTGTTCTATTTACATTTCGTGGCATAGGCGTACCCGCCGTCGCCACTACATTTCCCACAGTCCTTTGGGGCAACTTGCTGGTGTGACGAGCACTGTGCGACCTACTCTTCCACAATTTAAACGGCTTCCTTGAGCTTAGGGGCTGACGAGCCTTGAGTCTGCACCTGCGCGCCAGGAGAGGTACTTGACCTGCTTTTAATTACATTTTGGCAGTCCACACGGTACCCCTTACACTGACCTGCTCCCTGCTGACGAGAGGCAACTACCTCGAAACACGTGTCCAGGGATGGCTAACACAACACATACTGTTCTATTTACATTTCGTGGCATAGGCGTACCCGCCGTCGCCACTACATTTCCCACAGTCCTTTGGGGCAACTTGCTGGTGTGACGAGCAGTGTGCGACCTACTCTTCCACAATTTAAACGGCTTCCTTGAGCTAACGGGCTGACGAGCCTTGAGTCTGCACCTGCGCGCCAGGAGAGGTACTTGACCTGCTTTTAATTACATTTTGGCAGTCCACACGGCACCCCTTACACTGACCTGCTCCCTGCTGACGAGAGGCAACTACCTCGAAACACGTGTCCAGGGATGGCTAACGCAACACATACTGTTCTATTTACATTTCGTGGCATAGGCGTACCCGCCATCGCCACTACATTTCCCACAGTCCTTTGGGGCAACTTGCTGGTGTGACGAGCAGTGTGCGACCTACTCTTCCACAAGCTAACTATTCTATATTAGGACTTTAAGTTATAAATTGCAAATAACAAAAGGATGCCTCTTTTGAAAGCAGTAACCTGCTGATCTGTTTACATCATACGCACTCTGTAATCTACTTGGTACACGTTCTTTGCAGCAGGCATATTAACCCTCTGCACTAACTTCACCTAAGTCAAAACCTCAACTATACAAAATGCTGATCTCTCCCCAGGAAGATAATTAATCACACGAGTTATCTTGACATTTATTGGAAGCCTGGTAATTACCGGGGGAAAGAAACGCTGCAGCAGGTGCTTCAAAAGCATAATAAACTTTCAAACACAGCGCCCCCAGGAAGCCAGCACCCGGTGCGGTGGCACCGGTCGCACCGCCCTAAAGCCTGCCCTGCATAAACTACTCCTGAATGCTTGATTTAATCCACAGGCAACATACCACGTGCAGCGTTACCCTGCCAAAAAGCATGGTTTATGGGCAGACGCTGCCCCTCTGTGTTACTGAGTCTCCTGTAGGATATGCAGGTGTGAAAGGGCATTCAGAAGGCATCACCAGGGGTCTGTGGATGAGCCCATAGGTGTGTGACTCCCTGGCACCAGGAACGGAGGGGAAGCTTGGCGATCAAACAGCTCCCTCTTTATTGTGCAAATGGTGCTCGACTGAAGGGGACAATAGCCTCCCGGCAGGTGGGCCAGTCGGAGGAGGCATATCCGAGCCCACTTCCTGCTAGGAGCATTTAATGGGGTGATTAACCCAAGCACTAGACACCTTCAAAGCTCCCTCGCCCCAAAGCCGGGCACCTTTCCCGGGCCGAAGCCGGCCCGCAGGATGGCATTTATAAAAGTGCAGATTTTCAAAAGTGTATTTGTCTACTGGGGGCGGGAGCGGGTTCACGACATGCAACAGCTGACTACTACATCGCTTTAATTTAACGGTGACGCCTGGGGGAGGGGGTGGAAAAGAGTGTCAACATCCTCCCCGCGTGCACAGTGCAGCCGCCCCTCAGGTTCTCTGTGCTGGGCCCCCTTTCCTCAGCATTTCACTCCGATTTCACCATTTCAGCATGAGTGCTGGTGGAGAGAACCCAAATATTCGTCTGTACAGTCCTTATCCCATAGGAAATACCAGTGGAAGGTTGCACGTGTAAAGATTCACACCACTGCGGGAAAATCCACTTTGTACAAAACGTGCTATTAGTGTAAAAAAAAAATTTTTTTAAATGAAAGAGTACATGGCACCTAACCTCGGCCCATAATCTTGGAAGGCTGCACCAGATGGAAAACTGAGTACACTTTTTGCCAACTGTGTAATAGAAATAAAACGCTATTTTGTCCCACTTTGAAAAACAAGTAGAACAGCAAGCAGAAGCCCACTTGGCAGGCACCGCTTCCTGGACATACAGTTTGCTCAGCTTGTTTTCGCGTGAGCATCATCATTAAAACATACAAGTGTAGGCGAAGGAAGAGGATCACATGTACTCAGGGTAAAAAGTACTTGGGCAGGCCGGAGGCTTTTAACCGGAACGCAGCAAGGCAATGATCTCAATCCGGCGGTGAGGTGAGCCTGAGGGAATTCCCTTAGGGGGTAACTGGCAGAGGAACCCTGCCGGCGTCCCTTCTGTTCTAGAACACAACAAAGGTTCCCTGGCCACACGAGTGGGATACAGAAACATATTGCAGGATAGGAAAGAAAGTACCTGAGGACTTCCTTTTTTTCATCTCCTCTTTCAACCTACCTAAAGAATGGGGCGAGTCCGCCGGAAATCGAGCCTGTAATTGCACAGCAGCAGAAACTGCATCCGGTGACGTCACTCACTGGCATAAAGCACTAACATTTGAAAACTATATACCTGAGTACTATTCATACCACCCTCACTTCCATAAGCATGCATCTTTTAAGCACTCTGAATAAACGCGTAAACAACAAGGATTGGACACAATTCTATTGAATTCTATTGGATAAATGAGAATACAAGGACAGTTTAGCTCTGCAAAGCCTAATTTGAAATCATGTTTGTTTCAGATGTTTTCTATTGCACCTTAATGTACTTCTTCATAGTACAGCTAACAGCGGAGCAGTGTTAGTAAAGATATGAAAACGTGGCAACAAACAATTCCACTAGATGGCGATATTTCCATACGAGAAAAGGCGTGTGCTTAAGTGCTGGCAAAGGAGGGATTTGTTGCCAGGTCGCTTTTCACAATAAGTCTGGCCGCTGAGGCATTACACGCAATGTGTTTTATTTGTTTCTCTTCATAGTGCCTTTTGCCAGCTAAGGGAAAGAAAGAAAATAGGAGGCAGGAGAGAGGAGAGAGGTAAGCAGGGATCAAAGCAGAGGGAATGAGGAAAGAGTTTTGTGCCTGCCACGAACATTTTGAACAGGCATAACGACTTGGCTAGGATTTCTCAGCACATGGTTTCCTTCCATGCTTGAATTACTGAGGAATGCAGGGTCACACGAGTGGCGCGTGCACGAGAGCGAACACCAGGCCATAAGTTTTAGTGCCATTGACACAACGGTGGAGTTGTGTACTGGGCTACTTTCAAAACACCATCACCAGGCACTAGAAATTCAAACCAAAATAATCCTAAAGCAACACAAACAAGCAATGGCCGCGAGGCCGTGAAAGTAATGGCCAGCGATGCGGAGGAAGAGATAAGAAAGGCAGATGGCGGCTGCGCGGGTGCACGCAAGCTTCAGGACAGGAAAAGCCTCTGGTAGCACTTTGAAAACCCCCCTACTAAAAGTCGAGCAAGCAGCGCATGTGCTGCTCTAGGCTCGACCTAAAAACAGGGCGAAATAAAGATATTTCTCCTCGCTATGACTCACCTGGTAAGGGATAGCATTTTGATGCAATCCCAGGTCTACCACTAATGGTAAATATGGGAATGCACCAAAATCCATGGGTGGATGCGTGGGAACACCCACGCTTGACCCATGGCTCGCCTCCCTGGGGCAGAGTAACGCAAAGCAGAGCAAATCGCAGCTTTTCGTTACTCTAGATTTATCAAACCATGCAGGGCCATGCAAGGTGACCTTGCGTGGCTTGATAAATCTTCCTCAGGTATTGCGTTGCCCTTGCGGTCCCTTGCGTGGCACAATGGCGACAAAAAAACCTTCGTAAATATGCCCTACAGAGTACAGTAAAATAGTTGATAAATGTGATGACCATTGCACTCTCTTACTTCCTGATGTGAACACATAAAACGGGATCTTATTATTTTGCACCATGAAAAAGAGGAGAAAAAAAATCACAGACACTGTGTTTCAGCCTCTGCTACTGTAATACAGGATTGCCAGCGCTTGCATGATATGTCTTCAGCAGTTCCCTGCAGCCCTTCTAACAGGGAGGAACACTGTTTAACTTCATAACACTTACGTAATTCTAGAGTGAGCAAGGCTGTGATGAGATTCAATATATTCAAACTGACATTTTCTCAGTGCTTTAAAGGCACAGCCAAAACACGTACAAACAGAAATAAAATAAAATCGCCAACTGTATACTTAATTCACTATACACATGCTATCTTGTCCTCCCATTTCAATGTAAAGAATGGCGCTATCGAGGATGGTAGTACATTTCCTATTACCTTGTTGACTGCAGCATGCTCCCGCAGTGCCAGGTCCCAGAATCTACAACCGATCTGATTGCCACACTGCCCCACTGAAAAGACAAATAAGAACGATTCCCTGAAAGTGATTCACTGGGTACCCTGTAGAAAGGCATACATTTCATTTTAAAAAGGGTGGTGAAACAGAGTCAGTAACTTTCACGCAAGGACTTTAGGCTCAGGAATCCTTACTAAATATGGATGCCACATGACAGGAGGATTGCATCGGTCAGGTCTAGCTTGAATAAAAAAGGTGAGTTGCAGTATGCTTACATTAGTTTATGTGACCCTAATCTAAAGGGGTGCATATTCATATGAATTACTGAACAGATAGTTTCCTGTTTTGACCCTCCATAACACTGATTCATTGAATGGAATATATGTGATAGAAGCAAGCATTGGTAAATGCATTTGGTTTTGCCTATTCGATTCATAATATTGTTTTTGTTCTAATTTGTAGCAAATAATACCAATGATGTAATCTGTTCTTTCACTCGTGTCAACGTGCGATGATCAAAGCCAGTGCAATTCTTCACACTGTGATATTAGTATTAGAGCACGGCCCTCTGTAGCAGCAAGCTTGTTAAATAAACAAGCAATGACGGGCGGGGGTGAGAGTAATGACCAGGGCAGGGGATGGCAGCTGTAGATGGATGCTAGCAACGTTGGGGGGCGCAATGGTGGGAGAACGGTCTGCAAAAACATGCACTCGTTTGGAGTGCTACTGATTAAATGAAAAAACATAGAGTAAAGGGGCAAGACAGAGGATGTGGCATAAAGGCTAGAACTGCTGGCCTTGAAGCTGGGGAGCTGGATTTGAATCTCGACATGCCCAAACAAGTTTAAATAAAATACGAGACACATGCATGCAGCTAGGAAAAGTAAAGGGCATTAAGAAAAAGTGTACATTAAAAAAAAGTGCCCAAACACCGGAAGAAACAGTACTTTTGCAACGGGAAAATGATAAGAGAAGCAGGCGAGGAACACGCATTGGTAAATGCATGAAACTATGCTACAGCAAATAGAAATGGAGGAAAAGTACATAACAAGCACAGGAACCAATGAAAAGCAAGGGGGCTGGGTGTTGCCCCTTTTAAGATTATATTGAATACAATAGATTTCTCAAGCACAGCAGGCAAAACCTAACAATACTACTCTGTCAATAGTGGCAGTAATTTGGTCAGGTTCAGAGAAATGATCTGCACTATAATTATGGGCTGACAATCTCAGAACCCACAAAAGTCCGATTTATGCATGACGCTCTCATACAGATTAATTTCTTTGTTTAGGGCTTATTTGACTGCGCAGGGGTCTTGAAGACCTATTGTTGCACAACCTTAAAAGATAATTAGAGGGAGATTTGCCTCCAGCTACAGAATTTCTATCTCTTGTCATACTATTGGCAGTTTAGTAAATCATTTTGCCTTCTCTGGAGTGTTTCCACTGCAACTCATGGAGGTTTATTTTGCAACTCAAGAGTACATTAAATCATCAAACATTAAGTGTGCTGTCTCCTGCATGAATTTTATACCGAAAGCAATCTGGTTTGGCAGTACAGTCGCGAGCAAAACCTATTGTTATCAATACTTTAAAATAGACATTGAATGGGCTTTGGCTCGACCCACAGAAGCATTTATCTCTGTCTGCATTTCATTAGCTCTTTGGGGTATCAGTTCACTTTTTACTTGCAGTGCTTGCACTACAAGGCGTGAGGAATTAATTTACACCTTAATGGTACACCCATTCATCATGCAGTACATTCTTAGTCTCATCATGGATACACCGTATACAGAAAAAAATAGGTTTTTATTTGCTTTTTTACTACAATATGCTTTTTTATTGTTTAGTCAAGATGCAAAATGTCATGTCCGTTGGCTTTATACATGATTATTTGTTTTCTGTGTTGTCAGTGCACATACTGCATAAACGAGCACTGATAGGGCTAACTTGATTGGCCTTAGTAGAACAATACAAGCATGCACAAATATATATGGGCTTTGTTAACGGGAGTGCAAGTATGCGTTGAGCAGCTTTACTCAAGATAAAATTGGAGGACCAGACAATCCTTAAAACTTCGGAGCCCTGGTCTGTGGTTATTTCCATACACAATACGCCTCGTCTCCTAATTTATGTACAGAATACAGGGGGCACAGAACAACGCTCTACTCCTGCCCCAGGCGACTGTTTCTTCTGCAGAGCAGTAGCTGGTGGGATCTGGGGTCTTTCGCCTGATAACGGGGGCAATGTTTCTCACCCTGCACAACCACGGACTGGGTCATTCTACCGTCGCCGTTGCTGCTGTTGCTAAGTGCATGAAACTTTCCAGCTGTTGTTGTTACACCGTACAGGAAATGGCTTGACGTTACGCATTACGTGAATGCGTTGCACGAGCTGCACGTCACTTGAACTTGCCGCTTTCGATTGGAGGCGTGGTAATGTATGTGACGTACGCGGGACTGGGCACAGTGGTGGATTCAGACAGTGTATTTTTTTTCCGGTAGGGTAATCTGAATGAGGACAATACAGCGAACTTTCAAGTTACCTTACTGTTGGTTGCCAGATAACTTCTAAGAGCAGTGCGGTCCATATCTAAACGAAGAACCCGTAGAGCTATGAGACGTGAGGGGGTGCACTGCAGGGGAGCGGTCGAGTCTAAATACCTTATTAGACTCTGTATTTTATCCACACGTTGGTAAACAGCGAAGTAGTTTAAATTAACTATCCCTGCAGTCCACTCCCGGATAAATGTAATAGCCGCTTATGTAGTGGTGTATGGAAGCCCCCACTTTAGCAACTTAAGCCGGGCTTCCCCCTACGCCAGATGGGTGAAGTAGTTTATAAACCTCTTGTGTCTGCGAGTACACAGACAAAATACTTCTAAAAACCACTGTTAGGGAATACATTAAAGAGGCTTTTAGCCATGGACTGGCTTACATAGGGTAGGAAATAAAAAAACAAGCATTGGTAAATGCATTATGTTTCGCCTTTGGATTAAAAATAAATTAAGGTGTGGGAGCAGTGTATGAGTGCAGGGATAATGGCGTGAGTGCTCTCTGTGCAGGCTGAGTGGTGCATGAATGAAGGACTATGGTCATGTGAGTTGAGGAAGTATTCATATTTGTTTAACCTATAACATTACATATTGTGAGGCTATAAGTCACGCAGTGCAAGTGCAGATCAGACCCGCAAGATATGGCCCATGGAAAAAAGGTTTGTTTAGAATCTGAAGAACAAGGGGTGAGGAGTGGGTATAAGGCAACCTTGAGATATGCTATTGCTGCATCCTCGCATTCGCTTCACCCAGCAATTACTCAGAAAATGCCAGAGCCCTGGATATCCACCAAGGGCAGCACATATGAACAAACACTGACAAAGACAAGTGGTCTTGCGTTGGCTGCAAGTCTATGGGTTTGTTTAAGCTCGTTTTACTTTCTCATAGTTTTGAAGTCAGCCAATTGCTGAAGTGTACTGACTAACCATGCTGTATCGTGCAATGATGGAAGAAAATGTGAATGATGCAACAACAGTCTAAAAGATGAAGAGGACTGACTGAAAGTACATTATATATAAATTTAATAAAATCCAAATGTCTCGACTAATGTCAGCATAACCTAAAAGGAAAATGTCTAGTGAGAGAAAATGGTCTTAATGGCAGGGGTAGTCCGGGCACTGATACAAGTGAAAACCAAGCATTGGCATAGCCAATAGGTCTTGCCTTTGGGACCTTATAAGTGTTTAGCCATGCAACAATTAATGTTGTTGCAGTAAGGATATTGTGCTGCATAACTAAATACTTATAAGGTCCCAGAGGCGAGACCTATTGGCTATGCCAATGCTTGTTTACACAGCGCTGGAGCCGGTGAGGGGACCTCTAGGAGCTGCGTGTGGTGTTGCAGTCTTTTACACAGCGCTGAAGCCGGTGAGGGGACGTCTAGGAGCAGCGTGTGGTGTTTCAGTCTTGTGCACAGCGCTGAAGCCGGTGCAGGGAGCAGCGTGTGGTGTTGCAATTTTTTACTCTCAGCATTGAAGACAGTTATGGATACCTCGAGGAACAGGGTATGGTGTAGCAGTATTTTACACAGCAATGAAGCCAGTGAAGGGGGCCTCTAGGAGCAGCGTGTGGCGTTACAGTGTTGTACATGCAAGGCTGAAGCCGGTGATGGGGACCTCTAGGAGCAGCACGTGGCGTAGCAGTCTTGTACTGTTAGAATCCGGGGTCTCTGGTTGGCACAGGTAGGTACTTGTGACAAGCAGGGAACCTTTCCTCTAGTCAGGGTAAGGGGTTACGCTCCTAAAATAACCCCTGTTCACCCTCTAGGTAGCTTGGCGCAAGCAGACAAGGCTTATCTCAGAGCGTTATAGGTTAAGCATTTGTGAACACATACAGTAACCAAGTGACAACACTACAAATGGACACCACACAGGTTTTTATATTAAAAATAAGGATTCTTTATATAGAGTTACCACAAGACCATTAAACGACAAAAATACACAATACTGTTACTTTAGATGGTTGAAGTTTGCTTAGTTCTCTTAAGTTCTTAAACGCGACACTTTAAGTCAATGTACCTTAGATGCGACACGCAGGGCAACGAAAGTGTTGCAACGATGCTGGTGCGATGAAGTTCTTGGTGCAAAAGAAATAAAGACGGGATCTTCCAGATGCGTTACGCTTCTCCGATGTTGCGAGAAGACTCGACTCGATGCGGCAGCTACAGCGGTGTCACCTTTGACGAGATGCGACGACAGTGGCCTTGGCAGCGGTACTCTTCTGAGACGCTTCCGCTCGATGCGATGCTGCAGCGGCGTCACCCCTTTACGTGATGCGACGACAGCAGCTCCGACGGCGGCACGCTTCTCCGTGGATGCGAGGCGCTTTTCTTAATGCGGTGCAATGCGACAGCTACGATGGCTGCGATGGCGACACACTTCTTCGGCGTTGCGGGACACTTCCGGATTGATGCGAGACGCTTCTGCTCAATGCGAGGCTGCAGCGGCGACACTCTGCGAGATGCGACGGCAACAGCTCCGACGGCGGCACGCTTCTCCTCCTTGCGTCTCGCTCCCAGTTCCTTGCGACACGCAGTCCCTCAGAAGGCCCAACAACAGCAGCAGGCACTTCCTAAACGATATGGGGAGCTGTGGGTGAAGTCCACTGGTCCTGGGACTTCGTTCAGGGGGCAAGCTCAGCCCCCTGGAGATCTTTTAAGCACAAGTTGAAATAAAGTCTTTGTAGTCTTTCTCCTCTCCTTCCAGCAGCAAGGCAACCCCTGCAGGCCAATCCCCCAGGGGAGGGACAGTACTCCTCCTTACAGTTTTCCCAGTTCCTTCTCCTCAGGCAGAGGTATTTTTGTCAAGCAGGATCTAATTTCTTGGGAGCAGGGTCCCAATACTTATACCCCTAATTCCTTTGTTCCTCTGGGGTAGAGGGGCCTTTGCCCAGTCCAAACCAGTTCTTGAGCACTTTGTTGACATGACTCTGCCTTTCTATTCAGGGTGCAGGGCAGAGACATCAGCCGCTCCACAGGAGGTGGAGCCAGCATTGTGGTGGCAGAGCACACCCCTATTCAGAGTCGAGGTGCACTCCTCCCACCCATCTGGATGTCAATCTCTCCATTCACCACCAGGCTACCTAGCCCTGCCCCTCGGGGTTTCCCCAGCCCTGTCACTCACACAAACCAGACAGGCAGATACACATCATAGCAGAGGCGGGCTGAAATGGTTAGGCAAGCAAATACCAACTTTCTAAAAGTGGTATTTGCAAACACAGAATATTAAAATAAACTTTACTAAAAGATGTATTTTATTATTCTGAGTTCAGGCATACTAAACTCGATTTTCTACCATGTTCCCTGGGTCTGTTAGGATCATAGGATCTAACTATTCTAACAGCCCATTCTGGCCTATGGGAGCAGGTAGCCTTACAATAGTGAAAAACGAAAAGGGCTGTAATTCACTATTAGGACATGCCACACACATCAGGGCTTGTCCTACCTTATGCTTACAATGCACCCTGCCCTTGGGCCTACCATAGGGGTGACTAATTTGAAGTTAAGGGAAGGTTTAGGGACTGGGAAGTGGGTGCACTTGCCCAGTCAGCATGACAGTACCAGACTGCACGCAGGTTCTGCAATGGCAGACCGTAGACACATTTTACTAGGCCGCTTCTGTGGGTGGCACAACCAGTGCTGCAAGCCCACCAGCAGCATTTGTATTTACAAGCCCTGGGCACTCCTGGTGCACTTTACTGGGGTCTGACAGTAAACCAAATAAGCCAATCATGGAATCCAACCAACATATACATTTTACATAGGGAGCACTTGCACTGTGGCACTGGTTGGCAGTGGCACAGTGCTCTGAGCGGCCAACACCATAAAAACACATGAGGCACAGCGACAAAAAGTGGAAGGGAGACTCACGCCAAGGTGCCAGGTCTAACACGTGTCCCCTCCAGCTGAAAAGTGGGGGGAACTACCCTACCCCAGGGAGTTCCTCATCACTAAGGCCGAAAAATCTGGACAGACCGTCAGCATTGGCGTGATCTGTACCAGGGCGATGTTCCACCGTGAAATCCATACCCTGTAGGGAAATGGACCACCTCAACAGCTTTGGATTCTCACCCCTCATATGCATCAACCATCTGAGGGGCCTGTGGTCTGTCTGAACCCGGAAGTGAGACCCAAACAGGTAGGGTTTTAGCTTCTTCAGCACCCAGACCACAGCAAATGCCTCACGCTCAATAGCACTCCATCTCTGTTCCCGTGGTAGTAACCTCCTGCTAATAAAGGCTACAGGTTGATCTAGGCCCTCTTCATTAATCTGTGAGAGAACAGCCCCCACACCATGCTCTGAAGCGCCTGGCTGAACGATAAACTCTTTGGAGAAGTTGGGAGCCAAAAGCACGGGTACCGTGCACATAGCAGCTTTCAGGGCCTCAAAAGATTTCTGACAGGTGTCAGTCCAAATCACATTCATGGGCTGCTTCCTTGAAGTCAGCGCTGTCAAGGGGGCAACAATGTTGCCATACCCCTTGACAAACCTCCTGTAGTACCCGGTGAGACCTAGGAAGGCTCTCACCTCTGTCTGGGTTTTGGGCGACTCCCAATTCATGATGGTTTCTATCTTGGGTTGAAGGGGTGCCACCTGGCCACTCCCAACTTGGTGCCCCAAGTACACCACTGAACCCTGCCCGATCTGGCACTTACACGCCTTGATCGTGAGGCCTGCCCTCCGCAGCGCCATCAACACTTCCCAGAGGTGGTGCAGGTGTTCCTCCCACGTGGAGCTGAACACTGCGATGTCATCCAGGTAGGCTGCACTGAACGAATCCAGCCCAACCAACACCTGGTTGACCAACCTCTGGAAGGTGGCAGGGGCATTTTTCATCCCAAAGGGCATAACCCGGAACTGGTAATGCCCATCAGGGTTGGAAAATGCTGACCTCTCTTTGGCCCCATCGGTCAAGGCGATCTGCCAATACCCAGACGTCAAATCAAACGTGCTGAGGTAGTTGGCAGCCCCCAGCCGATCTATGAACTCCTCAGCTCTGGGGATGGGGTGTGCGTCAGTCCTGGTGACTGAATTGAGTCCTCTGTAGTCCACACAGAACCGGGGTTCGGGTGTGGCTCCCGGCGCTGCAGCCTTTGGGACCAAGACCACTGGGCTGGCCCAAGGACTGCTTGAGGACTCAATTACCCCAAGGGCAAACATCTTGGAGACCTCCTCCCTGATGCAGGCCCTTACCCAGTCAGTCACCCTGTAGGCCTTGTGCCGCACAGGTGTACTATCCCCAGTGTCCACATCATGGACACACCAATCAGTGACACCGGGAATCAGGGAAAACAGGTCAGAGAATTGTCCCAGTAACTGGCGACAATCGTTCTGTTGCTCAGGGGTCAGGGTGGAAGAGAGGATGACACCACCCACTGACCCATCTTGCTCCTTGGCTGACAGGAGGTCAGGAAGAGGCTCGGTCTCCTCCTCCATCCCAGCATCTGTCGCTAAGAGCATGCCCACTTGGTACCTCTCCAAGTGGGGCTTGAGGCGGTTGACATGAAGGACCCTCAAGGGGTTCCTTGGAGACCGCAAGTTCACCAAATAGGTGACAGGGCTCTTGCGCTCCACAACCTCAAAGGGACCGGTCCACTTATCCTGGAGCGCACAGGGCTCCACTGGGGCCAAGACCCATACCTTCTGTCCAGGCTGAAGCTCTACCAGAGTGGCATTCTGGTCGTACCACCGCTTCATCTCCTCCTGGCTGGCTTCCAGGTTTGCCTCAGCAAGTTCCCTGAAACGCCTAGTCTGGTTTCTGAAGGCCAGCATGTAGCTATATACATTCTGGGGAGGTTTCCTGGGAGATTGCTCCCAGCCTTCCTTGACCAGACTTAAAGGTCCTCTCACTGGGTGTCCGTACAGCAGCTCAAAGGCACTGAATCCTAAAGACTTCTGTGGCACCTCTCTGTAAGCAAAGAGAAGGCATGGCAAGAGCACGTCCCACTTATGCCTCATGGGTTCCTCAAGACCCATTATCATGCCCTTTAGGGTTCGGTTGAATCTCTCAACCAACCCGTTTCCTTGGGGGTGGTAAGGTGTGGTGAACTTGTAGGTTACACCATACTCTTGCCAAAGAGATTTCATATATTTAGATATGAAATTGGTACCTCGGTCAGACACCACCTCTAGAGAGAATCCCACTCTGGAGAAAATTCCCATCAGCGCACGTCCCACCACGGGGGCCGTCACTGTCCTCAGAGGGATGGCTTCCGGGTACCGGGTGGCATGGTCCACCAGGACCAGGATGCACCTATTGCCCATCGCTGTCCTGGGGTCCAGTGGCCCTACAATGTCAATCCCCACTCGCTGGGATGGGGTACCGACCACAGGGAATGGCTGGAGTGGAGCCTTCTGCTTCCTTCCACTCTACCCACTTGCCTGGCAAGTCTGGCAGGTCCTGCAGTGAGTGTCTGAACTACTGCGCATTTGGGGCCAAAAGAAGTGGGTGACAAGCCTCTCAAAGGTCTTGTCCTGCCCCAAATGTCCTGCCAATGGCCCATCGTGAGCCAGTCCCAGTAGGAAGGCTCTGAAGCGCTGGGGTACCACCAGCACACGGGCTGACCCAGGCTCAGCAACCTTAGGCTCAGAATACAGGAGGTCGTTCTCCCAGTAAATGAAATGTGTTCCAGACTGATCACCGTTGGCCTGGTCTGCAGCCTGCTGCCACATACCCACGAGAGAAGGGCACTCTTTCTGCTCCCTGCAGAATTCCTCCCTGGAGGGTCCTCCTTCTTGCTGCCAATGGGTCAGCTCAGGCAGGTCCCCCAGTTCAGCTATCTGTTCCCCTGTAGGCTCCAGGGCATCCCCCTCAAGGTCTGCTTCCTCCTGGACCGTTGGAACTTTGGGGGCCGGTTTCCCGCGCCCACTGCCTCTTCTCCCTAAGGCCGGTTCCTGGGCCTCGCTCTCAGGCTCCAGGTCCTCTTGAGCACCTCTACTCGCTGTCATGGTCCGTGTGGTGACACACGCCCAATCTGGCATACCCAACATCTCCAGGTGAGCACTCCACTCCACCTTAGCCCAAGGTGAGCTCTCCAGATCGTTCCCTAACAGACAGTCTACAGGCATGGCGGGCCTCACAGCTACCTGAAGAGTACCAGAGACCCCCCCCCCCCCTACTCAAAGGGAACCTGAGCCACCGGGCAGTGACTCTCGGTGTTGTCGGCGGCAACAACCGGATAGAATGCTCCTGGGACAACCTGCTCCTGAGACACCAGGTGGCGCTTGACAGCCGTCACACTGGCTCCTGTGTCTCTGAGAGCTTCCACTCTATGGCCATTTATGGTCACCCACTGCCTGTATTTTTTAGTGTTCTCAGGCAGCTGGGTTTTGGGGACCACTTCACGGTCTCCTAATGAGACCAGGGACATTTCTACTGAACCCCACCCACCTTGGACACCCATCTCTTCACCCAGGGCTACACTAGCTGTCTGCCGGGGGGTTGCACCAGGGGGTGCTGGTTTACCAAACTGGCGACACTTGGGATCATTGGCAAAATGACCCAGCTCACCACATCTGTAACAGGTTGGGGGCCCTCTTTGAACAGGGGTACCTGTCGGGGCCCCAGTCGGTTTCTGGGGTGGGGGAGGCTGAGAACCTTTCCCTTGGTTCCCTTGGGGATTACTTCGGGGCCTCTTCTGGAACTCCCTCTGTTTACCCTTGTCCCCCCCGCTCTTCTGCTGGGGACCCTGCCCACCTTTGGCGGAGTCTCCCACGGGACCCTTGTGGACCCTGGTACTGACCCAGCGGTCCGCCTCCTCAGCAAGCTTCCTAGGGTTAGTCAGCCTACTATCAATCAGGTGCTGGCGTAGCTCAGGAAAACAATTACTGGACAAGTGCTCCCATGCCATTAAATCAAGAAGCCCTTGAAAATTATCAACCTTGCTACCCTTCACCCAACCATCCAGTGCTCTGCAAAAATAAGTCACATACTCCACATACATACTATTGGGAATCTTAGTGCAACCCCTGAACCTCTGTCTATACATTTCAGGAATTAACCCATACCTAGCCATTAAAGCATCCTTCATTTGGGGGTAAGAGTTATACACATCTGAGGGCAAATCTAGCAGTGTGTCCCGCCCTTCACTCAAGAACCGCCCCCACAACCCCGCTCCCCAGTCCTTCTCAGGGACTCGGTGGGAGGACATGGCTACTTCGTAGGCTTTGAACCACTGCCCTATGTCATCATTTAAAAAAAATTCTTTCACTACATCTTTGGGTATGTACACTCTGGACTCTACCTGCACTGGGGGTGTGCTGCCACCAGAGGGAGTGCTTCCCAAGCCCTGGGCTTTCAACTCCAACTCCCTCATTTTTATGTCATGCTCCATTTGGATTTTTTTCTCTTCCAGTTCTAGCCTTTTTTGTTCCATTGCCAGTTGTCCATATAGTTTGGCCATCTCTATTTCATGAGCTCTGGTTTCCCTCCTGTCTGCCAACTCCTCTGGAGATAAACTTTTACTAGAAAACTGCTACCTGCAGGGGAAGGGGTTCTCCTTCCTCTTGAACCTACTGGCCCATCCAGCTGCTCATCTGCATTATCATCATCAGTGGCATTCCTTGCCTCTACCCAGGCCCTCAGCGCCTTGTAGAACTCTGCCTTGTTTTTACATCCAGTTGTAGAAACATTACATTTCTTGCAAAAGAATTTCAGCTGTGATAACTTGTAGCTATCCAATTTCTCTTCTTCCCATTCAAATTCAGTATTCACAGAGACTATGGATGCTGCTTTCTCCACCATGGTTAAGCTTGGCAGTGCTAACAAATAGACAGTCCCAAAAGAAATCTACCAACAAGTATTGGTTGCGTTTAAGGTCTGCACTCACTAAGTAGTGTTCACCAATTACTGTACATGAGTCACAAATGCAAGTCCAGAATCCTCACCGCTGACCACCAATGTTAGAATCCGGGTTCTCTGGTTGGCACAGGTAGGTACTTGTGACAAGCAGGGAACCTTTCCTCTAGTCAGGGTAAAGGGTTACACTCCTAAAATAACCCCTGCTCACCCTCAAGGTAGCTTGCCGCGAGCAGACAAGGCTTATCTCAGAGCGTTATAGGTTAAGCATTTGTGAACACATACAGTAACCAAGTGACCACACTACAAATGGACACCACACAGGTTTTTATATTAAAAATATGGATTCTTTATATAGAGTTACCACAAGACCATTAAACGACAAAAATACACAATACTGTTACTTTAGATGGTAGAAGTTTGCTTAGTTCTCTTAAGTTCTTAAATGCGACACTTTAAGTCAATGTACCTTAGATGCAACACGCAGGGCAACGAAAGTGTTGCAACGATGCTGGTGCGATGAAGTTCTTGGTGCAAATGAAATAAAGACGGGATCTTCCAGATGCGTTACGCTTCTCCGATGTTGCGAGAAGACTCGACTCGATGCGGCAGCCACAGCGGCGTCACCTTTGACGAGATGCGACGACAGTGGCCTTGGCAGCGGCACTCTTCTCCGACATTTGCGAGACGCTTCCGCTCGATGCGATGCTGCAGTGGCGTCACCCCTTTACGTGATGCGACGACAGCAGCTCTGACGGCGGCACGCTTCTCCGTGGATGCGAGGCGCTTTCCTTGATGCGGTGCAATGCGACAACTACGATGGCTGCGATGGCGACACGCTTCTTCGGCGTTGCGGGACACTTCCGGCTTGATGCGAGACGCTTCCGCTCGATGCGAGGCTGCAGCGGCAACACTCTCTGCGGGATGTGACGGCAACAGCTCCGACGGCGGCACGCTTCTCCTCCTTGCGTCGCGCTCCCAGCTCCTTGCGACACACAGTCCCTCAGAAGGCCCAACAACAGCAGCAGGCACTTCCAAAAGACTCTGGGGAGCTGGGGGTGAAGTCCACTGGTCCTGGGACTTCGTTCAGGGGGCAAGCTCAGCACAAGCCCTTGGAGATCTTTTAAGCACAAGTTGAAATAAAGTCTTTATAGTCTTTCTCCTCTCCTTCCAGCAGCAAGGCAACCACTGCAGGCCAATCCCCCAGGTCAGGGACAGTACTCCTCCTTACAGTTTTCCCAGTTCCGTCTCCTCAGGCAGAGGTTCTTCTTGTCAAGCAGGATCTAATTTCTTGGGAGCAGGGTCCCAATACTTGTACCCCTAATTCCTTTGTTCCTCTGGGGTAGAGGGGCCTTTGCCCAGTCCAAACCAGTTCTTGAGCACTTTGTTGACATGACTCTGCCTTTCTATTCAGGGTGCAGGGCAGAGACATCAGCCGCTCCACAGGAGGTGGAGCCAGCATTGTGGTGACAGAGCACACCCTTATTCAGAGTCCAGGTGCACTCCTCCCACCCATCTGGATGTCAATCTCTACATTCACCACCAGGCTACCTAGCCCTGCCCCTTGGGGTTTCCCCAGCCCTGTCACTCACACAAACCAGACAGGCAGATACACATCATAGCAGAGGCGGGCTGAAATGGTTAGGCAAGCAAATACCAACTTTCTAAAAGTGGTATTTGCAAACACAGAATATTAAAATAAACTTTACTAAAAGATGTATTTTATTATTCTGAGTTCAGGCATACTAAACTCGATTTTCTACCATGTTCCCTGGGTCTGTTAGGATCATAGGATCTAACAATTCTAACAGCCCATTCTGGCCTATGGGAGCAGGTAGCCTTACCATAGTGAAAAACGAAAATGGCTGTAATTCACTATTAGGACATGCCACACATCAGGGCTTGTCCTACCTTATGCTTACAATGCACCTTGCCCTTGGCCCTACCATAGGGGTGACTAATATGAAGTTAAGGGAAGGTTTAGGGACTGGGAAGTGGGTGCACTTGCCCAGTCAGCATGACAGTACCAGACTGCACGCAGGTTCTGCAATGGCAGACCTTAGACACATTTTACTAGGCCGCTTCTGTGGGTGGCACAACCAGTGCTGCAAGCCCACCAGCAGCATTTGTATTTACAAGCCCTGGGCACTCCTGGTGCACTTTACTGGGGTCTGACAGTAAACCAAATAAGCCAATCATGGAATCCAACCACTGTGGCACTGGTTGGCAGTGGCACAGTGCTCTGAGCGGCCAACACCATAAAAATACATGAGGCACAGCGACAAAAAGTGGAAGGGAGACTCACGCCAAGGTGCCAGGTCTAACACGTACATTCAGCGCTGAAGTCAGTTATGGGGACCTCTAGGAGCAGCGTGTGGTGTAGATTTATTTTACGCTCAGCGCTGAAGTGGACCTCTAGGAGCAGCGTGTGGTGTAGCAGTCTTGTACACTCAGTGCCAAAGTCAGTTATGGGGGACCTCTAGGAGCAGCCTGTGGTGTAGATTTCTTTTACGCTCAGCGCTGAAGAGGACTTCTAGGAGCAGCGTGTGGCATAGCAGTCTTGTACACTCAGCGCCGAAGTCAGTTGTGGGGGACCTCTAGGAGCAGCGTGTGGTGTAGATTTCTTGTACACACAGCGCCGAAGTCAGTTATGGGGACCTCTAGGAGCAGCGTGTGGCGTTATAAGCTAGCACTCTCGGTGCTGAAGACGGGCGATCGTGACATATAATAGCAGCTTCTTGTACTATTACCTCTCTCACCCTTTTCCGGTACTGGTCTGTGTATGTCTATTAACGACTTATGGGACTGCACCAAAGCATCGGCTACCTATTGGGCAACAAGCTTAACATTAAACAGTACAGTCATATAATTTTAACATATTATTCACGTTGTCCACAGTTTTTACAAGAGGTCTGATCAAAACACCAAAATATATCATTTTTAACACAACTGACCTATTAAAAGAGATACAAACTACTAGAGAAATATTAGTTCTTGCAGAGCGGATCCAGCAGTCGCCGGTGTGTGTCTTTTTAATACCATCATAGAAATACGGTGTATTTCGCATTATAGGATCAAAATCCCCGTTCCTTTTTCCTAACAAAGGAGGATATACTGCAGTGGAGACCTAAACGCACTAAAACAAGAAGGAAACAGACCTCACTGCATTAGAAGGAGAATGAACATGTTAGAAGAAGCATAATTTGCCCAAACCGAGCATACAACGCAGACCATCATGATCACAAAACAATCAGCCATAGGAACATGTTCAACATACATGCAAAATGTGCCATCTGCTTATTGCAAGTGGCCGGAAAACGGGATTTCATCACAGCTGTTTTTGTTTTCATTGCCAGTTTTGAAGGAGAGTCGTAGATTATCTCATTACAGACAAATGAACATAAAATCAAAGCGTTCAGAGGCTGAACCCAGAGACACCAATTCAATCACAAGAAAACTGCGTGGTTCATAAAGAGAGAAAATATCAGGTGCTTACTACGCATAAAATATAAAAATTCTACTTACAACAAATCGAGGCAAACCAGCAAAATCTACAATGAATGTAGTTTGATAAGTAATTAAAAAGGCTGTTAAAACAAATCTAATAATACATACGGAAAAACACACATCACTGCACAGTAGATAAAACAAAAACAAGCGCGTGCGCGCCTCGCGCTGAAAGAGGAGGTGTCAGCAGGGGGAGGGGAGAGAGGAGGGGGCCTGCGCCTGTTTACCATGCGGGAACGAGCTTTGAAACCATCTTTTAATTACAAAAACAGATGGTTTCAAAGCTCGCTCCCGCAAGGGAATCGCCAAACGTGCACACGTTGCCATTCAAAGCAATGCAATGCTTCCACGTTTTTGGCCTCAAAACCGAATCAATTTCTAAAGGTCTCCTCCCACGCAATGCATGCACGCTGCGTAGGTCTAGACCTAACTAGGATCCAGGGCGCCATGCGAGGGAGGATGGGCCTCATTAAGAAAGTACTAGACCGAGAAGGCAGATAAGGAGTTAATAATATATGTATTTCAGTCCAAGGTATAATTGTTTGTGGTGTTTCTGAAGTGACAAGTCAGTGTCTGCTCGTGCAATGACGGTTGAAACAAATCTGTTCTTTTTTTAATTGCGATATTCGTATTCCCTTATATTTTTATATTTATTTTTAACAGGTTAAGGAAATGGAAGCAATTATTAACATGCATTTGCAAAGCAGTAGGTCTCTCATTGTCCAGAATTTGAGCTAATGGCATTGTCAATGACAATGCCTTTCATCGATATGTTTTGAAAACCTGCAAGCCATGAGTTAACACGCACTTGGACTTAATGTCCTTGCTTATGAGAAGCAAGGCTTGCAGTTAAAAAGGTGCAGTTGCTGCTAGCCTGCTTCTCGGAAACAAGGCCTACAAATACAAACTCTTGAAGAGAACACTGTGTTGCCGAAGAGATGTGATCAGTAAATGTGACAACATGGAAGGGGTTGTACTGCTGTATTTGGAGCTGCAAGTACAGAGTCGAGATGGGTCAGTATGAGAGCTGATGGGGCATTTTAAGCAGAAGTGGCAGGAAGCATAGGGGAGAGTGTATGAGGAAATGGGAAATGAAGCAGACGAGAAGTGTGTGAGCAGAGGGGGTAGGAAGCATAGAGGCAAAGTAGGAGCAGAATCAGCAGGGAGTAGAAGGGCAGTGAGTGAGCATAGGAGGCAATGTAATGTAAGCAAAATCTTTAGGGAGTAGAGGCAGCAATGTGTGACCAAAAGGGCCAGTGTGGTAGTGGGCTCAGAGTGGAGTGGATAGGGCAGTGTGTACAGAAGAAGGCCAGTGTAAGCGGAAGGAGCAGGGACCATATGTGCCAGCTTGTGAGCAAAGGAGCAGAGTATGAACGGAAGTGGCATTGATGAAGAGGGTGCAGTGTATGAGCGTATGGGCCACTGTGTGAGCAGGTGATAGTGTGTAACCGGAAGGGTAAAGAAGCAGAGGGCAATATGTGTACAAGGGACACGCATAGGACTCAGGAGTCAGAGTGAGTAGGCTGTGAGCAGAAGTGGCCACAGTGGTACAAACTGTGAACAACAGCAAATTGATGCGAGAGAGAGTGTGTGTGTATCAGTATTAAGATGTCAAATGACATAATTGGTGGCAGGGTACAGTGTGTCCCCAGAAGGTGCAAGGAGCAGAGAGCAGAGTGTGATCAAAATAGGAACAACATAGAGAGGGCAGGATGTGATAATGCAGTATGTGAGTAAATGAGGCAGCATGAGTTAACTGGGCAGTTTTTGAGCAGAAGAGATAAAGAGCAGATGTGGTGTAGGAGGATAGATTACCCTGTTGTGTATTTAGTAATGTTTACTGCATGTTAAAATAACTTGCTATTCTTAAAATTGATGAATTTGAATACGTTTCAGAAGTGGGTATGCTCACCGCACTCTCACACCTGTAATTATGTTGCATTATAAATCTAAAAATTGACTCACCTGACCCAGGACATAACAATAATTTTATGAACCTGGCTCCTGTGCACCAGTGCTGCTCTGAACCGCAGTGGTGGAGGAGTGATTCTGGAGCCAGTACTGAGACAAACTTCACTAACCCAGAAGTGCACCATCACACCCCAGCCCTTTCCCCAGTAAGAGATCAGCTGTCTGCCCAGGCAGCCCCTGAAACATCCCAGTGAAATCATGAAGGATTTCATGGTTTTGTTATGGAAGTAAGAATATGCATATTAAACAAGACCTTCAAAATAAAGACAACATTTTATGTGAGTAAGATCAACATTGTTAATAGATCACAGAAACAAATGACTAAATGGTTTATTTTTTTAAAGTGCAAGTAAAAACTGTGGATTTCACCCTGTTTCCAGGAAAACACACTATAGAAATGTATGCGGAAACTGCCCAAATATGAAAATAGTGCACAAATTGTTTTATATCAGGGGTCAATAGATCAAGGTTTGTTCTATCCATTGAATTCTGGAACATATAATTCTGCATTCAACTAGGAAAAATAAACATACACAAAATGTAAAGGAAAAAAACGTAACTGTATTAGTTACTCTCATCTAATACTGACCAACTTAAGCTCTCTCTATTATGTTTTAATAAATATCAGGTTGTGTTTGTTTTTTATTCTAAAGGAATAAAAGTGGCAGAGATACAAAGAAGAAAGTAATATGAAATCCAACATAGGACAACCTCATAAAACTAATTTGTCAGTTGTGCGATGTATATCCCGTCATTGTCACTTGCATTCTGGTACAGGTTCTCTTCCTGTTTATTTAAAATTATAAACACGGCGCTACAGTTACCCAAATGCAAAAATATTTTTAAAAAACAATATTGGATATCGCATCAGTTTTCCTGTATTTTTGGATAAAATGCGGCATCCAGTCAAATTGCAATAATAGACACATCCCACCTATATATGTTTGCAACTTGCATCTAAGGAAACCTACCTTACACAAAACAAGGTAATGTATTTTTTTTACTTGAATGTAACTGTATGTTCTCTTTCCTATAAAATGGCACTTGTGGACTATAAGTTCTACACAAATGACATTTAAATGTCACATAACCATACTGAAAACGTGTTGAAATAAAGGACTACGCAAAACTTGGAAGCTACGTTGATGCCATTGTCAGCAGACGACCTGAACTTTTGAAGTACAATTTTGGGTGGCTCGGAGGAAGACTATTATAAGTAACTTCTATTAAGTGTGCTCGCTCAGCACCTCCGTAACTCCAATGACACGTTTCAAAAACAAGCATTGGCATAGCCAATAGGTCTCACCTTTGGGACCTTATAAGTGTTTAGCCATGCAACACTTGATGTTGTTGCACCAAGGATATTGTACTGGATAACTAAACACTTATGATGTCCCAAAGGAGAGACCTATTGGCTATGCCAATGCTTGTTTTTTTTAAATTTAAGGACAAGCAGTGCTATTGCTGGAGTGGGGTTTTCTTTAAAAATCGTATACCCTCTCCATTTTGCATGTTTACATTAATAAGAATAATTAATTAATAGTAATTGTACTAATTGTTTGCTGTGTGAATTGTCTTGATTGTTTACTCTTTGTGTACACCCACAGTAGAAGTCTCACTTACTTGCTTTACTACCAATGTTAAACTAAATATATTGATTTGGATAAAGTGACGCATTTACATCAATGTAAAGTCTATATACTTTTTGTTTATATTGTAGAGACTGAGCCCCTGAAGAAGAGCCGTTCTGGCTCGAAATGCATTGGGCAGCCAGATTAATATATTGCAAATATTATTATTCTTTTGAATTTGGAACTTCAAGATGAACTTTTTGGACATTCAATGAATAAAATTGAAATGTGTTCACAGCAGAGTTTTGTCAAACGTTAAAATGTTCAGTGAACTTTGAAATCTAGATATTGCTAAACAAGGATAAGTTATTCACTTACTACTGTTGAAAATTTAAAAAAGGTATTTGTACCAGTTAGTAACAGTGCGCAGAGGTCGGGCCTCACTGACCCTGAAATTGTTGTGCTGTGTGAATTGACCAACATTACTAATGTAAGAAATACACGTGGGAATTGCAAGTGCATGGCCTAATTAATACGTAAACTAATTTTCGTATGCATATTAATTATAGACAATTAGAAACTGCATGATTATATGTTGCTTTCGTGATGTATTCGTGATGTGTGCTTTATTAATGTGAATATAACCCGCATTAAGTGTTGCTCCTGCTAGATAAATACACACACATATGGGTATTAGTAAGGGGATAACATTTTATTAGTCATTTCTATGTATTAATTACGTTTTTGTGTTTCTTTGCTTAAGTTGACCATTTGGTGGCCACAAAATGGCTGACATCCCCATCAGATGAATTGACTTCATTTGTGAACGTCTCTGTGTGAAGTGCGCATGCGTCACCATCAGCAGCAGTGGCCTTTGGACGACCCTAACTCAACTGTGCCACACAAGGACACACCGGGATACCAGCCAGCTGCTCTGAAAGAAACAATAATAGATACATCTCCGAAGAGAATAATGAACTACATCTAAAGACACATTTTCCGTATGGGAAAGCTGGTGAACCATTTTAAACGGACCAATTAGATGCATTCAAAATATCGTTCGTTACTTTGTGGAATGTAATTTTACTATAAAAATGGTAGAATAGAGAGGTTGATAGGCTAGACCCTTCAGAAGATTTTTGATTTCCTGACGTTATGCTGACGGAGAGGACGGTGACACTGCAGGACAGCTGTTTCCTAAGACTGTATGAACTAATGACCAAGATTTTGACTTAGAGGACGACCTTTTAGCCAGAATAGGTAAATATGATGGTCTATTGCTTGATTAAACCAGAGACTCAATTTTGATTATTTAGATAAAATTTAAGATTCATTACAAGAACTGTGTTGGGTCGTTATTATGAGAAGAAATGTATTTGTGTAAATAATGTTATAGATTTTGTTATCACTCCAACCTGCATCTAGCTGATCCGTGGCCTATTCATGGGAGGAGTACTAAAAGGTGAAGTTTAGACCTTTATAATAAGGGGATATATGAGTACTTCCTTCCATTACAGCGAGTGAAACAATCGCCTCCTTGGAAACAGGTTATTAGAAGGATGAATGTTGGTGTTATGGGCCGCACCAGCGAATGTAGTGATTGTGTGTGATCTATGATCTGTGACGAAGGGAGGGATTTTGTATTCCGCGCTGCATCACTATCAAGCTCCGGCTGCCACTTAGTCCACCGCATCCCACGTAGACGCTGCAGCCATCTTTGAGAGAGGTAGAGAGAGGTAGAGGTGAAAGAGGTAGAGAGGTGTAGAGAGGTGTAGAGAGGTAGAGAGGGGTAGAGAGCGGTAGGGAGGTAGAGATAGATAGAGAGGTAGAGAGGGAGAGAGAGAGAGGTAGAGAGAGATGTAGAGAGAGAGGTAGAGAGGGAGGTAGAGAGAGAGGTAGAGAGGGGTAGAGAGAGGTAGAAATGTAGAGAGAGGGAGGTAGAGAGAGAGGTAGAGAGGGGTAGTGCTGTAGAGAGAGGTAGAGAGAGGGAGAGGTAGAGAGGTAGAGAGAGAGGTGGAGACAGAGAGAGGTAGAGAGAGAGAGGGAGAGGTAGACAGAGGTAGAGAGAGAGGTAGAGAGAGAGGTGGAGACAGAGAGGTAGAGGGAGAAAGGTAGAGAGAGAAAGGTAGAGGGAGGTAGAGAGGGGTAGAGCTGTAGACAGGTAGAGAGAGAGAGGTAGAGAGAGAGAGGTAGAGAGAGAAGTAGAGAGAGAGGGAGAGAGAGAGAGGTAGAGTGGTAGAGAGAGGTAGAGAGAGAGGTAGAGAGGGAGAGGTAGAGAGAGAGAGGTAGAGAGGGAGAGGGAGAGAGGTAGAGAGAGAGGTAGAGAGCGGTAGAGAGAGATAGAGCGAGAGGTAGAGGTAGAGAGGGAGGTAGAGAGAGAGAGGTCGAGAGGGGTAGAGCTGTAGAGAGAGAGGTACAGAGAGAGAGAGGGAGAGGTAGAGAGAGAGGTAGGGAGGGGTGGAGAGAGGTAGAGAGAGGTAGACAGGTAGAGAGAGAGTTAGAGAGGGGTAGAGCTGTAGAGAGAGAGGTAGAGAGAGAGAGAGGTAGAGGTAGAGAGAGAGGTAGAGAGAGGGAGAGGTAGAGAGCGGTAGGGAGGTAGAGAGAGATAGAGAGGTAGAGAGAGAGAGAGGTAGAGAGTGGTCGAGAGGGGTAGACCTGTAGAGAGAGAGGTAGAGAGAGAGAGAGAGGGGTAGAGAGAGAGAGGTAGAGAGAGGTTGAGAGGGGTAGAGCTGTAGAGAAAGAGGTAGAGAGAGAGAGAGGTAGAGAGGGAGAGGTAGAGAGAGAGAGGTAGAGAGAGAGAGGTAGAGAGAGAGAGGTAGAGAGAGAAAGGTAGAGAGAGAGGTAGAGGTAGAGAGAGGTAGCGAGAGAGAGGTAGAGGGAGAGAGGTAGAGAGAGAGGTAGAGAGAGAGAGGTAGAGAGAGGTAGGGAGGTAGAGAGAGGTAGAGAGAGAGAGAGAGAGAGAAGTAGAGAGAGAGGTAGAGAGAGAGAAAGAGAGAGGTTGAGAGGGGTAGATCTGTAGAGAGAGAGGTAGAGAGAGAGAGAGGTAGAGAGGAAGAGCGAGAGATAGAGAGAGAGAGAGGTAGAGAGGTAGAGAGAGGTAGAGGTAGAGAAAGGTAGAGAGGTAGAGAGAGAGGTAGAAAGAGGAAGAGAGAGATAGTGAGGTAGAGAGAGGTAGAAAGACAGAGGTACAGAGAGGTAGAGGTACAGAGAGGTAGAGGTAGAGAGAGATAGAGGTAGAGAGAGGCAGAGAGAGAGGTAGAGAGAGCGGTAAAGAGAGAGGCAGAGAGGTGTAGAGAGGTAGAGAGAGAGGTAGAGCGAGGTAGAGAGAGAGGTAGAGAGTTAGAGAGGTAGAGAGAGATAGAGAGGTAGAGAGAGAGAGGTAGAGAGAGAGGTAAAGAGAGAGAGGTGTAGAGAGGTAGAGAGAGAGAGAGGTAGAGAGAGAGAGGTAGAGAGGTAGAGGTAGGGAGAGAGAGGCAGAGAGAGAGGTAGAGAGAGGTAGAGAGAGGTAGACAGGTAGAGAGGGAGAGGTAGAGAGAGAGAGGTAGAGAGGGGTAGAGCTGTAGAGAGACAGGTAGAGAGACAGAGGTAGAGAGAGAGGTAGAGGGAGAGAGGTAGAGAGAGGTAGAGAGAGAGAGGTAGAGAGAGAGGTAGAGAGAGAGAGGGAGAGGTAGAGAGAGATAGAGAGGTAGAGGTATAGAGAGGTAGAGACAGAGAGAGAGGTAGAGTGGTAGAGAGCGGTAGATAGGTAGAGGTAGAGAGGTGGAGGTAGAGACAGGTAGAGAGAGAGGTAGAGAGATATAGTGAGGTAGAGAGAGAGAGGTACAGAGAGGTAGAGAGAGGTAGAGGTAGAGAGCGATAGAGAGGTAGAGAGAGAGAGAGGTAGAGAGAGAGGTAAAGAGAGAGGTAGAGACAGAGGGAGAGGTAGAGAAAGGTAGAGAGAGAGAGGTAGAGGGAGAAAGGTAGAGAGAGAGAGAGAGAGAGGTAGAGAGAGAGGTAGAGAGTTAGAGAGAGGTAGAGAGGTAGAGGGAGGTAGAGAGAGAGGCAGAGAGAGAGAAAGGTAAAGGGAGAGGTAGAGAGGTAGATAAAGAGAGAGGTAGAGAGAGGTAGAGAGGTGTAGAGGTAGAGAGAGAGGTAAAGAGAGAGGTAGAGAGAGAGGCACAGAGAGGTAGAGGTACAGAGAGGTAGAGAGAGATAGAGAGGTAGAGAGAGAGAGAGAGAGAGAGGTAGAGAGTGAGGTAGAGAGAGAGGTAAAGAGAGAGGTAGAGAGGTGTAGAGAGGTAGAGAGAGAGAGAGGTAGAGAGAGATAGAGTGGTAGAGAGAGGTAGAGAGAGATATAGAGGTAGAGAGAGAGAGAGGTAGAGAGAGATGTAGAGAGAGAGAGGTAGAGAGTTAGAGAGAGGTAGAGGTAGCGAGAGAGAGAGGTAGAGAGGGGTGGGGAGAGGTAGAGAGAGGTTGACAGGTAGGGAGAGAGAGGTAGAGAGAGAGAGGTAGAGAGGGGTAGAGCTGTAGAGAGAGAAGTAGAGAGAGAGGTAGAGAGAGAGAGGTAGAGAGAGAGAGAGAGGTAGAGAGAGATAGAGAGGTAGAGGTATAGAGAGGTAGAGGCAGTTAGAGAGAGAGGTAGAGTGGTAGAGAGAGGTAGAGAGGTAAAGGTAGAGAAAGGTAGAGAGGTAGAGGTAGAGAGAGAGGTAGAAAGAGGTAGAGAGAGATAGAGAGGTAGAGAGAGAAAGAGGTAGAGGGAGAGAGAGGTAGAGAGGGGTAGAGCTGTAGAGAGAGAGGTAGAGAGAGAGAGATAGAGAGAGAGGTAGAGAGAGCTAGAGAGGTAGAGGTATAGAGAGGTAGAGACAGTTAGAAAGAGAGGTAGAGTGGTAGAGAGAGGTAGAGGTAGAGAGAGGTAGAGGTAGAGAAAGGTAGAGAGGTAGAAAGAGGTAGAGAGAGATAGTGAGGTAGAGAGGTAGAGCGAGAAAGAGGTACAGAGAGAGAGGTAGAGAGAGGTAGAGGTAGAGAGAGGTAGAGGTTGAGAGAGATAGAGAGGTAGAGAGAGAGAGGTAGAGAGAGAGGTAAAGAGAGAGAGGTAGAGAGAGAGAGAGAGAGAGAGGTAGAGAGAGAGAGGTAGAGAGAGAGAGGTAGAGAGAGTGAGGTAGAGAGAGAGAGGTAGAGAGAGAGAGAGAGAGAGAGGCAGAGAGTTAGAGAGAGAGAGGCAGAGAGAGAGAAAGGTAGAGGGAGAGAGGTAGAGAGAGGTAGATAAAGAGAGAGGTAGAGGTAGAGAGAGGTAGAGAGGTGTAGAGGTAGAGAGAGAGAGGTAAAGAGAGAGAGGTAGAGAGAGAGAGAGAGAGGTAGAGAGAAGAAGAGAGAGAGGTAGATAGAGAGAGGTAGAGAGAGAGGAAGAGAGAGAGAGGTAGAGAGAGATAGTTGCACAAGCAGCTGTAGTGCACAAGCTACACTACAGCTGCTTTTTTTCACTAGACAGATGGGGGACACAGTTTTGTGCACTCAAAAAGTGTGAACGGGATGGTAGAGAACTCTTTCCTCTGAGCGCACCCTGATGTGTCCACCCACTGATTCTAATATGGAATTCAGCAGGAAACTCATGATTTCCTGACACGCACAACGCACCGGAGAAAGAGAAAAATCCCTACTGCTGACTAATGCTCCATGCCACGTGAGACCCCGAACCTCTGAGGCTAATTGGGTGGGGTTAGCAGCAAGAGTTTTCGGTTTCTGAAGCTGGGCTGGAGGAAAGTGGGAAAGTCAACAAGGCTCACACGTTTTTTTTAACTGTAGTTTTATGTGCACATTTGTATTGTCAAGGGGAAGCTAATTTTCTTCAGAACTATTTTTTACTTTACGTATAAATATATGTAACATAATGTATTGCAAAAGTTATGATTTTCATACAAATTCTCCTAAATGAAAAACATATTTCATGCTCTTAGAAGTTGCAAAGTTTTCTATTTGCTTTTCGTGAAGGCTGCAAAAAAAGGAAATACAATATGGACAGCCGTAGCTATTACCCAGCATCTTGCCTTCTTTTGACATTTTCATTCAGCTATGTCACGATAGGAACTAGAGACAGTCTGGGATCTCCACAGCTGGTGACCGACCCACTGAGCTATCTTACGGGAAGGGCACTTAAGGAGCTCGGTTCATTTTGCCAGGCCAAATTTAACCCCAGCCTTGTGTTTGCGGGGCAGCAGGAAGGGAGGGGGATGAAAAGCTCACATTTCATCAACACATACCAAAAGCGTGCACATGTCTAATTTTAACGGGTTAATCAAGTGTCTTTTGTGCAACCGGACCTGGTGTTTGTTTGCATTAGGGCACCTGTCCTATTTTTAGAACCCAGGCCTTGGGGATGAATGCACGCGCACCTCTATTAAACTATATTAGATGTGTGGACCCGCGCGGCGAGTTTCTTTTTATAAAGAGCCGTCCGATTAACCAGGAAGCGGTCACAGGCGAGGGCTGGGGGCATTTTTCATTTTTAATATTTCTACTGTATATGCATTCCAGACCCCAAAATACACCCAGGGGAAAAGGCAGGGGCAGCTGAACCCCTGCCCCGCTGTCTGGCCGAGGCCACTCACGGAAGATGAAAGGCTTAGCAAAGCAACAGGAGGAAGGGCTGCAAATAGCCCCAATTTATGGGAAGATTATTCGAAAAATATTTGTGTGTGGATTGGGCAACCTGTGGTGATTGTTAGAGGATATTGCAACAGCATGGGGGCATTGGCATGATTTCTTGAGCTTTCAAGAAAGACAAGCAATGGCGCGAAAGTGAAAGTAATTAGGTTAGCGATGCGGAGGAAGAGATAAGAAAGGCAGATGGCTGCGTGCACGCGAGCATGCACGCAAGCTTTATGCCAGGAAAAGCTTGTGGGTAGCACTTTGAAAAGCCCCTTACTAAAAGTCGAGCAGCAGCGCATGTGCTGCTCTAGCTCGACCTAAAAATGAGGGGTGCAAGACATTCCCAGCCAGGATCTAACCTTCCCGTTAGCCACATTCCTTGGTAACAGAATAAACCACAGCTCTACCCAGAACAAAGCAGCAAAAATGTGAAAAGCAAGTAACCCCTCATGTCATGTGGAATGTACGAATACACCCGAGAGAGGCTGTCTAAGTACTCCCCCATTATCACTGCATTTCTAGTTGTCATTTTTGCTCTTGTCTGGGCTGTGACGCTGCTCATGTGTTCCCTGCAATTGCACATTTAGTTTTTGGTGAGTTTTCAAAACTTCAGATAGACCTTCTGCGTGTGTGGGGAGCGGTTGCTAGGTGGTGGGGTTTATGTACTCTGTAGGCACTTACACATTAGCACCTTTTGCCCATCAGGCTAATCACCAGAGTATACCCACGATGCCTGAACGGCTGCAATGGTCTTGCCTCAACTTCTGCTTGTGCTGTCACTGGCACGTGTGGCATCTGACCTCAAACCCCTTGTCATTGAAACAGAGAAGAGACAACTACATCGTGCCTCAAACGCAGCTACATCTGCCATGTTAGAAATGGGGATGCAATGAAATAGGACGTTTTAAATAAAATAAAGTAAACAAATAGAAAACAAGCTGAATTAGTCAGTGACAGCAAAGCCTGTGCTATGCTCATGCGATCAGCTGACAACAATACACACACTAGAAATTGTACAGGCTTTGATGTCACTTACTATTTGTTGTATCTTATATTCAATGCAATGCATCTTTCCTAGTTCATATCCTTGCTGCTCAGCCAGTGTGGATGTTGTAGAATATTGGTATGAGTGGCGAGGTCACAGAATGTTGGGATGTCTGAGTGTGTCAGTTTAGAGTATGGGCTGAGCAGCAAGGGAGCTGCTTCTGGTGGGGCTTCGCACCATAATCTACAGGACTCGTTATTGCTTGATTAGTACCATCTATAATCCATCTTCAATAAATATCGTCTTCTTCATCTACACTTCGGCTTCAATGGATTTATTTTATATTACCACACTTGGCGAAGATTTGAAGAACCTACATGTGTCTCCTGAAGGACTATTGAAATCTGAAAATTCCTGAAGTAATTGTGTGTTCTACTCATTTTCCTTCGTGCCCTGAAAAAGGGAAAAGGTGTGTGTTTTGTGTCACATTCATTGCTTCTTTTCTGAGATGTCTTTTCCTTTATCACTGTAGGTTCGTGTCACTCTCATCTTTTTTTTTTTTTTTTTTTTAAACAGAGTTTTATATAGCGTGAACTTGACCCGAATCCAATCAGGTATCAGAGCGCTTTACATAGCACCAGTTACGTTACATGAGGACACACATTCATTTATTATTTTTTTTTAAAACTATTTCTCCTTTATCTGTAGGGTTTCTTAGCATTTCATCCATAGGATTTATGGCGTACCTTCATTTAATGTTTTGTATGCCTTTCTAACTTCCTTCAAGGTGTTTCGTAGCTTCTTCATGTAATTGTTACCAATATGATTGATATGCCTATTTATTGATTTTATTCATGTAATTGTTATTGATATTATTATTACATTTACTTCTTGATCTATCATTCAGTTGTTATTCATAAGAGGGAAGATATATTGTATCATATTTTCAATGCAATGCATCTTTCCTAGTTCATGTCCTTGCTGCTCAGCCAGTGTGGGTGTTGTAGAATGTTGGTATGAGTGGTGAGGTCACAGAATGTTGGGATGTCTGAGAGTGTCAGTTGAGAGTATGGGCTGAGCAGCAAGGGAGCTGCTCATGGGGAGGCTTCGCACCATAATCTACAGGGCTCTTTATTACTTGATTATTACCATCTATAATCCATCTTCAATAAATATCATCTTCTTCATCTACACTTCGGCTTCAATGGATTTATTCTATATTACCACACTATTGCTGCTTGTTTAAAAAGTATGACTGACAAAGCTTTCCACGAGCCTCAGCTACATTACACATTCATATTTTTTGTAGACACAGGGAGATTAATCTGTAGCTGTGTTATGTGTAATGTAACTGGTGCTCATGGAAACACCATGAAAATTATACAACAAGCATTGAAAATGCAATAGGTCTCGCCCTCGTTTAAGTTAAAGCAATTCTGTTTGTAATTAGGTGCCTTTTTAGCTTTGCTTTTATTAGTGTCTTTCAAACTTTCATGTACATAACATACATATGTATGCATATATGTATATGTATGTATGCATGCATTTATATTTGTATTTATATAGATATGCAGATGTATATATATGTTTATATATGTATGTATGTACATATATATATATACACATATATATAAATGCATATGCATATTATCTACTGGCGGTCGCCAGTAGATAGTTATAGTTAGGACCTATTTTCCATAGGAAATCCGCAACATTCTATTGGGAATATCATTGGCGCCGGTTGACGAATCCTCGCACAATTTTCCAAACTTTTGGCCAGCTCCGCTCCGCTCCTACCCTGAAAGTTTCGTGGTGATCCGTCAAGCAGGGGCCGAGAAAAAAGGGGGGTCCCAAAACGCGTTTTCCCCATGCAATTTCCCATAGGATCTGTTGTCGCAGCTACAGCCCGAACCGCTGAACGGAATGCCACCAAATTTGGCAAAGAGGTAGTCCTCAGTTCAGACTCGTACCTTTTGCATATATGGTGTGAATCTGTTCAGTAGTTCCTGAGAAAATGAAGGTAAAAAAGTTAGTGATATCTATGGCCGGGGAGGATCCGCGGACCGTACCCGCACCGTAAGCGCACCCTCCCCGAACCGAGCGCGCACCCTCCCGATCGCGCGCTGAATGCTAATTGGCTGTCGAGTGTCTCTCTACATTCGAAACCAGGAACTGTTGGCGGCCATTTTCTGCCTCGGTAGAAGCGAGGCTGAAGAAGCAAGGGGAATAAGTGTGTAAAACATATAAAGGGGGCAGAGTGGAAATACTCTGACCCTCTAGAGGTGCTTAGGGGGTCCCAGAAGGACCCCCTGAGGCCCCCCTTTTAAAAAAAAAAAAAACGGCGAAATGCGCGCACGGTGCACGCATCCTATCGCGTTGGATGCACGGATTCTCTCGCGGTGGGTGCGTGGCTCCACGGCAACGTTTTTTGAAAAACGACAAGAAATCATTGGTTGTATGACAACTTTCTACACTGAAAGGTAGGGTGTATATTTTTGTTTTTTAAAGGTATGATTGTTATTGGTTAACAAAAACAGATTGTAAGGAACATTATATATGATAAGCTGATATGTTGAAAAGTCAAGCACACTTCCTGTCTTGTGTAGGAACATTGTGTGCTGAACTTGTGACCTGTGAGCTCAGTGCAGTGTTCCATGACCTGTTTCTATGGTAACAGGCAGAAGGCAGATTGGGGGAAGGGTTGAAATGTATTTCAGTTGGAAAGGGTTGAAATGTTTAACCAATAGAAATGTGTGTTTGCTTTTGAGTTTATGTGGGAAGGATTGTGATTTGATGTTTACATTTATATGTGTGGAAAATGAAAGGGAAACTTTTTCATTCTTTGCTTTTGCTAAGAGGTGTACAGTGCAGAGATTCTGTAAAAGAAAATATGGTGAGTGATTGATATACTCCTTAATCTACAAAAGAACTTGAAAGATGAGTTATTTAATTATGAGGGGATGTATGTAGACTATTTTGATTTTAATCAGACTAATGTATCTTTCCTGCTAAAGTGCAGGGAGTACTTTTTTCTCTACAATGTGTGTGCATGTAGAAACCATTCTGTGATAAGCATTTGTGTTTTTCATGTGTTTGTAAACAGATAACTGTGCAGTTTTTATATTTTGGTAGAATTAGAAACCAGTCATTGTTTATGAATTTGTGAAATGAGTTATGTTATGTTTCTATACTAAAATGTAGTACTACTTCTAGATGAAGAAATGTGTTTTGATATAGTGCAAGGGATAGTGTTGTTTGTCTAGAATCACACAGTGAGTCTGTGTGCATTTGGGAACCACTGTGAGAGAAGCATTTGGTAACATCGTGTATTTGCTGACAGATAACTGTTTTAACTTGTCATGTTGTTAAGTTTTAGTAGCATTAGAAGACAGTTATGGCTTATGATTTGATTAAATGAGTCAGGCTTTGACAGAAAAGTGCAGTCCTGAAATATGTAGATTGTGTGCAGTTCCCTTACCAGTTGCACTGTAGTGATTGAAACTCCTAGGGATAGTGGTGCATGTCTAGAATCACAGTGTGAGTTGGTGTGTATTTGGGATCAGTGTGAGAGAAGCATTTGGTGATATCATGTATTTGCTTACAGATAACTGTTTTAAAACCTGTCATGTTGTGAAGTTTTAGTAGCATTAGAATCCAGTCTTTGCTTATATGTTGATTAAATGAGTCATGCTTTGACACTGATGTGCTGTACTTAAATATGTAGATTGTGTGCAGTCCCCTTACCCCTTCCACAGTAGTGAATGAGTTTTGGTAAAGTCCTAGGATAGTGTTGATTGTCTAAAATCACACTGTGAGTCTGTGTGCATTTGGGTAAGGATTGTGAGAGAAGCATTTGGTAACATCGTGTATTTACTGACAGATAACTGTTTTAAAACCTGTCATGTTGTCAAGTTTTAGTAGCATTAGAAGCCAGTCTTTGCTTATGCGTTGATTAAATTAGTCAGGCATTGACATTAAAGTGTAGTCGTGAAATATGTAGATTGTGTGCAGTTCCTTTACCACTTCCACTGTAGTGAATGAGTTTTGGTAAACTCCTAGGGATAGTGTTGTTTGTCTAGAATCACACTGTGAGTCTGTGTGCATTTGGGAACCACTGTGAGAGAAGTGTTTGGTAACATTGTGTATTTGCTGACAGATAAGTGTTGTAAAACATGTAATGTTGTCAAGTTTTAGTAGCATTAGAAGACAGTTATGGCTTATGCTTTCATTATATATATATATATATGTTGTGAAGTTTTAGTAGGATTAGAATCCAGTCTTTGCTTACGCGTTGATTAAATGAGTCATGCTTTGACACTGATGTGATGTACTTAAATATGTAGATTGTGTGCAGTACCATTAACTCTTCCAGAGTAGTGAATGAGTTTTGGTAAAGTCCTAGGATAGTGTTGCTTGTCTAAAATCACACTGTGAGTCTGTGTGCATTTGGGTAAGGATTGTGAGAGAAGCATTTGGTAACATCGTGTATTTGCTGACATATACCTGTTTTAAAACCGGTCATGTTGTGAAGTTTTAGTAGCATTAGAAGCCAGTCTTTGCTTATGCTTTGATTATATGAGTCAGGCTTTGACATAAAAGTGCAGTCCTGAAATATGAAGATTGTGTGCAGTTCGCTTACCACTTCCACAGTAGTGAATGATTTTTGGTAAACTCCTAGGTATAGTGGTCGTTGTCTAGAATTACACTGTGAGTCTGTGTGCATTTGAGAACCACTGTGAGAGAAGCATTTGGTAACATCGTGTATTTGCTGACAGATAACTAATTTAAAACCTCTCATGTTGTCAAGTTTTAGTAGCATTAGAAGCTAGTCTTTGCTTATGCAATGATAAAATGAGTCAGGGTTTGACACTAAGGTGCAGTGCCATGTACTATTCTGTTCATTGTGGCAGAACTGAAAATTTAAAAGTTTTACCTAAGCACTGTCCTAGAAGTAGTCTGATTATTTAGTCAGTTTCTAAGTACCAAATAGACTGCTTCAAATGTCTATGCAGTATGCATGTAGTGTTCTAACATACTATACACTTGTCTTTTACACCTTCAGTTCCCTAGTCAGTATCCATACACTTCCAGGAAACATCCTGTCACTTCCTTTGCAGTCCTCTAGAGACCCATTCAACAGCATGTACTAATCCATTCACTGTGCCAAAACCCAAACACTTATACATTCACCATGACACTATCTTTCCAGTACTCTAATGATTCAGTCACTGCCTAAGTATTCATGCACTGAGCCAGGTCTTAGCACATGGACTTCTTCAAAACCCTATCCACTATGCATGCAGTCCTCTAAGCACCTACACACTTGTCTTTCACACCTTCAATTCCCCAGTCAGTATCCGTTCACTTCCAGCAAACACCCTGTCACTCCATTTGCACTCCTCTAGTGACCCATTCAGCATCATGTACTAATCCATTCACTGCGCCAAACCCTAATAAATTCACCCAGGCACTCTCCTTGCAGTACTCTAACCATTCAGTCAGTACCCAAGTACTCATCCAGTGACCCAGGCCTTAGTATATGGACTGCTTCAAACCCTTATCCACTATGCATGCAGTCCTCTAACCACCTACACAATTGTCTTTCTCACCTTCAATTCCCTAGTCAGTATCCATACACTTCCAGGAAATACCCTGTCACTCCCTTTGCAGTCCTCTAGTGACCCATTCAGCACCATGTACTAATCCATTCACTGTGCTTAAACCCAAACACTTATACATTCACCAAGATACTATCTTTGCAGTACTCTAATCATTCAGTCAGTGACTGAGTATTCATACACTGAGCCAGGCCTTAGCACATGGACTGCTTCAAACCCCTATGCACTATGCATGCAGTCTTCTAACCACCTAGACACTTGTCTTTCACACTTTCAATTTCCTAGTCAGTATCCATACAGTCCAGCACTTGTGACTGCCTTTCCACTCCTCTAGTGACCCATTCAGTACCAAGTACTAATCCATTCCCTGTGCGAAAAGCCTAGCACTTATAAATTCACCTAGGCACTCTTCTTGCTGTACTCTAATCATTCAGTCAGTACCCAAGTAGTCATGCAGTGAGCCAGGCCTTAGCACATGGACTGCTTTAAATGCCTATGCAGTATGGATGCAGTCCTCTAAATGTTTTTACATTTGTCACCCCGAGTGGGAAGGGTATGCCCAGACGTGGGTCCCTTGCTCTCCATGCCACTGGAATCAAGCTATCCTGGCTGAAGAGGGGTGAAACCCCGAAACCGGTCCTAGGATGCTTGTTTCCAGTCCAGGGAGGACCTGGCTTGGCAGTTCGGGCTGGACTGTTCCCATGAGGCACAGGGTCAAGACTGATTTGCATTTGGCTGGGTTCAAACTGGAACGGCATGGTGAGCAAAACAACGATGGATTTAGGCCCAGATCTCTGTACTGGGGTGAATGTATGACATTGTTCTGCATTCTGTCCATCAATTGTTGTTTTTGCATTTGTCACCCCGAGTGGGAAGGGTATGCCCAGATGTGGGTCCCTTGCTCTCCATGCCACTGGAATCAAGCTATCCTGGCTGAAGAGGGGTGAAACCCCGAAACCGGTCCTAGGATGCTTGTTTCCAGTCCAGGGAGGACCTGGCTTGGCAGTTCGGGCTGGACTGTTCCCATGAGGCACAGGGTCAAGACTGATTTGCATTTGGCTGGGTTCAAACTGGAACGGCATGGTGAGCAAAAAAACGATGGATTTAGGCCCAGATCTCTGTACTGGGGTGAATGTATGACATTGTTCTGCATTCTGTCCATCAATTGTTGTTTTTGCATTTGTCACCCCGAGTGGGAAGGGTATGCCCAGACGTGGGTCCCTTGCTCTCCATGCCACTGGAATCAAGCTATCCTGGCTGAAGAGGGGTGAAACCCCGAAACCGGTCCTAGGATGCTTGTTTCCAGTCCAGGGAGGACCTGGCTTGGCAGTTCGGGCTGGACTGTTCCCATGAGGCACAGGGTCAAGACTGATTTGCATTTGGCTGGGTTCAAACTGGAACGGCATGGTGAGCAAAAAAACGATGGATTTAGGCCCAGATCTCTGTACTGGGGTGAATGTATGACATTGTTCTGCATTCTGTCCATCAATTGTTGTTTTTGCATTTGTCACCCAGAGTGGGAAGGGTATGCCCAGACGTGGGTCCCTTGCTCTCCATGCCACTGGAATCAAGCTATCCTGGCTGAAGAGGGGTGAAACCCCGAAACCGGTCCTAGGATGCTTGTTTCCAGTCCAGGGAGGACCTGGCTTGGCAGTTCGGGCTGGACTGTTCCCATGAGGCACAGGGTCAAGACTGATTTGCATTTGGCTGGGTTCAAACTGGAACGGCATGGTGAGCAAAAAAACGATGGATTTAGGCCCAGATCTCTGTACTGGGGTGAATGTATGACATTGTTCTGCATTCTGTCCATCAATTGTTGTTTTTGCATTTGTCCTCTAATCACCTACACAGTTGTGTTTCACACCTTCAATTCCCTAGTTAGTATTCATACTCTTCTAGCAAACACCCTGTCACTCACCCAGTATGTCTCCTTATAGTACTGTAATCATTTAGTCAGTTAGCATGTAGTCTTTTAGTGAGGTAGGCTTTAGGGCATGAACTGCTTCAAAGTAGTATGCACTATGCATGTAGTGTTTTACCGATCGTCACACTTGTGGTTCAGGGCTATAGTTTCTTAGTCAGTTTTTATATAAAATGTGTTTGTACAGTAATGGAATAGTATAAATTTGAAAGTTATTAATATACATTTATTTGTGATTCTTTTTTACAGATACAGAATAGGAGTGTTTCTCATCTGTTTGCACTCTTCTCGTGCAAGATTGTTTGGATGAAGGGTCCTTAGGTGTTTCATCATACTTGCTGTGCCGCACGAGTATTTTTTGTTAGGATCCCCTTGTAACAGAACTCTTTGGCAAATCTTGCGAATGAAGAAGGTGGCATTGGTCTTTGTTTGCCCCTTGGAAAAAGTTAAAAATGTCTTCACCACTGAAGAAAAACATTGTGGGCGTGGTGCCTTCTGCAAAAAAAATTCCTCAGATTCGGTAAATATTTTAAAGCGGCAACATTTACAGTTTTTGTAAGTTAAACTTATAAAATTTTGTTAGCTGTAAACATTTTATATATCTGTGATTTGTTTCTTGTGGTATTTTGTTGAGAATACCATGTTGTTTTTTTTTAACAATCTTTCTGATTTTCCAGGTCTGTCGTCGACATCCGTGGTTCCCACAGGAGTGTTCTGCCTTGTTGTTTTGTATTATTGTTGTTACATTTTGTTTATTAGTTTATTGTTTATATTTATGTTAATAAAAAAATAAAGTTTGAAAATAGTTTATCGTTTATATATTTATTATTATAAAAAATAAAGTTTGAAAAAAAAAGTAATAATTTTTTTGGTTGTTCTCTTAACTGCTGTGTGAATTTTTCTTGTTCTTATTACTGTTATTTGATGGAGTCCACCATGGTGTTAAATTTTGGGGCACTTATCGCTGGAATACTGGTGATATCTGCAGTTTGCACCAACTTCTGAATAGTGTGTTAGATTTATCTCAACTTTACTTCCGTTAAAGTGCTGATAATGAAATGGAGAGTAACCGTTCCCGTGCAAAAAGACACGAGGTGCATCTTTGCGATTTATTCTAAATAGTAAAATCCTGTATTGTATTGCACTGAGGTATTGGCTGCACTTACAGTGTACACACAAAATCTATTAAGAAATCTCATTGTATTTATATTGATTGGGAATAGTGCGTCAGGTGCTGGATCTTGACGAGATACACTGCTCAGTTCGTATATTGTTGTGCACACAAAAAAAATCACATCACAACTTTCACACCAATTGCAATGCAAAACAAATTCCGGCGATAAGACACGTTAGCACCAGGGATTTAACACCTGCTTTCTGCTGGTGTTAAGCAGGACAACTACCTGCACCATGAAAGGGAACACACCCAAGAGCCACACCAGAACACCCACAGGTGCCAAAGAGTTAATGAGCATGATACAGGGATACCCATGAGGGCCAGAAGACTCATCTCAACAACTCCAGGACCGCCAATGCCCCCCAAACCCACATCTTAGTAAGTGTGTCCCTGTGGTCATTGTCTTAGCATGATAGGCACGAGCCCTGCAACATCACAGTGTGCTGTCACCTCAGCGTTGGCAGTGAGCCTGGATGTGTAGCTACGTACGCATCCTCCTGCATGCACAACTGGCGTGTGCTGGTCTGTCGTTCACAGATCAGTGCAGGGGTGTGCCTATCCGGCAAGGGGAACGGGGTGTCTCGGACATGTCCGTGTAGAGGAAGTGCGGTAAGTGTGTGTCTGTGTTCTGGTGTGGCCTGTTACAAGAGCCGCAGCAGTCGATGTTGTAAAGTGGCATGCACCACCTCCAAACGGCACTGTGATGTTGTAGTTGGAATGTAGCAGGACATGCGCAAATAGGCATTACAATGGCGTGCCGTACGAGTGCACGAGATACAACAGCTCACCGTACAAAAGTGTGGGGGCTCGTGGGAGGGAGGAGCAGCCGTTTGGCAACATAACACACAGTGAACTCGACCATGTGCCACATGCTGGGCATCTCATCCATGATGACCACGGTCGCAGACATCCCACAACACCAACGACTGGCCTTTGTACACATCCTGTATGAATGCAGCGTGGTTTTCACTTCTATGCTCGTTCAGTGGTGTGATGTTGGCAGGTTGTGTGACTTGTGCTCCTTGTTGGTGTGTTTCATTTTGGCCATTGTTAGTCTATATGTGTGTTGTACTTAATTGTGCGTGTGTGCCATTCTGCCCATCTCCCCCCTCCCCCCACTCCCTGCTTCTTCCTCTTCCTAGTGCTGTTGTGTCTATAATTTTGTTGCTGCACACATAAATACATGTAAAGAATAAATTAGAATAGTTCCTTGATTCTTTTAGGTTTCAAAACTTCTCTATTGGTTTCTTTTTAATTTTCCATATGAACCGTTTTTTAAAATATTCAACAACATATAGAAGGCAGAAGTGCAACGTATTCTATCAACACACTTTCTAGAACATTCTACAATACGTGCAGGTTAAAAGTTCATCAATTTTTTAAAACTTTACGATTTTTTTTGTAACATTTTCATGAACATTTAACGACACGTGCAGGTTAAAAGTTGACGATTGTTTTAAGTTCGAACAGTGCCCTCCAAATGCAAGTAGCAGGTGTGGTTGAGCTGAGCAAATTTTATCCTATGATATGTACTCCACGTTGAAACTGCTTTTTCTTAACCAATCACAAAGATGCTTTTCCACAAAACTAATGTGCATCCTACTTTTAAAAAAGAATGCTTTTCATGATATCTTCAGAGATAAGTTATAGATAGGAATTAGCATTTAAATAACCTTTGAAATTCACTGAAAAAACCATAGGTTTCATGCATGTTATAGTTAGGAATTGGCATTTAAAAAACCTTTGAAATTCACTGAAAAAACCAAATGTTTCAGGGGCGTTATAGTTAGGAATTGGCATTTAAAAAACCTTAGAAATTCACTGAAAAAACCATAGGTTTCAGGGGCGTTATAGTTAGATGGACATTTCCCTCGTACAAAACCCTAGAAATTCCCCTGTTATAGTTAGTTCAGCTAACTATAACTCGCGCCCCCGCAATGCACTGCTGATGACGTCACATATTACATCACTCATGACATGGTCAGTGACATCACTGATGACATCACTGATGACATCTCAAATGACATCACTGATGACATCATCCATTGAGTATGTGTTTCTGAACAGTTTTATTATGTTTAATATATATAGGGAAAGGCCTGTTGAAAAATAAGTGGGTGTACAAGTGTGTGAATGGATGATTTTCTAGGTGCATAACTGACTCTATAAGTGAGTCATTAAATGTATCTTACTGCAGACTAGTGACTAAACTGTGTGAATGTCTGTATGTTGGTGTATAAGTGGCTGCATGGTTTTTTGAATAGCTATATGAGTGTCTATATGGGTTATTGATTGGTTGTCTGAGTATCTGTATGGGTGCCTGAGTGTTTGTGTGGGTAGGGTGTGTGTGACTCTGTGACTAGATGGGTGAGTGGCTGATTCAGTGGGTGCATGTTTTTAAGAGTGTATCTGTGATGGACTGTATGGTTGGGTGAGTGTATGTATAGGTGTGTTAGTGATTGAATGTATATCTCAGTGGTACATGTGTGAGTAACTACATATGGGAAAGGCAGTATATATGTGTGTAAGAGTATATGCAAGAGTGTGTGATTGTGAGAGTGGCTGTATGGATGAGTGTGTGCTTGTATCAGTGATTGTATAAGAGCGTAAGAATGTGGTACTATTTTTATGAGTAAGTGAACTTGTGTGTGTATAACTGCATAGGTGAGTAAATGGGAGTGCGATTAATTATTTGCATGACTGACTAGGTGTGTGAGTATGTCTATGGATGATTGGCGGTGTCTGAGTGTCTATATAGGTATATAAATGCATATGATAGTCCTGTATTGAGTGACTGTAAGTATGAGTGACTCTACAGGTGAGCGAGTGGAGGTGTGTGTAGACCTAAGAGTCAATGAGTGTGTATGTAGTTATTGGTATTGGAATATCTATGGTTTTGAGAATGGAAGTCTGAAATTTTGAGTCGGTGTATCAAAGGTTATATTAGGGTGTGAGAAGATGCACTATTTTATCACATGGATGATGTCATCAGTGATGTCATCAGTGATGTCATTTGAGATGTCATCAGTGATGTCATCAGTGATGTCACTGACAATGTCATGAGTGATGTAATACATGACGTCATCAGCAGTGCATCGCGGGGGCGCGAGTTATAGTTAGCTGAACTAACTATAACCGGGGAATTTCTAGGGTTTTGTACGAGGGAAATGTCCAGCTAACTATAACGCCCCTGAAACCTATGGTTTTTTCAGTGAATATGTACATATATATATATATATATATATATATATATATATATATATATATATATATATATATATATATATATGTCTGCTCCACAATTCCCTCAGTTTATCGAAGGAAAAACAGCACTCGCGGGACCTTTTTACAGCAGTGATTTATTCTTAGCCAAACAGACGCGTTTCGGAAAAAATCCTTCGTCAATGTTTACAGTATACAATACGAGGCGCCATTTTTAAGCAGCGTGTGAGTATCATGAAAACAGACAAGGGCTGGCGTACCGCCGTATTGCGTGCGCCATTTTAGAGCGGTTATCACATCAATAGCAAATGCTACAGAGACAAATAGAAAACCTTATAAGTCATACGTTTCTAAGTAAAAACATTTCAGTTCATACTCTTTATATGTGGATATCGCTCATAAGTCTTCAAGAGTTCTTAATAGTTTTTAAGTTATCTTATCATTAATCTGTGTTTTGCGACCAACATAATTGTGTTTATAAGCGCCATTTTAAAATAGTCATCGCACCACTGGTAAATGCCCCAGAAACAGATTAAATTCATTCTACATCAACCATTTTTGAATTTCCAAAAGACATTTCAATTCATTCTCTTTGTGTGTAGATGTTGTTTATACAACATTAAGAACTCTGTGAAATCTTTGAATCATCTTGCCGTGTATCGGCGTTTGGCAACCAACTTATTCAGGTTGCAAATTCACCCCCTGTCTGTTAATTATATGGCAGTGTATCGGCTCCTGCTTTAAAAGACAAACTCAAAAAATTGATCGAATAATTATTAAACTCAATTGGTCAGTATCAAATCTATAAGTGACTATACAGCATTAATTTCCCAAATGGACCGCCAGTTCTTCCCCACCGTTCAGTCCATTTGGAAATTTTGTGTGGAGATCTATGATATAACGAGCTTCCAATCTCCTCAATTTTAGCACTCTGTCCCCTCCCCTGATATTTGGTGGTACAAAGTCAATACCAAAATATTGTAATAGATCTCTATTACTTCTATGTTTAATGGCGAAATGTCGCGCTACAGGAAAATTAAAATATGTTCCAATATTCTGAGTTTGACGCAGTGTATGGTGCTCCCTCTGTATCTAAGTCCACAGGGGCACTTGAGACAATACACTACGTGTGTTGTTGGGCAGGTCATGAATTTGGTTATTTTCTTTTCTGATTTCAAACCGTTTATCTCATAAGTCAATGTCCGCTTACTGAAAGCACATGCCTTACATTTACCACGTGGATAAAATCCTCTCATTTCACTAAGCGTTCCCTGTCTTGGTGGTATCACATCTAAATGACTGTGTACTAGGTTGTCTTTGAGTGAGCGTGCTTTTCTAAAGGTTATTAATGGTGCTGCTGGAATATCAGCTCCAATAATAGCATCAGTTTTCAATACGTGCCAATTTTTCTTCATTATGTTTCTCAGAATATTGGCATCGTCGGAAAAAGTTGTTATCATCCGAAATTTGCCATTCTTTTCTTCTTTCTTTTCTTTTTGTTTAATTAAATCTGTTCTTGGCAGAAGTTTAACCTTCCCAAGGGTACTTTCTAACAGATTCAGATTGTAGCCTCTCGCTAGAAATCGACTTAGACTTGCTTCGGCTGCCAAATCAAAGTCGCATTGCCTAGAGCAGTTTCGTTTCAATCTAAGAAATTCTCCATAGGGAATACTGTTTTTCAGCTTTTGGGGATGGCTACTTTCCGCATGCAGCGTACTATTTCCTGCTGTTGATTTCCTGAATAATGCGGTCGTGATTTGTCCTTCTTGTATCTCAACTCTCAGGTCCAGATAGTTCACTGTCACTGAACTTATCTCCCCCGAGAATTGTAGATTCACATTATTCTTATTTAGATGTTTGATATATTATTCAGCTTCTTTTATAGAGCCATCCCAGACCAGGAAGAGGTCATCGATATATCTGTACCATGACACTATATTCCTGGTCCATGACTCATTATCTGGGGACCAGGCCACCTGCTCCTCCCACTAGCCCACGAATAAATTCGCATAGCTGGGGGCGAAGCAGGTGCCCATCGCGGTTCCCGAGATCTGTCGGTATAAATTCCCTTGAAAGAGAAAAATGTTGTTAAACAGGCAGAATTCTATTAACTCCAATAACATCACATTATGGGTTGCAAATTTCAACGCCCGTTTTTGTAAAAAATATTCCACTGCTTTTAGTCCCTGCCTGTGATTGATACAAGTATACAAACTTGTGATATCTAATACAATCAAACAGTAGGATGGTTGCCAAACTAGATCATCAATGTGACTCATAAAATCAGTTGTGTCTTTAATATATGATTTCAGCTTGAGCACAGCTTCAAACAGAAAATGATCTAAAAATCTGGAGAGGTTTTCTGTTAGGCTGCCCATAGAGGAAACTATTGGCCTTCCTGAAGGTTTATTTTTGTCCTTATGTACCATAGGTAGGTAGGTAATAAAATGTGGGTATGATTGGATTAATTGTTCTTAAGAATAAGTATTCATCCGAATCCAACATCAATTGTTCATGCCATTTCTTTATTATAGTATGTAACTTTTGTATACTCTCTTGATATTCCGCTGGAGTTGTCAATTCGTAGCAGTTTAAATTCCTTAATTGTCGTAGAGCTTCCTCAACATACATTTCCCGTGGGATTAGAACAATATTTCCCCCCTTGTTCGATGGTTTGCAGATGATGGATTTATCTTGCTCAATGTTTTTTATGGCCAATTTTTGTATTTTAGTTAGATTGTCTTTTTTCCGGGGTATGTTTTTGTTGTTGTTAACTCGAAATCTCCTTAGCTCTTTGACAACAGCTTCCGAAAAAGTATCTATGGCGTCGAAGGGCATCTGTGGAAGGAATTGCGAGGGTAGTTTCATCCCGCTTATCGGTGCTTCCTGTACAATGCCGGTACGTTGTATCCTTTGGCTCATAGATTGTATAGATTGTAGCTCTTCCATAGTGCCTTCTTGGCTTAAATCCTCCAGTATCTCGAGGGTTACCAGATCATTGGTGGTCAATAAGTCCACAACATTGCTCTGTGATTTCAAGAGTCTAATCTCTTTTGGTGTTGGTCTTAATTTGAAATATTTGTGCAGCTTTAGCTTGCGTGTAAACTTAAACAAGTCAATCCGAGTTTGGGTAAACTCCATGCGACTTCGTGGGCAGAATGTCAATCCCAATTTGAGTACTGATTCTTCAGCGGTGGTTAGAATCTTTGGTGACAGATTGATTATTGTTAGACTGTCCTCTTTGTCTACCATCTGCCTCCTCTCTTGGTTCGCGTTGATCTAGTTATTGGATTTGATTTCATTCTTCCTCTTCCAGCCGCCCCTTCTGGTTTTTCTCCTTCTAGGGGTTTGCTCTTGCCCCTTCTTAGCCATGATTGGCGAATGATGTTGAACTCCTGTTGAAAAGGAGTTTTCTGGAGTTCTCCAGAAGGATCGGTTGAGTCATCTTCTAATTGTTAATTTTCGGTTATATCCAATTCTGAGGTTTCTACTCTAGGTGGTTTCTCCGTTCCCATTGTCTTGTTTTTGTTTGTCACTTCTTTTCATGGTTGCTCGAATTTTTTAGCAAAAGTCAGAATGCTTCCCATCGCGTAATCTCTCTCGTCGCGATCAAATTTCTCTCGCTTACGTAGTTGAATTTTCTTTTCATATTTAGAGAGTCGTTGTTTCATGGCCTCCCTTAAACGTTCTTGTTGATCTTTTTCAGGATTCTGACTTAATTCTTCCTCCAAAGCTTCAATTTCCTTAAGACCTTTGTCTCTGTCGCTCCAAGCAAATTGCACAAGTATTTCCAGCATCCCTTTACACGACCGGGCTATGTGCCCAGCCCATGTTTCCAAAAGCTTTGGATCCGGATTTTCGTACGATGGAACGGTATATATACGCAAACCTCTGGGAACCGTTTCCACTTCGATGTAATTTTGTAGTGAGGTTGCCTCCCACAATTTGCGTATTTCTCTCTCGTATAGTCTCTCCAATTTAGTGTATAGTGTTGATAATGTGTTGGGGACATTGCTTGTCACTTTTTTCCCATGTCTTTCATATCCGATCTTTTTTAGAAAATGTCAACCGCTGCCTCTTTGCGCTCTGTAACGCTAAACATTGTTGCTGACTATGTCTAGCGTGGAGCTCCGGTCCTGGGCTCCGTTTTTGGCTTGTCCCTCACGCTGTTTAAGGTCCCTCGCCCAGTCCTAGGAAAAGTTTTTATTAAAGCACATATATTAGTTGTAAAGAAATAGGCTTACCAATAAGTCAGTGGTTCGCCCGATGCGCTTGAGGGTTGTTGTCCCCTTTGTCTCGTCGTGAATTCTGCCGCGGCTTTCAAATATCCCAGGACGGTGCCCTCGTTAATTTATATCATGCTCCCGTGCACCGATGAACGAGTCACTCCGCGGGCGGGTGCTGAAATGCGGTGATGCTCCGCATAATATGTCTGCTCCACAATTCCCTCAGTTTATCAAAGGAAAAACAGCACTCGCGGGACCTTTTCACAGCAGTGATGTATTCTTAGCCAAACAGATGCGTTTCGGAAAAAATCCTTCGGCAATGTTTACAGTATACAATACGAGGCGCAATTTTTAAGCAGCGTGTGAGTATCATGAAAACAGACAAGGGCTGGCGTACCACCGTATCGCGTGCGCCATTTTAGAGCGGTTATCACATCAATAGCAAATGCTACAGAGACAAATAGAAAACCTTATAAGTCATACGTTTCTAAGTAAAAACATTTCAGTTCATACTCTTTACATGTGGATATCACTCATAAGTCTTCAAGAGTTCTTAATAGTTTTTAAGTTATCTTATCGTTAATCTGTGTTTTGCGACCAACATAATTGTGTTTATAAGCGCCATTTTAAAATAGTCATCGCACCACTGGTAAATGCCCCAGAAACAGATTAAATTCATTCTACATCACCCATTTTTGAATTTCAAAAAGACATTTCAATTCATTCTCTTTGTGTGTAGATGTTGTTTATACAACATTAAGAACTCTGTGAAATCTTTGAATCTCGGGAACCGCGATGGGCACCTGCTTCGCCCCCAGCTACGCAAATTTATTCGTGGGCTTGTGGGAGGAGCAGGTGGCCTGGTCCCCAGATAATGAGTCATGGACCAGGAATATAGTGTCATGGTACATATATATCGATGACCTCTTCCTGGTCTGGGATGGCTCTATAAAAGAAGCTGAAGAATATATCAAACATCTAAATAAGAATAATGTGAATCTACAATTCTCGGGGGAGATAAGTTCAGTGGCAGTGAACTATCTGGACCTGAGAGTTGAGATACAAGAAGGACAAATCACGACCGTATTGTTCAGGAAATCAACAGCAGGAAATAGTACGCTGCATGCGCAAAGTAGCCATCCCCAAAAGCTGAAAAACAGTATTCCCTATGGAGAATTTCTTAGATTGAAACGAAACTGTTCTAGGCAATGCGACTTTGATTTGGCAGCCGAAGCAAGTCTAAGTCGATTTCTAGCGAGACGCTACAATCTGAATCTGTTAGAAAGTACCCTTGGGAAGGTTAAACTTCTGCCCAGAACGGATTTAATTAAACGAAAAGAAAGAAGAAAAGAATGGGAAATTTCGGATGATAACAACTTCTTCCGAAGATGCCAATATTCTGAGAAACATAATGAAGAAAAATTGGCACGTATTGAAAACTGATGCTATTATTGGAGCTGATATTCCAGCAGCACCATTAATAACCTTCAGAAAAGCACGCTCACTCAAAGACAACCTAGTACACAGTCATTTAGATGTGATACCACCAAGACAGGGAACGCTTAGTGAAATGAGAGGATTTTATCCATGTGGTAAATGTAAGGCGTGTGCTTTCAGTAAGCGGACATTGACTTATGAGATAAAAGGTTTGAAATCAGAAAAGAAAATAACCAAATTCATGACCTGCCAAACAACACACGTAGTGTATTGTCTCAAGTGCCCCTGTGGACTTAGATACATAGGGAGCACCATACACTGCCTCAAACTCAGAATATTGGAACATATGCGTGCCATTGCCAAAAAGGATTTTAATTATCCTGTAGCGCGACATTTCGCCATTAAACATAGAAGTAATAGAGATCTATTACAATATTTTGGTATTGACTTTGTACCACCAAATATCAGGGGAGGGGACAGAGTGCTAAAATTGAGGAGATTGGAATCTCGTTATATCATAGATCTCCACACAAAATTTCCAAATGGACTGAACGGTGGGGTAGAACTGGCGGTCCATTTGGGAAATTAATGCTGTATAGTCACTTATAGATTTGATACTGACCAATTGATTTTAATAATTATTCGATCAATTTTTTGAGTTTGTCTTTTAAAGCAGGAGCCGATACACGGCCATATAATTAACAGACAGGGGGTGAATTTGCAACCTGAATAAGTTGGTTGCCAAACGCCGATACACGGCAAGATGATTCAAAGATTTCACAGAGTTCTTAATGTTGTATAAACAATATCTACACACAAAGAGAATGAATTGAAATGTCTTTTTGAAATTCAAAAATGGTTGATGTAGAATGAATTTAATCTGTTTCTGGGGCATTTACCAGTGGTGCGATGACTATTTTAAAATGGCGCTTATAAACACAATTATGTTGGTCGCAAAACACAGATTAACGATAAGATAACTTAAAAACTATTAAGAACTCTTGAAGACTTATGAGCGATATCCACATATAAAGAGTATGAACTGAAATGTTTTTACTTAGAAACGTATGACTTATAAGGTTTTCTATTTGTCTCTGTAGCATTTGCTATTGATGTGATAACCGCTCTAAAATGGCGCACGCAATACGGCGGTACGCCAGCCCTTGTCTGTTTTCATGATACACACACGCTGCTTAAAAATGGCGCCTCATATTGTATACTGTAAACATTGACAAAGGATTTTTTCCGAAACGCGTCTGTTTGGCTAAGAATAAATCACTGCTTTGAAAAGGTCCCGCGAGTGCTGTTTTTCCTTCGATAAACTGAGGGAATTGTGGAGCAGACATATTATGCGGAGCATCGCCGCATTTCAGCACCCGCCCGCGGAGTGACTCGTTCATCGGTGCACGGGAGCGGGATACATGTGCATATGTGTGCGCATAGAGAGGTAGAGGTAGAGAGACAGAAAGAAGAGAGTAGTAGAGAGAGAGGCAGAGAGAGAGGTATAGCGAGAGGTAGAGCGAGAGGTAGCGCAAGAGGTAGAGAGGTAAGAGGTATAAAGGAGAGAGTGAGTAGTAGAGAGTGAGTAGTAGAGAGTGAGTAGTAGATAGTAGAGAGTGTGTAGTAGAGAGTAGAGTGAGTAGAAGAGTGAGTAGTAGAGAGTGAGTAGTAGAGAGTAGAGTGAGTAGGAGAGAGTAGTAGAGAGTGAGTAGTAGAGAGTAGAGAGTGAGTAGTAGAGAGTAGAGTGAGTAGTAGATAGAGAGTGAGTAGTAGAGAGTAGACTGAGTAGTAGATAGAGAGTGAGTAGTAGAGAGGGAGTAGTAGAGAGTGAGTAGTAGAGAGTGAGTAGTATAGAGATTGATTAGTAGAGAGTGAGTAGAGAGTAGTAGAGAGTGAGTAGTAGAGAGTGAGTAGAGTAGTAGAGAGTGAGTAGTAGAGAGTAGTAGACAGTAGTAGAGAGTAGTAGAGAGTGAGTAGTAGAGAGAGTAGAGAGTAGTAGAGTAGTAGAGAGTGAGTAGTAGTAGAGAGTGAGTAGTAGACAGTGAGTAGAGAGTAGTAGAGAGTGAGTAGTAGAGAATGAATAGGGTAGTAGAGAGTAGTAGAGAGTGAGTAGTAGAGAGTAGTAGAAAGTGAGTAGTAGAGAGTGAGTAGTAGAGAGTAGTAGAGAATGAGTAGAGAGTCGAGTAGTAGAGAGTGAGTAGTAGAGAGTGAGTAGTAGAGAGTAGTAGAGAGTGAGTAGTAGAGTGAGTAGTAGAGAGTAGTAGAGAGTGAGTAGTAGAGAGTAGAGTGAGTAGTAGAGAGTAGTAGAGAGTGAGTAGTAGAGAGTGAGTAGTAGAGAGTAGACAGTGAGTAGTAGAGAGTAGAGTGAGTAGTAGATAGAGAGTGAGTAGTAGAGAGTAGAGTGAGTAGTAGATAGAGAGTGAGTAGTAGAGAGGTAGTTGTAGAGAGTGAGTAGTAGAGAGTGAGTAGTAGAGAGTAGTAGAGAGTGAGTAGTATATAGGTTGATTTGTAGAGAGTGAGTAGAGAGTAGTAGAGAGTGAGTAGTAGAGAGTGAGTAGAGTAGTAGAGAGTGAGTAGTAGAGAGTAGTAGACAGTAGTAGAGAGTAGGAGAGAGTGAGTAGTAGAGAGAGTAGAGAGTAGTAGAGTAGTAGAGAGTGAGTAGTAGAGAGTGAGTAGAGAGTAGTAGAGAGTAAGTAGTAGAGAATGAGTAGAGTAGTAGAGAGTAGTAGAGAGTAGTAGAGAGTGAGTAGTAGAAAGTGAGTAGTAGAGAGTGAGTAGAAGAGAGTAGTAGAGAGTGAGTAGTAGAGAGTGAGTAGTAGAGAGTAGTAGAGAGTGAGTAGTATAGAGGTTGATTAGTAGAGAGTGAGTAGAGAGTGAGTAGTATAGAGGTTGATTAGTAGAGAGTGAGTAGAGAGTAGTAGAGAGTGAGCAGGAGAGGGTGTGTAGAGTAGTAGAGAGTGAGTAGTAGAGAGTAGTAGAAAGTAGTAGAGAGTGAGTAGTAGAGAGAGTAGGGAGTAGTAGAGTAGTAGAGAGTGAGTAGTAGAGAGTGAGTAGAGAGTGAGTAGTATAGATTGAGTAGAGAGTAGTAGAGAGTGAGTAGTAGAGACTGAGTAGAGTAGTAGACAGTGAGTAGTAGAGACTGAGTAGAGTAGTAGAGAGTGAGTAGTAGAGAGTAGTAGAGAGTGAGTAGTAGAGAGTGAGTAGTAGAGAGTAGTAGAGAGTAGAGTAGTAGAGAGTAGAGTGAGTAGTAGAGAGTAGTAGAGAGTGAGTAGTAAAGAGTGAGTAGTAGAGAGTAGAGAGTGAGTAGTAGAGAGTAGAGTGAGAAGTAGATAGAGAGTGAGTAGTAGAGAGTGAGTAGTAGAGTGAGTAGTAGAGAGTAGTAGAGAGTAGAGTGAGTAGTAGAGAGTAGAATGAGTAGTAGAGAGTGAGTAGTAGAGAGTGAGTAGTAGAGAGTGAGTAGTAGAGAGTAGAGTGAGTAGTAGATAGAGAGTGAGTAGTAGAGAGGGAGTAGTAGAGAGTGAGTAGTAGAGAGTAGTAGAGAATGAGTAGAGAGTCGAGTAGTAGAGAGTGAGTAGTAGAGAGTGAGTAGTAGAGAGTAGTAGAGAGTGAGTAGTAGAGTGAGTAGTAGAGAGTAGTAGAGAGTGAGTAGTAGAGAGTAGAGTGAGTAGTAGAGAGTAGTAGAGAGTGAGTAGTAGAGAGTGAGTAGTAGAGAGTAGACAGTGAGTAGTAGAGAGTAGAGTGAGTAGTAGATAGAGAGTGAGTAGTAGAGAGTAGAGTGAGTAGTAGATAGAGAGTGAGTAGTAGAGAGGGAGTTGTAGAGAGTGAGTAGTAGAGAGTGAGTAGTAGAGAGTAGTAGAGAGTGAGTAGTATATAGGTTGATTTGTAGAGAGTGAGTAGAGAGTAGTAGAGCGTGAGTAGTAGAGAGTGAGTAGAGTAGTAGAGAGTGAGTAGTAGAGAGTAGTAGACAGTAGTAGAGAGTAGTAGAGAGTGAGTAGTAGAGAGAGTAGAGAGTAGTAGAGTAGTAGAGAGTGAGTAGTAGAGAGTGAGTAGAGAGTAGTAGAGAGTAAGTAGTAGAGAATGAGTAGAGTAGTAGAGAGTAGTAGAGAGTGAGTAGTAGAAAGTGAGTAGTAGAGAGTGAGTAGTAGAGAGTAGTAGAGAGTGAGTAGTAGAGAGTGAGTAGTAGAGAGTAGTAGAGAGTGAGTAGTATAGAGGTTGATTAGTAGAGAGTGAGTAGAGAGTAGTAGAGAGTGAGCAGGAGAGGGTGTGTAGAGTAGTAGAGAGTGAGTAGTAGAGAGTAGTAGAAAGTAGTAGAGAGTGAGTACTAGAGAGAGTAGGGAGTAGTAGAGTAGTAGAGAGTGAGTAGTAGAGAGTGAGTAGAGAGTGAGTAGTATAGAGTGAGTAGAGAGTAGTAGAGAGTGAGTAGTAGAGACTGAGTAGAGTAGTAGACAGTGAGTAGTAGAGTCTGAGTAGAGTAGTAGAGAGTGAGTAGTAGAGAGTAGTAGAGAGTGAGTAGTAGAGAGTGAGTAGTAGAGAGTAGTAGAGAGTAGAGTAGTAGAGAGTAGAGTGAGTAGTAGAGAGTAGTAGAGAGTGAGTAGTAAAGAGTGAGTAGTAGAGAGTAGAGAGTGAGTAGTAGAGAGTAGAGTGAGAAGTAGATAGAGAGTGAGTAGTAGAGAGTGAGTAGTAGAGTGAGTAGTAGAGAGTAGTAGAGAGTAGAGTGAGTAGTAGAGAGTAGAATGAGTAGTAGAGAGTGAGTAGTAGAGAGTGAGTAGTAGAGAGTGAGTAGTAGAGAGTAGAGTGAGTAGTAGATAGAGAGTGAGTAGTAGAGAGGGAGTAGTAGAGAGTGAGTAGTAGACAGTAGTAGAGAGTGAGTAGTATAGAGGTTGATTAGTAGAGAGTAGTAGAGAGTGAGTAGTAGAGTAGTAGGGAGTGAGTAGTAGACAGTAGTAGAGAGTAGTAGAGAGTGAGTAGTAGAGAAAGAAGAGAGTAGTAGAGTGTGAGTAGTAGAGAGTGAGTAGAGAGTGAGTAGTAGAGAGTGAGTAGAGATTAGTAGAGAGTGAGTAGTAGAGAATGAGTAGAGTAGTAGAGAGTAGTAGAGAATGAGTAGTAGAGGGAGAGTAGTAGAGAGTGAGTAGTAGAGTGTAGTAGAGAATGAGTAGAGAGTAGAGTAGTAGAGAGTGAGTAGTAGAGAGTGAGTTGTAGAGAGTAGTAGAGAGTGAGTAGTAGAGTGAGTAGTAGAGAGTAGTAGAGAGTGAGTAGTAGAGAGTAGAGTGAGTAGTAGATAGTGAGTAGTAGAGAGTAGAGAGTGAGTAGTAGAGTAGAGTGAGTAGTAGAGTGAGTAGTAGATAAAGAGGGAGTAGTAGAGAGGGAGTAGTAGAGAGTGAGTAGTAGAGAGTGAGTAGTAGAGAGTAGTAGAGAGTGAGTAGTATAGAAGTTGATTCGTAGAGAGTGAGTAGAGAGTAGTAGAGAGTGAGTAGGAGAGCGTGAGTAGAGTAGTAGAGAGTGAGTAGTAGAGAGTAGTAGACAGTAGTAGAGAGTGAGTAGTAGAGAGAGTAGAGAGTAGTAGAGTAGTAGAGAGTGAGTAGTAGAGAGTGAGTAGAGAGTAGTAGAGAGTGAGTAGTGAGAATGAATAGGGTAGTAGAGAGTAGTAGAGAGTGAGTAGTAGAGAGTAGTAGAGAATGAGTAGAGTCGAGTAGTAGAGAGTGAGTAGTAGAGAGTGAGTAGTAGAGAGTAGTAGAGAGTGAGTAGTAGAGTGAGTAGTAGAGAGTAGTAGAGAGTGAGTAGTAGAGAGTAGAGTGAGTAGTAGAGAGTAGTAGAGAGTGAGTAGTAGAGAGTGAGTAGTAGAGAGTAGACAGTGAGTAGTAGAGAGTAGAGTGAGTAGTAGATAGAGAGTGAGTAAGTAGAGTGAGTAGTAGAGAGTAGAGTGAGTAGTAGATAAAGAGGGAGTAGTAGAGAGGGAGTAGTAGAGAGTGAGTAGTAGAGAGTGAGTAGTAGAGAGTAGTAGAGAGTGAGTAGTATAGAAGTTGATTCGTAGAGAGTGAGTAGAGAGTAGTAGAGAGTGAGTAGGAGAGCGTGAGTAGAGTAGTAGAGAGTGAGTAGTAGAGAGTAGTAGACAGTAGTAGAGAGTGAGTAGTAGAGAGAGTAGAGAGTAGTAGAGTAGTAGAGAGTGAGTAGTAGAGAGTGAGTAGAGAGTAGTAGAGAGTGAGTAGTGAGAATGAATAGGGTAGTAGAGAGTAGTAGAGAGTGAGTAGTAGAGAGTAGTAGAGAATGAGTAGAGTCGAGTAGTAGAGAGTGAGTAGTAGAGAGTGAGTAGTAGAGAGTAGTAGAGAGTGAGTAGTAGAGTGAGTAGTAGAGAGTAGTAGAGAGTGAGTAGTAGAGAGTAGAGTGAGTAGTAGAGAGTAGTAGAGAGTGAGTAGTAGAGAGTGAGTAGTAGAGAGTAGACAGTGAGTAGTAGAGAGTAGAGTGAGTAGTAGATAGAGAGTGAGTAAGTAGAGTGAGTAGTAAATAGAGAGTGAGTAGTAGAGAGGGAGTTGTAGAGAGTGAGTAGTAGAGAGTGAGTAGTAGAGAGTAGTAGAGAGTGAGTAGTATATAGGTTGATTTGTAGAGAGTGAGTAGAGAGTAGTAGAGAGTGAGTAGTAGAGAGTGAGTAGAGTAGTAGAGAGTGAGTAGTAGAGAGTAGTAGACAATAGTAGAGAGTAGTAGAGAGTGAGTAGTAGAGAGAGTAGAGAGTAGTAGAGTAGTAGAGAGTGAGTAGTAGAGAGTGAGTAGAGAGTAGTAGAGAGTAATTAGTAGAGAATGAGTAGAGTAGTAGAGAGTAGTAGAGAGTAGCAGAGAGTGAGTAGTAGAAAGTGAGTAGTAGAGAGTGAGTAGTAGAGAGTGAGCAAGAGAGGGGGTGTAGAGTAGTAGAGAGTGAGTAGTAGAGAGTAGTAGAGAGTAGTGGAGAGTGAGTAGTAGAGAGAGTAGAGAGTAGTAGAGTAGTAGAGAGTGAGTAGTAGAGAGTGAGTAGAGAGTGAGTAGTATAGAGTGAGTAGAGAGTAGTAGAGAGTGAGTAGTAGAGACTGAGTAGAGTAGTAGAGAGTGAGTAGTAGAGACTGAGTAGAGTAGTAGAGTAGTAGAGAGTGAGTAGTAGAGAGTAGTAGAGAGTGAGTAGAAGAGAGTGAGTAGTAGAGAGTAGTAGAGAATGAGTAGAGAGTAGAGTAGTAGAGAGTAGAGTGAGTAGTAGAGAGTAGTAGAGAGTGAGTAGTAAAGAGTGAGTAGTAGAGAGTAGAGAGTGAGTAGTAGAGAGTAGAGTGAGTAGTAGAGAGAGAGTGAGTAGTAGAGAGTGAGTAGTAGAGTGAGTAGTAGAGAGTAGTAGAGAGTAGAGTGAGTAGTAGAGAGTAGAAGGAGTAGTAGAGAGTGAGTAGTAGTGAGTGAGTAGTAGAGAGTGAGTAGTAGAGAGTAGAGTGAGTAGTAGATAGCGAGTGAGTAGTAGAGAGGGAGTAGTAGAGAGTGAGTAGTAGAGAGTGAGTAGTAGACAGTAGTAGAGAGTGAGTAGTATAGAGGTTGATTAGTAGAGAGTGAGTAGAGAGTAGTAGAGAGTGAGTAGTAGAGAGTGAGTAGAGTAGTAGAGAGTGAGTAGTAGACAGTAGTAGATAGTAGTAGAGAGTGAGTAGTAGAGAAAGAAGAGAGTAGTAGAGTGTGAGTAGTAGAGAGTGAGTAGAGAGTGAGTAGTAGAGAGTAGTAGAGAGTGAGTAGTAGAGAGTAGGGTGAGTAGTAGATAGTGAGTAGTAGAGAGTAGAGAGTGAGTAGTAGAGTAGATTGAGTAGTAGATAGAGAGTGAGTAGTAGAGAGTAGAGTGAGTAGTAGATAAAGAGGGAGTAGTAGAGAGGGAGTAGTAGAGAGTGAGTAGTAGAGAGTGAGTAGTAGAGAGTGAGTAGTAGAGAGTAGTAGAGAGTGAGTAGGATAGAGGTTGATTAGTAGAGAGTGAGTAGAGAGTAGTAGAGAGTGAGTAGTAGAGCGTGAGTAGAGTAGTAGAGAGTGAGTAGTAGAGAGTAGTTGACAGTAGTAGAGAGTGAGTAGTAGAGAGAGTAGTAGAGTAGTAGAGAGTGAGTAGAGAGTGAGTAGTAGAGAGTGAGTAGAGAGTAGTAGAGAGTGAGTATTAGAGAATGAGTAGAGTAGTAGAGAGTGAGTAGTAGAGAGTGAGTAGTAGAGAGTGAGTAGTAGAGAGTAGTAGAACTAGAGAATGAGTAGAGAGTAGAGTAGTAGAGAGTGAGTAGTAGAGAGTGAGTAGTAGAGAGTAGTAGAGAGTGAGTAGTAGAGAGTAGAGTGAGTAGTAGCTAGAGAGTGAGTAGTAGAGAGTGAGTAGTAGAGAGTGAGTAGTAGAGAGTGAGTAGTAGAGAATAGTAGAGAGTGAGTAGTATAGAGGTTATTAGTAGAGAGTGAGTATAGAGTAGTAGAGAGTGAGCAGTAGAGAGTGAGTAGAGTAGTAGAGAGTGAGTAGTAGAGAGTAGTAAACAGTAGTAGAGAGTAGTAGAGAGTGAGTAGTAGAGAGAGTAGAGAGTAGTAGAGTAGTAGAGAGTGAGTAGTAGAGAGTGAGTAGAGAGTGAGTAGTAGAGAGTGAGTAGAGAGTAGTAGAGAGTGAGTAGTAGAGAATGAGTAGAGTAGTAGAGAGTGAGTAGTAGAGAGTAGTAGAGAATGAGTAGAGAGTAGAGTAGTAGAGAGTGAGTAGTAGAGAGTGAGTAGTAGAGAGTAGTAGAGAGTGAGTAGTAGAGAATGAGTAGAGAGTAGAGTAGTAGAGAGTAGTAGAGTGAGTAGTAGAGAGTGAGTAGTAGAGAGTAGTAGAGAGTGAGTATAAGAGAGTAGTAGAGAGTGAGTAGTAGAGAGTAATAGAGAGTAGTAGAGAGTGATTAGAGTGAGTAAAGAGTGAGTAGTAGAGAGTAATAGAGAGTAGAGGAGAGGGAGTAGTAGAGAGTGAGTAGTAGAGAGTAGTAGAGTGAGTAGAGTGTAGTAGAGTGTAGTAGAGAGTAGTAGAGAGTGAGTATTAGAGAGTGAGTAATAGAGAGTGAGTAGTAGAGAGTAGTAGCGAGTGAGTAGAGTAGTAGCGAGTAGTAGAGTGACAGTGTCTCACACACACAGTGTCACACACACAGTGTCACACACACACGCAGTTACACACACACACACAGAGTCTCACACACACACAGTCCCGCGCGCGCACACACACACACACACACACAGTCTCTCACACACACAGTCTCACACACACAGTTTGTTGCAGACCTGTTGTTGTAAAACAGGCTTTTCCCTATAACTGGGACGGAGTGAAATAATTGCGTTGACAATGCATCATTAGTACATCCAGTACAAAATATTTCCGCATTATATTACAGATGCGACTTTAATGTATCTGGCCACAAGATGAATTTATGGATTTAAAAAACCTTATTTCCGCTTGCACATTCTTATATTGACCCTGGTTTTGAGTTGGCTGCATCAGCAGAGGTCAGAAAGAAGCCAGCGTTCTTTTATTGGCTATCTTCTTGCAACTCGGTCAATCAAATGCATGTCTCATTCCTTACTTCTGTCACCTATTATGTTTTTAGGGAAATGCAATAACCATTGAGCATAAACACTGACATCCTCTGCTCTGCCAAGATGTGTGTTTGCTATAGTGAGCAATGTACTCCCTCCCTCGTCTAAGGACGGTACAATCTTTATTTCATAAAACGCCAGAAATACATCATGCTGCCATGGAGATAGCCTTAGTTACAGTGCTGGCGGTGGAGTTACAGCTGTTTTAATGCTAACTGGGGGCTGTATTGATTTTTTAATAGGAAAACACATAGTTCCATGCCTGTCACTTAGCGCAATGAGTAGAACTGCAATCAATCAACTTGGACAGAAGAGTATGGTGAGATAAAACTCTTTGGGTAAAAGCTGATTCACATTTGAAAATTGGATAAAAAATCGCCTTAAATATGAATAGACTCACATGTCAGACAGGTCTATGTTATTTGATACAGTTACATTCAAAACTGTGTCTGCACAGAAGAGCAATGTGTGGCAGAAACAACACCAAAATGTTGATTGTGTAAAACAGGGCTCTTTGACATGTCAATGTTTTCCACATAGAAAAGTACAGGGCTTTTTATAGCTTTGAATTGGAACATAGTCATGGCTATAGACTGCATCACTTTCACTTTTTAATTTATCAGCACCCTCTACCTGTTCGATGGTAAGAACCTTGGCATAAGCGTAGTGTCAGCCACTGAGACATTTAGGGGGCATTGAGAGTTTGTTGAAATTGATGAACCACCCCGAGTCCCCCGCCCTGCAAAACTCGTACTTCAACTCCCTCATTGAGAGGAGAGGGAACCTCCCGCCTTAAGGACCTGGGGTGAAGGTCAGAAGGTCTCCTTCCGTAAGGACCGCCCTTCTTATGCATATTTTCCCTGCCCCGGGCTACCATATGAGGCCTAAATAAATCATTAGTTAGCCTTATACGGAATGAGAAAAGTCATTACAGGTCGGGGTCATTGAATTTTGTTTGTATTTTAGACATCAATCAGTGTTTTGGAGGGTTTGTTTCTTAAATATAAAAACAATGCCCACAGTAGGCACCTCATGGACGCCAGCAGACGTTAATGAAGTGCTCCAATCACGTTGGCAGAAGCAGGTAGCGAACATGTTCCTTGTCAAGCCACGAAGAATCGCTTGATTAGGCGTTTGGTAAGAGACTGACCTCCACCGCATGGGTGATCTGGCAGGTTGGCCGCCATGATATCACTGACTCACAGAATGTAGACAAAGCCTGCGGAAATGTAACTCAAAACAATGCGCCTTCCCAACCCTAAAATGTGTTGCCCAATGCAAAGGCGTGAACTGAGCTGACAGTGGGGGGTGTGTTACTCAAGTAAAATCGGTGGTGCAGTAGCCATTCCAAGTACAGCAATAACTCACTAAAGATATAATTTACGTTTTTTTTTTACAGTGGACCAGTGGGGTGAAGGTGCCACCGCTGCCACACTAGCAGAGGAAGATCCAACATAGCAAAAAAAATATTCCAAGGCACAAAGTGTTTTGTCCCAAAACAGTTTCTGCTGCTACTAAGGAAGTCACCTTCAGGGGCCAAACTCTGTGCCTATTTCTCTCTGCTCATGCCATGTGCTGAAATGACTTCATCACATATAGGTAATAGAAATCACCCACAAAGTGGGAGTCCAACACCAGTACCCACATGACAATTACCACAATTTAAAGGGAATTTACATTATTTATTGATCGGCCCATTACAGATCGATTTTACCATACACGAGTTAAACACAATTACTTTTGTTGCATGGTCCAGGAAAGATTACTAAAGCTGTTTTATTTTATATTGCCAAAGCTCATTTAAAAGGACAGTTTTTGCAGTAAATAAACGTGCCTGGGTGCTCACAAGGGTCAAACACCGAAACTGTGTATTTGATATCTCTGGGAACTCGCCCGCAAAATGTGACTCTTTAGAAAATGTGATATGTGATGTTAATAACGTGTGGATAGTATTTATGTTGCAGTAGTGAATAATTACAATTATAAACTGGCTGAACGCTTGATAACAAAGTGAATAAAAACCTTTATGAATAGTTCTTTAAATTGTCACAAGATGCACCAGAGGTATTTGGACATGCAATATTGTCACCATATGAGTCATATTGCATGTTATGAAAACTATGATTAACTGATGTCGATTTACCAAATCCTTATTATGATGATAAGTCTATTGTCCAAAGTGTTCACTAATTTGGCATCAAGTACTTCAATTCTCAGGAATAGTCACGCACCGTGAAGCCGTTGTAGGTAAACCTAAAATCTGTTTCCTCATTTAACGCCAGTGTTGCGGTGGCATCACAGGATCGTGGAAACTTCCTAATGTGTAAGGGGAGGGATGGGGGGACTGCCAGAGGACAGGTGATAAACGAGGTCTTTTGAAATAGGTAAGTGCCGGAAGGGATGCTTATGTGAGGTGTGTCCAGCACTACAAATACAGATCCGATGGTTTATAGAAGAGAAACACAAATGCTGCACCGCTGAGGCAGCAAATGTTGAATCTGATCTTATGTTCAAGTCAAACTACCTTGTTCTAAAGAAATTTATTCTGAAATCACTGGAACCTCTGAGGTAAACAAACCAAAGCTTAAATGCGCATGAGTGAACCCACCACCTAGTCCGAGAACACACAAATATTGAGAATGTGGCAAGCATAAAACTACGACTCATAACATGTACGTTCTGTCTGAAGCCGCCCTGCAGTGTGCCTGCTGTGTCATGTCAGACGGGTCCCGAGGCTGAGTGGCTGTGTCCAGGTCTGCTCCAGTGGATTCTCCCTGCACGTTGTACTGAACAGTACTGCCACAGTGTCTGTGACGTGCGACAGAGTATCAGGTCATGCTGGCTTAGCTCTAAAAAAATAGAAGTAATAGCCGACTGGGACAAATGGCCTCTTTCCCGTAACTCACAGGAACTCACAGTGATCAATTTTCGCATGCTAACAAAGACATCACATGGGCCAGGCTCGGGAAAGAGCTGCGTTTTAATGACGGCTAACTTGCGTCTCCTTGTGTGCTTGTCAATCAGGTTTTATTTTCATAGAATGGCTACAGAACGTGTACACTGTGTGAGGGGCCCAAAGTAACATTGGTGTGTTTATAGGGGGCTACGGAAAGTTCACCACTTCTCTCTCGAAAACATGGACTGTTCGAAATTGTACCGAAATCACAGCGCTAGCAGCGAAGGGCTACAGAGCCCTCATTAGCGTCAATCCTAGCCTCAATTAAAGAATTCCAGGAAGAGGTTCGGGCAGACAACCGAGCAGCCAAAGGGGCTGCTAAAAAACTACAAGGAGGTCTGAGACGATTGAATAAGACATGCACCGACATAAGTGATCGCGTCTCCATGGTTGAGGGGCGCACTGAGTACCTAGAATCAGAGTCCACTGCTACTAAAAAACAAAGTGAGAGCAATGCCGCCTGTCTAGTAGATATCATGTCAAAAATGGAGGAGCAGGAAAACCGCCAATGCAGAAACAACCTGCGCTTACTGGGCATTCCGGAAGGGAAAGAAGGTGAAGACCCCAGGCGGTTCATTGTAAAACTCCTTCAAGAATCCTTCCCCGAACACCCAGGCTGGGACTGGGACCATGAGGTGCAGAGGGCACATCGCTACCCCTTCAACATAAGGAGACAGCGCGATGGCAACAGGGCAGCAGATGAACAACCAAGAGTATTCCTGGTATACTTTGGGAACTTCCTACAGAGGGAACTGATTTATGACCAGGCTCGCCCAAATTCCAAGAAGGGGGCCAACGGAATAACCTTTTTTGCAAAACCCGACTTCTGCCATCAGACAGTGGAGCGCAGATTGCGCTTAAGACAATTCTCCCCATTTCAGCAGTTAGGAGCAGAAGTCTACCTCATGAACCCTGCTAGACTTAAAGTGATTTTTAATGGGGGATTTAAAATATTTCTGTCTGAAATAAAGGCTGGGGAATACTTAGAGGAAATTAAGTCCAAGGAGGGTCCAAGATAGAGAGATAGAGAGATCACCACAGGTACAAGCATAGACACATGCACATGCATGGAAATGGATAATACAACGGGAGGATTTGGGGGTTAAATAGACAGGGATCTCCCGGTCCTTTGTCTTTTGGCTTCTCCACCCCTTCTTTGCCTTCTCATTTTTAATTTTTAATTTTTTTGATTTTCTTATTACTAGCCTAGCTGCAGGTGAAGCACAAATTCTATCGATGTAGTAATGTCCTACACTAAATCTTCAAAGAGCTGCGTTTTAATGACGGCTAACTTGCGTCTCCTTGTGTGCTTGTCAATCAGGTTTTATTTTCATAGAATGGCTACAGAACGTGTACACTGTGTCAGGGGCCCAAAGTAACATTGGTGTGTTTATAGGGGGCTACGGAAAGTTCACCACTTCTCTCTCGAAAACATGGACTGTTCGAAATTGTACCGAAATCACAGCGCTAGCAGCGAAGGGCCAGTGAGGGACACTAATCAAACTTAAATGAATGTAAACTTTTCCCATGCACCGCCGAAAGAAAACGAAGAGCAAGCGCTGCTAAATTAGAAGGCAGCAACAAGCGCTCACCATGAAGTATACTTTTAGCTTTTTCTGCCGTCCCACTTGGAAGGCCTCGCCTGCACGGGCCGAGCGATGATGGTGTCAACGTGAGCACTCGAGCTAATCCGCTGCTCACGCCGGTCGCGTAGCTGATCGACTAGGCGCCCTGCGATGCTACGATGCTCAGTTCAACGCACAGACTGACAGTGAGAGGATCGCCAGCCTTGGGCTCGCGGTCTCGTAAAAAAAACTGCAACTTGCTTCTTCAACTTCGTGAATCACCGGATACTGCCTGCCTGGAGCCTGCCTGGAGCCTGCTAGCTTGGCTCCTGCTGTTTATGCTATTCTTGGCATTTGATCTACCTGTACCCACCGCCTCGATCTGCATAACGATCGACATCCCAGGACACGAGGAAAATTGCCGGCGGCAGCGGCAGCACCATCGAAGCTTCTTGACAATGAGCAGCAGGGGACGCAAGAAGGGAACCAAATCGAAGGCTGCCATCAATACTGAATCTAAAGATATGGCTTCTGAGAACACTTCCAGGCCCAGACTTGAGGTTAGTGGCAACAAAAAAACGCTGGGGCGACCGGGGGGGGGGGGGGGGGCAGGGGTATCTAGAGATGCAGCTGGTGCTCAGCCACCACTTGCAAAAATGTTTTTGTGTGCCAAGGGACAACCATCTACCGCAAGCGCCAAGACCCTTTTATCAGAGACCCCGGAGGCCCCGTCCCTGGATCCACTAACCCCCCAATCGCCCGCGTTAAAACAATATCAAGAGACCGGCCTGGCAAATTTAAAGACAGTGGGCGCGCTACAACCTGGTGCAGGAACTACTGTGGACTCACCAGATTCAGTCAAAGTATTGAGCAACTCCCTTTGTCTGCCTAAAGGTAATAATGACAAAAAGGATAGGAAGGCGATCGAACTTGAAACCCAACCAACCCCTACTGGCATAGTGTCAAATAATAAAGACTGTCCTCATCTGAGCTGTCTTGATACTCCCTCTATAGCCCCAGAAATCGATGTCGCTAATTATATTCAGGGCCTGGGAGCCGCAATCGGTGCACAAGCACCTTGGACTCCGGAAACTGGGCCCGAGAACTTTTACTCGGTTTCCGACGGTACAGAAACTACCTCTGATGAGAAAGGGACTGACTCTAGTGAAGATGGCAGCGAGGAGTCAATCAAAGACACCGGTACGGTCCAGCGGCCCAAGAGAACTAGAAACAAAGGGAAGAGACATAATCAACTCAAATGGGATTACTCTGACTCACAGATGTCCTATCCTTTGGATGAAGACGACTCCCAGCCAGCAATCTGGGAAAAGACAAAGAATTTACCAACGGTCGCTACAGAGCCCTCATTAGCGTCAATCCTAGCCTCAATTAAAGAATTCCAGGAAGAGGTTCGGGCAGACAACCGAGCAGCCAAAGGGGCTGCTAAAAAACTACAAGGAGGTCTGAGACGATTGAATAAGACATGCACCGACATAAGTGATCGCGTCTCCATGGTTGAGGAGCGCACTGAGTACCTAGAATCAGAGTCCACTGCTACTAAAAAACAAAGTGAGAGCAATGCCGCCTGTCTAGTAGATATCATGTCAAAAATGGAGGAGCAGGAAAACCGCCAACGCAGAAACAACCTGCGCTTACTGGGCATTCCGGAAGGGAAAGAAGGTGAAGACCCCAGGCGGTTCATTGTAAAACTCCTTCAAGAATCCTTCCCCGAACACCCAGGCTGGGACTGGGACCATGAGGTGCAGAGGGCACATCGCTACCCCTTCAACATAAGGAGACAGCGCGATGGCAACAGGGCAGCAGATGAACAACCAAGAGTATTCCTGGTATACTTTGGGAACTTCCTACTGAGGGAACTGATTTATGACCAGGCTCGCCCAAATTCCAAGAAGGGGGCCAACGGAATAACCTTTTTTGCAAAACCCGACTTCTGCCATCAGACAGTGGGGCGCAGATGGCGCTTAAGACAATTCTCCCCATTTCAGCAGTTAGGAGCAGAAGTCTACCTCATGAACCCTGCTAGACTTAAAGTGATTTTTAATGGGGGATTTAAAATATTTCTGTCTGAAATAAAGGCTGGGGAATATTTAGAGGAAATTAAGTCCAAGGAGGGTCCAAGATAGAGAGATAGAGAGATCACCACAGGTACAAGCATAGACACATGCACATGCATGGAAATGGATAATACAACGGGAGGATTTGGGGGTTAAATAGACAGGGATCTCCCGGTCCTTTGTCTTTTGGCTTCTCCACACCTTCTTTGCCTTCTCATTTTTAATTTTTAATTTTTTTGATTTTCTTAATACTAGCCTAGCTGCAGGTGAAGCACAAATTCTATCGATGTAGTAATGTCCTACACTAAATCTTCAAAGAGCAGACTAGTCGAGCACACACTTAAACTTGTAAGGCGTGATTAGCGGCGGAGTCTCACTAATGACCACCATCATTTAGGTTTTTCCTGATCGCTCCAAAGAAGGGGGGGTGGGGGGGGGGGTAGGGAGAGGGTCACTTTTAGATTAGCACAATGGAATCAAGGACACCGTTTCTCACACAATTTTTTACTCACTCATTTAATAAACACAACTAAAGAATTCACCAAGGAAGAATATCTAATGAATCAAGAAACTTCTGGTCTAGTTTATTCAAAACACCCAAATGGCTAAAATAAATACTCTCAGGCTTTTCTCCACTAATATCTGTGGGCTAAACGACGCCGTAAAAAGGCACAAAGTCTCGCAAGGCATACGGTCTTTAGGGGGCGTTATCATCTGTCTCCAGGAGACACATATAGAGGGATCACAAAAACACCTATTAAACTCACTAGGGCTTAAAGTTATAGGGGCTACTACACAAGGAGCCAAAATAAAGGGGGTAGGAATTATGGCTGATAGGAGACTTCCTTTAAAAAACCCACGTGTCAAATCTGATCCACTGGGTAGATGGGTAATCACCGAATGCCATCTCTTCTCTAATCCCCCTTTTACTCTATGCTCCATCTATGGTTGTAACTCTGATGACCCAGGGGTCATCAATCTGATCTCTGGAGAATTAGTCCACTGGCCCACTCCAATAATTATCTGTGGTGACCTCACCATTAATTTGCCCTGTGACTGGAAAACTGACACTAGGTGGAAGTATAAAGGCAGACAACCGTTAGTGTTTCAAGCAATCATTAATTTAGCCCAAACCCATTGGCTGAGTGATGTTTGGTCTAAACTTAACTCCAGCCAACCTGGATATACCTATTTTTCTGCACCCCACCGGTCATTTGCTAGACTAGACTATTTTCTTATTTCTTCATCCCTATTAGGCAAATGTACAATAGACACAGCGCCGCGTTTTATGTCAGACCACAACCCACTTATTTTGAACATCAAGGGGCTAGAGAACTGGAAAGAACCCCCAAGATGGAGTTTCGAGAAAGCACTTTTGCAAGACATAGGCTATAGAACTCATATGCAAACCTGGATTCAGGAGTTTCTGGAGATAAACACCGGAACGGCCTCAAACATGGTAGTCTGGGATACACTAAAAGCGGGTATTCGGGGAGAAACCTTAAGGTTCTCGATCAGAAAAACCAAGAAAGATAAATTGCAAATATTCAATCTCCAGGAAAAGCTCAAAGAATCAGAAATTAAACTAGTCCAAATGGTTCACACTGGTCAGGATGTTGAGAACCTACAAAATGAAGGCCGAAATAGGGGCGGTATTTGCTGAAAAAACCGCAGCTAAATGGGCAGTGACGCGAGAAACAAATTATGAATGCAGCGATCGCATTGGTCATCACCTTGCTGTCAAAACTAGACAACAGGCCACAGAAAGCGAAATACTCTCAATTCAATTACCAGCAGGAGTTGAAAATAGCGATCCTAGTGAAATACAAAAAGGCTTTCAAGATTTTTACTCCAAGCTATATTCAGAGGAGAATAGCAGGCCAGTCGATTTAGAAGATCCTGAAACTACCAAATATTTAACCCCTTCGGTGCTCATGACGGAATGGTTCCGTCATGACCCACGGTTGAGCTGTGCTCATGACGGAACCATTCCGTCATGACCACACCCGCGCAAGATTCCGTCAGCACAGCGGCGGAATCTGCGCAGCATCGAAGGGGTTAAAGGAGATAGAGTTAAGACAGCTCAACCAGGAGTATCGTGAACAACTGGAAATTATCCCGAATTGGGATGATATCCTGGAAGCCCTAACCAGCCTTTCAGACGGGAAAGCCACGGGAATGGATGGCATTCCCGTGGAGTTCTATAAAATATTCGCACTCCAAATCAAGCCCATCTTTCTTGCTGTAATAACCACCATATTTAACGGGGCTTCTCCTCCGGCCTCCTGGTCCAATGCCAAAATCTCTATATTTCTTCAAAAAGACAAATCACCTCTAGAGATGGGCTCTTATAGACCAATCACACTTATAAATTGCGATTCTAAAGTATACTCCAAAATACTTGCAACAAGAATATCTACTGTAGTTGAATCCCTGGTGTCAGAATGGCAACACGGGTTCATTCCCAAGAAAGGCACCACTGAGCACATTAGACGGGCCATTACTCTGTTTGACGCAGCACAGGTGACAGGAGACCCGATGTCTTTGATCTTACTAGATGCTGAAAAAGTATTTGATCGGGTCTCCTGGCGGTTCCTGTGGTGTGTCATGAAGAGGATGGGATTCGGGCCAAAACTCATGCAGGCTGTACAAGCTCTGTACCAGAGCCCGACGGCCTGTGTGTTGGTTAATGGGAGACTGACCGAGCAAGTTAACATCTCTCGGGGAACCAGGCAAGGTTGCCCCTGCTCCCCCCTACTCTTTGCCCTTTATATAGACCCCCTAATCAAGAGGATTGAAAAGAATCCAACAATTCTGGCAATAAGTATGCAGGGAATCGACACTAAAATCATGGCTTATGCTGATGACTTGGCCATAACCACTTCTGAACCTAAGAGCGCTATTTTGGCATTGGAATTGGAGGCACAAAAATTCGGGAAAATTTTGGGATATGCGCTGAACAAAAATAAAACCCAGATAATTATAAACAGAAAAATCAATTGGATTGATGCCCGGATTGTGACACAGGCCAAATATTTGGGGGTCATTATCACGGCCAACATAGATGAAATTGTAACCGAAAATCTATCCCCCTTGATTACCGAAACAAGAAAAGCCCTGAAAAAAATAGACAATTTACACTTGACTTTTGTAGGCAGATGTAACGTAATCAAAATGACCTACTTCCCGAAATTGTTATATTATTTCCGCTCCATTCCATTGGAATTTAGCAAGGCCAAGCTCCAGCAACTTCAACAAATTTTTACGCAATTTATTTGGGCTTACTCACAACCTATACGGGCACTAAAACAACTGTCTCTTCCCAGGGAACGAGGTGGCTGGGCATTTCCTAATATAGCACTTCATTATTGGGCCTCAGTTCTACAATACAGCACTGAATTGTTGAAGGAACGTTCCTTCCCTCTCTCAACCGGTCTTCCTTCACCATTTCGGCTTTTATTGGGAGAAGAGACTCGCGGCTGCTTATTTAGACAAGTATCCTTCGGATACTATAAGCGTGTTAGGTTCAAGACACTGATGAACTCCTTTAAGGTCTTTCGCAATATCCGCAAAACCTACGGGCTAGGAATATTTAACTATTATACTCCTATTACCGAGAACCCCAATCTTCCTGCCATCTTTGGCAGGTTTTACCTACTGGATTGGTATACGGCTGGCATCACTAAGTTAGGAGACCTAATTTCCAACAAAGGAGCTAAACCCTTTCCAGAGCTACAAAGCAAACATGGACTAAAAAATCATGACACCTTCAAATAACTTGCTATTCACGACTTTCTCGCCCGAAAAGTCGGGGGATCTGCAGGATTTTTGGAGAATGAGGTTATTAACACACTGCGGGCCCTAACGACCCCCCGGATAGGTCTCATCTATTCTGCTTTAAACAACCAAACCCCAAATGACTTGCTTAAGATAGCAGACAAGTGGCTTATTAAACTAGAGGCCCCGCACAGTATGTTCTACAATACACTGGCACTCTCCCAAAGTGATTTATTGTCAGCAAAACTACAGGCGCAACACTTCAAAACCATCTTTTTTCTGTATATTACACCCAGTAAAATTGCAAAATGGGGAGTAGGCAAAGGGACAATGTGCTCCCGGTTCTCGGAGTTTGGTGCCGATGCAGTACATATGTTTGCCGTCTGCCCCAAACTTACTCCAGTTTTTCTCAGAATTCAGGATTTTCTGGGAAGGGTCATTACACAGACTGTAGTTCTGACTCCTATAACCATACTACTGGGAACCCAGGAAGAGGTCAACAGGGAAAAAGGTGGGGCGCTTATCTATGTTGCTATGACAATATGGAGGATCTGTGTGGCATCAGCATGGATTGAGATTGATCCACCTTCCTTCCCCCAATGGCTGGCCAGGCTAGTTGCAACTTACCACCTTGAAAAGGCTGTATACGCTAAAAAAGGACGCAAAGGGCAAAAAAAAGGGCTAGACATCTGGGGACCTTTCTCCACCTGGTTGGAACAACCAGATCAGTCGGGACCATATGGTTAATCGGACTTCCTTTCTTCCTTTTTTGTATTTCTTTTTTTTGCTTTTTCTTTTCACTTTGCTCAAAGTTTCCTTGACGATTTTGTACTTATTATTCTTAAACTGCACATTTCTTCGTGTCCTTGAAATTTGTCATATTTACAGTAAGAGGGGGTGGGGGGGGGGGTGGGAGCTGTTATAAAGTCAAATCTATGTATCTTCTGCATTGAAAATAAAAAAACTTTAAAAAAAAAAAAAAGGAAGGCATCGCCTGCTTTCCTTCTGAAGTAAAAGGTTTCTTATCTTTATGGGGCCATGTGTTTGGCCCCATAAAGATAAGAAACCTTTTACTTCAGAAGGAAAGCAGGTGAGGCCGTCCAAGTGGGACGGCTCAAAAAGCCAAAAGTGAACGTCACAAAGAGCTCTTTCCCAATGGCTGGCCACCGTTTAGCATAAACAGTCACGCCGGCCAATGGGAAAGAGGGGCGGGGCTTAAAGCCCGATACTGAAAGCCCTCTAAATCATTAAATCTCGCCAGCGAGACTGCGCATGTGCGCAGCCCACCCAAGCCGAGACCTAACAACCATGCACAGTGAGCTGCTGCTATTGTGTGGCTTGAGGAGAACAAATGGAGACTCAACATGCTTCCCCAGAGTGTGAGGATGTGGCGCAGCAGTTAGAGCTACAGACTTTGGAGCTGGGGATCCGTGTTTGAGCCTCTGTGTTGGTTCAACACCTGTGATTAATTTTGGGCAAATACTTTATCTTCCCCCTGGCCGCCCTAAAATGCACTCATTTAAAAAAAAAAAAAAAAACATTAATATTGGCGAGGTGGTGGGAGCTGACAAGCAACATTGTGGGAGGGGACAGGAATTATTATGTGGACAGGCAAATGGGAAGTAAACAGAGCACTTGAGCAGAGGCAGGCAAACAAAAACAAGCACAATGCTCCTTAAAAGGAAACCCAAACCAAATAAATTAAATGTAAACAGCTAGGACACTGAAGATGAATACAGACACGCAGTAACAGAGCAGGAAACCAAGTGAAAAAGGGTCCCCCAAACAACAGATAAAAACCATACGGAATGAGACAGTACTAAGTCCGTGCTCTGTGGGAGGAACAGAAGAGAGAAAGGAGGTATAAAGAGGCAGGACTGACGACTAGCAAGCAAGGATTTGTAAAGGACACTGACATAGACAAATAAAAAGCAATTGCAAGAAAAGGGATGGACTAGAAGCCCAAGGGCAGATTACAGCACAAATCAAAGAGACATTACATGCACTGTCTAGCTCGACCTAAAATGCATCATCAAAATTCCTTACCTGCGTTATTGTGTGCTGCTGCCATGGTAGATGACTCTAGCACTGCTAATCTAGCTTCTAATCAGGGGTGCACCCTGCCCAGGAATTGTTGCGAGCCTTTGTACCAGGGCAGCACAGCTCTCTTACTAAAACTGCTTGGCGTTTAGACATCCTGTCTGATTCATCCCAATTATCCTTGGAGTTGCTGCGAGCAAATGCAAAAAAAGAAGTTCTGCGGCACAATATTGTGCAGAAGACTATAGCAGCATGCCATCATTGTAATCAAAGGCTCCGCACTGAAGCTGCAGCAACATGTCCACAGTAGATGTATAAATATGAGACAATGCGTGTTTCATCTGCAACAGATTTGGAAGAATGACTTACTGCAGACATTTAGTGCAAAGCTTTGATTCCTGTTTGCGGTTTCGGCAGTGGTTGATCTGCCGTTTGCATAGTTGCATGTGTTTGGTAAGGGTGGGCGTAGTTCGCGAAGTAGCACTTTGCGAAGCTACGCAAAGTGAAGTTCGCACTACGCGAGCTACGCGTAGCACTTCGTGAACTGCGTAGTAACATGTTCGCACTGTGCAAGATGTTGTTTTCAATGATTGCAGAGTGCGGACAAGCAACCGGCATTGTGCAATCATTGAAAATGGCATCTTGCACAGTGCGAGCTGTAGTATTCTGCTGCTTGAGTAGATTTTTACTCGAGCGGCAGCTTTCTCAACGCGAAATGGTAGTTTCTCATCGCGAGCAGTCGCGAGCATACGCGACCCCTCGCAATGAGAAACCTGACCTCCTCGCGTTGGGAATCTCGCCGGGAGGTTTATTTTCCATGCTCGCGATCGCCAACTTGATGTTGCTGATCGCGAACAAGGAAAAAGTCTCGCCGGGATGTCATTTTGCTTGCTCGCGGTCGCCAACTTGACGTTGAGGACCGCGAGCAAGCAAAAAATGACCGCAGCACTACGCAACACTAAGCTACGCGTGTTCGCACTGTGCTACGTGCAGTTCGCGTAGTGCGAAGTAGCGCGAACTTCGCAAACTACGCAAGCGTAGCGTAGTGCTTCGCCCAGGCTTAGTGTTTGGTAAGAAAAACATTTTTGTTGTGTTTACTCCAAATGAGGTATTATTGTCATGCATGAATACATTTTTTGTAAGTGATGTCACAATAGCAGCATATTTAGTTCATGTTTTGAGTGAGAAAATATTTTTGGATTTGTGCACGATGTGTATTGCGTTGTTTTATGTGTAATTTTCGTTTTCTTTTCTTTTTTAGTGGGATATTGTTGATCCTTGCTGTGTCTGTGCAGAGTAGGTGGTGGTGAGTCTAGCTGTTTCTGGCAAGTGAGTGGTATCATTTTGGAGGATATAGGTCTTTGTGATAAAGGCACCTTTTGTTTATTACAGAGTGTTTGTTGTTGTTGACTTGTTTGTCAAGTTACCTTTATTGGTAAGGATTATGGCTAGCTGCAGGATTACTTCTCATCTTGGAGTGCCAGGGGGAATCCTCTTCCCTGAAGATGGGTCCCAATTGGTGTTTGAGTGTGTTGTACTGGGTTCTTAGGAACCTGATGTAGAACTTTATTAGGTCCCCTGTAGTGCCAAGTCTGGTCTGCGGAGACTGAGCTCCAGCCTTAACCTGGCTTTCCTGCTGCTATGAATGAGTCCAGGGCTCCCGGAAAGGCCAGATGTCAGTAATTGATAGCTGGAATTTGTTTCACCTTCAGGACTGTCAGGCTTAATCGCTTTAATGTAAATATTACATGGTCAGCCTTTGCTCTTTGATGTTTTATGTGAGTTGCCAGTTTGGCCCTCTCCAAGAGCCGAGCCCCAAGGTAGTTGTAGGCAGATGTTGTCCCTATTTGATAGTCTCCCAATTGCCAGAGGGCGTGCCTTTTGTGTGGATATTTACCAAATACAGCTATCTTGTTTCTTTTTTAAAAACTTTATTTAAGATTTTATCACATATTAACCACATGAGCAAAAGCGTTCACTGTCATCAGCATTGTAGTAAAAAGAAATAAAGACGGACATATAGATACATGACATGTATACAGATATCGGATAGTCCCAGCTTAGATTCGAGGTTGCAGTCTCCATGAGCCAGCCCTTATCTTAATGTAAGCGCATCGCCCCCCCACCTATCTGGCGCTGATCCCATCTGAGAAGTAAATGTGCAAGAGCCGTAGCGCTGCTGCGGAGTATGAACCATTAGAACAGTCTGTAAAACATTGCTGAAGTTAGAATTGATAACAGCAACCAAGCTACCCAACCCCAGTGGGGACAATGCCTTGCTCCAGCTGTGACGTGGAGGCTCGTTTTTGGGATGTGATGCATGTTCTGAATGGACCCCAAATGACTCTGGGACGGGATCAGGAGGGTAATGTGGTGGAATATACCTCGCTATTGGTGTTGCTTGAAACCAAGCTACCCATCCAGCTCTGTAATGTGGGAACTGTCCTGCGGCCCCAGTGGATAGCCACCTCCCTCTTGGCCAACAACAAACTTAGAGCTACAAATTTCTGGATTTTTTGGGAAAGTTTACTACATAGCCCAGCAGCGCCACTTCTGGTGTGGGAACAAGGGACAGATTGGTCATTTCACCCAGTGTCTTGTGTATAGCCTTTCAGAACGGTTGCAAGTGTGGACAAGTCCAAGCAAGGTGTGTGAAATCAGCTTGCGGGCGGTACTTTTGCAGCAGGTGTGAGGTCTGGACTGGTCAGGTCTGTGAACTCTGGCAGGGATGATGTATATTCTGCACAAAAATTTGAAGTGCAGCAGCTTGTGTCTGCTGTTTAGGGAGACATCCTTCATAACTGCATAGCATTTAGCCCATTGGTCGTCCGTAATCCAGTGGCCAAGGTCGCCCTCCCAGTCCCTGTGTATCTTGTCATCTTTGACCGGGACGATCCCTGTGCATGCCTTGTATAGTTTAGATATGAGGTGAACTCCCTTTTCGCTCTCAATGATCAGAGACAGAGGAGCGATCGACTTGGGCTCTATGGGAAAACCAGGCAATGTGGCGTGAATAGCCGAATGAATCCGACCCAGCACAAAGCTATCAATGAATGTAGCACTGGGAAAGCTGATGTCATTTTGCACCAAGAAGGCTTGGCCATCGGGATACAAGTCCCCCATTTTTTTAATATCAAATTTCATCAAGGTGCGCTGAACTAGCCGCTCACCCGTAATTTGCAGCCAGCGGGCGTTGGGGAGCGTCAGGGCCGTTGAGTACAATGTGGCCGTGTTGATGACCCGTCTCAGCTTCTCCCAAGCCCAGCTGGCTGTGGAAACCGACTGTATGTCGTTTGGGTCTCTAGGTACGCCCTTGGGCAGGACCGTGGATAACCGCTCTGGAAGAACGAAGTCAGACTCTGGGCGAAGGAACGGGATCCTGGCATCCGGGTGATACCATGTATAGTATGTATGCGTAGCTATATTGGGCTACCAAATAATACAAGTTTAGATCCGGCACCCCGTATCCTCCCCTATTGTAAGGCAGAGTGAGCACCTGCCAACGCACCCGAGCTTGTTTGCCCCCCCCATACTAATCTAATCAGATGCGATCTTAATATAAATAAAAAGCTGTTAGGAAGGGGTATAGGAATATTATTAAACAGATATAAAAATTTGAGGAGGACCACCATCTTAATGATAGCTACCCTGCTCGCGATGGATAACGGTAACCTCAGCCATCTGTCCACTTGTGTCTCGAGGGCGCTGATTGCTTGCCCATAATTTAGGCGAATGATCTGAGCGGCGTCCAAGTGGATGTGGATTCCTAAATATTTAACGGAATCTGCGCACCACTCCAGTGGGAATTCACACTCCCAAGGAGTCGTGCTGAATATCAAGGGAATATATCACCGATTTATGCCAGTTGATGCCGAGACCTGAATGTTGCCCAAAGCGGAGTACTTTCCTTATGAGAGGCTCAAAATTGACCTGTGGTTCTCTAACATAAAGGATAGTGTCGTCTGCATAAAGCAAGACTAGAAGGGGGCCCGTGTTGACATGTAGGCCTCTCTGCAAGTGTTTTTCTTGGAAATGTCTAATTAAGGGGTCCATAGCGAGTATAAACAACAAGGGCGACAGGGGGGAGCCCTGTCGTGTACCGCGAGATAATGAGAAGGGATGGAAGAGCGTGCCATTTAACCAGAGCCGCGCTGTTGGGCGACAATAGAGTAATGCAATAGTGGCTACGAAACCCAAGGGCATTCCCATGCGGCGCATAACTGACTGGAAAAAGGGCCACTCCAAGGAGTCGAATGCCTTCTCCGTGTCAAACAGAATGGCAGGCGCTGGTATCTCTGGATTAATTCTGTGAAGGATGGAGAATAGATTCCTGAGATTTAGCGATGTAGATCGATGGGGAACACAGCCCAATTGGGCTGGTGAGATGATGAATTCCATCAATTGTGACAACCGCATGGTGAGAATTTTGGCCAGGATTTTATAATCTAGATTTAATAGGGACAGAGGCCTGTACCATTCGCATAACTGCGGGTCTTTACCTGGCTTGGGGAGAGGAATAATGAAAGCTTTGTCCTACTCTGGAAGTGTTTAGGGCTCTAAAATAAGTCAGAAATTCGTCACGAATTTCGGAGGTGTCGGAAAGCATCTGGTTTGAGGATGAACGCAGTTCAGTGATGTAGGCTTTGCTGTATGGGGGTCTAAGCATCTGGGCTAACACTCTCGCCGGCCTTTCGCCCTCCCCGTGCCGCCTAGCAGTTTGGTATTTGCCCATAAAGAGTATCTCATGATCTGCAGTGTCTCTATATTCCATGAGAGGGGACAAGCGTCGCCCCTCCGTCTCTAGGTCACGAGTGAGCATCGCAGTACTGTCTAGGTCGGTCAGGTTGCGTTCTAGGTGAGACAGTGTGTTGCACAAATCCCTTAGCACTCCAGCAATACAGACACCCCTAATGTATGCCTTGAATCCTTCCCACAAAACCGCCGAAGTGTCTACTGAGCCAGTATTGATGGTGAAGTAGTCTTTAATTGCCTCGCGCTCTTCATTATGAAAAAGGTAATCATGGAGGGCCCGGCTAGGGAAGCGTCAGTGTCGCTCAAACCCTTCAGGGCGGGGAACTTTAAGGAGAAGCAGAACAGGGGAGTGATCTGAGAATGTCCTCTGGAGTGTCGTGATTGAGTGATACCAACTGGAGATCCCTGGGGAAATCAGCCAATAATCAATCCTGGTCCAGGTGTGGTGGTGGTCAGTGTAATGGGTGTAATTGGGTGTAATTGGTGTATTCGTATCCTATGCAGACGACACCCAGCTCCTCTTCTCGTGTAAGAGAGGAGGAGACTTTGATGGGAAGAGTATCCGGGATTGCCTTGGGGCTGTGTTTCAATGGTTCCAACTGAACAGCCTCAAGTGCAATTCCGATAAGTCCGAGGTACTTTTCTTTGGGTGCGACACGGAGCCAGACTGGCAGGCTTGGTGGCCTGCCAATATGTTCCCCCCTATATGCTCATCCCAATTGGCTAAGAACTTGGGGGTTAAGATGGACAATGGGTTGACTATGAAGTCTCAGATCTTGGGGGTGTCGGGCATTTGCTTCGGCCTTCTGAGGATGTTACGGAGGTTTCTTCCCCTTTTATCGGAGGAGCACAGGAGGCTGACTGTGCAGGCTCTGATAGGTTCCATGTTAGACTATTCCAACGTTCTGTACCTGGGCCTGCCAGACTACCTGCTACAGCGGCTTCAAATTGTGCAGAATGCTGCGGCGAGAGCGATTTTTGGCCTGAACAGACGTGTCAGTGCTGCGGGCTTGCTCCAGACCCTGCACTGGCTTCCAATCCGCAAGCGGATTGCCTTTAAGGCTCTGACCCTGACATTTAAGGCTCTCCATGCGACGGGAGCTAAGTATCTCCAAAAGAGAATTGCCTTCTATCGACCGGCGCGTTCTCTGAGATCAGAACATCTGTTTTTGGCTTCCGTCCCGCGAGTAAGGAGAGTGCGCTTGGGAGGTCGTTCCTTTGGTCTACTGGCACCACAGTTGTGGAACTCTCTGCCTCTCAAATTGCGGGGAGCTACTAGCTTACTTGCCTTTAGAAAGGATCTTAAATCCTGGCTGTTTATTCAGTAGGTCCTGCTTTGTTGGTTGCTTCTTTTTTAGATTGTGTTACTTTTTTTCTCTTTGAATATGCTGTGTTACCATTTTGTAGTTTACCTTAAATAAAAGCGCCGGGACACTCTTTTTGAGTAGCCGTGCGCTCTATAAATACCATTTTAACATAACATAACGTAACATAACATTCAGTGAGGGAGGGGTTGCATGAGCGCCAGATGTCTAGTAGAGAAAGCTGCTCACGAAGAGCAAGGAGAGCACGGCATGCACGCGGTTTGGAATCCGAGGAGGCAGAGGTGCTATCCAGGGCTGGATCAGGGAGTAGATTGAAGTCACCCCCAACTAGAAAGAACAAGGGACCTAATTTTGTGAGCTGGATGAGTAGGGAGTAAAAGAATTCCGGGGATTCAGTGTTCGGGCCGTAAACGTACACCAGTGCCGTCTTGTGTCCCATTAATGACCCAACAACTATGGTATATCTGCCTTCACTATCATTCACAACAGAGCAGAGGCTGAAGGGAACTCGTTTGTGTATGAGAATGGCTGTGCCCCTAGCGTAATTGCTAAAGTTTGCAAAATTTCAATGCGTACCACAGCTGGAGGCAAAGTGGGCGGAGTCCGATGTAGGTAAGTGTGTCTCCTGCAAAAATGCAATGTCGACGATATGGCGTAGTATATAATGTATAACGTGCCTTTTCTTACGGTTATTATTAAGACCCCTAACGTTCCATGACATCAGGGACAGGCCGGAGGGACCTTCGACACTACCGAGCTGGGCCATTTGGTGGTCTTGGCATGCATGACAGATGGAAACAGCAGCGATTCAATGGAAACTGTGACAGAAAACCATCATGTGAACAACCAAAAATATTTATGCACTAGCAATTGCCCCACCCCCACCCAACCTTACTACCAAACAAGCAAGGCATAACTAAAGTTGACAAAGATACCAAGAGTACCAATCGACTTAACAGGGAAGTGAAAGATACCCTGAAGAGGTACATCCGCGTAGTGAAAAACAAAACCACGGTGTAATCCAAGGGAGGGTGGCAACACCACACCAGTCAACCAGCTACTTGAAACATTTAATGATGAAGAACATTATGCCAAAATTCCCATGAACTAATGCAAAAAGTATGCCGCAGAGGGATCAGCTGGAGCCAGTCCCTGAGAAAAGCTCTGTGCTAGCATCGGAGCCGCTATGCGGCGGAGAGGGTCTAACACCATCCGCATCCACCTAATTGTGTTGTTTATACATGCGGCAGAATTCCTGGTCCTCCGTGGGGCTATCAAAAATGCGGGCCCTGCCGTTGACCTCCACTCTCAATCTGGCAGGGTATAACATGCCGTATTTCAAGCCGAGGTTCCTGAGAGTGGCTTTAACTCCATTATACATGTGGCGGGCCTCTTGTACCATGATGGTGAAATCCGTGTAAAGCGCTAGCTTGGAGCCCTGCCATGTAGTGTCGCCTCGTTCCCTGGCTAGGCGCGGTGCAGTGTCACGGTCCCTGAAGTTCATAACACGTGCAATGATGGGTCTTGGAGGGCATCCCAGGTTGGTCTGGGGGCCCAGTGTTTGATGGGCTCACTCCACCACGAATCCGGGGCTGAAGGAGTCCCTCCCGAACATGTCAGCCAAGAGAGTCTCTACAAAGATGTCCAAGCGGCCAGTGGAGGTGGATTCCGGAATGGCCAGTATGCGAATGTTATTAACCCTACTGCGTGCTTTTAGGTCTTCATTTTTGATTGCCACAACTTTAATGATTCGTTCTACTCGCTCAAGTCGTTTGAGGGACTGCACGGTGCCATCTTCGATGTCCGATATGCGGGCTTCTGCAACATCCAAGCGTCTGTCATGGACATGGATTTTAGCTCCCAGATTTGCAAGGCTCTTGTCGAGGGCGTCAAGTCGACCGTCAAGGGCTCTGAATCCCGCTCTCATCTCCTGCAGCAGGGACTTAGTTTGGAACGAGGAGTTGTCGGGTCGCTCCATGCCGGATCCGCCCTCTGGGACTGTCTCCACGAGTCTCTCAAAGAGAAGGGTCTTCTGTTTAGGGTCTTTACGGCCCATGCCGCACGCCAATGCAGCAGATGGAGTGGCAGTGGGACGGCCCTGGTTTGTATTGCGAATAGAAGGCAGGACCAGGCGTGTAGCACACTTTGGAAGAGTTCCAAATCAGGAAAGGGGGAGAGCCGGAGTCACCACCCAGGGAGTAGGCAAATCGTATAGTCTCTATGTTAAGCCACCAGACGTGGGTAGTAGCGGGAGTGCAAGGGGGCAAAGGTGCAGTTCAAGCAGCCCAGCCATATCAATTATGGTGGGCGCTACTGTCAGATATAGCATCCCTGCAATAATAAGTTGCTTGGCAGCAGGCAATGAGCAATGGGCGCTTGTCGTTTGTGGAGGCCCCAGCTCAGGTGTGTTGGCTGCTCCGTCTGTGGGGTGTTTATGCAGTGGCCGTATCAGGAGCAAGACCAGCGGTGCGGCCGAACTGGAGGCTGATGGCGGTGCCCGCGCACCGGACTGGCAGCGCGGCAGCGTCCGTGTGTGGGGGTGGTGACCGGGCTCGGAGGCCACAAGCTGCCATCCGCCACTCCCCCGCTGTGAGCCCACAATCGACCGGGCGGTCGCTGCCCGGGCTCGCCGCCGGGGCCTAAGGGCAGAGGAAGGGGCTCAATGCGTGACCAGCGGGCAGCCTAACGAGCCTGCAGCTCGGTCGAGGCTGAAGTCAGGCATAGGGAGGGAAGTGTGACCATAGGCCCCTTGGCCCGGTGGACTCACCGCTGTCGCGATCTCTCCGTCTCGTCAGGCAGCAGCTGCTGGGCTCCCCTGTCTCTCAGCCGTGTCGGATGTTTCAGGCCACGGCCTCTGCCATTCCTCGAGCAAGTAGGTTCGCCGGGCACAGTTCACGCTTGGGGATCTAGAGGTCGCATGCAGATGCCGATCACCTCCATAGTTATGGGGGATATTAGCTGTGTGGCTGAGATGGCAGGCGGAGCTTTAATGCCGCGCGGCCATCTTGGTCCGCGGCTTGGCCACACCACCCAGCTATCTTGGTTTTGCTCTGGTTAACTTGCAGTGTGGTCCATTATTGCTGTGTCATCTCTTTATTGTAGGATGGAGAGTCTCACCTTGCCCAGTCATGGGGCAACTAAGCTGGCACCTTTTAGGACGGATCCCAGGTTGGCAGTGTAGAGGTTGAAGAGTAGGGGGGCAGAAAAGCCAGCCCTGCTTGAGCCCGTTTTTGGTGGCGACTCTTGATGTTACTGTGGTGGGACTTGTTTTGACCTGAACCCATGTCCCCTCATGTAAAGATGTAACATGGGCAGGGTCCCCCAGGGAGTCAATTTTCCCCAAAGCCTGCCTTGGTCCACCCTGTCAAAGGCTGTGCTGTAATCTAGGAAGCAACAAAACAGGGGCAGGTGCTTTTCCTTCACTGCTTGTTTGGAAAGATATGCCAGTGCAATGATGTTATCCATGGTTGAGCTATTTGTCCTGAATCCTTACTGATAAAATGAGAGGATTCCTTTGTTATTTACCCATGCCTCCAGTTCCTTCAATAAGATTCAGGCATAGGCCTTAGCTTCTAGGTCAAGCAGGGCAACAAGCCTGTAGTTTGCCGGGTTAGAGCGGTCACCTTTTTTGTGGATGGTGTAAAAGATGGATGCTCTCCATGACTGCAGTGTAGATGATGTCGTGAAAGCATAGTTAAAAAGTTGGGTAGGATTGGAACTAAGTGTGCCTGAGTTAGTTTTAATACTGGGGCGGGGATCCCATTCAGCCCAGGGACTCCATCATTTCTCATTTCCTTGATGTTCTTGATTACATCGCCTTCTGTAAATTGGGTGCCTTGGGTGGTATCTTGGCCTGCTTCCAGGCCACTATTTGTGACGGGCCAGTCATCTGGGGAAACTTTCATGTACAGTTCTTTCACGTACATTTCACACTCATTACCGGCTACACCATTCTGGTTTGTTGGACCTTGAGTATCAAGCTGATTGATGTATCTCAATAGTTTTAAATTATTCTTTTCTTTCAGCAAGGTGAACACTTTGAGCCATTTCCTTTCAATTAGTTTTCTTTTGCACTTCAGCGCTTTCTTCCTATAAGCTGCCTTCAGGGTGGCTATAGGGCTCCCCTCAGACAATTTGCCACCTTTTTTCTTCACCTTGAGTGTCTTCTGAAGGGCACGTTTGCACTGAGTTAGTCCCTTTGGAGCACATGGCCCCCTGAAATGACGTTTCTAAACTCATTCTCTTGTTTTTGTGTTGGACCTCCACCAGGCTTTGCTGTAGGTCTACTATTAGGGCTTCCCAACTCTTATTGCCTTCGTTGGGGAGACTGCCTCTAGGCATAATTTGCTCTTTTCCAACCACTCCATCAGGTTAGCTCCAAGGTTGGCTGTCCATTTTATTCTTTAGAGCACCTTGTGCCTCTCTTCTCCCGTAGGCTCGCCTATCACTTGCAGCAAAGCGTCTGATCGAACTTCTAGTGGTAGAGAGGCACACAGTGGCCTATGGTCGCTTTCTCCTCTGTCATGGACTAAAAAGTCCCCCAGATTGTCAGCCAGCTTTTCATTAAGTAAAATGTAATTGATTGTAGATGCATTCTTAAAAGTCGGTTTGGAGCACCATGTGGGAGAGTGTATTTTTTTAATGAAGTGGATTGATCGTAACTTGTGGTTTTGAAAAAAAGTAAGAAAGGGTGCGGCCTTGCCCCTATGCCTGGGCGAATAAATTGTCATGTCCAGGCCTCTCGTATTGAAATCTCCAGTGATGATCACATGATGGAATTCATATTCGATTTATAGACCTTCCAATATGCTAGTTAAATATTTCATGAAGGCTTTCTTTTGACTTTGCATGGGGTTAACGTAACAGTTTATTAACAACAGGCATTTTTTTCTATAGTGTATGTTTGTTTGAGCACATCACAAGCATTAATTGTTAGGGCTGGCCCTCAAAACAAGCAAATAGCTCTCCTGTACTTATCATGGCTATAGAAAACGCTGAATAGGACAACAATACTTAGTTCTGTGTTTGAATCTTTGTCCTACCAACCAATTCTTACATGTTTTATGAACAGCTTACATTTATTTGATAACACAGGTGTTGTTATTAATGCATCATAGTCATTAATTCTGAGAACATTATTTATCCGAGAGAGGCAGTGGATGCCATAAAACGTGGGTAGTGCTTATCTTCATTAAGAATATTGGCAACACTAGTGAGTTTTTTCCGTATGCTAGTGTATTGATAGGCTTTGAGTGGACATTAGGGGGCATATTTATGAGAGGCTTGCATCACGTTTGTTCCATGAAAAGCGGTACATGCATGACGCAAGCCTATTAAGTCAGATTTACGAAGCAACGCAAAGCCACATTGCAAGCCTTTGAATTGCTTCCTAAATCTGCAGTAAGGTAACGCAGCACAAATCGCTGCGTTGCGTTAACCGGCGCAAGCGAGGCATTCCATGGATGTTGCAGTGGATGTTGTCACGCATTACCCATGGTTTTTGACGCATTCCCAGATTTACCAAACCTGGTAAACCTGGGAATGCGCCACAAATATGCGTCCTCCCAGGTGAGGCGTACCGAGGAGAAATATCTGCATTCTGCAGCACACATAGAAAGAGGAAAACACCTTTATTGATTGCTTTTTTTCAAGAGGGTGTCCCTTCCTACACAAAAACAATCCTGCCTACAACACAGGAATCCTTGCACCATGGAGCAAGGGTGCCTGCATTGGTACTATGCACCGGAAATGGCGCCAGCCCAGGGGAAAAGGACAGAAATGTGCAATTTTTCTTGAATACAGCGCCTTCCCAATGGCTCAGGGAAGCATAGCAGGGTGACTTGCTACGCTGCCCTGTGCCACTATTTTCATAAATATTCCCCTAACTTTGCTATGCATGAGAGTTATATTTGAAAAAATATTTTTAGAAATTAAAAATTACAATGAGGAATTATCTGCACCCTCTATATTCTCCTTTTACAAACAGATGTTGCTTTCATATTAGTAATGAGAAGTGTTAATGGCTCAACATAGTGCATCTCACAGTAGTACTCCTGAAGAGCTTATGATGCCACAATCAAATGATGTCACACAGGGAAGTGTTCCAATACCAGATGGAGAACATAAAGATAGCCTACGGCTACATTTACCGATGACAAGATGTCTATTTATTAGTCCTACCTGACCAGCTCCAACAATGCAAGGCTTCAGCAGCATCATTTTGATTCCAGACATACTTGTTAGTGCCGTCCATTTTCTTCTTGGTTAATTCAAGCTAGCCCTGAGTAAAGTATGTCAGATTTTGCTGAAGAAGCAAGGAGGTTTCCAGTGGAGGCAGGTGATTCAACAATAAATGTTGAACTCGCAGCAGAGCGCCGAACCACAGAGTCTTTGCAGCACAGACCCCTGCCCAGGTAAGAAGTTAATTTATTTCCTGTAAGTTAAAACGAGACAGAATTTTTCTTATGCAGCATAGTAAGGTCCAACTGCACTGTGTAACTGTATGCAGGTTTAGTTAAATTTCCTCTTAGGCCTTGTGGAGAGAATTACACTGTATATCTATGTACTGAATTAATAAATGGAAAGCCATAGACATATGACTTTCCTGAAGTAAAGATGAGTTTCTTACCACTTGATCTGACATGGAAGTACGTTCCAGAGATAGGTGTCTTTTTCTTAAACAAGCAGGTGAAGATCTGATGAGCTTAAGATATTTATCAAAACTGGATTTGACAGGTGGACTCCATCTGTTATATGAATATTGGTTACATTGCAGGCAAAAATAAATTGCTTAAGTTGTCTTCTTTAAAGTATGGTTGCAAAAGAGAAGTGCCCCGACATTGAGTAAGGAAAAGAGTACCCCAAATTTAAGACTCCGCAAGATTCACCTAAATCAGACTTTCCACATTTACTGGATTGGAGACTGTGTTGAACCTAAGTTTTATGAGCCAATGTGTCCCTGCTTTAAGGCACCTCCCAAAAACATCAATTCAGAAAAATACAATTCAATAATTAATTGTGGGAGTGTATAGGCCCAGATCAATAAAAAGTTAAAATGCTTTTATTACAAAATTTAAAAAAACAAGCAGTATAGAGTATTTGCCACAAAGGCTCTCAAATACAGAGTTATACAGATTATGTAAAAAGCAGAAAATATACTAAGTCTCAATGGGCAGCAAAACCAGAAAAGAATCAAATAGCATCCCTAGTGGAACAGGAAAGTGTGATGTCTCCCCACAAGAATGATAGGCGATCAGCTGAGAGGAGGAAATCTTTACTCTGGCACCTCAGCCACCACGCCAGCTGACAGCTTACCTTCAACCGTCCTCCCTCTACATTCCCCATTCCATTACCTCATGACATTCCAGTTCCACAAGCATTACTCTGTGTATTCCATGCTGTGTTACCTCACCAACATGGTATGCCACACTTTTCCCTCCTCAACAAAAACCCATGGAAAGAAACATCAACTATTCTGTTGAAGAGAAAACAAAGCACAGAGAGATTATGTTAAATAAATAATGCTAACAAAACATTGAACAAATAAAACTCAAATTTAAATTTCTGAAGTAACCCTTACCTCAGCAAGATCAAGTATTACCATTGAAGGTAACATAGAGAAAATGTGCAATAAAACAAAAGATCATCCTGGCTAATGTGCAACAAAATCTTGTCAATAGGAGGGATTCTTTGTAACTCATCCACTCTTCCTCCTTTCAAGCACACTAGAGGAGGTCCATTGATACCAACAATCTCAGGTTCAGCCACCACTGCATTCTTGTTTTCTGTATAGATTGATTTCCTCCTCCTCCTTTCACTTCGCAAAGAATCATGTTGAGGGACTGCCCTTCTTTTGTTCCAAATCCTGCCATCGTATGTCTTAACAGTTCGACCACTTCGAGCTTTTAAGTGAACGTGGATCGGTCAGCACACCTAGGTGCACTCACTCTTCCATAATCACCCACTTTAATTAAAACATCCTTCACATTTTTTGCTGGTCATAACTCTCCTTCATTCTTTCTTAAAGGTCCATTTCCTTTTCTCCCCACTCTCCTGTGTCATTGCTCACACACCCTTTATTCCAAGACATCCACCCTGGGCATACCTTCATACCTGGAGCCCTCCCCCTTAAACAGTTCTAATGGAGATATAGCAGTGGTGGAGTGCGGAGACGTGATATCCAGCTATTCTCCTGGACAATTTCATTCTCCAGTTGAGACCATTCACTCCAAATGTCTCCCCTCCTTCAATGTTTTTATCACCCTCTCGATTGCACCATTCGTCCGGGGTGATACAAAGCAGATTTCTTGTGTGATATTCCACACTCTTTTAAGAAGCCCTCCATCTCTTTGGAACAGAACTGTACCCCATTGTGAGTAAATATTGGGGATACCTTTCCCTCTTGAATAGGTTTTCAAACATCCTTATCAACCAATGAGGAAATGTCCCCTAAACATGACACCTCTACCCACCTTAAGTATATATCCAGCAAAACCAGAACATATGGATTAGCATGTTCCCCACGTACTGGCCCCAAAATATCCACTGTGACCTCTTCCCATGGATAGGATGACAGCTCCCTGTACACCATTGGCGAATTAGTGGCTCTAAAACCTTTGCCACATGCCACACATTCAACTCATTCCCTAACCATATACTCAACATCATGGTCAAGTGCAGGCCACCAGAAATCTCTGCCAAGTCTCCTTTTAGTCTTTAGTATTCCTAGATAAGCCCATGTGCGACCTGTAATGGTTTCCCTCATACATTTTGTGGGGGTATGAATCTTGTCCCTCTCAATAGAATACCCATGTCAGCACTTAGGTTTTGTCTCAGCAACCACTGCAACTCTTCAACCCTCTCTTATTAAGATTTTCAGCAGCCAGCAATCCTATCATTCACTTTAAATCCTCATCTCTTTCCAGGTCTTGTAACCATTCCTCTTCTTCAATGCTTCCATGAGTAACTTCACATACACTGATATCTTCTTCCACATTCTCTCCTACATCCAACTCAGCTGAATCACACACGTGAATCAATCTCGATAAACAATCCGTGAAAAGGTTTCCGGCACCAGGGATATACTGTACAATGAAACAATATTCCTGTAAACCTACAACCCATTTACATTTTTGAGAGGAGATGCAATCAAGACCTTTCCTTGTGAAAACCTCAACCAATGGTTTATGATCTGTCTGAACAGAGAATTTTATCCCCAACAAATAATGATGAAACCTGTAAATAGCCCAGTAATCCGCTAGTGATTCCCTTTCTATGACTGAATAGTTACATTCAGCATTTCTTAAGGCTCTTGGGATACATGCAGTGAGTTTCTCCTGACCATCTCTCATTTGTATGAGAAGAGCACCCAAACCCTTCGCATTAGCACCATAGACCACTTTGGTGTCACACTTGGGATCATATGCTTGAAGATATGGATCGTGACTCAGTTCCTTTTTCACCCACTGAAATTCCTCCATACATTCAATCCCCCACTGAAACTCCATTTTCTTTTTTAGCAGTTTCCTCATGATGTTGGCTTTACCTACAAAATTATCCACAAATGTGCTGTAATATTCAACCATGCCAGTGAAAGATGATAGTTCTTCCATACATATAGGTTCTTTCATTGATATGATTGTGTATACCAATTCCTTTTTAGGAGGAACACCAACACCAGAGATTTTAAAGGCCAGATAATTCACCTCGATCACTCCGAACACACACTTTCCCACTTTTAAGGTTTTACCAGCATCCTGCAATTTGCTTAGTAACTCTCAAGCTATCTCATCAGGTTCTCTCATGTTGGAAACAAAACACAAGATATCATCCTGGCAACATTTGACCACACAAATGCCTTTACAATCATCAACATTGCCCTTTGAAACACTGCTGCAGCCAAAATCAATACAAATAGCATCCTTTTAAATCAACACCCCCCGATGGAGTCTCAAATGCTGTGAGTTCTTGAGATGCACCATCATGCTCTACCTGATGGTAAACCAATACCAGATGTAATGTCGTAAAGACTTTTGCTTCCAAAAACGTGGAAATCATTTCCTCAATATTAGGTCAAGGAAATGTGTCAACTATTACCTCCTTGTTGAGTTCTTTTTACATGCGACAGCAATTGGAGCCAACCATTCAGTAGCTTCCACTGGTTCGATATTCCATAAATCACTCAATTTCTGTAATTCACTAGTGACCACATCCTGTATGCTTAGGTGAGTACACCTTACCTTTGCTACCACTGTTATAGAATTTTCTCTCAATCTTATCCTGTGCTTATATCCTACCAGTTTCCCAAATTTGTCCTGAAACAGGTTTTGAAACTCCCTTACAAACCTGTGATCCCCGATACAATTCCATCCCTTGGTTCCTAGGTTTTCAGTTTGGTTTGAGGTTGAGTTGGAGCTCAAAAGGCCAATTATTTGTGACTGCTTGGGCCTGGACAGCACTACACAAATTCTCTGGCTGCATTATGTCTTGTCCAGCTTGAGAGTTTTAGGGAGACCGGAGATTTTCATAATCCACGTTGTATTGTTAAAGCAGATGTTACATTAGTTAAACAGGCCTTTAGCACCAAGGAGGCAGCACAGCGTGAGGCCCTCACTTTGACCAAGTATTCTCTGAGCCACTTTACCTTGGTTAAATCCGTGAGTAGCATGGAACCTTACCTAAATCTGCCTATGTCCAGTTAACATCGAAGGCTATTGACCCTTTTCAGGCTCAATTTGTTCCCACGGCTCATGCTCCCCAATCGTAGCTGGTTTAAAGATTTGTACTTACGTGTATGCACTTGTGACAATGCTTCTATTGCTGTTACTTTGTATGTTGTTATGATCTGCCCTAGGTTCAGCAATTTAATCAAAAATATATACAGCCCTTTTGCTACTCATGAATTTTAAACAAGTGAAACTGGCTCTCTTGTTTTTACAATTTTTATTAACCCCTGAAGTGTGTTATTTTTTATTATGGTATCCTTTAGGTACTTTGAGATTGAGTCAGTCGTGACTTCCTTCATAGTCTATTACTTTTATTCTCTTTATTTTGTATAATTTCTTGCTATTGTGTGTTAATTGTACTGATCTGTGCTCTGACTTTAAAGATTTTCTTTGTAAAATTGAATAAAGTTTTTGTATTGATTGATTGATTAATCGAACTTGGGTAACCTAATTGGATTTAAACTGACTTGCAGGCTACCTTGGTGGACCCATCCCTACAGATCATCTCCGTCATGTGATACAGACACCTTCCCATGTGTATATTTGTTTCTCATCTCAATGAAATCCTCAAATATCCTAACATTCAAATTAATGAGCTTCCAAATCCACCAGACTTGACATCAATACTCAACAGTTTTTCTCCTTTTGGGAAACATTTCTCCAAAGTCTCTCGGGAGATTATAGTAATCTGAGAGCAAGAGTCAAACTTCATGGGTACACTTGCTCCACCAATTGTATTGTATTGTATTGTATTTATATTTGTAAAGCGCACTGTAACCCAAGGGCATCCTGGCGCTGCAGTAAGATACTTCTGCCGATCTGCTTACAAGCTAGCTAATTAATGAGCTAAAGTCTTGCACCCTCGGGAAGAGCCAAGTTTTTATTTTTCCCCTAAACTTCATCAGATCTTGTATCTGTCTTAACTCAACTGGAAGGCTGTTCCAGAGGCGTGCTGCAGCATAGCTGAAGGCTCTTCCTCCTGATTTAGCTTTCTTAATCCGGGCTATATTAATCAGCCCGGTCGAGGAGGACCGAAGGCTGCGGGTAGGGTTATACCAGTTGAACTTAGACTGCATCGGTATCGGTCCCATCCCATGCAGGGCCTTGAAGACGATGCACAGTGATTTGAACTGTATTCTTTGGAATACCGGAAGCCAGTGCAGCTCCGTCAATGCCAGGGATGTGGATGATTGTCTTGGTCTGGCTAAGGCCACTTTTGCTGCTACCGTTTGGACTCTTTGGAGTCTCCCAATCAGGTACCTAGGGGACTCCAACAGTAGCGCATTACCATAGTCCAGGCGGCTCAGAATGACACTCCTTATCACTAGTGCACGTGCCTGATATGGGAGTAGTGGGAGGATCTTCCGAAGGACCCTAATAAGCGAGAAACTGCTTCCCACAGTTCTATTGACTTGGCTTTCAAGGTTTAGTTTGTTATTAAACATAACCCCGAGATTGCGTACCATTGCGACCGGTAGCAGAGGTGTCTCTGTGGGCATGGGCCAGAATCCGGGGGGGAGAGAGCAGGGAACTTTGCCTGCCGCACAGCATAGAATCTCGGTTTTTTCGCAGTTAAACTGCAGAGAGTTGTTTTTCAGCCAGCGTACTGTTTCTGTAATGCAGGCATGAAATTTTTCCAGAGAGCCCGCTTGGTCTCCTTCCAGTGATACAATAAGCTGAGTATCGTCAGCGTAATTTACCAAGCTGACCCCATATGATTTAATGATTGCGATCAGGGGGCTCATGTAGGTATTAAAAAGTATCAGGCTAATTGCTGAGCCCTGGGGGACCCCGTGCCTGATCTCCACAAACTCCGAACGAAAGGAGTGGAGGGCCACCGCCTGACGTCTGGATGTTAGATAAGATCGAAACCAATCCAGTGCTACCCCTCCCACCCGACTGTTTCCAACCTGTGCAGGAGGACTGTGTGGTTGACTGTGTCTAATGCGGCAGACAGGTCCAATAAGATCAATATGGCCGATTGTCCCCTGTCTGCCCGCATTCGAAGTTCCTCCAGAACAGTCACCAATGCCGTCTCTGTCCCGTGGCCAGGACGAAACCCGAACTGCACATCTTCCAGCTTGTTGCTGTCCTCCAGATACTGAGAGTGTGCTCTACTCACTAATCATTCTAAGATTTTTACCGGGTATGGGAGAAGGGATATAGGTCGGCAGTTTTTGGGGCATGCTGGATCAAGTGTGGATTTTTTCAGCAGTGGTGTAATCACTGCTTGTTTCCAGCTTGCCAGGACCTGTCCGCTGCTCAATGATTGGTTACACAGCAGTCGGAGTATTGGAAATAGTTCGCCTCCCAGTGCCTTCCAGGTTTTGGGAGGGAAGGGGTCCAGAGGAGATCCCGACGATATACCTAGAGCTAATTTGTTAAACTCCTCCTCGGAGGGGGGCTCAAAATTGTTCAGATGGGCCCCATGAGCTTCCAACTCTGTCTCCCCTATCCTACTCTTTTGCTTACTTGCCCCTGACTGCCCATCTGTCTCTGCAGGTACGATCGGGTCGTCAGTATCCAGCCCCTCTATGATTTTCCGTATTTTTCCATCGAAAAAGGTATCTAGTTTGTTACAGAGATCTTGACTGGGTGGGGTACTATTATTGGTGCACTCGGGGCTAGTAATGTCCTTCATGATCTTAAAAATACCCCTGGTACTATTGGGTGCCTTCAAGATGGTTTTGGCATAGTAATCTGCCTTGGCATTTATAATTTATTTTTTGTAGTTGGCTAATTTCTCCTTCCAGAGGGCTTTGCCCATCTCTGTAGAAGCCTTTCTTCACTGTCGCTCCGCCAGTTTACAACCCCTTTTTTCCGTCGTCAGTGTTTCATTGTACCATGGAGCGGACGGTCTCCCCATCTTTCTGATTTTTTTAAACGGACAATACGATCAAGGGTGTCGATAATATATCCGCAGAATGACGTATAATTCTGTCCCACCGATTTCAGGGGGTCCAGAGGCCCAATGTCCTTAAATATTGGTGAAGACTCGGCCCTCTTTAAAAGGTTCTTCCAGTTCCTATTTAGGTAGCTTCTTTCCCCAACTACTTCTGCTCGGTGAGTTTAGGGATCGTTACCTGGAATAATATCAGATTGTGATCTGACCAGCCCACCGGTACAATGCTTTCCACCTTGACAGCTTTTTCCTCTGCGAAAATCAGATCCAGAACATGTCCCCCCAGGTGAGTAGGTTCCAAGACCAACTGTGGTAGCTTTAAGTTTTCACATGACTGTAGTAGATTATTGTACCCAGAATCTAGACTCCCATTAGCCCATAGGTTAAAGTCACCCAGGACCATTACTCTAGCATGGGTAAGTGCCAAGTCACTGAGTACATCAATCATATCCTGTTGCAGTTGAGTGCAGAATGGCCCCGGTGGTCTATAACAGAGTATGACCGTCCAGCCAAGCCCATTGCGGCATTTAAGGCAGAGACCCATCCATTCAATGCCTGGAACCTCGTCGATATCCATTGACGAGATATCCCATGCCTCCTTGAAAATCATCCCAACCCCCCTCCTCTGCCATTTGTTCTAGGTTTGTGAAGTGCTTTATAACCAGGTGGGCATGTCAGGCCCAGCTCTAGGTCAGACCCAGGGTGCATCCAAGTCTCTGTCATGAAGAGGATATCTAGGTGAGTACTTTCAATTAATAGTTGGGCTTCTATGTGGTGCTTTGACAGTGACCTCACGTTGAGCAGCCCGCATCTCAGGCAGTCCATACTGACATAGTCTGATTCCGGGCCAGCGTTCTTTTCCCACTTAATTTCTCCTTTCCCGTTTCCCGTGAGCCCTATCTCCCTTAGTTGGTCTCCTGAGTATCTATATTTAATCGGTCTGTTCACCTTGTTACCCCATTTGGCAGTATTCCTGGCGCCGAGCGCTTCCGGAGCGCAGACGGGCGCAGACGGGCTTGCCTTTGGCGCGCCGCCGGCGCGCCCGCTGCGCGCATCCACTGCGCGCTCGTTCTGGCATGTGTATTTAACCTATCCCGTGGCTCTGAGTACTAGAGCGCTCAGCTCGCCGGAAGCCACGGGGACCGGAAGTGAGGGGGAGAGGAGGAGGTGTAACCGCCCAAGGTCCACCCTCCGTTCAATCGGCACTTGCGGCGACGGACCAGGGTGCAGGGCAGCGTTACAATGCGATAGGTGAGTCTGCCTTTTTCTCCCAACACCCTCTTCGAAATATCTCAGCAATATTCAGTGCAAGTTACAAGGTTAAAAGTACAGGTTTAAAATAAGCAAAATGTGCAATGTGCAATTTTTAAAAGGTGCAAGCAGCGTAGCTAGCAGCGCTCTTACCGCGTCCGCTGCACGCTCGTTCTGGCATGTGTATTTAACCTATCCTGTGGCTCTGAGGACTAAAGTGCTCAGCTCGCCGGAAGCCACGGGGACCGGAAGTGAGGGGGAGAGGAGGAGGTGTAACCACCCAAGGTCCACTCTCCGTTCAATCGGTAGTTGCCGCGACGGACCAGGGTGCAGGGCAGCGTTACAACGCAATAGGTGAGTCTGCCTTTTTCTCCCAACACCCTCTTCGAAATATCTCAGCAATATTCAGTGCAAGTTACAAGGTTAAATGTACAGGTTTAAAATGAGCAAAATGTGCAATGTGCAATTTTTAAAAGGTGCAAGCAGCGTAGCTAGCAGCGCTCTTACCGCGTCTGCTGCGCGCTCGTTCTGGCATGTGTATTTAACCTATCCTGTGGCTCTGTGGACTAGAGCGCTCAGCTCACCGGAAGCCACGGGGACCGGAAGTGAGGGGGAGAGGAGGAGGTGTAACCGCCCAAGGTCCACCCTCCGTTCAATCGGCACTTGCCGCGACGGACCAGGGAGCAGGGCAGCGTTACAACGTGATAGGTGAGTCTGCCTTTTTCTCCCAACACCCTCTTCGAAATATCTCAGCAATATTCAGTGCAAGTTACAAGGTTAAAAGTACAGGTTTAAAATGAGCAAAATGTGCAATGTGCAATTTTTAAAAGGTGCAAGCAGCGTAGCTAGCAGCGCTCTTACCGCGTCCACGTCACTACAACTTAGGTGAAATATCCCATGGCTACACGTTTTATCTGCAACACCACTTCCTGACACACTACAGGGATTTTACCTTTGGGAACGTTCTTCCCTTTGCTCCTACATCACTTGCTGAATTGACCCTTCCCACCACAAGCATTATATGTTTAGAACCAGGCTAGACATGCCTTGTCATTGGCTCTGTACCCTTCCTTACCTCACCTAAAGTACTTTCCCTTAAACTCTGTAATTTTTGTTACGGTTTTAGTTTTTCCTACACACTCATCAGCTGTATTGTCCTTCGACATATTCGATTTCCTTCCTTTTTCAACACTGAGTTCCTCTACACACTTGCCATCAAAAGCACCTCCTCCAGTGGTGGCTCATCCTTCCGCTATAGTTCTTCCTGGATCTTGTCACTATTGCATCGCAGTACAAACCGATCTCTGATTTTCTCTTCCAAAGTTCCTCTGAATTTTAAGCTCGAAGCCAGTTTACTTACACCTGTGACAAATTCCTCCACCGGTTGAGCTTTCCTCTGACTTCTCAAGCCAAAATTATACCTTTCAAGTATCGTGCTCACTCTTGGTAGATAATGTAAGGCAAGCTTTGCAATGGCAATTTCATATTCATTTAGATCTCGAATCTTGTTTGGTGATAACTCTAAATTCTCTAACACTTCTTGCCCTCCGGTGCACAAACAATGTAAGAGGAGTGCATTCTTTCTTTCAATACTTAGGTTTTTAACGGGCGCAAATGGGCTTTAGACCCGTTTGCGACTGCAAAAAACGTGTGGCCCATGTACTAACCCTATTTTGCGAGTCACAAATCAATTTGCGACTCACAAAATAGGATTAGCGACTCGCTATTGGGAAGAGGCGTTCCAAGGGCGTACCTTCCCAATAGTGACTCCTGCAGCTATGTATGACAGTTTTGCAATCGCAAAACAGCTGCAGTTTTTCCATCCTTCACAGAAGGGTGGTAAAGCACTCGCAAATGGGAAGGGGTCTCCAGGGGACCCCTTCTCCTTTGTGAGTGGCTCTCAAAATATTTTTTAAGGACAGGCAGATGTTCCAAGGACCACTGCCTGCCCTTAAAAAACGAAACTGAAAAGATTAATTTTTATCTTTTGAATGCATCCCATTTTCCTTTGAGGAAAACGTGCTCATTAAAAATAAATTGCTTTATTTAAAAGAAGTCCCAGACATGGTGGTCTTCTGAGCCAAGCAGGCCATCATCCCTGGGAGTGCAAGCCATTTCCAATGTGCTTGCAAATTGTGACAGCCTCATTAATATGCATGAGGCATGCAATTTGCGACCCCAATGGGAATCGCAAACAGTGTCTCAGACACTGTTGTGCATCCCAATTTGCAAGTCGCAAATTGGTGGGTCGGACATCTGGCCCTCTATTTTTTTGTGCTGCATACCCTTGAAAAATTTCCAAAAACCATTTTTCATTTATTCCATTCGAGAATTGGCTCATCCAGGGAGGGTACAAAAAACGATGGTGTTGTGCTATTAATAATCACAGATTAGCCCCTAAACCTCTCCAACTCTGCATGGCAGGTTAAGGTCAAGAGTAATTCAACTGCTCTTCAAAATAGTGCAAATCTCTACAGTTTATAGGTCGCACTGTGAATGGGCACAATGTTGTTGGTTAAAGCTGACCATACCACCACCACTCAAAGATGTCAGCTTTTATATATTGCTGCTGTCATTGTGTACTTGCACCCGAAATCACCAACTTGACTCAAATTAAGATGTCGGCCCCATATCTGACGTGACCGCTCTCAACTTCTTGTGCCAGATCACTATTGACCCCAAATTAAGCCTCCACGTTCCTGACATTTTACGTCACTGTTCCCAGCACCACAGGCCAGGTCATACAGTTGTTCCGTATTCAGGTTGCCGCTACGTTGCCTGTGTTCCAACATCACCACGTATCCTTGCTCAACCAACGGAGTGGCTGGTTGCTCGCACTGAGTCAGCGAGCGTGCATGCCCCTTGAGCGCGTTCAGGATGGGTCGTGCTGACTACATGCCTGCGTGCTGCTTGAGTGTGGTGACTCACGCCAGTGCCCAAGCGTGCATGCTTTCCTCCCTAAACTCACACCCGCACAGTGCCAGAATGCTCTCACCCCTTGGGTAATCTTCTGCTGCTGACTACTGTTTAGGTCCTGCACTGCCCATGCGATTTCTTGATGTCACTGATTCTGAGTCACTGCGACATGTTTGCCGAGGGAGAACTCTCTCCATGTGTTGAGGTGCCTGAGGTTCGTTGCGGCAGTGTACCGACATGCTCATCAACAAAATGTGATGTCTCCCCGCAAGGATGACAGGAGATTGGCTTAGATGAGGTAATCTGTAGTCAGGCACCTCCGCCACCACACCCACTGACAGCTCACCTTTAACCGTCCTCCTTCTACATTCCCCATTCCATTACCTCATAACATTCCAATTCCACAGGCATTATTCTGTGTACTCCATGACATGTGTTACCCCACCAACATGGTATGCCACAGAAAGTCAGCCCAAGGTACCAATCCACTACATGAATAATTATTCAGTACCCTCTATGCAAACGTCATTCGGAGACGCTCAGACAGAACAAGAATCATTAACAATAATGTGTTATGTGAATGACTAGGTCTCAGTAAACGTTGTAAGTTACTGCTGAATTGGAGATGGATCTTCGTCAACAAAATAACAATAACAGTTTAAAAATAACTAAATCTTGTCAGCTTGACAGTGTGCTGCAGAGTTTTCGGGGAGAGGATTTGTGCACAGAATGAGTGACTGAGATGACTTCCATCTTAGTCAAGATGGCATTTTGTACAGAAATGCTGCTTAGTTCCTACACATTAGAAAACACACTTCTAAACATCATAAAAAACTAATTTCAAAAGCAAGGATACTATTTCTGTCCATACATATGAACTTGTGTGTGTAAATGCATTCTGCACATTGTAATGATGCACAAAAATACAAACCCATAAAAATCTCTTACAAATCCCCCTCTGATTATTTGATAATCACTAAAACACAATACAAATGTATTAATCAGGAAAGAATCACATAGCCTACATCACTATTTGCTTCTTTCATGTGCTCGCCTCCATCACCTTCAGATGATTGTAAACATGATCTTTGACATTTTCCATTTTGATTTCTTCTTCTCTCTTTCATTTGAATGATTTTCTTTCACCCTGACACTCACAAAATGTAAACAGACACCCAGAATATTTGAACAAGAGAAACAAAACAATTTCACACATCATTATAATTAGTACAGGAGTTAGGATTAGTCTCTAAATTCCCCCTCTCAGATTATCAATCCATTCACTAACCTTATTAAAACCTTTCCCCAGCTCACTAACCCAGGAACCTACAATCTCCCACATGCCATGCTCTTTTAAAGCTTAAAATTCACAAGACAATTTGTAAAATTTTGTGTATGCTATAATAACCCTGCTGTTATTGGGTACGAAGGTGCAGCTTTTTTTTACCTTCAGTACCTTGCAAACACTGCCTTGTCAAGAAGCATATTTAGCACCAAGTGGTTTTGCATCACCATTTGCTCACATAACAATCAATTCATAATTAATTTGAGTAAGGGCTCCAGCAGCATTAGAAGCAAGCCGGTCCTTAATTAATCGAGGATATATATTTGAGAATCTAACTTCTTCAGCTTTAACCTGTTCTCTTATCTTTCTCTTATCTCTCTATTCTCTCACAATCTCATTATATTTTAAACAAATTCTTCCTCCTCTTTATTTAAACTACACACATACCGCCAGTTAGAAATTTACCATATTTAAGACCCTTATTAACACCTTCATCTGCAAAAATAGGTATATCCTCCAACAAGACGTTGAAATCCGACAGATAAGGGGACAAAAACTAATTCTTATTACTACCAAACATTTTGCAAGACAAACTATATCAGTGTGAAAGCTGTAAATAGGTAGCATCTTCACCTGCAGAAGAGGAAAGAAAAGTGCATACATAGTAACTTTTAATTTTCATTATCTCGATATAGTCTTCTAACATTTTTGCGTGAGTATTATCTTTAAATCCACTAACTAAACTTTCCCTACATGTCAGTGTGTTATATTTCACTTCATTATGTACTGTATTAATTCAAACTTTGTAGAGACATATCGCACCAGAGAAAGAGGGCAAAACAACAGATCAACTAGGACTATCAATATCATTAATATAGCAATTAAACTAATACTTTTACAGCATTTTTTGTATGCATTTTCTATTGAAACTAAAACAAAAGTTATAGTGGAGCTCCAAAAGTTAACAAAAATTGTCTTTAAAACAGTTGTAGAAGTTTCTTCTTTTTTTCTTATGTCTTTAAAACCAATAATCAAAACTAAAAAACTTCTAATGTCTTTTTCTAAAAGTTCATTCCAATTCGTACTCTCGAAAAAATCTTTCCCTTCTTTTCCATTTTTGGCTGAGAATCCTCACAATGTAAGTTTTTCTTTTACAGTATTTTCAGAGCTTTCAAGGTAGTCTTTCATCTTCTGATTCACTTACAGGTAGTGGCATAGTGCAAAATGATAGGGCCGTTTCTGGAATTTGATGAAGGCCCACCGAGACTCCAACATCTCATATATATTGATTTTCCTTGGCTGAATGAACCCCCCCTTGAATGGCTGGGAGACATCTGGACAGTTGGGGGCTCCTTGAACTGCAGGGGGCTGCATGGCCAGCGTTATGTCCCTGCTTACAGGTTCACTTTCAAATATGTATTGGCAATGATTTACTGGGCAGTAGATCTCCGATTCTGAGTCTTCTTTTTCCTCAGACACTGTTGCTAAATACACCCATCAGGTGATGCATAATTTCTTTGTAGGTCTCTTTTTAGCAGGTCTTTTCGCAACTTGTGACTCACTTTCACTGTTTTCAGATTCAAATACTTCAGGTTTATTGGTTTCAGTCTCACTTGTTGCCAGTGTTTTCTTTTGCTGGTTCTGTGATTTTTTTTTATTTTGGCCCTTTCTTCTTCATTAGTAACTACTTGTGAATCTTCTACACCCTCTGATTGACTTGAACTCTGATCAGCGTCAACAGCATGATTCCTTCTAAACTGTTTCCTTCCTCTGGGAGTTCATGTGACTCAGATTTTCAGGACTCTTTTATTGTTTGGATCGGAGACTACTTCTTCCTGCTGCTACTCATACCTCTGACTTTCACATTGGAACTGGTCTTCACTCTGAACCTCACCTTGTATCTGGACAGCACCACTAGTACCCTCACCAGGACCTTCACGTTCATAGATATGAACTTCTATACCTTCGTCATCTTCACCAGTTTCACCACTCCCTCTTTCCAATTTTTTACCTCCTTCTGTATTCACGCTGCAAACTTCTGTTTCATTGTGTGAATCAGTGGTTGTTTTCACCACTTCTTCCTCCACCACCCTTGCTCTTTTCATGTGAGCGTCATGGATCCACTTTGGGATTCCAGCACACTTTAGAGCAGTGTTTGTTATTAATATTTGCTTGCAAAAGCAATTGTCATATTCCCAGCCTCTCACCTCTGCATAAGCACAGCACCAATACCTTTCATGCTTGCATCCATAATGACATATGTGTCCCTTCCAGGAACAAAAGCCTGCAAATTCGGGGCTTCTTGCAAACACTTATTAGTTTCCAAAAATTCTACTTAACACTCATCTGACCTTTTAAACATAACTCCCTTCTTAAGCAATTTTCTTGTGTTCTAGCCAGCTATGGTTTATAAAACTCCAACATTCTAAAATAGGGCATCAAATCCTATTTGTTCCTAGGGGAAGGCATCTTAGTAATCGTGTCCACTGTTTCCTTCCTTGACCGAACACCTCCCACAGACAACATGTATTCCAAATAACACATCTCACTCACCCCAAATTTTCACTTTTCAGCTCTCTGTGTTGAACCTTTATTTTGGAAATGTAAGAGTACCTGCCTCAACCTTTCATTGTGTTCCACACAGGTATTCCCACACACCAAGACATTGTTTTAGCACCTTATCCCCTTGATACCATCCAACAAATTTTCCATTATCCTATGGAAAACAGAGGAAGCCAAAACCAAGCCAAAAGGCATATGTATAAATGTATTCATGCATAGGAGAATAATAAAAGATTTGAAATCCTGAAATTTCGCATGTAAATGCACCTAATAATTGGTGAAAGCCAAATCCAATGTCAAATAATGCTCGACCCATCTACCGATGTCAACTGTCAAGGGTCACAGGAGTCACACACTCACAGGCAGGAACAAAACACAGCCGGCAGGAACTACAACTCCTGACAGCCTCGGAGGACGTCTGACGTGAGACGCAATGTCTCACGTGACTTCCGGGAATGCTGAAAGGACGTTGCTACGGCCAGGGACACTGCCGATTATTCCGAGTTACCGATACCTCGTAACCTGATACGGTCCTGTTCTTCGCATCCTGGGAATCCTTTGGTCCGGTAGGGGTGTCGCATGACACCGCTTATCTTTCTATAGTCCTTGGCATGCTCATAATTCTTGGGGTGGTTCCCTCGTTGGAGAGTCCGCTGTGCTGACACCATTTCTCTAACGGACTCATGCGAGGGAATCAAGGGGGGTAAAACAGCGTGTAAATAAGAAAATCGCTATGCCCTTGTATCTTCCTGCACTCTAGTGATAACAGCTATATATTCCCTGTTGGCGAGCCCGTTTGGTAGCGGCTCATGCAGGGGAGCATAGTGTGAACTCATTGTAATTACCTACGCTCTATCGATAACAGCCATATCTTCCCTGTTGACGAGCCAGTTTTGCAGCAGCTCATGCAGGGAAGTATTTTGTGATACTTTGATTGGATTTGACTTTTGTTGTAGAGTGAAACTGAACTCGCACTTTTGTTCTTTGTTTATGATACTCTGTTCTACTACATCTCTTTCCGTGGAGGGTGCAATTAAAGAGATTACTGATTGTAGTATCAAACGTTATATTTACATTGACTGCTCGTTCTCCTTTCATTTGTACAGGGGGTGTCGAGGCAGGTGGTCACCTTCGCTTCCTCATTCAAGAGACTTGTTTTCATGCAGAGGTATATGAGGGATACAGTGTTTAGCGTTATCGTAGTACTTGAGTAGAAGAGAACACAATCTAATGCTATATGTTTATCCCCTTGCAGTATTCCATACCTGACACGGTGATTGCCTGCTCTTCCCCCCATGTCAGCACTACAGTATTTTCTTTCTTTACAGGTTAGTGTAAGACAGAGATTCACTCAAGCATAGTAGTGGTGCAGACTCTAGACTTTTGTGTGACGTTCTCTTCTCTTGTATTTTAGGTCTCCTTTCTTACTGTCCCCATCCTTCCCATCCCCGCTTGACCATCCCAACGTGTGTGTGTATATTATATCCAGACTTGGGCCTGTCGAGAGGTGGACCCCTAAGAGCATCGGTTCGATCCTGAGAATACATTCAGGCCTGGGACATCAACAACCCAGACATTTGGGTATAGGGTGATGATCAACAACCACTTACTTATCCAGTGTCCTTAAGTCTACACAAAGATGAATCTCACCAATGGGAGCTAACCATTCACTGGCCTCAACAGGCACAAACACACCCTGTTTAACCAGCCTATCCAATTCAACTTACGCATGACCAGCCATACCAACCAGTAATCTCCTTACCTTGGAGACAAATGGTACTGCACCACTTATAAGTTTGATTTTATGCACATAGGACCATAGACACCCAATCTCGTCACAGAAAACCTTTCCACAGCATTCATACAACCATCTCCCACCTCCCTTACCTGTACATGAGGTTGCATGTTGGGTTCAAAGTCCATTCCAAGGTCTTTTTGCACTTACCAACCCAGTATGTCATCACCTCTTTCAGACACATACATTTTCTTTTAAACTCCAGATAAGCATAAAAGTAACCATGCATTGGAATTTTGTGCCCGCCATAACCACCAGGTTTTACATCCAAGGTTTTTAGATGCACATCACCTTTCATATGGCAATATGTTTTCTTGGATATTATCGTCAATCGGGAGCAAAAATCAAAGAACATTCTCACAACCAACCATTCAATTTTACAACCTCATACAGATTTCCACGTGAAGTACTACACAAGTGCATAATAGTCTCACCACAACTTTCACTTATCTCCCACGTTATCCTAGTCTGCATGGGTGATCTACAACACTGAATAAAGTGTCACATTTTACCACATCAATTACACATAGCCTTTTGAGCATGACAATCTTTACAACTGGCCATGTGACATTGTTGTCCACATATAAAACACACACCCCTCACTTCCTTTTAACAACAGCCCTTCATTACCCCTTATCAATTATTCTTTCGATCTACTCACAACACTAACCAGTGCTAGAGGTTTTACACTAGAATCCTTCTGCATCTCAGACACACATGTCAACATATGCTAGACCCTTTTCGTAACTATCAACACTTCACACAATGGTGCTTCATCTTTAAACCATAGCTCCTCCCTCAATATATCGTCCTTACAATTCAGGAGGAACTGATCTTGAATCTGCTCTTCACACAGTGCCACAAATTTACAAGTAGCAGCTGGTTTCTGTAGACTCGTCACATGCTCTTCTACACTTTCATTTTCACCTTGGACCATCTTCCCAACATGTAAACATTCTAAAATTGCACATATTTTTGCAAAGAAGTGTATATTGAGTTTCTTTATACATATATCCAACTCATTTAAACCATGCTCATCTTCAATGCTTCCTTCTGGTAACTCTTCAAATACCTCCTGTCCTTCTGCCCCCAAGCAATGTATCAAAAGGGCAACCTTTTTTGTCCATAGTCAAATTGTTTTGACACACACGTATGTAATTCAAAAATTACACCATTCTACTTGTACCTCCACCAGTTTTAACTGCTGTGATATTCTGCATTTCCAATAACTGTTAAACAGCTTTACAAGCATACTCATGCAGGAAATATAATGGCAAACAACAAAAATTATCAAGTCACAAGATACAAGTCGCCTCCAGGGGAATATTCTGCAAAACATCATCCGTTGATGTGACAGAGAGAACTTTCTTCAGTTTCACAGATAACAGGCTACTTTCCTAAAAGACCTGCTCCTTTATACACCCGTCAGAAGAGATTGGCCAAGAATCAATACCTTTGCTGCAACTACACAATGTCCATAGTTTCCAATCATTAATTTGCCAAACAATAAAGTTGAACCCCACACACACCGAAATGCATATTTTCTAAAGATGATTCAGCGTATAAAAAAAATCAAGATGCCCGCTATGTTTGCAATGTGATTCTTAACAGAGGTTGTGCTTATGTCAAACCGATTACAACCTCTCAAAATAGGGCCAAATGTTGCACTAATTTTCAGCGGCTTGTTGATGTTGTTCATCCACGCTGAGCAAGATGCACTTCCTCTTTATAATTTACAATTTTTGACATAATGCGCACATCACTAACGCAAGACAAGGAATCCAGATTTTATCTTGTACCAATGCATCTGTATCCTCCACCTGACTCAGCATGCAGCAACCTCAGCAAGTAGACTTAATGATGTTGAAGTCTGCACTCTACCCACCTCCTCATACCTAGTGTGCAGTTGGGCAGGAGAACACAGGCAATAGTGTCCAAAAGGTGGGATCTTTATTGATTCAGACCTCATCCACCAGCTTCCAACAGTAACTCCCAGTTCATGGAATCTCCCCTCTAAAGTTCCAGCCTCCATCCAACATTCCAAGACATCACAAAGAGTTTGGCAACTGTCAGGCTGACTGATCTCTGGGTGAGACATAACTCAACCTATTTAGAAAACAGCCAGACAAATATTTGAATGTATTTCAGGCCATTGCAAACTGGCATCACCACAAAATCTGCTTGAAGTCTTGTAAATGGGCCCTCTGTTTTGGCAATGCAGTTTACCAACGTGTTGGTTCTCTTACCCTCATTATTCCTTTGGCACAATAGACAATGTGTGCCCAAAACTTCTGCAACATTTCAAAATTTGTATTCTCCGAATATTTTCTAACAGTCCTAATCATTACTTCCCTACCTGAATGTGAAAAGTTATTCAAATAACGTCCAATGTGATACAGCATTAAGACCCCTATGTATCAACATATTTTTCTATAGTTACTGAATGGGGAAAACCCTTTTGTACATCAGGCCTTAAATTTATAATTTCTGTATTTTGTATGAAATGTATTATTGATTCATCTTGTTCTGTTTCTTGAATCACTCTTTCATTCTCAAATGTACAGTACCTGGCCACCTGATCAGCATAACTGTTTCCAAGAGTGACCATATAATTTCCAGCCTTATGGGCAGTACACTTCACTACAGCAATTTCATTTGGCTATTTTTATATTCCTCGAAACCGGTCCCGGGATACTTGTTTCTGGTCCAGAAAGGACCTGGTCTGGCAGTTTGGTCTGTAATGTTCCCATGGGGAGCTGGGTCAAGACTGACTTTCATATGGCTGGGTTTAAACTAGAATAGCATGGGGAGCAAATAAACAATAGATTTAGGCCTAGATCTCTGTACTGGGGTGGATGTTAGACATTGTTCAGCATTCTGTACATCAAATGTTCTTTTTGCATTTGTCACCCCGTGTGGGTTGGGTATGCCCAGACATGGGTCTTGTGCTCTCCATGCCACTGGAGTCAAGCTAGTGTGTCTGATATGGGGTAATACCCCGAAACCGGTCCCAGGATTCTTGTTTCTGTTCCAAGGAGGACCTGGCCTGGCAGTTCGGGCTGGAGTGTTTCCATGGGGACAGGGTCAAGGCTGATTTGCATATGGCTGGGTTTAAACTGGAATGGCATAGGGAGTAAAAAAACGATGGATTTAGGCCTAGATCGCAGTACTGGGGTGAATGTTTGACATTGTTCAGTATTCTGTCCATCAAGTGTTCTTTTTGCAATAGTTTTTTCTTCATCAAGTCAGTTATACAGATACAGTTCATGATGGGAGCTCCAGAAGATGCCATAAAACCTCTTTTTGACCACAGTTGCCCAAAACCATGGACCATTCCAAAACTGTATTGGCAGTATAAATTGTCACGTTTTAATTTATTGACAAGCAAGAAGGATCTCATCAGTGCAACCAACTTTGGCTATTGTGCAGAAGTTACATTCGGAAGATGTAATGCTTCCAACATATCAAAAATTAAACAGTAATGAAACATACTGAACAGGCAGCCTTTAATGCTCCATATTAATCTCTAAACAGGAAACATCTAGAAACAAAGTAGGTTCAGCTATTTCAAGAGGAATCTCTTTAATATCTGTTCTCGGTTTGCTTCATAATTCTTTAACTATAATGCAGTTATGCTCAGGTTCATAATCATCACTCTTGTCCTTGTCTTTGCAGCTTTAGAAATAGCAATGTTGCTGGATTTAGTGAGTTACATCTTCTGAGTAAGATATTTTCTGCTACCAGTATGACTTGTTCATATCTGGTTAGGTAACTACATATCATATGCTGAGTTTGTGTAGGTATCAGCAACATCTTACCAGAATGTCGAACACATACAATTAATGTTTGTCCTATTATGATATGCAAACAACTTTAACTGATTTCAAACAACTAGGAAGACTTACAGCTACTGGATCCAACACAGCTGAAAGATAGGCTACAGGTATTGTGATCCCTCCATGTGTTTGTGTCAGTATCGAAAGGGCTCATCCACCTTCTAACGGCAATAAATAAATTGTAGTCCGACATTCCAAGGGTGGGTGCATTACATAAACTTTCTCTCTGTACCCAGAAGGCCTTTGAATTTTGTTAGTCAAATGGTACTGCGTCCTTTATGTCACTATGGATCTATCTTTCTAAAGGTTTTGTAATCAAGGAAACGTTTGGAATCCACTGATGAGAGTAGCTGACAATTCCCATTAACAACGTCACTTCCCTCTGGGTGCTAGGAGGATTTTATGGCAAGAAAGTAGGCTAGCATTATGCATTATACCGTTATTGACCACTTCTGAGCAGCAACACTTCAAAGAAAAATTCTGAAAACAACTTAGAACATCAAAACTATAGTAATCGAACTTTAATGTCCCATATAATCCTGCTGTTCGCCATCTTCTCCCTCTTTTTTTGCTGCTTCTGAGCAGATGAGTATACATATTTATTGACTTTGAATAAGATGTGTGTGTGATGGGTAAAAGGCTCCAATTTATGGGCCAGGTGTAAGTTATTGTGGATTGACTGTGTGGAGTGTCTAGATCAATTTTTTTAATTAAGTGAGTTTTAAAAAATTATGGTTGTATTTTGTTTTGCCATTGATGTGGTAGATTTAGTTTGATTGACTCCGTATATTTAAAACTATAAAGAGTTTAGGCAATACAGGTGAGTATTAAGGACAGTTTCATAAGTGTAACACGCTTACCATTAGAAGCGTGATGGTGGCTTCTCGATATCGAGGAGCGCAAGGCTTCGGCTGAGTTGGGGTGGCCATTTTAGCACCAGGCGTGTTCGGCCGAAATGCGCAGACCATGTGGGAGGCTCACAATTTTTTGGAGGAAGAGTTTTTGTTAAACAACCGGAATACAATGTTACACACGTTTTATTTTGGTTAAAGAAAGTGGTTTCTTAAAGAAAAAAAAAACATTACAAAATATTATATTTCATAGAGTAGCACCATATTGGGTTGGGCTTCCGTGGAGATGTTCCCGACATCTTTTCTAAGGGAATTTTGCCATTGTGATAATGGTAAAGCTCGTTTCATTGCGTGATTTTTGTGAGTTTTTTTGGTGATTCTAAGTTATTTCAGTTGTCACGTAAAGAATAGCAGTGAGTATTATTTGACTATTTAATTTGAAGGGAGTATCCTTTGGAGTCTCTTTTTAAATAATGGCAGAAAGGAAGGTAGTAATGGAGATTAGGGGAGAGGGGAGTATTATTAAAAAATGAATAACTGATGAGATTAAGAATTTAGTTCAGGATTCTGTGAGGACTGCTATGGCCAGTAGAAAGAGGAGTCATGTGGAGGAAGAGGATGAGTTTTATTCATTTTCTGAAGAGGAGGAAAGAGTGTACAGAGGACCAGGAGGCAAATGCACTGGGAAAAGAAAGCAACTGAAAAGGGGTGCAGATGGAAGAGGAGTCCAAAGCGGCTCTTAAAGAGAGAGTGTTCGTGGTAACACCTCAGATGGGCAGGATTTCCCTGCAGAGAGATTGGTAAATAATGATTTGGATGAATATATTTTTGATTAAAATGATAGATGATTTAGATGATGACTTTGGAGGAAGTACGTTTTTTAAAAGTAGAGGTGAGAAGATGGTAGTAGATCCTTTAGATCGGAAGCTTTTTGACCCTCAAGAGATTCGTTATCCCCGTGGTCTGATTGGTGGCCCATGAGTTATGTAGCAGAGTATATCAGACACTGAATTTGCAGGCCATTAGACAAAGGGGAACGTAATGTAATGAGAGCAGAATGTTCCCACCCATGTTATTTGGGAAAAGGATTCAATGACTCCAAATTTGAATTCGGAGTCAATAACATACATGTTTATATTAGGAAGAGATCCAAGGTAAGGTCTAGAGAAGTCTCTCAAGCAATGTGAGGATAAATTACTGGATACGATCGGGCCGCTTGCGAGGATGTTTGACATGATTGAGGAGGCATATTTAAATTGATCGGATTTAGATGTTTCTCTTCTGAGAGGATGTGTCAGAGGGCGCTTTGCTTCTTGGGCAATGCAAATGCAGGATTAATCGCAAGGAAGGAGTAAAGCAGTTTTGCTGGGCATTAACCCAAAGTTGGGGGCTTTTGCACGCAAAGAGTCAAGTGAGGAGCTCAAAGGCATACTATTTGGTGAAGGATTAGTTAAGGCCTTGGGCAACTATGTGCATACTTTCACTGCTTTAGACAAAGTGCAATTTAATATGCATAGAGTTTATGGTGGAGCAACTAGTTTTTCCGGCAGGGCTGAAAGGAGAGGGCAACCTCTCGGTCGTAGCTATTATAAAACCCAAGGAAGCAATAGAGGTTTCTGAAGAGGTTCACACAGCCAATTTGGATTTTATCCTCAGAGAGGAAGCGGATCCAGAACGAGAGCCGCAAGAGGACGCGGACAGCCATTTGCAGCAATTTCAGGTGGCTACCAGTACGAGGATTTGTACTGGTTTTTTTCCAAGAAAGGATGGGTGGAAGGTTGAGAGAGCATGTGGAAGCATTGAAAGGAATTACAAGTGATCCTTGGATTTGTGCAACAATTGTGGAATTCACAATAGTGTTTTATTCAATGCCAGAACAGAGAAAGGAATCAAGAGAACTCAGTTTCGACAGGATTCAAGAGAACGTAGTGAGAGAGGAGATAGAGAGCATGTTAATAAAGAAAGGGGCGATAATGGCGATAAAAAAAGAAGAGGCAGTTTTTGTGAGTACGTTATTTCTGGTGGAAAAAAAGAACAAGAGATGGAGACCGCTAATCAATTTGAGAGATCTAAATTATAATGTGGTATACAGGCATTTCAAGATGGAGGGTATCCATCTTTTGCTGGATATTTTACAGGATTCAGATTGGTTGGTATAGATGGGTCCAAAAGATCCGTACTTTACAATTCCTATGTCAAGGGAGAGTCAGAGGTATCTTCAATTCCGATGGAATGGTCATTTATGCCATTTTGTTTGTCTTCCATTCGGCTTATCTTTATCCCCTTGGTGTTTCACGAAAGTGATGAGACCAGTAGTAGGTTTTTTAAGGGAGAGAGGAATCAGTATTATTGTTTACTTAGACGATATTTTGATAATGAATTAGAGTATTCCTTTGTTGAAGTTGCAGGCGGAAACAGTGAGAACCCTGTTGGAATCCTTAGGTTTTCTGATAAATTTGGAGAAATCAGTGTTGGAGCCTGCTCAGTCTCAGGACTTTTTAGGTTTTGTGTTGGACACAGTGAAAGGTACATTTTTATTAACGGAGAAAACATAAGACAAGAGGTAAGGTCTGTGCTGAAAAGACAGCTTGTGAAGTTGAGAGATTTGGCAAGGATAATTGGTCTTTTATCCTCTTCTATACAGGCAGTGTTTCTGGGACCTTTGCATTTTAGGACTTCACAACAATTAAAGAAGAATGGTCTAGCAAATGGTTTGTGGTACGGAGATTGTGTGAAGTTCTCAGAAGAAACAGAGAAGGAATTGGTTTGGTGGTTGTAAAACTTGGAAGCTTGGAATGAGTGAGCAATTTTTTGTACAAGACCAGATTTTGTGTTGGAGACAGACGCAAGCTTGTCTGGAAGGGGAGCATTCTGTTAAACTCAGGAGACAGGTCGACTATGGAGCAAGATGAAACAGATGGAGCGTATAAACTATTTAGAAATGAAGGCTGGTAAGTTTTGCATTGTAAAGTTTCAAGTCTCTGTTCCAGGGTGGTTCAGTACTTCTCACGATGGACAATGTAACAGCAGTAACATACATAAACAAGTTAGGGAGAAGCAGATCAAGGAAGTTGACAGAGGTGGCATAGGACATTTGGCAGTTTTGTCTGGAACACAAGATTGTTTTGCAGGCCCAGTGCCTGCCAGGTGTATAGAACTTGGTGCCAGATTGGAATTCAAGGAACTTGTTGGATTACAGTGATTGGAAGCTGGATGTAGTAGTAGTTCAAGAGATTCAGTTTTGTTTGGGTCCTATGAAAGTGGATCTGTTTGCCTCAAGATCGACACATCAGGTGAAGGATTACTACAGTTGGATGCCAGATCCGGAGCTCTGGCAGTGAATGCGTTTACTCAGAATTGGAAGGAGATGGGGGTTATGCTTTCCCTCCATATGCTATTATTCAGAGAGTGGTGATGCAGGTGTGGAGACAAGTCTGTCAGATTATGTTGGTGACTCTTTTTTGGAATTCTCAAGCTTGGTTCCCTTCGGTGCTGGAGTTGACGATGGACAGCCCTAATTTAATCAGAGCTTACAAAGGTATTTTAGTAAGAGAAGAAGAGATAGAACATCCTTTAGTGGAGGCAGGCTCGCACAACCTTCTAGTTTTGAGGATTTCAGGGGATCCAGTGCAGGGCCGGCTTTGGAGATTGTGGCGCCCTGTGCAACAATCTTTGTTGGCGCCCCCCCAAGCAAACATTATTTTTTGTGTTGAGTTGTATGATTTCTCAACCGCATATTAAATATATACAGGATACATTTTAGAGTATATAAAATGTATGCTCAAATATCATGTAAATTCAATAGGGATTAGATGGGGAACAGATATTACGACACCATCAGTCAAATATAACTTTTATTTTATAGCCTAAGACGATATACATATCTTGTTGATGTAATTATTAACATTTTCTAACTGTTAATTTTGTAAAATACAATTTGCAAATTTCAAGTAAATTTAACTTCACAGGCTTTCGTTTTTGCAAGTGCCAATATTGATGTGGATAAGTCCAGTTGCTGTGCAATATCATTTTCAATGGATAGGATGGCCAAAGATGATAGCCTTTCATCTTTCATTGTGGATCTTAAATATGTTTTAATTAACTTTAACTTAGAAAACTCTCTCTCCACTATCTACTGTCACTGGAAGAGTTAAAAGTATGCGCAAAGCCACTCAAATATTAGGAAAGATATCTTACATACTCATGTCTTGAAGAAACTGCAGTGCTTCACGAGGAGTATTTTTACCATCAGGAAGAGTGAATTGAAAGTGTTTTAATTCTTCAGTTAGGTCTGATGCATTAATATCCGAAGATTCGCCATCTGTAAGGGCTACATGTAAATCCCTGCAAGGAGCAGAAAGACCTTCAGGTAGAGATTTCAAATTATATCAAAATACTCCCACCTTTGTGTGATCACTTAGTTGCTGGAAACGTTCCTTCAAGGATGTTAAAGCTGCATCGACTGTGGTGAAAACAAATTTAATTACAAGACCGGAGGCTAACATTATGCAAATACTTTTATTTGTTGCCCAAAACATGCATCCCTTTAAAGAATGTAAGTACATCATAATAGGTAGAACGTTGACACCATGACGAATAGACTGTGTTTATATCTATTAACATAACACTTTGATTATACAGAAATACTTTTTCTTTATCTATGTTGTTTATATTCTTATCCAAACCTTTATTTTCAGAAAAATACCCCCTTTTCTTGATTTATTTATCCCCCCTTGTCAAATTTATGGCAGGGAGAATACTTTAGATTCTTTTCACCCACATCGATCTTTACGATCGTATTATCTCAAGGTATGCCCTGATCTCAAATTGTCTAAATATGCCCTGTTCTCAATTCGGCCTTTGTTTCCAGCCTCCCGGGCAAAAGTGATCTAAAGTTTAAAGCGTTATTTCAGCGAAATGTTCGATGTTCTATCAGCTGAATCGGAGCTTTGGTTTCAACTGAGGTGCCCTAGCAACATGCTAGGAAACGAGACGCGCTTGAACAGGAAGTCGCGTCTCCTTTCCGCCGTCAGTTCCCATAGCTACGCTACTTCTACGAGCACGTTAGCTTAACTGACACAGACGGAGCCTGAAACGGAGCCGGAGCCTCTGAAAAGAAAACAAAGACATTTGAACCAAGATCGCCACCCGGTGGCCTTCTTTCATACTGCAAATATTTAACAAGTTTAAAAGTGCAGAGGTCTCCGATTACGCTGCAAACCAATATTTAAATTAGATTTCAGCGCTGATCAGCCACAACCGTGAGTAAACACTGCCATAAGGAAACATCAACATCTGATTTATTTGTCACGGAGTAAGCAATATCAAGGCTACTCTTTTGTTTTTTTTTCCTTTATAACTATACTTATAGAAATGAATCCTGATGCTTATACCCCTCAGACCAACAAAGAACCTTTGGGGGATAATTTAAAAAAAATAATCGGTGAAGAGGTCAAACTATCAGTTAGGGAAGCAGTTAATGCTGCCCTACTGAAAAGGAAGAGAATTTCCCCCCGCAAGAGACGTACTTCTCTCTTTCTGATGGGGACTCCCCCTCTGGCAGTGGACCCAATATTAGGGGTAAAGTACTTTTTTAAAAAAACACACAAAAGAGGCATTCACTCATGCTATTGAAATTCGTAGCCCCTGCGCTACAAGAGATGTTGGTGCTCATAGCAGCACAATAGAGAGATCCCAGTTTCCTGGGACTGGGAGAAGAGGTGCCCATAGCGGCATTATAGAGGATGGTATTTTATACAATATCAATGATTTAATTGAACGCAGGAAGGCTGTCCTCCTTAGAATGAACCCCAAACTCGCTGACCTTTCCGTGAAAGAGGACATGTGTGATGCTAAAAGCTTGTTATTTGGTGATAACTTTGTAAAATCTTTGGGAAAATACGTTTCCACCATCAACGCCTTCAGTAAGGCACAATCCAACATGTGCAGAGTTTTTTGGGGAAGCCCACTTTTTGAAAGGGCTGACAGGAGGGGACAACCTGTCAGCCTTGGTTACTTCAAGTCCCAATTCTACCCTCAAGAGGGAAGAGACACTCGTCCTTACAGAGGAACCCGATCAAACTTCTATCCCCAGAGAGGAAGAGGTTCAAGGACCCGTGGCGGAAGATCAAGGTTCTCTAACCAATCTTTCCAAGGTAAGTCCGAATTCTTCCTTCCCTTCCAAAGTGGCGGGGAGTCAATCATTTTGCGAACAATTGGTTCAGAATCACTCAAGATCCATCGGTTTTAGAAACCGTAACTGGGTTCAAGATAGATTTTTGGAAGGAACCCTTTCAAAAGAAAATTCCAAACGAAATTTTTCTAGACAAGGAAAATCCCAAATTAATAGAACTAGAAATTTCTCAAATGCTAGACAAAGGAGCCATTGTAATAATCCCACATTCAGAAATTTCAAAGAGTTTCTTAAGTACTATTTTGCTCGTCAAAAAGAAGAACAAGGGTTGGCGTCCCGTCATAAATCTCAAATTTTTAAACAAATTTCTAATATACAGACATTTCAAGATGGAAGGTATCCATCTTTTGAGAGACATCTTGCAAACCAGGGATTGGCTCGTAAAGTTAGACCTGAAGGAGGCATATTTTACCATACCCATGCACGAGGGATATCGCAAATACCTTTGTTTCACTTGGAAAGGAACCCTTTATCAATTCCAGTGCCTTCCTTTCGGCCTATCTTCAGCCCCTTGGTGCTTTACCAAGGTCCTACGTCCAGTAGTCAGTTTTCTCAGAGAGAGAGGAATTCGACTAATAATTTATCTAGACGATATCCTTACCATATCTCGACAAGTTAGAAATTACGAAACATTTAAATACAACCATGAACCTCCTTCAAGACTTGGGCTTCATTATAAATATGGAAAAGTCTATCTGGATCCCCTCACAAGACCTAGAATTCCTTGGTTTCAACGTGAACACTGTTCTTTCCAATTTAATCCTTCCTCACAAGAAGGTTACCAAGATAAAAAAACATGTTTCTCATATCTTTTCCAAAGAATCTATCTGTCTAAAAGATCTGGCCAGGGTCTTAGGACTCCTTTCCTCATCTATCCAGGCAATCTCACCAGGTCCTCTTCACTACAGGGGTTTGCAAAGATTAAAGGCATTGGGCCTAAGGAAGGGGCTCTGGTACGAGGACTCCCTTCCTCTCTCACAAGATGCACGAGAAGAGCTTCATTGGTGGTTGAAAAACCTTCAAGCGTGGAACGGGAAAGCTATCTTCGGGAATGTACCGGATTTTACTATAGAATCAGATGCGAGCAATCAAGGATGGGGTGCCCGCCTAAAAGATCTAGAGACCGGTGGGAGGTGGTCTCTGGAAGAAAAATCCCTTCACATAAATTCATTGGAGATGCATGCAATCATGAGCTTCAAGGAAGTTTTAAAAAACTCAAAGATACTGATCCGTTTAGACAACTTCTCAGCTGTCTCTTATATAAATAGCCTTGGGGGCGCGAGATCAAAAAACCTCTCAGACCTTGCCAAACGAATATGTTTTTTTTGCTGGGAACAAAAGATTACCATTAGAGCAGAATTCATCCCTGGCTGTCAGAATGTGAGAGCAGACTGGAACTCACGTTTCTTCCACAATGCAAGCGATTGGAAATTGAACCCGAAGATCTTCTCACAGATCCAAGACCTTTGGGGCCCGATATAATTAGACCTATTTGCCAGCAGGTTGACCCACCAAGTGGAGAGATACTTCAGTTGGAGACCGGACCCATATGCATCAGGAGTGGATGCATTTCTCCAGTCTTGGGAAGGGTTCAAGGCTTACGCCTTCCCCCCCTTCTCAATGATTCAGAGACTATTGTGGAAGGTCAGACTCAAGTCTTGCTCAATCATTCTGATAACCCCTTTCTGGAAATCCCAGGTTTGATTTCCGGGGGTGATGGAGTTAGCAGTAGACTTTCCTCTTCTGATTCCCTCATTCCTGGGCCTTCTCAAGGGTCCAGACGGAGAAGAACACCCTTAATTCTTAGAAGGGAAAATGAACCTTCTTGCTTGGAGGATATCAGGAATTCAGGAAGATATTCTGACCTTTCAAGAGAAGCTAAAAGCTTAATAGAAGATTCATGGGCTCCAGGTACAAGAAAAAGATACAAGGGCATCTGGAGAAAATGGTCTTGTTGGTGCGTGGAGAGGGATTTGGATCCCGTACTTTGTCCTCTTCAACAAATAGCTAACTATCTTGCTCATCTCTTTGATTTAGGTCTTTCCTTTAGAACTATCAATCGCTATAGATCTGCAATTTCTTCACGTCATGCTCTCATTAATAATCTTGCCATTGGTAGCAACTCCCTTGTCAAAAGAGTTATGAAGGTTATTAGACTAAGAAGACCTCCAAAGGCACGTTACCATTCCCTTTGGGATGGTAATGTTATTTTTAATCTCTTCCTTTCCTGGCCTGCCAACGAAGCACTCTACCTTAAAAGGATCTCAATGAAATTGGCTACTCTCCTATGTCTAATTTCCTTTAGAAGAGTTTCTGATATTAGAGCACTGGAAATTTCTAATAGATTTTACTCATCTGAAGGGGTCCATTTTGACATCTGGAAAAGAATGAAAACAATGTCTGAATCCATCTTTTATCCTTACTTCCATGAATGTGAAAAACTATGTGTTGTAAATTGTATGAAATGCTATGAAAACAAGATTTCAAATTTTAGAGCTATTGGTTGCGATCAACTTCTTTTATCTTAGGTGAGACCTTTTAGACCTGTATCCTCAGCGACCCTTGCCAGGTGGATGCGGATGATTATGCACGAAGCTGGAATTGACCTATCTAAATTTGGAGCTCACTCTTCAAGGGGTGCGATGGCTAGCAAAGTATTCTGGGCAGGAGGTTCTCTTCCCGAAATACTTAAAGCAGCAGATTGGTCTAACGCAGCTACCTTCTCTAAGTTTTACTTGAGACCAATTGAGCATGTTAGCAGTGTAGTTCTACATAGCTTTAAACATGCATTATGGTAGCCTCCGGTCTTGTAATGAAATGACGATGCTCCAATTATTATGCAGAGAGAATCTTGATTTCATTAAAGACAAACAGAGGCTAACATTATCCCACCCTCCTCTCCCTGAAGATGTTTGGGTTCAATTTTGTTTACATCTTTGATGTATTAGTAATTTACTTATTTTATATTACTATTGTAAGAGATTCTTGTACATTACCTTTAATATTCCTTATACATTATCTTGTACATTTCCTTTAATATTCCTTATACATTTCACTATACAATGTGCCTTTTTATCCTCAGATAACAATATTAAAGACTAAATGGATTTTCTGGAGTTTTCAAGTTGTTCAGCTGTGTCATCGCAGCCCATGAGGAAGATGAGAGCCTATACAGTCTACTCGTCATGTTGTCAACGTTCTACTTATTATGATGTACTTACATTCTTTAAAGGGCTGCATGTTTTGGGCAGCAAATAAAAGTATTTGCATAATGTTAGCCTCCGTTTGTCTTTAATGAAATCAAGATTCTCTCTGCATGATAATTGGAGAATCGTCATTCTCGCTTAAATGTTTCCTCTGGGTTTTTATTCATTACATCGAAACTTTCATAATCAAACATCCTTTTTTTTCCATCTGCGTGTCTCTTTGAAGGTAGTGTCTGCTTCAAGAGATGTGGCTAATATTTTAGCTTTTGTCTTTGATTCATCATATCCATTCTCTCTGTATGAGGACAAAAAATGTATAGTGCCCTCTATTAAAGCGGTTGCTGCTATTACATCTACTTTATCGCTCTGCAATTGTTTGCTGACAATATTGATTTGATATAAAATGTCATACAATACAGAAAGGGCTATCAGAAATGTAAAGTCCAGAATTTGCTCAGACAGCCAATATGCTTCGTGCCGGATACCTGCATCTAAGGCTTTCCAAATGAGTTACACTTAATGGCTTTAGAGTTAGGGTAGGTACATGATTTAGTAAAATCTTCCATTGCTGAGTTGAAGCAGAAAACAGAGTTTAAGTTCTTTGCAGTACTCCAAAAAGCTTCTATAGATGCTGTGGCTGCATCCGATATCACTACATTTAGGGAATGACATCCACATGGAAGCAAAAATGCTCTTGAATTCATTCTAACTATTATGGCCTGGACACCTTTATTTTGACCTTTCATGTTGGCACTGTTATCGTAGCCTTGACCTCGTAGATATTGTAAATTCAAGTTATGCTCTTTTAGCACTCCTAATAACAGTTCAGTTAGTCCTTCACCTGTAGAATCATTCACCTCATTAAAACCAATAAAATGCTCCTTAACAGCTATATCTTTTTTTGTGATATCAGTAAACCTTATGGTCAGTCTAATATAACAGAAAAATATCGCGCTGTCTGTGCTCGAAGTAGATATCTTTAAGCACTTGGTTTGCTAAAAGATTGATTATTTCATTCTGTATGTTTTTTCCAAGATAATGATCGGTATTCTCCTTAGCACAAACACGTCTGAAATGTTCTTGGGTCACAACATCAAACTTGCCAAGAAGTTGTACCAATCCCAAGAAATGTCCATTATTTGGTGTAAACAGCTTATCAGAGGATCCCCTGAAGGCCAAGTTGTGCTCCTATAAAAATTAAATTATTGACATAAGTCTTTCTAGAACACCTCTCCAATGAACAGTTTCTTGGTTTATCATTTGCTGATGTGACACATCCACACCTTTATTTAACCGAAGTCTTACCTCTGTTTCCATCCAAACACAATCAGAGGTCATATGATCCTGTGATTTTTCATGCTCCTTCACACGAACACTAATGTGTCTCCAATCCCAAAAACCTGTACTCTCTAGAGAAGTTTGTGACTTTTCAGATGGAAAAAGTTTGCAGCAAAAACAATATGCACAGTCTGAGGTTTTTGAATAAACAAGCCATCTGCGCTTTATTATTTCACCATCATCCAGTTTCTCATCTGAAAGATTTTCGAAAAATGACGTTTATTTTTATCTAAAGGGAATGTTATATCCTCAATTTCAGGTGGTCCAGAAGTTACAATATTATCCACAAATGTAGAATTAAATTTGTCTGGCCACAGTGCTGGATCAGCTGTGTCATATATGGAGGATGACGAGGTATTGTGCTCAGCTGACAATGTACTAGTTTGACTATTTAGAGCAGCAGCTGAGTTGTCTTTAATTTTTTTTTGAACTGAAGCCAAAGATGACTCTAAAACAAATTTGTAGAATCCAGACACTCGGAGGATGACAAGATATTGTGCTCAGCAGACAGGATACTAGTATTTTGGTCATTTAGCACAGCTGACAAGTTGTCAACTTCTTTGTCAGTTGAAGCAAAAGACGATTCTAATTCTAAATTCCTAGAATCCCTACACTCAAACGAGGGCCCTCCTCTTTCATCACATTTTTTTTTAGATGGTCCACCAAGCCATAAATATTTCTCAAGGCTTCTTGCAGCTTTCTGTTTTTGTGCTTCACTTTCCGCTTTCCTCTTCCGACTTTGTGCTCCTGATAGCTTTTTTGGGCTCTTTCTTCTGAATTACAGTTCCTGAAGTGAGCTGTGAAAAATGCGCAAAATGTCTACATCAGTTTGATGTGCTAATTGCCATATGGTAGGATTCGGATGGGGGTCTCAGAACTTGAACTTCATTATAACTGCACCATATTGATATTATCCAATCTGTTTTCTATCAAGTTGTAGAAGGGTACCTGGTTGAGGAGGGGAACTACAGACTGAGATCATGCAAATGGAGAGAATATTTTCATAATAAAATGTGTTAGGTGTGCAAACAGTACATAATAAATTATTGAATAGATAACACAAAGTCTGTCCAGAGAGAACGGAATAATAGTACAATATTCACTTATCATCACTAATGTATTGAAATTTTTTCGAAATATGGGAAGATTAAAAGTGGCATACCTTTGTTGCAATCCAATTGAATTTCTGTACAAAAACATGCCTATGGGCATCTTGCAGTTCCTCCTGCTTTACATATGGCCTGTGTAGCCCTTTCAGTCTAAGGTCCAGGGTACATACATTTCATAGACTCGGTGCAAATGTGTGGCAAGCTTTCCAAATTACTTGCATGCACTAACATTTTGTAACACACTTTTAAGTTCAAACTAGGGATGCCACTTTTCTCAAAGAAAAATTGTAGCCATTTGTGCAAGTTTTAGGGTCCTAAAAAGGCCCATAGCTTGTGAGTGACTAACAATTGCTGTAACATCCTTCTTTATTCTTCTTAACACAGTAGGGACATCCTACTTTTGCACATCTCATCTGGGGTCTGAGGAAATATGATCACATCACCTCCATTGTCATTGGAACTCCATTAGCTTCCATTACTGCTTGCATCATCTTCAAAATCAGCTGCATCATTTACAAAGCCATTACAAGCACCACCCATACTAATACAGTATTAACACCCATACTAATACACATCATGCTCTGCTTTCTGTTGTGGAGCTTGATTTGTGCCACTGATGCACACTCCCCTATGCAACCTGTTGCACAAGTTTGTGTATAAATGTTGGTCTATTTTCACATTTTAATAACTGTATGTTTGGTGATTTGTGTGCATAGTCATCTGTTGGACTTGGGAGAAAATGGTCTTTGTGGGTGTGTTTTCCTGGGTCTGTGTACCATAACATGTTGCACCGATTTGTGCCCCTTTGTGCATGCACTTTTAATGCAAATCCTGATGGTTTGTCAATGCTCGATATATATAGCTATTTTGACAGAGTGTTAATAAAAAACAAATTGAAGTTCCACATACATGAGAGAACACAGCATGTACAGGACACAGAAGAAGAAAGAAATTAACAGGCAAGGTCTGAACACATTTTTAAAATAGAAAGTTGCACATTGTCATCATAGCTGCCAAGGTTTCAGATTCCTATGAGTGACATTTTCATAATTTCAGTGTAATTATGAGTGACATTTCCATGACTGCAGTCTGCGAGTGACACTTTCTGGCAAGCAAAATCAAGCAACAAAGCTGAGGGAAACATAAATATCAGACATTACTCCCATTTGCGCAACAAGATTGTCTGAATCATAATGTGTGTGCTACTATAGGTATCAACATCCATGATGGAAACCTCATCAAAGAAAGAACATTCTGGGATGCTTACTGGTGGTGTCTGGTACTGGTGCTGGATAGGCCTGTTGCTTTCTCTTCAGAGGATGCCCTTTTAAGAGAAAACAATCTCTGCCAGGCAGCAGCTCTACGCAAGCAATTTATGATAAATTTGATAAAAGATAATTTCACTGTGATAAAATCAATAAAAGATTATTTCACAGTGGGAGGAAGGCGGTTCCATCCTCAGCTAATTTATCACTGGTAGTTGAGGGCACAGCTGGCATCAAAGATTGAAAACTGGAATGAAACACTGGTTTCCATCAAGCCTCTCTCCCTCTCTCATCTTCTGCCCCTCTTCTCCTTAATAATTTTTACATCTGGTCTTTTAGGGTCACACGTCCACTTTCTCTCTCCTTTCTTCTTCTTGCCTCAGCCTGTTTCCTTTCACCACCTCCTCTTCTCTTTCCATCGTCCCTCTTCTCTTCCCCCTCCTCCCTCTTGCCTTTCTTACCTCTTTCCATACCTTTCTTTCTGTCCACTGTCTTTACTGTCCCAGACTCAGTCTCCTTTCCTCCATCTCTCTGCAATGTGAACTCAGAGGACATTTCACGTCCACGGGATCGATTGTTTGTGGTGAATCTGCTGTGAGCTGCCCCCCCACCTTGGAGCTGCAGGGAAACCGTCCGCTGAAGCAGCTCCCCGCTCCCAGACGCCACTGGTGGAGTGAAGGGTGCAGGTGCCCACATGCCTTCATCCTCTGATGCAAGGAGGGCTGGGGAGACTCAGTCAGTGGACAGAGGAGGACGTCTGGTGCCTGTGAAGGGAGCACCGTGGCGGGGCGGGCGTGCCGCTTGTAAGGTTCACAAACTGGAGGAATCCGGAAGGGCGATCACTGATAGGGCTGGGGTGCCATCAGTCATACTGTGGGTTTACATCATTATGGGGTTATCTTCTAGTGCTTAAGATCAATATGTGTAGGAAAAGAAAAGGGAGAGCAACGAAGGAAAGGAGATTGCAGGCCAGGTTGTGGCTGTTTCTGCCCCAGCCCTCACATCCATGAGTCATTCCATGCATTTACAATAGAGACACCTAGTTTTGGTGGCCATGGATGTATAGAAAATAACTGAACCCAAACAGACACACAAGTCTATGCATTCACAAACGTACATTTGATTCCATCCATTCATTCTTTGCAGCCCCTCCCTGCCCAGAGTCACAGGTCTCACCAGCCACTTCCGATTCATCAATCCTCACCATGTCGGTGTCACTCCTCTTTATACTGAAAAAGAGACCCTAGGCGACCTAGCAAATTTCGTTCCAGCCCTTCATGACTCCACCCAGCCAGGTCAGAGCACCGACTACTATGAGTCTGAGTCTGACACCCACTGACCTTCCGCCCCCTTCGACACTGTCCATCTTCTGTGGCACATCGCCCCTGGATGTACCAGAATTATATAACTTTAACTGACAGTCACAATTTTTCAAAACTCAAGTGTCTGACTCTGACTCGCTTTTCCCTTATTTTTTCTAAAATGAAATACATTTAATTTCTTCAGTTCCAACTTCCACGAACCTCTTAAGCATTTTACTACAGTGCATTCCAGTGGCAAGGTCCCCCGGGCGGACGGCATTCATATTTTTCATTTAACAGGACAATTTTTGCTTAATAAAAAAAGTTGACCTACTGACCTTTATGCTGCAGAGAGCGGAGCTGGGCTCTCTGTGCCAAAAGTCCCATGGCGCGCGTGCACCAGTAATGTTAGCTGCCGGAAGTACTTTGGTGTTTCAAATTGCCGATGTCGAGTACATCTGTTGACTTTTCCAGGGCCTGCTCCGCGATGTAGTACAGGCTGCTAATCAAAACACTTACAGCAACGCATGGGCAGGCAAAAGCGTGCCTCCTGATTTGTTACACACAGTTTTCTCTGTTCCATTTCTACGAAGATTAACATCGTAGAAAAGAAAGAGGGACAACCGTTTAACAGTGATTGCCACTGCTGGCACCGATTTAAGACACATATCATAATCCCGATGGCGGTGCCTGACAGGCACCGCTGCAATGCTTGGCTATGCGCCTGCTGCGACAGGTGGTTAGAAAATGACCGCCTGTCCGAACCGTGGCGGTCAGTCTTTCCGACCACCATATTTCCGCCTGCCATTGTAATCTGGCGGGTGGAAAACCTGAGTACGATAGCAGAGGGCCTGCCACCGACAGGCAGTTGGTGGCAGGCCCTCCGCCATCGTAATGACCCCCTTTGTTATCATAATTTCTTTTAAGAGAGTGTCGGATGTTAGGGCTCTTGATATTAGCTCTTTGTATTATCAATCACAGGGAGTTCTGTTTGAGATCTGGAGAAGAACCAAGACTATGTATTTTTCTGTCATTTATTCTAGATTTGATGCAAATCCGAAGCTTTGTATTGTCAAGTGGTTGAAGGAGAATGAGAGTAGATTATCGGAGTTCAGGGCTCATGGTGTGGATCAGTTGGTTATAATGTATGTGAAACCGTATAAAGAAGTTTCTGCTTCTACTATAGCTAGATGGGTAAAGTCAAATCAAATCAAATCAAACAAAGCATTTTTCGATTAAAAAATAATCATAAAAGCACAATTTCAATTCATTACAATCAAGGATGAAAAACATATAAATCTAAAAAGGTAAGGAGGACTAGCCCCAAAGATCTGGATAAGTTTTTACAGTACAGTTTCTTACATAATAATAGTCTTCCTACATTTGAAAACAGCCTTTAAAAACGATGAGACCGATAGAGTTCTAACCTTTTCCCCCAGAGAATGCATAATTAAAAAGGCTGGACGGCACTGTTTCATCCCTAATGTTCTAAGCACTGGGACTATCCACCGTTTCCTCTGGTAATTATAAAATTTGCAGAAAAATAAAACATGCATGGTAGATTGTACAGACATACCATCGCAGGGACATTTACACAGTTGCCTGGACCAGTCATTGGTTGTAGGAAACCTAAGTAATCTATGCACAATGGACATCCTAAACCGTGTTAGTAAAAATCTGTCAAAATCAGAAAGTACATATGTTAAATAGGGCTGTATCTTGAAAGTAGTGAGAATATTTTGATGCGCCCGAACCGAGATTTTATAAATTTCTCTATTTAGTCTGATATTTTCGAGGTAGTGCAGGCAGCTTAGTTTTAATATTTTCCTATTTACTTTAAGCAAAGTGCTAGGTTTGTCAAAATATTCTGGTTGGCCCAATTTTCGTGAGAAATCTTTAATATGCATAAGCCATCCTATGTGAGAAGCCCCATCTAACGCACAGCAATCTCTGATCACTTGGCGATTTAAACTGGTCTGTTCTGTGGTCCAAATGTGATGCCAGAGGAGAAATGGTTGAATACCAATAAAATCTTCTATATATGGTAATCCCAACTCAGAATGACAATTAAAAGTAGAAGTGCTTACTGGAAGAGCGAGCAAATTTCTAAGAAATCTATTTTCAGACTTTTGCATTGAGGTCACGTCTACGTAACCCCAAATACCTGCTCCATAGGTCGCAATTGATACGCACTTGGCTTTATGGATATGGAGTAATTCAACAGGGGGATGTCTGCCTAATTTTTTGCAAAAATTACTCAAAGCTGTTAAGGCCTTATGAAACAACAATCTTCGAGAGTTTACGGCCTTTGTCCATAGACCAGTGCGGTCAAAAAGGACCCCCAAATACAAGAAAGTATTTGTACAGGTTAGACAGTTCTCATCAAGAAAAAAAGACCAGCTCCTGCTGCTCCCCTGACCACATTTTAAAATAAAGGTTTTTGACGAATTGACTGTGAGTCCCAAATCATACATAAATTTTACAAAACTATTTCAAACCTTCTGGAGACTGTTCAGGGTGCGAGCCATAAGCACCGCATCATCCGCTTACATTAACACGGGGAGAGGGCTATTCCCTACCCCCGGCAAGTCCTTGCACTCCTTTTGCAAAGTCAAATTTAAATCGTTAATATATAGAATAAAAAGGAGGGGTGCCAGGACACAACCCTGCCTCACTCCTTTCCCCACAATAAAACGATCAGAGCACTCTCCCTCTGTTCCAAAGCGCACCCTGGCAGTTGCCTCAATATAAAATTTGATTATTAGGGAGATCAAAGGTAATTCTAGTCCTGACTTCTCTAAAATCAACCATAATTTGTTATGAATAACACAGTCAAAAGCCGCGGACAAGTCCACGAAGGCTAAATAAAGAGCACCCCTTTTGGCCTTACTATTTGTTAATAATTAATTCCAAATTTAGGCACTGGTCTATTGTACCCAGGCCCTGCCGGAAGCCATATTGAATGTTGCTAATAATGGAGTGCTCATCTGCCCAAAGCTGTATTCTGGATAAGATTACTCTCCCGATTATTTTGACCGTGGAGTCCAAGAGCGAGATAGAACGATAACATGCAGGTTTATGCCTAGCCCCCTTTTTAAAGATCGGGACCAGGATCGATTCTCTCCAAGTAGCAATGAGACCCGACGATATACAGGCATTGATGACATAAGTTAAATAGGTCCCCAGAAGGCTATGTTGTATTTAAAAAGATCCACGGGGATGCCGTCTGGCCCTGGGGCTTTACCGCTCTTGCTTGAACTAATTGCCACCTCAATCTCTTTCAATTCCAATTTGAGCTGTGAGTGGAGATTAGCAGTCTGGAAATCTATCCTATCACCCTCCAAGTCGCTAATACTTGATTCGGGGGAAGGAATAGAATATAGTTTAGAATAATGGTCCACCCATTCCTTACCAGTTACAGCTATCTCAATACTTGCTCTCCCTGTACCGGCTAAAAACGGGGCATTAACCGCTTTCCAAAAGGCTGAAGAATCTTTCATTTCGGATGTTGTTCCGAGATTATTCCATGCCTCCTCCCTAAGACTATTTTTTCTTGCTTTCAGGGTATTTCGGTATGCCCTTCTTGCTTCTTTTATTCTATCATTATTTGGAGGCCTACTGTGAAGGGCAAGTTTAAGATTAGAGTGTGCTTTACTACAGCTGTGGTCAAACCATCCATTCTTTACAGTGGGTTTCTTATTGGAATTTACATATAAATAGTTTCCTATAGTTTTAGATAGGTCAAGAAACCCCACCACTATCTCGGAAGCTATGTGACCATCCCCAGTGCATTTATTAATGGATTCACTACAGTTACATAAGATCATGTTCATAAGTGAGTCTGGAACAATTTTTTTCCAGCTCAGTGAGTAACCATTTTGTCTCGTCAGGGTGATATCTTTTGCAAGATGAATAAGAGGATCCTTGCCTGTGACTAATTTATGATTTAGCTTGAAACCAATACTTTGTGGGAAATGATCACTGAGGGCGATGTCATGGGTTTGAAAATTGGTAAGTCTAGAGGCATGTCTTGCTGAGATTAAAATAAAGTCAATGGTGGAGAAAAGTCCACGTCTGTTAAAAGTTGGGCTGAAAGGGGCCAGGGAACTACATAAAGTGTTTGCAAATCCCAAGTCTCCAGTGAGCATAATATCGTTTAAGGTCTCACCTGGGCCAAGATGATTAAAATGAGGGAGGCTAGACTCACAATTATATCCAAGGCCGCAAACTCCGGTATCCCAATACTGACAAAGACTAATATTAAAGTCTCCGCCCCAAATTATAAGGAGATCTTTACAAGAGGCCTCCTGGGACTTATTGACGTGTAAGGATATTACCCTCAACATTTCGGCCTGATCTTTACGCAAAGCATTATTATAAAAATTCACAATCAATATGCTAGTAGATCTATCCAAGTCGGCCCCTATAATTAAAAAGTGACAATCAGTAACCAGTGTTATTATATTTGACAAGTTTGTATGATAGGCTATATGGGTGGAGAGGCCTCCCATTGCTCTTCCACGCATTGATGCAACTGCGGGAGAATAGAATGTCTTAAACCCATTTAGGTGAATCGCGTCTTCAGTCCATGTTTCCTGGAAACATAATATGTCAAACCTAAATACAAAATCTGTCCACTGAGGATTCACAATCTTAGGCTTCAGGCCTGCGATATTCCAGAACAATATATTGCAGGTATGGTCTACAAGTTTCTCCTTTGCCATGCTTTTACTTGGTTCTGCTGTGATGACATGACCCGTAATAGGGGATACTATTAAATCATTTTCCAACCTAGGGGTAGGGTTAACCACCATACTTGGGTTGTTATCAACTGCATCCATAGCTGTTTTAATTAGGACTGGGGGGTGTACTTCATTGACATTCTTCTGAAAAGCTAACTCTGTAATTGTATATATATTTACCATGTCGTTAGTAGAACCCAAAACATTTTGTCTCTGTACAAACGGGCTCATATCTATGGAGATTTCAGAGTTCAGCAGATTCAACCTCTCTCTTTTCTCAGGGCGTCAATCCACCTGGTCCAGATGAGAGAAAAGGTTATAGTGATTCTGGACTGGAATGTTATAAAATGTATGCCTTAAAGGATATTCCCTTTCCTGTCTGTATGAATGTGCAATATTCAAAGGCTGATAAAAAAAGCCCAACGGAACCACATTAATATCATTCAGAGAAGTAGAAAACAAACCCACCCTTGACAAAATGTGATGAACCAAATCTATTGATTTGAAAGTTAATATCACACAGTCCCCTGGCATAGACTTCTTACCCTTCCCTAGCCAACTAACTCTTATAACCATTTAAAAATTACAAAACGGATTGTCTGAGGTGCCGATTTTGGAACCCAGCCAAAACAGAGATTTGTTCCTTAATGTGTCCCAATCTTCTGTGGTCCCAGCACGTAATTGCGGGACATTAGCCAGGATCACAGTATATGGAGCCACCGCCGGAGGGAGGTCCAAAACTGTGTTAGATTCCGCACATACGTTGTAAGCAGGTGCTGAAACATTTGACACAGGGCAGTTATATGTACCCGAGTGATGTTTCTGTTGCTGGTCTGGCCTAGGGGTGACATCAGGACAGAAGAGGATGCCGGTGTTTGTTAGATATCGCGCTTGAATTAAAGTCCTTTCAGCAGAATCAACGGACGGGACCGTTGAGTTAGTACCAACCTCGGGGCCTGCCTCAGTATTAGTGATTTAGTGATTACCTGGAATTGTCTTCTTGGAATCATGCTAGTATTAGGGGTGCGAGTTGCATTTACCAGAGTGTTGTTTTTTTGTCCCCTCAAAGCAGGAACCGCGCCAAGGGGTACTTTAGATCTCGGAATAGTTGACTGGCAAATTTCTGGATGGCTTAAAAGTATGGCTTCCACAGTGCCCACTCTTTTAGCAAGGTCTGATAATGTTTCTCTCAAGTAGGAATCCAGAGTGTCAAATTTGTTATTTAAGGCCGCCAAGCCCTTTGAAGTGTTATGCGGTCGGCCTTTATTGGTGTTATTCCTACGGTTCCGCAAATCTGTAACTGATTTTGTCTTTTTAGAATTTCTGACCCCCGTAATACTAGAAGAGTTGTTGTTAGCGGCAACTCTATCATCTTGTTGTTTATGGGGGGTAATAATTAAATTGGTTTCATGATTGGTGGTGTTCCGCATTCGTTTGGTTGGAGGTTGGGGACCACTGTCTACTTCTGAGTCATGTGTAGTGATATGCTCAGAAGAGTTTGCAATGCACCCATTGATGGTCACACTAGGTTCCAGGGTTTCAGGAGTAATTGATGGAGGAATGGAGAGCTCCTCCCCCGTACCTCCCACCACTGCCGGCCCAGATCTTTCGATGTTTATGGCCTCCTCTACGGATGATATCTGCTGTTCTATGGCCCCCATCGCTCCGGACAAATATTTTAAGAGAGTCTGATGGCTCCCTCCCCACCTTCCTTATGGGGGTTTTTAGGGCACATGGTTTTCCTCTTCCCCATATCTCTAAATGTACAGCCAAGAGGATCAATGTCAGACAGGTTATTGCAAGTTTAAGTGGGCTAAAGGCCAGGTGCTTCAAAACTTACCCGCTCCCTTTTATATGTTGCAATGCCTTTATGAGTCTCAATGCTCCTCTGCGATAGAACCAGGAGCTGTGGCCCAGCCCAGCCTACGTCGGCCTATGATGGGCTAAGACGGGCCCGTCTTGGGCCGGTCTTCGCCCGGGCACGCCCCGTGCGCGTCCCGCGCTGCGGGACCTCTCTCCCGGTTTTCTCGTCCCTCCAGGGACTCACAGGAAAGTGCGGTGCGTCGTGGGGGCGAGGGGCCGTGTGCAAATTATCAGAAGCAGCAAGGTCAGTCTCCCGCACTGCGGGACCTCTCTCCCGGTTTTCTCGTCCCTCCAGGGACTCACAGGAAAGTGCGGTGCGTCGTGGGGGCCAGGGGCCATGTGCAAATTAGCAGAAGCAGCAAGGTCAGTCTCCCACGCTGCGGGACCTCTCTCCCGCTTTTCTCGTCCGGGAAAGTGCGGTGCGTCGTGGGGACCAGGGGCCGTGTGCAAATTAGCAGAAGCAGTAAAGTCAGTTATGAAGGAAGCATGTGTGAATTTGAGCGTTTTAAAGCATATTCTGTCAAAGGTGCAATGGTTAGTAAAGCGTATATTAGTGGTGGAAATCTACAAGAAATTTTAAAGGTGGCTGATTGGTCTAATGCAGAGGTCTTCAGGAAGTTTTATTTCAAACCTATAGAGCATTTTGCAAATAAAGTGTTACATGGCTTTGAACATGCATAATGCTACCCTCTTGTCTTGCCATAAAATGTCAATTCTCATAGGTTTACTGTATAGAGAATCAGGATTTTATTAAACGCAAGGAGGCTAGCATTATCCCACCCTCCTGCCCTGTTTTTTCTTTTTGAGGTTTGGTAGGTGTGAATGATAAATGTGGATGTTTAAACTGTTAATTTAAGATTTTTTATAGTACATTTGTTATAAAGCGAATTATAAGAAAGTTTGTTTCTTGAGGATTGGTATTTATTTGTAATAAGATTTTTTATTCTTTACAGAGAATTAGGATTTGATTATAGACATGAGTTTTGTTCAATTTTTTGTCTACTTCGGATAAGGTTACATGTGTTACAAGGAGAAGAGCGGAGAAGAGAGAAACGAAAGAGAGAGAAGATGGCGGACAGCAGGATTAAAGTTCTATTACTATTGTTTTGATTTTCTAAGTGCTTCTCTGAAGTTTTCTTTGAAGTATTGCTACTCATGCATAATGCTAGTCTCCTTGTCTTAAATAAAATCACGATTCTCTATGCAGTAAACCTGTCAGAATCGACATTCTCTTTCAGAATTGCAGGGACTAGCTCTTTTGAGACTTTCCTTGTTCCGTTTGGAATGAGATGACAAAGATAAATTACTTCCTTTTATAGTAATGCATTTTTGTTGGGGAAACCATGTGACCACTGTCAGCTAAATGATTTAACACTGCAATTATGTCAATTTTACAATCTTCTTTTTTCTTGGATGCCAAAAATAGGTCAGCAATGTATTTCACAAACACTGAGTGACAGGGCAACCTCAAACTTTCTAAATCTTTCTTCAAGATTTGACAAAAAATCGAAGGACATTCAGTATTCAACGCCAAATGAGGACTTTTTTTCGAATTGAAATTCAAAGACATACTGGTTGTCATCATGCAGAGGAATGTAGAAGAATGCTTCGCATAATTGATAACTGTATACCATGCTGCGTCTGTTGGAATTTGGAACAGAATTACTGCTGGATTTGGTACCACGGTACAACATGAGATTACTTTTTTATTTTTATTTTTTTAATCCAGCACAAGTTTCCTTTTACCTCGCAGGGGCGTATTTACAAGCCCCTAACACCACCGGAGTGTCAATTTTTTTGATGCTCTGGTGGCGTTGCTCTTTACCTCATATTTACGAAGTGGTGATAAGCCACTTAACGTGGCTTAACGCCACCATGTAACTATGCCCCTTTCTGCAGCAGGCCGATGCAGCAAAGGGGCAGACAATGGGTGTTGCTGTGGGTGTTTCACCACAACATCCATTGCATTTTAACGCTGCCCCATATTTACAATGATGGGGCAGCACCAAAAACTAAGGCCAGGTAACATCTGGTCTTAGGATGGCGATACAGGGAGGAATTATTAATTTATCCTTGTATTTTGCTCTTTCTATGTATGTTGCATTCTGCAGCACACATAGAAACAGAAAATTGCCTTTGAAGATTATTTATGTGCAGGAAAGTGTCCCTTCGTCTACATAAACAATCACCCCTGCAAAGCAGACACCCTTGCAACATGGCGCAAGGGCACCTGCGCTGGTGCTAGGCAGCTTTTTTAGTGCCAGCACTAGGGGAAATGCAGGGGTGTGCCATATTTTTGTAAATACTGCGCATTCTGCATTCATAAAATGTCGGAGTGTGGCATTACCAATTTTGGAGTAACACCGCACTCCAACATTTTATTGTAAATATCCCCCCATGTCTTTAGTCCCATCACAGGAGAGTTACACGGACTACCAAGCACTGCCAGAAGAATTCCTTGCTCAATCATTTTTTCAGTAATAGGTTTTATTCCTTCTTCTGCGTCTCTTGAAAGCCTGTATTGTTTAGTTCTGGGGAAAACAGCAATTGGTTTCTTATATCTTTACCAGTGCAATCCCATGCCTCTTCTTTGACAGCATGTCTTAAATCCAGAGTTAAATAATTTTGTTTTGGTTGGGGCAAGATGGCGACCGCTACTCTAGCGGTGTGAGCTGCCTACCGTCTCGCTCCCAGAGCTTTTGACCCGATGAGAGTCGATACCGACGGATGAGCAGCTGACCACCCGATTTTATTCGTTGGTTATCGACGCGAGGCATGAAGCAGTGTGTAGTATCACCGGCACGATTCTGCTGTCTCCGTTTGAATTTTTGATTCTGTTTAGTGCCATTGGCTCCACCTCTGTGTTCCGGAGTTTTCCTCTGTGGATTTCGGCTCGACTCTCCACCTGCTGACCTAACTCTGCCTCGCAGCACTAGGATTGTCTGCATTCGTTCCTGCTGCTGTTTATGTGGTCTCTCGTCATCCGTTTACCTCGGCTGCGTGATTTCACCCGGCATCTCTCGGTCTGTTGGGCAAGACAGTTAGCGCTCTGCTCCGCATACACCATGCCGCCGAAAGCCTCTAATCAGCCGGTGAAGTCTCTTAATACACGCAGCGGCAAGAACAAGAACAAGATTACTCAAAATGCCGGGACAGAGGAGTTGGAGGCTAGTAATCGAAGCTCTGCTACACCTGGTGAGTCCATATCTCTATCACCATTTTTGTTGGCAAAAAAGGGAAGTGTGGGAAAGGCTCCTAATCAAACTGTCCCTGCATTATTCAACAAACAAGCTGCTAAAAACGCTACAAACTCGAGCGTAATGGTACAGTCTCCATCCATAGCACCTGCGGATATCTCCTCAAACTCTGTTTTTGATCCTATTCTAGTGCCATCAGGTTCTCCCGATTCCGTGTGTGCGCTTGGATCATTATCGCATAGCACTCTGGGAATTGTAGTTCCAATCAAGCCTGTACCCTCACTGACTAATATTGTTGGAGATGAGGCGGCTCTGAATTTTAATACAAATGTTCAGACTATCTCTCGGACTACATCTGCTCAGCCTCCACCAGCGTCTATCGAAACCTTGTCTCATGAATCTGTTCTGGAGTCTACTGAAATTTTTTTTTCTATGTCAGACCTCACATCTGATGAAAGTATGGATAAGGATTGGGCTGATTATCCAGAAAATAGCACCTCGGACGAGGAGACAGGTGCTAGTGAGTCCTCACCCGTTTCTAGTGTCACAGTGAAGAAGCATAAGTCCAGGGCCAAGAGAACACCTCCAATTCGGAATAAGTCTAATGACACAGGAGACTCTTTATCTATTCAAGCTAAACCTCCAAGTGATTTTGTTATACGTGAAGAGCCGGAGCCTGAGTCCGATCCTTGCCCGGAAATAACTCTTTCTGTGATATATCAAACTATGCTAGCTCATCGGTCAGATACTAAGTTGGAGATTGCTCGTACACAAGGCACATGTCAAAAAGTTAAAAACGCCGTCCGTCGCATCTCCAAAATTTGTACTGACATGACGGCCAGAGTTCTTGAAGCTGAAACCAGGATATCTTCTCTCGAAGATGAAGTTGCTATACAAAAAAAAGAGCTCACAGTCGTCAAAGCACAACGGGATGACGTCAGCTTCAAGCTTGCCGAGATCGAAAATCAATCTCGGAGAAATAACCTACGTGTGCTTGGGGTTCCTGAGAATTTAGGTGGTTCAGACATTCGAAAGTTCATTTGTGATCTCTTCTCGGAGGCATTCCCCGAACTTACATCTTGGAATTGGCCTCTGATCATTGAACGTGCTCATCGTTTTCCGTTTCAAATCAAATCCAGACCAAAAGAAGGGGACTATCCGAGAGCTATTCTGGTGAGATTTAATAACTTCCTGGCAAGAGAGGCTATCTCTGATCTCGCCAGACCAGACAAAAAACGCTCCGCTAAGGGCTGTTGTTTTTTTGTTCGGCCGGATTTTTGTCAGTCCACTGTCACTAAGCGTTGGCAATTAAGACAATTAATGGCTGGTTTTCAAGAAAAAGGTGCTACGGTTTACCTACAAAATCCAGCCAAACTCAAAGTCATTTTCAAAAATCAAACCAGATTTTTTGTATCTGAAATTATTGCAAAAGACTATCTTGACTCTCTTTGATTAATGTCTACTCTCAAAAGTATGACTTTCAAATATTAGAGTTTTGATCTAGTAATTTTTGGCTGACTTCCCCGGCTGGTTTAAACTCATCTCTGAATTGTAATTCTCTCCCCTCCTTTTTTCTTTTTTTTTTTTTCTTTTCTTCGGGTCATCTGGGAGCGGGGCAGGAGGGCACTCGCTGACCCCAGGGATTGGCTATCCCTGTGCCTCATATGGTGGGTGGGGGTGGGGGTGGGGGGTGGTGTCGGGGTAAGGGGAAGGTTCTAGGGGTGGGTTTGGGGGGGGGGGGTGGTGGCGGTGGTGGTGGTGGTGGTGGGGGTGTAATTCAACTTCAGTCCAATTTGAGCAAATCACAATGAAAATGTTCTGCTACTCGCAAGCTATTGTATGTTTTTCAGATTGTTTTTTTAATGCCTCAAAATTAGGGACAATAATTATTTTCTCTGTCAACCCAGCTCGAATTCAATTATACTCAGAGCCTTGCTCGATAAAGTCTAGCCTCCTAATCTTTTTCTTATGCTTTAAATTCTAATGGTTAAGATAATTAATATCTGTACTTTTAATGTTAATGGTCTTAATGATGTGAAAAAGCGCGGCATCTTGTCCAAAATGATTCACCTGCTCCAAATAGATATACTCTGTCTCCAAGAGACGCATCTATCATGGGAGAAAAGAGATTTGCTAAAGAGCCTAGGGTTGGAACTTGTAGTGTCATCTAGGCAGACTGGTATCAAACGGGGTGTTGCCATACTCATGCGTAGGAATCTTGGTATATCAATTAAGACTGCTGCTGACAAATGGGGCCGTTGGGCCATGGCAGAACTCTCAATTTCTCAGAACAGGTTTTTGATCTATTCAGTTTATGGCCCTAACCTCGACGATTCTGAGCTTTTTAATTATCTCAATCATGAACTCGCCCTGTGCAGTTTGCCTATTATTTTCTGTGGGGATTTAAACATTCATATTGACGCTGTCCTCAACATTAGACAAAATTTAAAGTATAAAGGTTTAAAGCCACGGTCCTTCAAGGCTCTACGATCTATGGTCTTAGACAATGCCTTATCTGATGCTTGGCACACTCTCCATCCAGATGAGTATGGCTATACCTTCTTTTCTGTTCCCCACAAGAAACATGTTCGGATTGATTATTTTTTTCTATCTCAGTTCTTTTTGGGAAAAATTGCGGTTGAAATTCTACCTAGGCTGTTGTCGGATCACAATCCCCTCTGTTTAAAATTTTGTATCCCATCAACCGAACAAGGGTACAGATCAATTTGGACCTTTCAACGGAATTTACTTTTACAACCAGATTATTTCCAATTTATGTCTAAAGTTATCCGGGATTTTTTTGAATTTAATAATCAATCAGCCTCAGTCCCAGTAGTTTGGGACACATTTAAATCTGTGGTACGGGGAGAGACACTAAAATATTCTAATTTTCAATCAAAGGAAAAGCGTAACAAATTCAGAAGGGATTGTGACATGGTTTTATCTGCAGAGACTCGGCTAGCTGAATGTATTAAACTTAATCGTGACATAGAGGAATCCCAATTGGATCTATCAATTAAACGTAGCTTTGTTTATACTCATATTGCTGATCAAGTAGCTCTACTCCATAATCAACATCGCATTGAAAGCTACGAACTGAGTGAACAAACGGGGAAAATCTTAGCAATCAGACTACGTCAAAAAGCTACTGTTAATGAGATTCTCAAAATTCAAGATCTTCATGGAGTTTTTAAAACCTCTAAAGAAGACATACTCGCCGCTTTCAATGAATTTTACCAATTGCTTTATCACCAATCGGATAGTGTTCCGGATCTCGATATAAAACAATATCTTGAAAAGATCCAAATTACAGGAATGTCATTAGAACATGCGGAGTGCCTCAGTACCCCAGTTACTTGGGACGAGATTGAACTCGCTATTACAGGCCTGGCGACTGGGAAAGCTATGGGCCCTGACTCTATTCCTCTAGAATTTTACCGAGTATTTAGAGGTATCTTAAAACCAGAATTAATGAAGATTTTTTCTTCAGCCTTCGCTGGTAATCCACCTCCCTCATGGTCCATCGCAACCATTGTAATTTTCTTAAAAAAAGGTAAGAATAGCGAAGAATTAGGCTCATATCGCCCTATCTCCCTGATTCCCACCGATAGTAAAATTTACTCAAAGATATTAGCTAACAGATTGAATTCATTCATGCCTACTCTCGTCTCTATTAGACAACATGGTTTTATTCTGAAAAGAGACACTACAGATCACGTTAGAAAAATAATTGCCTTATTAGACTGGGCTCAGACATCTGAATCTCCTGTTGCGGTGGCCCTGTTGGACGCAGAAAAAGCGTTCGACAGGGTCTCCTGGGAGTTTCTCTGGTCTACCATGCTCTGGATGGGCTTCCCTATTTCATATATTAATGCCGTCAAAGCCCTCTATGTCCAGCCTAAAGCTACCATCAGATTAACCAACTCTGTCTCGAAGGGCTTTCCGATAACAAGAGGGACTAGACAAGGTTGTCCTTGTTCTCCCTTGTTGTTTGCCCTTTATTTAGAACCGTATCTCCGTAACTTATCCCTCGCGACAGAAATTATACCTGTCAAAATTAATACCCATTCATTTAAAACTTTTGCCTATGCAGACGATGTCGCCATCACCACTGTCGATATTGGTCGTGCACTACCAAAAATTATATCTCTGGCAGAAGAATTCGGCTCGTTATCTGGCTACAAATTAAATGTCGCCAAAACCCAATTGATCCATTCTGGCTTCGGTCGACCTAAAGAAATGGTCTTCAATTTAGAAGCCCAATATTTGGGGATAACGATTTCATCCAAAGTGGATGATATTGTACACTTAAATATTGAGCCCGTCTTGAATTCATCTAATAAAACCTTAGAGAGACTCAGTAATCTCCATTTCTCTCTTTTTGGCCGCGTTAATATCATTAAAATGTTAATTTTACCAAAATTTTTGTATTTATTTCGTACCATACCGCTTTTGTTTCAGGCACACTATTTCACAAGAATTGATAGAATGATATCTAGATTCTTGTGGGGGTATCATCGCTCTCGTCGCGCGTTGAAATGGTGTTTTTTGCCAAGGCTGAAAGGGGGGTGGGGTGTACCTAATTTTCATCTGTATTATTGGGTCATTTGTTTAAGATCTATGAGGGTACTCCTCTTCACGGACACTATTACTGAGGAATCTATTTATCCTTCAGTTTATGAATTACTTTTAGGTAAGGCCGCCCCACAATGCTTAGTCAAAATCATTGAACCCAGCTACTACAAAAAGACCAAATTTAAGATTATTTTCGCTTGTTTTACAATTTGGCGACAATTTAGGAATAAAATTCTACGCCTAGCTGAAATCACTTATTATTCTCCAATTATTAACAACCCTGCCCTGCCTTTGATATTCCATGATCAAATTATCAGAATTTGGTTTCTCTCTGGAATACAGACTTTAGGTGATCTATATGAAAAAGCTCAATTTCTCTCATTTTCGGTTCTTCGAGCTAAATATTGCTTATCACAGCATCACTTCTTCAAGTATCTCCAGATTCGTAGCTTTTTAGAATCAAAAGGACTTCTCATTAACTCATCTATGCATCGTCATAAGATCTTAGAAACTATTAAGAAAACAAAAAAAATAGGCACAATCTATCAAATGATCATTAATCATTCCGAGGATGATTTACTCTCTATAGAGAGTAAATGGCAAAGGAGGCTAGATATACTAAAGGTCGATATAGGTAGATCCATCGAGATATCCATGAAGGTACTTTTCAATGGATCCCTTCAAAGCCAGCATTATATGTCTGTCTTCGATCTTTACTATTCCCCGGCTAAGCTCGCCAAGTGGAAGGTCAGCGGCGATTCTAGATGCAACCGCTGTAATGAGGTGGATGCGGACTCTATCCATATGTTTTTCAAATGCGAAAAATTACTTCGTTATATCACAGATATAGAATTTTTTATTAATAATAATCTACGGATTCTCGTAAAACTTTCTCCTGAGTTGGTAATTTTTGGTGTTCAAGTAGATCAACTTGGGAAAAGATCTTTCCCTGAAGATGCATTTTTGTTCATCTGCATGTCCGTTTTCCGTTTTTGTATCACTTCTCGATGGATTGACAAGGAACCTCCGACCTTTCATCATTGGCAATGCAAGCTAATCTCTATTTATCATTTAGAATTGGCCATGTATAAACTTAAGGGGATAAGGAAAAAAAAACAAGGTCTGAAAATCTGGGACCCAGTCACTAAATGGATCTGAGGGATCTACTCCATTTCTTTTATGTACCCTTTTTTTTTTCTTCCTCAAAAATCATTTATATCATGCTTGCTTGTTTGTTTCACTGCTCATTGCCCGACTGTTTGTTGTAAATAAAAACTGTAAATAAATAAAAAAAAAATAAAAAAAAAATAATTTTTAGTTAGGACTGGGAACATCAGAACTCTTGAATCATGTGATTACAATTTTAACACTGAATCTTCATCTTGAGTTTCAATTGTAACACTATCCAGTATGGAGTACATCACAAAGTTCATCTTGCCCAGCAAGTCTCTGCCCACAAATTTACAGGACTTAAATGACATAGAATGAATTTATGACTACTTTCCACTGTCCTTATTGGAACCGGGACATCTGCTGTGACCTGAATAATAATTTGTTTATTACTGATTCCTACAACTTGGACTTCTCTTCCCGAGAGAGATCGGTCTGGAACTTCTACAGGATGAACTATAGAGTGGGTACCTCCCCTTTCTTCACCGTCAATGAATAGGCCACCTTGGTAATCCTGCTCCACTCTCAGTTACCATCATTGTGAATTATTTGCTGGTGAAAACTGAGGAAAATCATTACTTAGAATCAATGGATTCTGTTGGTACCCTAGATTGTATGGCTTCTTGTTTTAATATTAGGTTGCAACACTGGGGCTGTAGGCATAATCATGCAAAACGATTACTAATCATACATACCCTGCACATAAGTGTACCACAGAAATGGCAAGCAGTATTCTTCTTCAACGCATCAATGTTTGCATGCATTCCAGGATTAGTCACCATTCCTCGTCTAAGATCTTCATTTGCACCATTCCATTTACTGTTCTCAAACCTTGCACCGAGGGCATCCCATTCATTCCAGCATTTTCCAGATTGAACCTACTCCATATCCAAACCCATTACCCGCTCAAATTCCTTCGACTGGCAACCATCGGCTTAGCTTTGATTTTCTTTAACTTTGCATCAAACCAATCACTAATGTATTTAGCAAGCTTCAAAATGTAATCTATACTTTTTGTTTGCCAGCACATTTAACTTTGCTGGTAATGACTACTAAGCTCTAGGTGTTATCCCATGACAAAAGCAGAAATTAAACCACAATCTTTATTGCAATCTTTGACTCCACTTGCTTCTTGAAGATCAGGATAAGTCTTTCTTAGTAAACATGTACCAACTCCTTCAGCTCGTGTGAAGTTCGCAAAGTCTTTCCTCAATTGATAACCTTCCCTAGCACCTTATTTTTCAAATGCTCAATCACATGTTTGTTTTTGTCAGCAACTATATCAGAAGGATCATTATTTGGCACAACTCAGCTGTTTTTTTAGGTGGCCAAGCAACAGCAACCTTACACTCAGACCATAAATCACTAGGAACCACACTCTCAAACAACAAATTCAGATAAATCCACACCATTTTCGAAATAGCAGTCAACCTATGACATTCCTTGTAGCACTTCTCAGGTTCCTTTTGCAATGTTTTAAAATTTGTTGTGAAATCGTAAAGATCAGGCACATTACATGAATTCTATTCATGTAACTCCCGTAATGGAAACTGCATCTGTCTCTATTTCTGAATCACTATTAGACCTCTTTGCCTTCTTCCCTAGCTCTTTAGCTTTCCTTTTACTTGTTGGCCCTCTTTTCCATCCTTCTCTATATTTCGTTAGTTTACTCCACTCTCTTGTTTTCCATTTTGTAATTTCTTCTCAGATTTCTCATTTTGCTGATATCGACCTCACACTTCTACTTTGTCATGTGCCTCATTTGCACATCTAGCTGCTTCTTTCATCAAATATCTCATATCATCAACATTGAATGACAGCAGACTATTCAGAGTAATTGTTCCTTGTACAATTTTCCCAAATTAAATTTTTAAAAGACCAAAACTAATAATTCTTTCTGAAGGAATCTCTTCAACGATGGCTGTAGTGACAGGCTGATCAATATGAATTTGATAAACAACTATGGTGTCACTATTAGTACTCTCAATGTTGTCATTGCTTTTTCACAAAAAAATGCACAAAACAACCAATCTTAGCACAGCTCTGTTAAAGGTCAACCTATCATAATGCAGCTCTGACAGCAACCAATCAATGACAGTGTTGCTTTGTGATGACTTCTCACCGATCCCAGTGCACCTATCCTGATGACTAACCCATCACAGCACCACAGTGAATGAGGATAATAATTTCATAGCCTTTCTCAATGAACTTAGACTGAATAAAACAAAACAAATCTTGTCTCCGCAACCTAGCTTTTAGTAGGCTAGAATAAGACAAATGTTTGAAAACAATAGATTAAAAAACAGAACATTTCCATTACTGTTTAAACCAAAATTCACACAAGGCAATTCAGTGGCAATTCACCCTGATTGATGAACCTACTGCCATGCTCTTAGAAATAAGGTCATCAACCCAGATTAGACTCACAGGGCCAGATGTACAAAGCATGTTTCTGTTCACAAACGTGCAATTTGTAGAAACGGCCGTGAGCGACCATAAAAAATCTTTTTCAAATGTGCAAAATGCAATTTAGTAACTTGTTACACAATCGCAATTTGCATTTGTGTTTCTGTATTTGGAAGGGGTGTGTTTTGAGCGTCCTTTTCAAATATCGAATCGATATGGTATGTATTACTGTTTTGCGACCGAATTCCAGTCAAACACAGTAACACTTTCCCACCATTTTAAAAGTGGTTGTAACCCATTTGCAGATGAGACAGGGACCATTTCCCCTTTAATAATGTTGAAAAAATATTGTTTAAGATCAGAGAGTTGTCCCACAGACCACCGCCTACTCTTAAAAAAATAAAACTTCAAAGTTTCTTTTTTTTCTTTATAAACCCATTTCCCTTCAGGACAGCGGCTACATTTAAACAAAAACACTGCTTTATTAAAAAACAATCACAAACATGGTGGTCTGCTGACCTCCGCAGGCCACCATCATTGTGATGGCTGCAATTCCTAATGAGTCGCAAATTGCAACCTGTCTAATTAATATTCATGAGGTAGGTTGATTTGTGACACATTAGGAATTGCAATTTTGGAAATAAACATTTCATTCATTTAGAATATTGATTACCAAGTAGCAATTCAGAAAAAGCCGCTATTTGGGAATCAGTATTCTAAAGGTACATACATTTGGCCCCCCATCTCCTGGAAAGGATAAACTTGTTAATTCAGAAACCCTATCAGTGTGCATTCGGTGTCTCACAAAACACAATACCAACTGCACACAGGTAAAACCACACTATCTCAAGATCTTTGATTTTGATGAATCCGATAACCAAATGCAACTAACAATAAAACAAATTCTTTATAAAACATGATTCACATATAAGAACAGTACAACAGCACTACAGTGATCAAACCACCAATTGATCTCAGAATCAACATTGCATAACAAAACACTTCACAATCCATCTCTCACTGCAAAACTCAAAATCTAAACTGCACGTCAGAATCACACCAAAAACACTCACAAATCATCCTATTCATTCCACCCTATTCATACTTACAATCCAGATTGCTCAGCAACAGCTCTGCAAGTCAGGTTATTCCGCAAAATCCTTTGAGATAGTCCACACTGGAAAATTAAAATCTCTATAGTCTGGATAGGAAGAGAGGTGTTCTATAGCAAAAGAATGTTCTCTCTAATGTGCAACGAATCTCTGTTACCAACATGTGTTGAAGCAATAGGATACCCCAAAATCGAAACACCCCAAAATTTACCTCAATCAGATGTTCCACATTTAATGTGTTAAACCTCACTATTATGAAGCAATGTGCCCCTGCATTAAGGCACCTCCCAAAAACATCAAATCAGAAAAATACAATCCAATAATTTATTTTGGGAATGATTGGGCCCACCCAGTAACTGTGTTCTAGATCAATAAAAAGTTAAAATGTTTTTATTACAGAATATAATATGCAGTACAGAGTCATCATCATGAAGGCCTTCAAATGCAGAGTTACTTTAAGTCTCAATGGGCAGAAAAATCAGATAAGAATCAGACAGCATCCCTTGTAGAATAAGAAAGTCTTCTGGCTCACCCCCTAAAATCAATGGTTTTTATACACAGTGTTGGAAAACGAGGCAGTATATGTGAGGCCTGCACAAATAACATGTCTACATTTGTCCTTCACTGGGACCCTAAACACCCCATTGTAGCGCTTGACGCTCAGAGGGTAGCATTGCAGAGCAGACTAAGGCTTACTCAAAGGAGGTGGTGTGGGCTAGTAATCCCCATTTACAGGTACGCAGAAATAACACTCAAAAATTGATTGTCCAGTCTGTACTTTGCTTTTTAAAAGGAAGAGTACATTTATTAAACCCACACACTACTCAATACCATGCACCCATTTACAAATATACATAAGCTGTTGGAATTACTTTGTGACATTGCATAACATTCCCACCCTTCCCGCAACGGGGGGGGTAGGGCGTAGTACCACCACTCCCATTTATGCACATCATCTTGCCCCCTAATGCAGTGGGTTGACCATAAATTGGAGTGAGGGCCCTGCCCACAGGCACCATCCCCGTGGCGACCCACCCCATTATCTCAACAAGCATTTATAACAGGAACAACTGCCATAGTGACACATAACCCTGACTGAGCATCTCATACTGACCATACAGTATACACCCCCGAATCACAGTGGCTAACAATCTGGGTTGTTCATCACTTAATGCAGTTGCAAGAATACATGTCTAGCATCTCTTTAGAATTGTAGGTACTTATCATATCTAATAACAGTTGTAATGCATTGCAATTAAAGCCCCTAAAAGGCATCACGATTATAATCACAGGATTAAGCATGTACAGCCAGACACCCTAGCAGGAATGTCCAGCAACATAACCCCAATTCGCTTATCATTTCACATTACACATGTGATTTCCAGTCCCCAAAAGGAACACCATTCGTAAATGCTCCACCTGTGCATTTACACCTTCCCACCTCTAGGGGATATCACCTCAGTGACAATCCATGTTTGACCCTGCACACTTCAGTGCAACCCTAAGCTTCAGCTCCTGGGTGTAGAACAAAAGTTCCAGCATGAGATAGGTTTAAAAACACAGATGAACCCTTGAGGGGTAGTCTCCTTTGAGTCCCCCAGAGACTGAGGGTGGGGTCTTTCCACTTTTGTACTGGGGGAGTCTGCGTTGCTCCTGCAGCTCCCCCTGCACCTTTCCACGCAAGTGGTGGTGATCTCCCACCTCTGGGGGGCCCCCACGCGTCAAAACAAGCCGGTTCCCCTATGCCTGGCAAGGCATTATGGAACGCTTCACGCTCAGCACTTGAATAGCTGAGCAGTGGCCCCCCAGCTGCTCCAGGGAGAGCCGCGCTGTCTGCTGTAGTGGCCTTGCGCCACCACTGACCTTCGTTGGGGGCCGGTCCCACCCTGATCCCTTCTGTGCAGGTGAGGTGGAGAGCAGCCCAGGGAGCCCACCCCCGGCTGCTCTCGCCGGCTCCCCGACTGCCCAGCACCCTCGTGCGCTGCTGCGGGAGCCAGAACTGCCATTCTGGTCTACCGTCCTCTGCGGGCAGACACGGAGGCTGCCGCTGGCCCGGCGGGACCTCAGGGGAAGTGCGATGGCACTCCCCGCCTGCCTCCTGCCTCCTCCAGTGCAGTGGCATTCCCCCCTCCTTCTCGACTTCACCGGGGCCCAGAGTTGGGGGTCCCGGGCCCCAAGGAGGTCATGAATAATTATTCAGCACCCTCCATGGTAATGTCATCACAATAAATGTGGCAAATAACTTAATACGTTTCATTTTGAGACTGTGCTGTGGAGCTTGTGGGGAGAAGATGTGTGCCAGAGGCAGCACAGAATGAATAACAGAGATGACTTCCATCTTAGTCAAGATGATGCTTTCTACAGAAATGTGGCCTGGTTAATATATATTGGAAAAAAGCACTTCTACACATCCTAGAAAACTCGTTTAGAAAGCAACCACATTATAGTAGTCTATACATATGAAATTGTGTGTGTGAATGCATTTTGCAGATTGTTAATGATGCACAAAAATACAAACCAATACAAACTTCTTACAACACATTGTGGAACTTTATTCATGAAAACGCTGATGCACTCACCTTCTTTCTTGCTCAGTACTTAATGCAGGTTAATATTTATTTGTGGATACTTATATTGTCATTTATGGTGCAATGTTTGGGTTCTCATAGCCAACAATTTCTCACAAGTATGTTTAAAGATTGCATTTACTCTTTAGTTCTTTGAATCCTAATTCAAAATATTCTCACATAAATCCATGCTCAAATCAGGCACTATATTGCATTTCGTGTACCATTGCACTTCTTCATAGGAATAGTAGGTGTCTGAAGCAAATAGAAGACTGCAAAAACAACAGTTGATGGTCAGAATGCAGAACAATGTCATACATTTACCCCAGTACAGAGATCTGGGCCTAAATCCATCGTTTTATTGCTCACCATGCCACCCCAGTTTAGACCTGGCCATATGCAAATCACCAGAAACCACAGTGGTAGGGACAATTTGCGCAGGGAAGTGAAAATATTAGTTCTAACAACAAACTAGAACCCTTGCTACAAGGTAAACAATACGACGACCACCAGCGTCGTAATTTAGGCAAACAAAGTTTACCTCATACATTAACAAATTTTGAAAACCGAGCAAAAGGATTCAAAAGTAAAGATCATATAATGGTGCAGGTACACATCAAAAATAAAGTTCTCTGATTAAATGCCAAATGTTCATATCTTGTCTTTATTCCATGATAAACTTCTTCGCTGCAAACCCACTGCAAGCCAACACGTGTTTCGTCCTGACGTTATTAAGTCATGGACTTCATCAGGGCTGAAGACAAAGAAATAACTGAATTTCACAAAGTGTATACTGATAGTGACAAAGAATACATGTAAATATTCTAACATCAAAAACTAAGAAACATAAATAAAAAAGACATTAAACTGCTTAACATAAAAACCTAATAGATGATCATGATGGTAGGAGCGATGAATATAGTGTATAGTATCACCGAATAATAATAGATAAGGATAAGTAGTGTCTATAGGAAAGAGGGGAAACCTCAGCGGGGGAGTAAAGATAATAAGGTGAAGTAAAAGACCCAGTCAGGATAAATGTGTGTAGAATCAAATGCAAACCGTGAGAAGGTATGGAAACCAAGAAGAATTGAAGAAAAAATATATAAACTAAAAGACAATACCCATATTAAGGGATATATAAAGGAAGAAGCTACTATCTTGTAAATGGAAAAACAAGTCAAACTGTCCTACCAGTGAAGATAAAGCAGAGACAAATAAAATGTACTATGAGTTATTTATAAATTGATCTAATATTAAAATGTATAATACAAAAGACTCACCAATTAATATTATTATCAATAAGCGTGTCATACAAGTCAAGGAGCCAGGAAAGCAACGTCTGCGAACCTACAAGTAAAGAATTGTATAGCTAATATTCTGTACAAATTACTAAAGTAATCACTAAACCAGTGGCAGTTACTAATAAAAAGCATACCAAAAGAATCTTAAGCTGGAAGGCTCCAATCCGGTTATTTTCCAATGTATCTCTCTGATATAATCAGCTGTAGGTATCATTCATATATCCTGAAACAAAATATCAACTAAACTTCACCGAACAGGCAGCAGTAAATTAAGTAGTTAATGTAATGCCTTACTCAACAGAAACAGTGATCAAATGGAGCACTAATTGATAACACTACTTTCGTAAATCAATAAAAGGAATAGCAAACGCGAAAGGACCGTATAAGGTCATTGGTGCATGGTTAAGCAAACACGTTAATCTAAGTACCCGTAAAGTAAATGAATAAGTAAATTCTCTTAATAACGAATTCTATCGGTAATATTGACCTAACATGTGCTAGCATGGTAACGAGCTAAAAAAGCGCTCTTAATTCTCAGTGCGAAAGAAATTATATTCTGTCTAAGTAGCCAATAGATTAAAGACAACAGTATGCCTCAGTTGATAAATAAGTATTCAGTTACCCAACTAAACAAGTTCCCGCAATTACCTTAAAGTATCTGGTTAGGGTCCAATATCTAGACCACTCGTGGTATCCTCGGCGTCTGCAATACGCGCCATGTTGAAAGGGGAATATATAGCCCCTCTAGAAAACGGACTATGTGAGTAATAGTTGATACCTCCAGTAAGCGCCATGTTGAAATGGTAATTCCATTCATTAGTTAAACTAAGTAAAACGATAAAATATATTGAAAGTAAAGGAGTCATAAGGCTGTAAAGAACTAAGTCCAAAAGCTCTAAGAAATAACTGATTTGCAAAAATATATAGGAAACAATAACCTGAACGGGTCTCCTATCTAGACCACTCATCATGTCCATGGCGTCTAAATTACGCGCCATCTTAGGTTGGGACTGAACTGCCCCTAACGTAACCGAACACTATCTAAAAACTAAAGTTAAAAGTCCTACTCAAACTCTAAATAAGAGTCACGAAATACTGTTAGATACGATCTCTAACAAATTGGTTATCTCAGCAGATAAAAGCTCAAAATAAAGAATATAGGTAGAAACTCTTAAGTCTCAATCAAAAGCAATATTGAACTCCAAAGAAAAAGAGAAAAAGGTAAAGTTGCAGGAAACCAAATAGAACCCACGTAGATTATAGTTTCTGCTAGAGAAAGGCACAAGATAGTATAATACATACTGATTCACGTCCATTGCTTCATCAATTATACAACATCATCATCTTCAGACAGCCTATTTATACTGCAGAATAATCATTTTACAAAGCGAAAATTTACAATCATATGTAATACTAAGGAGAGGCATAAGGGAAGGAGTACATGAAATATCGAACAAATTCCATAATGAATATGCGATCATTAATGAAATTGATAGGAGATCAACTTCACAACCAGTAACTGATACTATAATGGGAGTAATTGGAATACTAACAGTAAGTTATGTACCCAAGAAGTACTGCAGTTCATTCTCAATATTAATACCCATGTTTACCGCATGTAACCTCAAAATCCAACGTGCTTCAGTCTGCCGCAGCTTTAATTCTCGATTGCCACCTCTAATGTCACTTGGTACAGTTTCCAGAGCATGGAATTTAAAGGACTGTTGCTTACTCTGATCTGAGCATTCTAAAGCATGATGAACTATTGGATATCTATCATCCATATTTTTCAAAGCTCTGAAATGTTCAGCAATTCGAGTTTTGAGATTTCTAACTGTACTGCCCACATAAATCATTGAGCATTTACAAATGATAACATAAATCACAAACTTAGTATTACAATTAATATACTGAGTTATATGAAATTTTCTGGATCCATTGTATGTGAATTCTTTTATACCAGATAAAGCATGTTTGCACATACTGCAATCACCACATTTATGAAAACCCAAGTTTCTACTTTGGAGCCAAGACATAGTATCCACATTTTTCTTGGGATAACTTGGGCTGACCATATTCCGGATTGTTAGGCCTTTACGGTAAGTAAGACTTGGGTGATTGGTCAATATTTTATTAAGATCTAAGTCTGATGTGAGAAGTTTCCAATGGTGTTTAAGTATATTAAACACTTTATGGGACCAAGGGTGAAAGTTGGTAATCATTCTCACTTGTTGTTCTTGTTTGTCATTGGGGTTATGATATGATTCTAAAGTATCATTTCTGTTAAGTTAATTAGCTCGCCTTTTAGCTGTATTGATTATATTTTTATCATAGCCCCTGTCTAAAAATCTTGCTTCAATATCTGCAACACTTTTAATGAAGTCAGTATCCTTGCTACAATTACGGCGTGCTCTATGGAATTCTCCATAAGGAATAGAATTAACTTGCGTCCTAGGATGAGCACTTGCTGCGTGCAGCACTGAATTACAGGCTGTCTCTTTTCTGTGCATACGACTGTAAATGCACATGTCTTCAACAAATAGTTCCACATCTAGAAACACTATTCGTTGTTTGCTATGAGCCATTGTAAATTTCATATTAAATGGATTACTATTTAGATGTTCAAGAAAACCATTTAATTCATCCAAACTTCCTGTCCAAATTAAAAGACAGTCATCTATGTAACGTCCAAGAAACATTATATGTTCCTGCCATCTGGTACCAGATGGGCCCCAGATGTGCCCCGCTTCGAACCACCCCATAAAGAGGCAGGCAAAGGACGGCGCAAATCTGGAACCCATCGCAGTACCGCATGTTTGTTGGTACCACTCTCCCCCAAACAGAAATACATTGTGTTCTAGAATTAATCTTGACATAGCTATTATCATGTCTGAATGTTCCAGAAATTCAACTGGTCTCTTGTCCAAAAAATACCGTAATGCTAGTAAACCCTGTTCATGTAAAATATTGGTGTAAAGTGGCACCACATCTAATGTAACTAGGGTCATAGACTCATCCCAAGTAATGTCAGTTATAGTATTTAAGATATGTTTCGTATCTCGGATTGTTGAGGGTAAATTGTGGACATAAGGTTGCAAAAAAGTATCCACGAATTCAGAGATGCGTTCGGTTGGTCCACCAATACCCGACACAATTGGTCTGCCGGGGGGTGAAATAGCATTTTTGTGGATTTTAGGCACTGTATAAAAGCAAGGAAATCTAGGTTTGTCAATCAGGAGATAACGAAATTCATCATCACTGAGTAAGCCCACTGTGTTCCACTCTTTAAGTTGCTCATTGATAACAGTCTTAATAGATAAAATGGGGTTACTGGAAAGTTTCTTGTACCATGCAGTATTATTTAGTTGACTAAGAATCTCTTGTACATAGTATTCTGTAGACATTACAACAATATTGCCTCCCTTGTCGGCTTCTCTTATTGTTATTGACGTATCAGCCCTAAGTTGTTTCAGTGCAAGTCTTTCTGTAGATGTTAGGTTGTCAACATGGGGGAAAGATTTTCGATGGTTTATGCTTTTTTCTAAAGCATCTAAATCCTTCTCAACCATCTTTTGAAATAGATCTATACTATTACCTGAGGCAAGGTGTGGAACCCATTTCGATTTAAGTTTAAGACCACTGTCCTCCCTTAGGTTCGTAGTACAATCAAGATCTTGCAGAACCCTGTGCATAGTAATAGGATCCTGTTCATTTTCCGTAATGGACAATAGTAAAACTCTATCCCTTATATCTTGAATAGACAAATCACCAACCATTGTATCTGTGGTACCTTGTTTATTAGAAACAATACTAGTGGCAAAGAACTTTTTAAGTTTAAGGTTTCTTGAGAATTTAAAAAGATCTATTTTCACATTGGTCATATCACACATGGGGGAAGGGCAAAATCCCATACCCTTACTTAATACTGAAATCATATCTGTGGACAAAGCAGTGTCAGATAAATTGATAACCTGAATTCTATTGTTATCTTTATTTATTGTTTCACCTTGCTCCAGGATCTGGTATTCACTCTTTCTCTTGTGTCTGGATTTAGTACCCCCCCTACTGCCTCTCCTTGTTTTACTCTTAAGTCCTCTCTCACTCTGTTGTTGTTCTCTTTGTTGCCTATCCTTATGCGTTGTACTTCCCGTAAAAAACTGTTACCCGGAAGCACATTAGACACCCCCTCTGTAGTTCCCTCCGTTCCTGATACAGAGATATTACTTGACGAAGCAGAACTCACTGCACTAAGTAGAGATGATCTACTACTGGTCAATTGTTGATCCTGTCTGACCAAATTATCGAATTTTTTTGCGAATGTAAATACTCTACCATTACGGTAATCTATTTCATCCCGTTTCAATTTACGTGCCTTCTTTTCTTTAGTTTCCTCTTCAAATTTATTCAAAATATTTTCCAAAATAGCATAATTCTTTTTAGCCACTTCAGGCAAGTTGATTTCAGCAATTTCTTTCTCCAAAAGGTCTGCTTCTTCTGCAGCCTTTTGGACTTTTCTTTCCGCATTCTCTATGAGAATATTCATGAGGCGCATAGAGTTACCAGTAAGTTCCTTTTCCCAAAGGAGAAGTAAATCCTCCTCGAGATCATCATATGTTGGAAAAATAGTGGATCTAAGTCCACGTGGGATTCTTTCCAATCTAATATACTCTTTGAGTGTAGCTCCATCCCACCATTTACCTATTTCGGTTTTTTTGAGTCTTTCCAATCGGAAAAATTTAGCTTTAAGTCCTTCATTAGTCTTTACATTACCTTGCGAGACTGCTTTATTAATTGAAATTCCCGCATGTAAGTTTCTAAAGAGTTCCTCAGCTATTTTGCTTCTGTCACTTCTTGAACTCATGTTTACCAAATTTCTATGCTTAGTAGCTCACTTCCCGCTGCAGTCCCAACTTTAGAACACCAGAAACCACAGTGGTAGGGACAATTTGCGCAGGGAAGTGAAAATATTAGTTCTAACAACAAACTAGAACCCTTGCTACAAGGTAAACAATACGACGACCACCAGCGTCGTAATTTAGGCAAACAAAGTTTACCTCATACATTAACAAATTTTGAAAACCGAGCAAAAGGATTCAAAAGTAAAGATCATATAATGGTGCAGGTACACATCAAAAATAAAGTTCTCTGATTAAATGCCAAATGTTCATATCTTGTCTTTATTCCATGATAAACTTCTTCGCTGCAAACCCACTGCAAGCCAACACGTGTTTCGTCCTGACGTTATTAAGTCATGGACTTCATCAGGGCTGAAGACAAAGAAATAACTGAATTTCGCAAAGTGTATACTGATAGTGACAAAGAATACATGTAAATATTCTAACATCAAAAACTAAGAAACATAAATAAAAAAGACATTAAACTGCTTAACATAAAAACCTAATAGATGATCATGATGGTAGGAGCGATGAATATAGTGTATAGTATCACCGAATAATAATAGATAAGGATAAGTAGTGTCTATAGGAAAGAGGGGAAACCTCAGCGGGGGAGTAAAGATAATAAGGTGAAGTAAAAGACCCAGTCAGGATAAATGTGTGTAGAATCAAATGCAAACCGTGAGAAGGTATGGAAACCAAGAAGAATTGAAGAAAAAATATATAAACTAAAAGACAATACCCATATTAAGGGATATATAAAGGAAGAAGCTACTATCTTGTAAATGGAAAAACAAGTCAAACTGTCCTACCAGTGAAGATAAAGCAGAGACAAATAAAATGTACTATGAGTTATTTATAAATTGATCTAATATTAAAATGTATAATACAAAAGACTCACCAATTAATATTATTATCAATAAGCGTGTCATACAAGTCAAGGAGCCAGGAAAGCAACGTCTGCGAACCTACAAGTAAAGAATTGTATAGCTAATATTCTGTACAAATTACTAAAGTAATTACTAAACCAGTGGCAGTTACTAATAAAAAGCATACCAAAAGAATCTTAAGCTGGAAGGCTCCAATCCGGTTATTTTCCAATGTATCTCTCTGATATAATCAGCTGTAGGTATCATTCATATATCCTGAAACAAAATATCAACTAAACTTCACCGAACAGGCAGCAGTAAATTAAGTAGTTAATGTAATGCCTTACTCAACAGAAACAGTGATCAAATGGAGCACTAATTGATAACACTACTTTCGTAAATCAATAAAAGGAATAGCAAACGCGAAAGGACCGTATAAGGTCATTGGTGCATGGTTAAGCAAACACGTTAATCTAAGTACCCGTAAAGTAAATGAATAAGTAAATTCTCTTAATAACGAATTCTATCGGTAATATTGACCTAACATGTGCTAGCATGGTAACGAGCTAAAAAAGCGCTCTTAATTCTCAGTGCGAAAGAAATTATATTCTGTCTAAGTAGCCAATAGATTAAAGACAACAGTATGCCTCAGTTGATAAATAAGTATTCAGTTACCCAACTAAACAAGTTCCCGCAATTACCTTAAAGTATCTGGTTAGGGTCCAATATCTAGACCACTCGTGGTATCCTCGGCGTCTGCAATACGCGCCATGTTGAAAGGGGAATATATAGCCCCTCTAGAAAACGGACTATGTGAGTAATAGTTGATACCTCCAGTAAGCGCCATGTTGAAATGGTAATTCCATTCATTAGTTAAACTAAGTAAAACGATAAAATATATTGAAAGTAAAGGAGTCATAAGGCTGTAAAGAACTAAGTCCAAAAGCTCTAAGAAATAACTGATTTGCAAAAATATATATGAAACAATAACCTGAACGGGTCTCCTATCTAGACCACTCATCATGTCCATGATACATAGTACATTTTATTTGTCTCTGCAGTGCTTTATCTTCACTGGTAGGACAGTTTGACTTGTTTTTCCATTTACAAGATAGTAGCTTCTTCCTTTATATATCCCTTAATATGGGTATTGTCTTTTAGTTTATATATTTTTTCTTCAATTCTTCTTGGTTTCCATACCTTCTCACGGTTTGCATTTGATTCTACACACATTTATCCTGACTGGGTCTTTTACTTCACCTTATTATCTTTACTCCCCCGCTGAGGTTTCCCCTCTTTCCTATAGACACTACTTATCCTTATCTATTATTATTCGGTGATACTATACACTATATTCATCGCTCCTACCATCATGATCATCTATTAGGTTTTTATGTTAAGCAGTTTAATGTCTTTTTTATTTATGTTTCTTAGTTTTTGATGTTAGAATATTTACATGTATTCTTTGTCACTATCAGTATACACTTTGTGAAATTCAGTTATTTCTTTGTCTTCAGCCCTGATGAAGTCCATAACTTAATAACGTAAGGACGAAACACGTGTTGGCTTGCAGTGGGTTTGCAGCGAAGAAGTTTATCATGGAATAAAGACAAGATATGAACATTTGGCATTTAATCAGAGAACTTTATTTTTGATGTGTACCTGCACCATTATATGATCTTTACTTTTGAATCCTTTTGCTCGGTTTTCAAAATTTGTTACCATATGCAAATCAGTCTTGACCCTGTGCCTCATGGGAACAGTCCAGCCCGAACTGCCAAGCCAGGTCCTCCCTGGACCGGAAACAAGCATCCTAGAACCGGTTTCGGGGTTTCACCCCTCTTCAGCCAGGATAGCTTGATTCCAGTGGCATGGAGAGCACGGGACTCACGTCTGAGCATATCCGTCCCACTCGGGGTGACAAATGCAAAAACAACAATTGATGGACAGAATGCAGAACAATGTCATACATTCACCCCAGTACAGAGATCTGGGCCTAAATCCATCGTTTTTTTGCTCACCATGCCACCCCAGTTTAGACCTGGCCATATGCAAATCAGTCTTGACCCTGTGCCTCATGGGAACAGTCCAGCCCGAACTGCCAAGCCAGGTCCTCCCTGGACCGGAAACAAGCATCCTAGGACCGGTTTCGGGGTTTCACCCCTCTTCAGCCAGGATAGCTTGATTCCAGTGGCCTGGAGAGCACGGCACTCACGTCTGAGCATACCCGTCCCACTCGGGGTGACAAATGCAAAAACAACAGTTGATGGACAGAATGCAGAACAATGTCATACATTCACCCCAGTACAGAGATCTGGGCCTAAATCTATCATTATAGAAGACTGTCTAATAAAGAAACAGGTCACCTAAAAACAATTTTCATAATATTATATTCAAAAAGCACAATGAATTCACAGTACCACTATGGTAGTTGATTTTGATATTGAAAATGTTGTGCCTGCTTAAGGTTGATTAAAATTGACATGACTAGGCCACATTAGGCTGCAGGATTGAAAAGACTGTTTGTTTATTTGTGTGCACGAGCCCAGCATGTTCATGTTATCCTTCAGTTTCTGAAAATTATTTTAATTTTGCTGCAAACCATGGTCTATGCTTGCATGTAACAATTAATGTTTCACTAGCTTGTCCCGGAGATGATGTTATGATCTTATAAATTAATTCACATCAGGTAGACTGCCCGCGGGCCAATCTGCATCTTGTGAGACTCCTATAAATAGGAAAAATCTGGTCCAAGAAGAGGCTAACAGAAGAGGTTAGGTGGCTCTCACATGATCATGCGACACAGTTCCATTCTCGTCAGCCCCCGCTCAAACTCGAGCTACCTCCAGATTGCTGCCGCTATGTGACTGTCCTGGTTGGAGTACCCACACTTTCCCACGACAACGAGGAGAGCCATTGGGAACTGAAGAACGGAGTTTGCTTTGGCTAACCCGGAACACTACATTTTCTATCACTGAGTATGACGATATCCTTCTAGTAAGGAGCATTGGTTGGGTGGGGCATACCCCCAAAACCATCTAAAGGGATTGTGTGATTATGAACTGTAGGTATCCAGGCTTGGCACACCGGTTGATTACAACTGGATGTAGGCTGAGCGAGACGGAGGCCGCAATCAGCATCATTCCCTGTTTTTTTTTTACAGACCGACACCATCAAGCCAGCTGAGTAGAGCGAAGTCTGTGAACCAACAACCAAATGTTGTAGGAGGTTACACCGTTTCAACTAGCAACAGATTCTCACCACTATCTGGGTTGGAGAATAATGATTGACTTTCCCCTAGTACTGCGCAGAACACAGCAAGGGGAACTGACGTATGCCTTGCTGTCTGCAAAAGGTTAGATGGACTATCTTTTACAGGGATAACCCATAGTAAACATAGCAATCAAACTACCCAAGTTACCACCCTGCCATGGGCAGGAACTTTAGATCTTATTGTAGCCCCCCCCCCATTGCCCCCTTAATTGCATTGTATGTTGATTTAGACAGGGCTCACCTCAATGAGGTCTCTGCACCAACAAAACTTCTAACCTGGAAACGTAGCTGGTCTGGCATCAAAGTTGGTTTTTCCAGATTGGTGTGACTTTGTTGACCAATATGGTGTCTGCTTCTTTCAAGAGGCATGGGGCCAGATCTACGACCCTAAATTGCATGCGCAAACAGGTTTGCAAGCGGTTGCAATGCCCCATGGTCCCTGTGACTCCCTTCTCCATCACCTCCCCAGCCACCAGTGACCTGTTAGCCACAATCGCCAAAGCCAGCCTTTTGTAAGCCTATGCTATGAAATTCAGATGTTGTCACAGTGTCTTCCTGGTGCATGTCACCACCTCTCTGGAGTGTGCTCAAAGAGTGCTGATAATTCCTTCCACAAAGACCCGCCCTTTTTGCTTCTTATGCGAGGACTGAATTTCCCCGTATAATTATGGTATATGGACCAGACCGGATTAAAAGTGTGAAAAAATGACTTACGTTCCTATGATCTATCTGTGACACTGTACCCTTCCCCTGATATCAAATAATGCAGCTTCCCCCTACCATTGTAGGATTAAGGATCTCCTCAACCTCATATTTACATGGTCCATGTATGGCAATTTTGGAGGAGAGGGTGCCCTATACCTGCCGGTCACCCTCTTGAACCTTGAGAAATGAACTATGTGATATATGTGCCACTGTACTGGCAGATCCAGGTAAACAGCAGAACTCCATGCCATCCTAGGAACATTTTAAGAGTCCCACAAATGTGGGAGGAATCTTTGGGTGAAGGTTTAATGGACCGCTGTTGGAATGACAACAAAACAAGATAGTCACCCTGGTACATTGGTCTTGCTTGGCAATTGGCGTTTCTTAGTCTGCTTTCACCCTCAAAAGGTTCTGTATGGATGTCTTTTGAGTTTTCTGTATGGTCTATATGATATACTGCACTATTGGACCTAAGGAAGGAGAGAATGCGCCTTGCAGGACACAAGGATGGTACCCATATGAACAACAGATGATGGAGAATCCTGGGACAATACAGAGTGAGTTAATAGAGAAGATTTCAGCTAAGGGAGGTGTTAGAAATTGGGTCACTGGTTCAGGGAAGTGAAACCCTACTCTAGCAGCAACCACAATTTATGTCAGGGTGAAGTCACGAGCAAGCCCCAAATTAACCAGTGCTTAACCCTATGGTTTCTTCACACAAAGAAGTCGAGCTTAACTTAGAGGCAATGTGTAAAATATTTATTCAGCACTTCAAACAGTAATAAAGTGAAAACACTGGACAAGAAAAATCCCACACCAATTTATGAAAATTGAGAATAATTTAATAGATTATTTGAGACCAAAACAGTAACTATCCAATCAGTGGAACTGAAGATTTTCATTTGTACAAATTTTAGTAAAAATAGTGCCTAAAATCATCACAAAGCTCCAACTGTGGTTATTTGACCGGACCGGGACAAAGTCACAAGCTCAGGCTGACTGTGATGGAGTGTGGGCCAGATACAAGGACCAAGTTAGGCCCGCTGAACAAAGTACCTTTAATCCCAGAGCGCTGTGAGAAACCCCATCAGGAATGTGTCGTACAGTGGTGGTTTCAGCAAAGCTGTGAGCTGCAATGCGAGGTCCTTCATCTTTATCGAGGGTGCCGCCGATGAGGGGCTTGCGCTGCCAAGCCCTGCGTCAAAGTTTAATTGCACAGCAGCGGTTCTGAAGAGCTGCGGGCTACGATTCAAGGTCCTGCATCCAGGATGCATCATGTAGTGGCGGTTCCAATACGGAGGTAAGAGGAGATGTGTCACACTGCATCGGCTCTGCCCAAAGACCACAGCTGGGCTGGCAGAGCACATTCAGTGGCACCGATTCAAGGTCCTGCATCCAGGATGCATCATGTAGTGGCGGTTCCAATACGGAGGTAAGAGGAGATGTGTCACACTGCATCGGCTCTGCCCAAAGACCACTGCTGGGCTGGCAGAGCACATTCAGTGGCACCACTTGGGAGCAAACCTCACAACAGACAGAGTCCAAGTGCTGAGTTCAAGGTGGTTGGACCCTTTTGTGTCCCTCAAGCTCTGATCAGGAGGCCAGACAACTAGCCCTTGGAGTCACTCTGGTGGTCCTGATCAAGATGCAAATCTAGTCTTTTTCACTCAGGTAGCAAGGCAGCAGAGTAGCAGTGCATAAGAATAGCAGTCCTTCTTGAAGCAGAGCAACACAGCAGTCCTTCTGAGTCTTCCACAGGCACAGGGGAGTACCGGAGAGGTGGATCTAAGGGTACAATATTTATACTAGGTGCCAGCTTTGAAGTAGGAGCAGGTTCTGGTGGTTTCTACCGCCAAAGGTGTTTGGAATTTCCTGCCTTGACCCCAGCTTGTCTGAGGGCACATAAGTCTATTGTCAAACGCTTTGTGAGTGTGTAAAGCAGAGCCTTTGCGATGCGGAAGTGTGGTAGGTGACAGCTTTGTACACCTATCATATCAGAAATGACCCATTCGGCCAACACATATTCCCCCTTTGTCTCACTGTCTGGGAGCAATACACAAAGACCAACTGCCAGCGACACCCAGTCATGTGACCCAGGATACAGGCTGCAGGCACTAAATGGTTAGGACAAGAAAATGGCAACTTTCTAAAAGTTGGATGTTCAGAATTGTGACAAAAAATGTGATTTTACCAATAAAGAAGATTTTTACAATTCTTTAGACACTAAATGTAATATTCCTATCTGCTCCCAATCGAAAGATATCACTTATTAAATGTAATAGTGTAACCCAATGTTATCCTATGGGAGATGCAGGCCTTGCAGTAGTGAAAAACACATTTAAACGTATTTCACTACTAGGACATGTAACAGTAAAATGTACATGTCCACAGAGTCCGAAGGTCAATAAAAACGAAATGAGCAAAAATGGAGGAGTAAGTGGAAAATAGAGAAGTAAGGCAAAACATTTGAGGAAGACGACCCTTAGGCGGACAGTTCTGACGTGATGCTATTGTGTTGTATTAGAAAGCATAAATACGTATCCAGGGCCTGCTAACTCTTGCCAGCAGTCTGGGCATAGCTTGTGTGACAGAAATGCATTGTTATTGGAGTCATTATTTCTTTACAAAAATTGGTTAGATATTTGTAATAAATGGTCTGTAATGATGACTTCTGGTAGTCCATGGCAGTGGAATATCTTTTTAAGGAAAATATGAACTAACTCAGTGGCAGTGGTAATTTGTCAGAGGGAAATGGCCAGTGTTGTGTTAAATATTGAACTACATGTCTAGTGTTGTAGTGGTTGGAGTTTGGAAAATTGAGGATGAAATACATTGATATCCAGTATTGGGCATGGGCACTAGGTTTTATTTTTGTTTTTGCTCTGCCGCAAGTGACACAGTGATTGATATAAACTTTACAATCTTAATCAAATTTCCCCCACCAGACATATTGTATAATATGCATGACTCACCACTGGAGCAATATGACTACAGTGTATCAGTTGCTATCTAGAGTTCTTTTCAGGTACATGTATGCAGGCCATTCAGTCCTTTCATATTTAGGTCCTGTTTCTTCACCTACTTCTGTGGGAGGATTTCAGGATGTTGGCCTTTATGGCTGTCAGATATGTTTGTGTCTCATCTTACTGAAAATACAAAAGAGCCTGCCTGGATGGTGGTTCAGTCTTAGATAATTGTTTCTTTTTCTATGGGTAGAGATAGAGCATCAGTCTTGCCATGACAATTTCTCAGTCTGTAAGTGATGATATACTAGAATTTGTAAAACAAAAGTTACCACCAAGCCTTTTGGGAATTCGTGGGTTTCATTGCTCTGCGTCTATCCAGGCTGTTCCTCCCCTCCCAATAACTGCTGCCAGTGTTCAAAAGCTTTCTTAATGAACAGCAGCTCCTTGACATTCAGGGGCTTATTACAATGTCACTCGGAGTTGCCTCCGACCGACACTGTCTCTATCTCGGAACCATCCGACCTCCGGCACTTTGTGGCAGGCTCCCCATGGTGCCTGCTACACAGTGCATGGATTTACAGGGGGCACCCTAGGTACCCCTTGGTTGCCAATCATAGGCCACTGAGGCAAGGGGGCCCTGCTAGGGGCCCCAAAAGTTGCTGTCCGACAGCCTTTCTGTGTCGGAAAGCCTGGCACGGAAAGGCTGTGGGGCACCGACATTGTAATCCCGACAACAGAAACGCCGTCTATAGGGGATTATGGTGCAGTTCCGAATGGCTGGAAGACTCTGAGAGCCGCTTGGAACCGCGTTGGAATGACCGGCTGGTTTACATTCTGACCAGCAACATTGTAATTGGGTGGTTGGCCAGCAAACTGACAGTATCAGTCGGAAAGCTTCTGACTAGTGGTCAGAGGCTTTCCGACCGACATCATAATCGGCCCCATAATGTGTAGTTCCACTCAGTCGGATTTAGGGTACATAAGTAGTATGCTACAGACTGCAGAGCTTCAGTCGTTGTGTGCACTGGTGCACAGGATAAATCAGGTTTCACAATGAAAGTAAGAGTGCGATCTGGATGCCTCAGTATCGAGCAGTCCTGAAAGACTGTTTTTGACTCAGATAATGCTTCCTCCCGTTTTAAGCCCCACATTAAAGTAGCATCCTTCTTAGTCAATCGAGTAACTGGAAGAACGTGAGATAAAAGTCTTGAATTAATTAACAGTAAAGGTTTTTCAGATGAGTGTGGGAAGCAAGATGGCGACCGTGTGAGGCGGTCGTTGGTGACTCTCGCAAAAGGGTGGCATGATTCTTACTATATGATCACCCCTCGTCCCCCCTCCCGCCTCCCAGAATGCAAGCACCCCCATTAAAAGAATACCAATCGCTGTTACCGGGTTTGGAGGAGTGGATCGAGGCGCTTGTGGAGATTACGGAGATCCTGATTGCAGGGTTTGGAGGTCTCCGGCGGGAGCTCTCCAGGTCTTCGGACCGGAGCTGGCTCTACGGTGGTGTTCCAGTTTCTATCACGATGCCGCCTAAATCCAGCGCAAGGGGCAGGGGGGGCACCCCGCGGGCTGCTCCAGAGGATCCTTCACGGAGAGAGGCGACTGGACCGGAGACGACCCTAGGACGAAAGCAGTAGCCTCGCACCGAGAATCCCACAGGCGGGAAGGGGAGGGACATCAGCTCGCAGCCCCAGCCACCACGGGCTGCAGTTTCTGTAATCGACTTGCTTCACGGCCCTGGAGCCCAAGGTGCAACACGGACAGAGGAGCAGCCAGGAGCCAGCACTCAAAGCAGAAAAGTCATCGGTAAACCACCGGTGGGGTCAGAGGAAGTGGCACGCTTCGAGGATGGAGAGGCCACAGTGGAGTGTGAGGCGGAGACGACTCGAGGGATATCACAGGGGGAGATTCATGAGACACGGTATGTTTTCTCCCCAGATCTCCCAGACTTATCCCCAAACCTCGCAGAGGAGCGTAATGAGGAGCTGGCTCTCCGAGATATGGATATGGATAAAGATACTGCTCCTAAGCCTATTGGGGGGGGCCCTGTTGGCAGTTTATCCCAACAAGAGGACGCAAATAGACTCACCCAGGCGGGCTGAGGAGGTTTTGTCAACAAGGGGGGCCCCCTGAAAGGGGTGGCTGATGAGGCCAAGGAAACCCCGGATGAGCATCCAGGGGGGGCTGGACACCATAAAAAGCCAAACCTAAGGAGAAAAGAGTTGGTGAAGGAGCCAAAAGGGTCTGTAAGGGCACATCGGCCCCCAGGGGAGAAAGACCTTGACTCAGAAGCAAATGACTTCTACTCCCTCTCAGATGCTACGTGGTCAGGATTGGGGTCAGACACTGGATCTAACAATGATTCAAGTGAGGAGGATAGCGGCTCTAGTAATGGAATTAGAAGTAAGCAGAATACCTCCGCTACTCGTAAAACAATCACTAGAACCCCTAGGGTAGAGAGCTCCAGGACAGACGAACTGCGATGGGACTATTCCCTTGGGGATCAGTTGGTAGGCAATGGTAAACAACCAAACAACCAACCAACTAAGGAGACAGTAACCTCCCCTCCACCCCCCACATTGGAGTCAATCCTACAGTGCGTTGTAGCACATCGGGAGGAAGCTAAAATGGAGAGCAAACGAGCACAAAATGTAGCAAGGATACTTCAGGGAGCTGTTAGAAGAATCGGGAAAACATGTAATAACATCTGCGATCGGATGACAGAAGTCGAATCTAGAACTGCTACATTAGAGGCGGATCTCGCAGGCTCAAAGGGGCAAATGGAAGCGCATGAGGCACAGCTGGTAGACATTCAATGGAAGCTCGAAGAGAGTGAGAACCGCCAAAGAAGGAACAACCTGCGATTTCTTGGGATTCCGGAAGGAAAGGAAGGATCAGACGTAAGAGAATTTATGGTACAGTTGTTGAAGGAAACCTTCCCAGATCTAGAGGGTTGGAGCTGGTCCCAAGAAATCCAGAGGGCGCACCGAGTTCCATTTATTCTGCGCCAGCCAACTCGCCCCGATGCAAAGCCTCGGGCAATACTTGTCTATTTTGGAAACTTCCTCTTGAGGCAAAAGGTGTTCGAGAAGGCTAGACCAGATGCACAATATACAACTGATGGGTACTCTTTCTTTACCAGGCCAGACTTCTGTCACACTACAGTGGAGCGAAGATGGCGTCTACGACAAATGATTAACCAGTTCCAGGAAAAGGGGGCACAAGCCTTCTTATTAAATCCGGCCCGTCTCAAGGTCATTTGGAAAGATCATGTCAGAGTCTTTACGTCAGAAATTAAGGCCAAAGAATTCTTGGATAGTGGAGGGACATGAACTCTGATGTTTGCTGGCTGATAGATGGGTGTCGGAGATATGCCTGAAGCTAGAGAATAATATCTTGAATCTAATCAGAATTGTGCTAGCTACCTCCCTCTAGCCACAAGATTGTTTAAGGCCATCTTTGTTTTCTTTTGGTTTGGTTATAAATATGGTGTTAAATATGGTGGGGTCTCAACAAATAGAAAGCGGTTAAATTAAACGAGGAAGTGGTGGGGGGAGGTTTGGAGACGGTGATCAAACGACATTAATCGTTTCTTTCTATATATGTCACCCTAGCGAGAATTTCACCATTCATCACCTACAGACCTAGACAGGTCTGTTGTTTCACGATACAGGGTGGGGGGAGAGTGGGAGGCGGGGTGGGTGGGTTTTGGGGGAAGGGGAAGAGGGGGGTGAGGGGGGAGGGAGGGAAGGTGAAATAAAAAACAAAAAATTCAGGAAAACAGAACATTGTTTTAAAAATAAGCTTGGGTCTCAGGTAAATCGAATGTATGGTCTAAGAGGGAAAGTAGGTAATAAGGGAAAAATGCAGGGATGGGTAAGCTAACTCTCTGTACTATAAACATTGGGGGATTAAATGACCGAGCAAAGAGAGGTAGGACTGCAGAAATACTCCGCACTCTGGGTTTGGATATTATATGCCAGCAGGAGACTCACATGCCTTGGCAGAAGAGAGGTCTTATTAATATCCCAGGCTATACTCTAGCTATCTGCTCATTGCAGACCTTTAACACCAGAGGGGTTGCTATTCATGTATCTAACCGGCTTCTTCCTATAAAACGGACATTATCAGATAAATGGGGTAGGTGGGCTATCGCCCTAATCCCCAGCCTCGGCACACTTTGTACTATCTATGGGTCTAATTTAGATGATAAAGATGTCTTGGTAGATTTAGAAATTGAGCTTGCTTCCTGGCCATCCCCTCTGATTATCTGCGGAGATTTTAATGTCCACATTGATGTTAGTGGGGTGGGCAGGGGTGGATATCAAGGTAGGAAACCTCAAGTTTTTCATGCCCTACAAACATTAATAGATAGCCATGGACTGGCAGACATATGGCCAATTAAAAAAGTAGGAGACCCAGGGTATACTTATTATTCATGCCCACACAGAAAATATGTAAGGCTAGACTACTTTTTTGTGTCCACCCCCTTATTAGGGAAAGCACAGATTAAGAAACTACCTAAAGTCCTCTCGGATCATAATCCTCTGGTACTGGATATAGAAATTCCGGAGTATATCAAAACTCCTGTAAAATGGATCTTCGATAAAAAACTACTGGTCACTAAAGCTTTCACCGACCATATCAAAAGCTGGACTACACAGTTTTTCGACGTCAATAGATACAGCACATCAAGGGAAAATGTATGGGACACTTTTAAAGCAGGATTTAGGGGGGAGACAATCAGTTTTGTGGGATATCACAGGAAGAAAAAGCGAGAGGAAATAAGTACACTCATGAAAGAACTGAGCAGGTATGAAACAGAACATATGGCAACTATTGTTCACAAACAGATTCAGCTGCAATCGGATGTCGAATTAAAAGTAATTTGCACCAAGGCTAAAATAAATGGTTTCTATAATAAAAACATAGCTGAAAGGTTTCAAACAGGTCGCCAAGATCACTATGAATATGGAGAAAGGACAGGGAAACACCTTGCCCTTCGGATCAGACAAAGGGTTGCTGCAAGCCACATTACGAGGATGAAAAGAAAAGACGGCACAATTGCCACTGAACCCCAAGAGATAGTTGAAATATTTCAAGATTTTTATCAAGATCTCTATAACTCTAGGCTAACTGATTCAGTAGTAGGGAGTGTAGACACAGGTTCAGATCTATTGCCGTGGATTCAAGACTTAGAAGCGGATAGTACGTTGGAGGAGGTTAATGATGCACTAGGGTCGATGGCTTCAGGGAAGGCGGCAGGCCCGGATGGGCTACCGATCGAGATCTATAAAATCTTGCACAGAGAACTCGTCCCTCTTCTTCTTGACTTGTTTTTAGCAATACAGCAAAAAGGAGTTCCACCTAAATCATGGCAACAGACTAATATAGTTATCTTCTTAAAGAAGGGGAAGGCAATAGAAGACCCAGCCTCCTATAGACCGATTACTCTGATAAACTCGGATGAAAAGCTCTACTCTAAAATCTTAGCGCGTAGGTTATCCAAGATAATTGACTCTCTGGTAAGCCCGTGGCAACACGGTTTCATCCCGGGGAGAGGCACAACGGACCACATCCAAAGGGTAATCTCTCTATTTAACATTGCAGAGATTTCAGGGCAACAGATGTCCTTAATCTTATTGGACGCTAAAAAAGCGTTCGATCAAGTAGAGTGGGCATATCTTTGGATAATCTAAGGTTAAACGGCTTTGGACCACGCATCTTAACTGCCCTAAGAGCCATGTATATTCAATCCAATGCGAAAATATTACTGATGGGGCAGGAGGCGAAGAAGGTTATGATCGCTAGAGGTACAAGGCAGGGCTGCCCATGTTCTCCAATCCTCTTCGCATTATATATAGATCCGTTTATCAGAACAATATTAAATGACCAGTTAATTAAACCGGTAGTGGTCAGAGGGTTTAACACTAATGTCCTAGCTTATGCTGATGACATTGCGGTAATCACCTCGGATCCCCAGGCGGCAATAGCAAGGATTGAAACTCTTGCCTGTGAATTTGGGAAGCAATCAGGATATGGGCTGACAAAACTAAAATTGTGTGCTCCAAGGCGATTACTTGGCCGGACCCTAGGAGGACGGAGGCGGCTATGTATCTAGGTATCTTTATTGCAACAGATGTTTGAACAATCTGGGATATTAATGCAGATCCTCTCATTAAGAAAATAGAGGCTGATCTAAAAAGAATGGATAACTTGCATTTATCCATTATTGGAAGGGCGAATGTTATAAAAATGACAATGTTCCCCAAAATACTATATTTGTTACGTTGTATACCTATTGAACCGCCGAATCTATATGTCAAAAAAATAGAGAGGATTTTCTCCCAGTTTATTTGGGGATACAAGAAAGCCAGGAGATCGCTAAAATTAATGATCCTACCACAAAATCGAGGGGGGCTGGCGGTCCCAAATGTCCTATATTATTACTGGGCTATCATGCTACAGCAGATGATCATCCTATTTAGACCGAGGCAAATATCAGTACCTCAGGAAATCGAGATACCACCTTCCATTTTTGAACTGGCTCTGGGGGATTTAGCACCAGGGCTATTATTTAGACAACTAGAGGGGAGCTATTATAAGAACACTCGCTTCAAACCCCTCAGGGCAGCCTGGAATGTGTGGCAGAAGACTAGTAAACTGTTAAAAATCCTGAAAATTCATTGCTATCTATTATTATGGCGCTCGTCATTCTTTTCACCCTCGCTGAACGATAAAACTGGTAGTAAGTGGGAGCAGGCGGGAATCAACTATGTCGGAGACATTGTCAATTCAAATGGAATGATGTCATTCGTCGAGATCCAAGAACGATTTGGGATCGACCCTCAAATCCCATTTAAATATATACAGGTTAGGGAGGCAATTAAATCCGCCATCAATCATTTTACTAACCAAACTCGCTTCCCAATCTTAGATACACTAGTCTCTAAAAAGCCCCAATTAAAAGAGTTATATATAATGATGATGGAAGCTAGTCATGATGATATAGTTAAAATGGAAAGCAAGTGGGTGGACAAATTGGGAAATCAAGATGTGGATCTATGTAGATCCCTGGAATTGTCTAAGAAGGTTCTCTTATCTGCTAACCTCAAGGCTCAGCATTTCAAAACAGTCTTTAGATTATATTTTACACCTGCTAAACTCTGGGCATGGGGGAAAAGGGAGACTGATAAATGTCCAAGATGTGGGCAAGGCCCGGCTGATATGGCCCATATGTTCGCTCAGTGTTTCAAATTGGGTATGGTTAAACAGGGGATCGAAACATTTTTGCATAATGTTTTGGGGCGGGTGGTCCCATTAACTCCAACTTTAATCCTACTTGGCTACGACGAGACTTTACAACTAGAAACACCTCAAATTTATTTCTGCTTCGCCGCAATAGCAACTCTATGCTTAATGATTGCTTCAAAATGGAAGGACGAAGATCCCCGACCTATCAAGCATGGTATGCTAGACTGTTTCACATATTTAACTTAGAAATTGCATTATATAAGTGTAAGGGAAGCAGAGCTAGAAAAAGGGGATTACAAATATGGGGTCCCCTGATAGAGTAGTAATGGATAAAGGAAATCCCTATTTGTGAAGCTTTAAGAAAACGCATGTATCTTAATTTATTGTTATTATGAATCATGTATATATATTTAGTTTCACTGTTATTTTCCTGATTATAAAAAAAAAAAAAGGTTTTTGAGATGGAGGAACCTTTGTATTTGCTTGGGCCCAGCCATTTCTGAATATTAATTACTTTGTCTGAATCCATCTGTAATGCTTGGCTGGTTATATGGAATCCTAAAAAGGCATTGACAGACTTCATATAAGCACTTTCCTGCCTAGCCATGCAGAGTGTGATCGCCCAGCTTCTGTGGCATCTCCATGACATGTTGCTGATTCTCTTCTTTCATGTGGAAGAAATTCTGATATTATTCAGTCAAATCACAACAAAGAAGTTCCATGAACACATCAGTGACAAAGTGCTGGAAGGCAGTGGGTCGATGCTGAAACCAAATGTATAACAAGGTATTTATGATGGCCAAAACGGATGTTGAATGCCGTCTTTCACTCATCCTCTTTGTGACCATATAATATATTATCTAACCTGGCAGCTATAGCATTATATGAGCACCTTGGCATCCATCAGCTGATCTAGTAACAACAGATATATGGGCAGACAATTTTGTTTCAGATGATAATTTGGTTCAGTTTCTAGTAATCCCCACATCGACGAAATTCCCCTCCTGCTTTCATATAAAACAAATAGGTGTCCTTCTCAGCAATGAGCATTGCCTGATAAAGCCCTATTCCAAGTTATCTGCCAGGTATTCTTTTAACACCCTTTTGAGCACTTATAGGATAGATCCTCCAATGGGTACATCTTCCCACAAATTGCTCACCATATTCATATTCTTCCAGGTGACAGACTGGTCTGGAAACTTTTCCACAGCAGCAACTCTTCAATTGTGGCAGGTTGTGCCATAAGGCCTCAGGGCAACTCCATCCACCAGATGTGATGAGTTTAGTGTGCTAGTGTAAGTTGTTTTTTAACATTTTATTGATGCTGATTCACCAGCAAAATTCCTCAGCAAATAGATAGCAGCTGGTGAAATGTCTCTCACGAACACTTTAGGATTGGAAGCCTGTTGCATGTGCTGCAAGAGAATGCAGTATATGACAAATATCATCTGGTGTTTGGGCACAGAACTTGACGCCGGTTTGTGACTCCTTTGACTGTATACTCCAAGCAGCAACTGTGGAGTTGTTGGGCAAGCTTATTTAGGTGTAGTCCCAGAGGAAAACACCAAAGCATTCCCCTTTGCCTCCAGCAGGTCTGACAGGGAAGGGTTTCCATGCACAAAAAGTGGAATAGGAAGGAGAAATCCTCTCCTTCCTTCAGGGAAATGTCCAGCTCCTGTGATCATTTGAAGACTCAATGACGTTCCACAAGCTGAACTCTATCTCGTCGTTGGATACATTCCCAACGTTAAAAAGGATGAGGCTCCAGCAGCCAACCCTGAGCAGGTCACAGCCTTCTGCCAGGCAATGCTTGTATTGTTAGGATGGTTCTGTTACCCTCTGGGCCACTCCTGGGGGCAGCCCAATCCTGGAGACTTGGCAACTCTGGCAGTTCAAACCCAGAAACCTCCCTACTGTGCACCTACTCGGGCTCCGGCCCCAAGAAGAAGTCAATGCCCGACAAGGTGCCATCACCAGTATGGTCAGCACGACCTACGATATAAATGCCAACCTTGTAGCTGTTTAGGGTGCTACCTTCAAAGCATTCGGAGCCAGAAGAAATCATTCAAGTGGCTATAGAAAAGAAGAAAGCATGTTTAGATTACTTACCTTTGGCCTAAAGATTTGCCTAGATGGAAGTATTATTTGGGTCTAACTCAGAAGACATTGGCATGCCCGATAAGGATAATGACTGCACAGATGAATACTATGCACTGACAACCTCCTTCCTTTGACACAAATGCTGATATATATCTTAATTTACAAATTGCAAGGATCCTAGATACATAATCAAAAGGGGGTATCCTTCACCCCTCTAGCTTTCCTTAAGGTGAAGTCCCTTCACTCGCCACAGTGGTATGAAAGGCAGTTTGGAACTGACTCTGTGAAGGCAAACCTGGCACTTTGATGAAAATCTTATAATAATCTTTCCGTTTAAGGGTCCTTGCTCGCTTTTAATGAGGCTCTTCTGTAATTGGTTGTTGCAGCTTGGGCAAAACCATTGGGCCCAGCAGTTAACAGACACATTGTCAGATGTCATAGATTTGCAGAGAGTGGCTCACAATTCCTGTTGTCAAACCCTTCTCTAGAAGGTCTGGTGGTCCTAGCTTCTTCCTCGAAACTCAACCAAAAAGCCTTTTCCACACGACCTCTGGATAGAGAAAATGAACTGAAATCTATGGGTCGTAAAGTGTTAGCTTCTGGCAGCTTTGTGCTCTCAATGGAGAGCAGCATCTTTCTCCTGGAATGCTACCTACTCGACCTGAGGGAACTGGTATACATAAGGTAATCAAGCTTGTACAGCACATTAAAAATCAATTTTCCAATGTGGTCAACAATGGTTTTAATGCCTTCAAACAGATCCTGAAGGATGGTCTGGACTTTGCAGTCTATGTGGCGCAATTGTTGATCAGCATGTCCATTGTAGCTATGGCTCACCTATTTGGCCTAGTTTCCCCAGCAGGACAGTTCCACCATCAGTACAACTTGCAAGGCTATTCCAAGGCACTACAGTCATGGTAGAGACAACCTTCCCAGCCGATCCATAATCCCCAACAAATGTTCTACTCCTTTCAGGGCAGAGGGGGTCCAAGGGGTTCAATCTGCTGCTTTAAATCCTCACTGACTCCTCTGCCCTCTTATCACCATCTTCGATTGGGAGATGGGTGTCCCATTTCTCCACCAATTGGGAGATGATCATGACAGATCACTGGGTCATCCAGTTAATCTGCAACGGCTATAACCTACCTTTCCAGCCCATCTTCCTGGACTACCCCTCTCCACCAGAGTTTGTTCTCTGGCTCAGCCTTTGACCCTAATGACTAAAAGGGCCTTTCCTTCCTAATTCCTAAGAAGGACCAAAGTCTGAGACCCATCCTTAGACTTCACTCATCAGGACAAGATGCTTTTGAGCCATGTTCTGCATGCCTCCAATAACTGACGTCCCCGGATCTCCTTCCATCCTCTCACAGATGTTACCTGAGATGTTGGGTGAGGTTCCAGCACCTTCAGTTCATGATCCTACTGTTCGTAGTGATAACCTCCCCATGTGTCTTTGCAAAAGAGTTGACAGTTATTGAGTTTTTCTGAATGGCATTTGACACCACCTCCCATTTTCTCGTTCTGATTAACATGAATGGCCAAATTAGGACATCTACCATTGGCTTGGATGTTTCATTGAGCCATATTCTGGTAAGAATTAAAGAGTCCGTGTGGTGAATGATGTCCCAACAAGTCCTAAAACCTAAGCAGACATCATCAAAAGGGAACGCTCTGGAATGCCTGTTGTTGGTGAATGTTAGTGATCTGGTTATGGATTAACAGAGCAGTTTTTTCTCTGTACCATTTGTCTCATTTAATCAGTCCATGCTTGTAGGAAAGTAGGAACTCCTTCTCATGGTTACCCCCACTTCTTGCTGGATGTAATGCTGTTTTTGACTAATCTGACTGGGATCCTGCTAATCAGGGCTTTAGTATATTTGCTTTCTCCCTAAACTGTTATGCATGTACTTAGGTATACCCCAGATCTGGGTTACCCTTGTCAGTCCCTGGGATATGGTACACATGTACCCAGTGCATAGGTACCCCAGAGGTCTCCCATGGGCTGCAGCATGTATTATGCCACCCATGAGAGACCATTCAAAATGGAACTACAGGCCTGCCATTGCAGCCTGTGTAAGTCGGTACATGCACCACTTATTTAAATATATGTTTACTATATCTAAGGGTCACTGCACTTAAAACCTATAAGTCACCCCTATAGCAGGCCTTTACAATCCTGAGGGCAGGGAGCTTTGGTCTAAGTGAGAAGGTGCCCCTGCATGAGCAGGACAATCCTGTAGCCTACGGAGTCCATTCTCCCAGGTTGTCAGTGAAGCAGCCAGATACTAATATAGAGGGGCATTAAGCGAGCGCTTGATGACCATCTTGAAAACTGGTGCAACCAACCCTATCATGTTTGGTGTCAAACATGTTGGAATCATACCCCCACACGAGTAACCGGTGTGGAGGTATGATTCCACCCACCAGGAAGGCCCTTCGTGGGGCCCTCGGTGTTCCTGGTACCAGCCTTTTAGCTCTGGACAGCACAAAATGGTTGCTGCTGACCAGAGGCACATTTCTGCCCTCCTACTGCTGAGCCAAGCTCAAGCAGGGGAAGGCAGAACAATATGCATCCTGTCACAGGGAGGTATGACCACCTCCCGGGTAGGATTTAGTGTATTAGGGTTGGGTGGGTACGCTTGCCAGCGCCTGGAATCCTGCATTAGGGGCACATTTGGTGTCCTTGTGCATAGTCCAGTTCCAACCAGTCCTTGGAGCCGCTGGCTCCAGCTCTGCCACAAATCTGCACAAAGGACATGGGAGTAACCACCCCCTTGTCCAGAACCTCCCCAGGGAGGGTCCCCTGATTCTTTCCAACCCTCTCCCATGTGTACTTAAGGGCTTACCTGGCTGTACAACCTTAGATTCGTCGTGGACAAGATTCAGAATTCAAACCACTGCACTTCGACCATCTGGGCACTCTGGACTTCGCTGGGTTCTGACTTCATCTCCCTTCCAGTCTGCTAAATCGTCTGTGTCTGTGCATCCTCCAGGAACCTTCCATGGCCTGTGAAGCATCACGGACAACCAAAGTAATCTCCTTTGGAGTGAAAGAGTCATTGCCCTGCATTCGCAGGCACCGCAACAAAGACAACCGGTCTTCAGATCCCGAGCTCCTCCGTACTCCGTGGGCTCTGCAACTCAGGTGGTGGTTTTCCTCAGACCCAAGGCCTGCTCTCCCCTCTGACCAAGTATGAGGCCTGCAGCTCGAGTGGGGATTGCAATAGCTGAACCCCTGGGTACCGCGTCACCTTTGCAGTTGCAAAGGCTTGTTGACATCTATGCAAGAAGATCTCCGGGCTCCAAGTAGCCCCAACCCTGAGCCCCTCCTGTGACCAGAATCTTTGGCCACATCGCATCCTGTGCATCGTGGCCTGTCTCTTTTGGTGAGCTGCTTGACGTCCTCTCGCGAATCCTGTGCCGCTGGCCTGTGGGTCCATTTGAGGGTAACCTTTGATTTCCTTGAGCTACCCTGATTGCTTGGGGCCTGCCCTGACTCCTCTGCTTGCTGTGAGTCTCCTGGACCTTGCTGGTCCGAACCGTACACTTCCTTGACTTCCTGCGTGGGTTGCTGTTGCCAAGACTTGTTGATGCTTCCGCCAGACACGGACCCATCAGCACTCGACATCTTTCGTTGGACAGCTCGCATCCGGCTCATCAAAGTTGCCTAGTCCCCGCAGATGCAGAGTCAAGGTCACTGTCAACTATCCTGAAGCACCCGACATCGGTGAGCATTTGTCTACAGAGCCCCTGGTCACTCCTAAGTGACCCAGACTCTGTCCTGTCTGCTTTCAGGTACTCTCCCTCAAGAATCCACGTTTGGATTCCTCCAGACACTTTCTCCTCTTCCAGCAGCGGCACTTTCCTGAAGTCCTCCATTGGTTTCGACTGCGGTTTCCGACGCCACTTCACATCTATGCACCTGGCTTCCCTGGAATAGGTAACTTGGGTACTACAGTGTCCACAGGTGGGGTGGCTCTCCAACCTCCTGTCTTCCACGGGGTTTCTTTAGGGTCTACTTGGAAAGGTCCTTATTCTTTAAAATCCCAACTGCGACTCGCATATAGACTTGTACGGAGCACGCGGTCGTGTTCTCACACTGCACACGCACTTTGTCCCTTGGGTGGTTCCTTGGGGTCCCAGCAATTCTACGTCCTCTCGACATTGTCCTGACTCGAGTTAAGGTTCTTATACCACTTTCTTAGTGTATGGTTTGGTCCACCCCCTGGGGCCCACTGTGTATTAGTGCTGTTTACTGTCATTTTTTTACTAAAGTATTGTGTGCTTTATGTCTGACTCCATGTGGGGGATACTGTAACGTACTAGGCAGTGTTATATAATAAATACATATTTTTATAACTACTGTGTGGTTCTCTTTTCATTTAATCTATACTATAAGATTGCATTCTGTTAAAACAAGCTGCTTTACACTCTTTCAAGACTAAGCCTGAAGGCTGCTCTCCACAGCTACCACTTGGATAGCTTTCTAAGGTTGTCTGAGACCTCTTAAGTCACCATAAGGGTGGACTGGTGCAAGGTGCCCATTTATAATAGTGGATCTCATTTACCAGGACAGCCTCTCAAAATGCTTTATACTGTAATCAGATACTTAATCTCAGGGCTTTAATTCATAGCTGACCTGTAGTTATGTAGGAGTCACCTGATTAATGAATGAATGAATGAATGAAGGGTAAGTTTATATAGCGCAACTGTCACTCCGACTGGAGCCTCCTGGCGCTGCAGATAACCGAGCATACAGATACAAAGCGAACTAAATTAGAGCAAGAGAGAAGGCATCAGATAGACCAAATATCCAGGTCTTAAGGGCGCGTTTAAATGGATCTTGCTGTTGCATTGCCCTCAGTTCCTTAGGTAATTGATTCCATGCTTTAGCTCCAAGTATTGAGGCTGCTTTTCCTCCCCTAGTTGACATTTTGAACCTGCCCTCTGCCAAAAGATTAGCTGAGCTAGATCGTAACGTTCTGGCAGTGGTGTATGGTTTAAACCTAGCAGAGAGATAGGCGGGGCCAACTCCTCGAACAGCTCTAAAGGTTGTCAGGAGGAGTTTAAAGAGAATTCTTTTAGGAATTGATAGCCAATGTAGAGTCTTCAATGCAGCTGAGGCCGATGATTTGCGAGGAAGGCTCAGAGCCAGTCTAGCAGCTGCATGTTGGACAACCTGAAGCCGTCTTAAGGACGATTTATTGGTCCCAACGAGAAGGCTGTTGCAGTAGTCCAACCGTGACAGAATCAGAGCTACTGTTACTGTTTTTCTTGCTGTTGCTGGAATGACATTGAAGAACTTTTTCAAAGTTCGAATATGGCTAAAACAGATTCCTGTTAATTTTGATACATGTGGCTTAAATGAAAGTGAGGTGTCAAACAGAACTCCCAGATTTCTGGCAACCTCCACAATAGATGGAGGTGCTGCCGTATCCTCTGGCCACCAATCCTTGGGTTGGAATGTGTTGTTTTTGCCAATGGGAAGGATCTCTGTTTTCTCGGTGTTACAACAGAGGTGGTTGTTAGTCATCCATTTGATGATCGCTGAGAAACAGGTTTTAAAATTCTCCTCTGCTGATGTTGTTTTATCCTCCAGAGACAAAATGAGTTGAGTGTCGTCAACGTAGGATGTGGTCTCAATTCCAAAGGAAGAGATCAAAGAGATCAGGGGGGCCATGTATATGTTAAACAGCAGGGGACTGATGGAGGCCCCTTGAGGAACACCCGTAGAGACAGTGCGTTCAGATGATACGCAAGATCCCAAGGAGATGACTTGTTTCCTGTTAGACAGGAATGATGATATCCATGCCAGGGCCAAGTTTGTAATGCCGAATGAATGCACTGTGTGGCTCAACGTGCAGGGCACAAGTTGGGGGTAAACGCGGGTAGACAGCGTCTACCCACTCTTTTCACAGGTTGAACATTGTCTACCCTGCAAAGAAGTTGGGCCCCACTGAAATATGCTGATCTCATCCCGGTATGATTTTCAGGCACTGGGACACATCCACCAGCACCTGCACATTGTCTGCTTTCCTTCTGAGCAGCAAATTGCAGGCAGCAAGCGGTGTTATCAGATTCCAGCTGGGCCCATAACAAAGACCTCATTTAAGGGGCTATCAGACCTCCTTTTGTTCCAGTATCCGGAACTGGGGGCTATCTGGAGTCTCACACCTAGATGCAAATCCAGTGGCGTGGGAACAAAGGCACACAGCCTGTTATTGTTTCACAAGTACTTAATATAACCTTAGAGCCCACTGTAGTGGGCTCTATTGGCCATTAAAGGCCCGCTCCAGCTTTAAATGCCCGAGCCAAAGGCAAAGGCCTTTAACAAGGAAGTGGGCATTTAATGGCCAGTAGATCCCGCTAGAGACAGCTCTAAGGATATTAGACCCTTCTACTCCTAGTGGGCTGAATGTTCTAGATAGTAAAACAAAGGCCTCACTTAGCCCGAAGGGATTGAAATCCACTCGGGCTCCGGGAGGCCTTTGTTTAAATACAACAGCTGTGAGCAAAGGCAAGCATTGGAATGTTAATACTCCGGTCTTCTACCAGCCCTTAGAAGCCTGGTGCACTACATTGTCTTAAATGGAGCTCCCAACATTCCAATGTTCTAATAAAGGCATGGTTTTGACTTTGTTCAGTCCCTGTATATAAGGGCTATGCATGCACTGTAAGAGTGTCAGATGTGTGGGTCTGTCCCAGTATTTGCGCAAATAACAATTTAGATACTACTATTTTGTTTTATTTCTTTTATAGCGCTACTCATTCCAATGCAGGGTGTCAGAGCGCTTTACATCACACGTATACATTAATCATTGGCAATAAAACATATTTGTGTAAATCAGTGCACAAGATGTGTTACATAAGACAGTGAGGGCTACAAGGAGTAGGAGTCACATGCCCTTCATAGCTCATTGTGCAATATTAGAAGGATTACAATTTATGACCTGCAAGTAACAAAAGGATTTCTGTGTTAAAAGCAGTAACCCACTTACCTATCAAAAAAGGGACTAGACAAAACTCAGATCTCTGCAGCAAATGCACTAACCTCCAGCGTGATCTTACCATTAATATCATGCTGTCATGTGTCAAAATGTTGCTTGCATACTGCCTAACTTGGTTAGTCCCCTTACATTTTTTTTTACAACTTGCGCTCTGTAAAGTGGTTCTTGTTTTATTTTTTATTAAGCTACTTAGATCTGCACCCTGAGAATATGGGATACAATGACTTCACATCAGCACTTATGTGCCTTCTCTCTGAAACTTTATAAGGTTTCTAACCAAAAAAGCTGGTTCTTTGTACCTGTCCATTCTTCCTCCCAAAGGTGGGCGCTTATTTTGTTTAAGATGCAAGTAATATTTTTCAAGTGAGCAGCATAGGTTTTAGTTTCTGTTAGGGCGTTTGTCACTTGCATAAAAAATACATATCTTTGCAGGAGCAGCATTTAAAAGAGGGAGAAGATAATAAGTAATGGACTTTTAAAGGGTGTTTAGTTTTCATTCTGGCATGGTCCTTATGGTAATATGTGTTCTTTAAAGGAGCTGCTGTGGGAGTGACATTAAAAGACTAATTCATAATGCTAACCTCTGGTCTTGTAATGAACTCTGTAACTGATTCAGTAGCCACCTTGATTGATTGGGTGTAAGGGATGTGGTCAGTCTGGGTACTGAGGAAAATGGTTGAAGGGTTAGAGCCTTGGGCAATAGTATGTGGAAGACGTTGGGCAATGAGGAGGGCAAAATGAGCAATAGATGGACATATTGTTACTGGCAGGAAGGAAAGACCAGAATTGGAGACTGACTTATTGAGGGTTTATGTCTCTAGACCGTAATACTGATTTTAAAGATAGAAATTGATGACTCTAATGCACGCGTGGGTGAAACAGAAGGTTTTATGCCAGGTGGCATTTTAGTGTCCTGAGATGTCTCAAATCTTTCAAGATCTCTGTCCCAAAAGGTATATTTCGAGAAAATAAGGTCGGTTTTGAGGCCCTCTCTTGATGTTCTGTGGTATTAGTTAGCAGTTCACTTTTCCAGGTAATGTTTTAATAGTCTATGTTTAAAGTTTGTAGCTACCTTTTTGGAAAGATTGTGTGAACAAAAGATGTGGACACTGCCTTTACTAGGTTCTCTCTGAAGGACGTTAGATTAGTGGGTACTATTGTACTGAGCTAGCAGGAGGTTAAGTTGGTAATGCACCCCACTAAAAATAAATGAGTCCCCTGTGTCCTCTCAGTCTCCCCCCCCCCCCCCCCCCTCCAGCTGTTCCCTCCGTTTTCTTTCATACCATGGCCTTGCTCTCCTCATTCAATGAGACAGTGTAGCGTGAAATAATGCTAACAACAGCACTCATAAAACTTCATTCAGGTGGGACACAGATCTTCTCAAAGCAACAGGTCTGCTCAGACCTGTGACACTCACAAGATGGCGATTGGTGACTCTGGAGCGTTACCTGCATTCCCTCACTTCCAACTCTGCAGAGACCAGAGGGTGTGAGGAGGTGAATAGAGAGGAAGGGGTAGTATTCCGTCGGCTCCATCTGGTGCCAAAATATCCCGGCCACCATTTCTCTAATGTGTTTAGACAACCAGCCAAGGTGGCGAAAAACCTGGGAAGCGACTGCTGCTGAGAGAAATCACAGCAGCAAGAAACAAAGTATGTTTTTCACTGCTGTGACAATAACAGTGATTAACCAGACTTCACCACTAGCTTCCAAAGAGCCCATGCACAACAGATTTCAGGGTAGTAAAACTCAGTAATTATATTGTTAAATTACGTCACAACACCCCAGTCATTGATGCTATCCAGGTTGTTTTAACAGTCCTAATAGCTTTCAGAATTTGTTATACAAATACAATATGCGAAAAAGTTGTGAACATTGAATTACATTTTCGGTTCTAAAATAAATCGTCTCTTAAGTATGTTATTATTCGTGGTTTCATCTTTCATACTTCAATTTTGTGTGTCTGCTGCAGGCTGCTGCGACGTTGCCCCGGAAGCCACTGCTTGATTGTTTCACCCCTGCCTATCAACTTTTCCATCATGGCCAGAAATCCCGAAAGTTCGAGGCCGCAGGAAAGCGTGCCCTAGCTTCTCCTTCCGAGTTTGAACATGGTCACGTTGCTGTAGGTTCACCCGGTGGGGATGCAGGCACTCGAAGAAGCCGTTGTGTTGAGCTGAGCAATAAAGTGTTACATTTCGTGAGGAATAAAAACTGCACGACTCTCGCGAAATTATTGTTGGATGTACTTGTTGTTTGTTCATAGATAGGTATGTAATCGTTTTAAAATAAAGTAAAGAATAATATCCCTTGCAATACTTTTCCCCAAAGCCTTCTCAAGTGGTGTTTGCACAGCATTGTTTTGCAAACTAACAAACCAGCACTGGCAAAGACAATACATCTGGTATTGGCTGCTAGCATTTTGGATTTGGCACTTTGTGATGTATTTTGTAAAAGAGGAGCTGTTGTACCCTCACCTATGAAAAAAATGGCTAAAAAACTAAAATATTTTTTGATTTTAAAAAACATACATTGCCATAGTGGTCCCTGAAACTGGAAACAACTACTTAGTATGCAGATGTACTCCCAGTGAAAGAGCAGAATAATGTCGCTCGAAGCGAAGCTGATTGGATAGGGCTGACTCAATTCAGCCATTGGCTAGCCTTTTGCTGTATGCTGCAGTGAGTGGAAGAACACAACAGACGAATGAAGATGGGTGGATGAAACCCACTATAAGCAAGTAAGTTTATTATAGTCAATCAGTCACAATAACTTTAATGGATTCTTAAGAATCATAAAAGTTTACATGTATACATAATATATTTCTTAAAAGAAAACCTATACAAAAAGACTGTCACAAAACACATGATCAAGCTTTAAAAATGTAAGATTTTAACACATATAACATCCTCCAGCATCATTCTAACTCCCCGCGCAAAAATGTCATAATTAATAAAATTCATTCATCATATTAGTGTTCCACACATGAATATTAAATAGATAATGCTATAAAATCATTTAAAAGCTTAATTTCATATTACGATTCATACCGCTTCCTAATTGATAAGGCAGTTCGATTAAAGTTAAGCATGGCAATACAAATAGCAGCAATAGATAAAGAACGTAAGACATTAAAACCCTCCTGATAGGAACAGGGTCTAATATCACGCAAAACAGGTTTGATAAAACGTGTCCTTGGATCTTTGTAGACATTGCAGAATAATACAAAGTGCATCGTGCTTTGTTGGGCTAAATTGTTGCACGGACAGGGAGTTAGTCTCTCACACCAACTCACCTGTTTAGGGAAAGCCACAAGAAAGTGCAATGTGCAGAGTCGAAATCTGGTCATAAGGAAACGTGAATGAACTTAGAGAGTAAATGGACAGATAAAATTGCGGATGGTTTGGGCGTCCATCTACATAGCTGCGTGTTTCGCAATCCCGACTAGACATACTTAATTCAGCATAATAGGCATTTTTTATCATCAATTTCATATTGGGCTGAATACAGTCAGGATTATCATATTAATGCCCTAACCCGATCTTATAAAGATTTTCTTTGACATATCGGAGCCAGGGAATGGCAAGAGCCTTTTCGAGGGACATGCAGTCTCTAAGAACACTCCTTGAAAATGATATGTCCTCTGATGTCCACACTTTTCCCCAGAGGATCAACGGTGCAATATTTATTCTATCCCTTACAAAGTCCAACCCCACTTCTAGGTGACTAAAAACATTGGAGAAACTAACAGAGATCATTAAAAATCTTTAAAAAAATGTATTTTCCACGATTTGTAGCTGGTTGCTTTTGTGATGTCCCCATACTTCTGCCCCGAAAGTGGCTACTGATAAACATTTAGATTTGTATAGGGTTATCATCTCTGCTACTGGCTTATGTCCTAGCTTACAAGCAAAGCGGAGCAGTCCCTCCACTGTTCTGCTAGTGTGTTGGACCCTGGCTACAATCAGTTGCTCCCAATTTAATTTGTTATTAAAAACATTCCCTAAATAAGTAAAATTGGGCACCTTGTCTATTATCTTATCCTTCACCACAAATTTCCTTGTTTTCGTTTGTTTAGGCCCACACACCATAATAAAAGATTTACTAAAATGTACTTTCAAGTCTAATGCCAACATAAAGTCAGTAAAGGCATTCAAGGCTTTTTGAAGGCTATTAGCCGTCAAGGGCATCAGGACAGTGTCGTCTGCGTATGACAGCATTGGTACTGATTTACCTCCTATGCTGGGAAAGTCTAGTTGTTGCTCCAAAAGAAAATCCCCCAGGCTATTTGTATATAAGAGGAATAAAAAAGGAGCCAAGATGCACCCTTGATGAACCCCCTCCATTGAAACAATTGACCTGGTCTTCTCACCCCTGGGACCATAACGGATAGAAACAGTAGTAGAGGCATGCAACCTCCGCGACAGGGTTATAAGGGGCTCCTCGCAGCCCATTTTTTCCATTAAATTCCATAACTTCCCCCTGTTCACTGTATCAAATGGGCTGGATAAGTCCATGAAGCTAAGGTGGATTGACCCCCTCCTCACCTACATACTTACCCATGATCAGGGACAGGTTGAGGCACTGTTCATTTGTTCCCATGCTCCTTCTGAAGCCATATTGAGTGTTGGATATGAGACCAGAGTCATTAGCCCAAGATTCCAAGCGTGCTAGAATTACCCTCCCCCAGACTTTACACGTGGCATCAATTAGGGATATGGGCCTGTAGCATGCTGGATCGTTTCTATTACCTTTTTTGTAGATCGGCACCACTACAGCCTCTTTCCATGATGAGGGGATCTGACCCACTATTACAGCTTTAAAAACATTAACCAATAATGGAGCCCATAAGTTTATTATATATGTTATACCTTCGGAGCTCTAAAAGACCTTCTTTCAGGAGCTAAAGGTGGATATGCTAGCAGTTTTTCAAGCAGCACAATGTGGGTCTAGCGCCGGTATCCTGGGATCAGGCAAATATTGTTGTATTTAAAAAGAAAGATAAGCCAGCATATCTCCCGGGGTCTTATCGACCAATATCACAAGTCAATTGTGATGGGAGAATATACGCTAAAATGTTAGCAACCCGGTTGGCTAAAGTAATCTACCCGTTAGTCTCTAAAAGACAACATGGGTTTATGCCTAACAGGGGCACCGTTAATCATATTAATAAGGTTGTGACCCTGTTGAACTTGACAAAGGTTCATGGCTGCTAGTTTGGGCTGATTCTTTTAGATGCCGAAAAGACCTTCGATCGGGTGGCTTAGGATTTCCTGTGGGGGTTTTTACAGCAGATGTGGTTTGGCCCCGGTTTTATTAAAGCTATTCAGGTCCTATATTGATCTCCCATGCCCAGAATATGTACGATGGGGCTAGAATCAGAACCAGTGCATATCTCTAGAGGGACGAGACAGGGATGTCACTGCTCTCCACTTCTGTTTGCCTTATACAATAATCCTTTCCTAAATATGTTGGAGAGAAGATCTAGGATTAAACCTGTTATTGTTGGGCAAGAGCGCTTCTGTGTTGTCGTATATGCTGATGACATAGAGGTTGTAACACCTGACCCTGTGGCAGCAATGCTAGAAATCGAACAACTAGCACACATGTTTGGCTCCATCTCAGGCTATAGACTAAACGTTGCCAAAACTCAGATTATTTGCACAAATCATATCACTGATAGTGACCCCAGAATAGTTAAAGAGGAAACATATCTAGGAATCAGGATTAGGGCGTGTCTAAGGGAATTGGTTTAGGTTAATTGTGGGGCCATTCTGGCTAATGTGAGGCTACTTTTGGAGAGGTGGGAATGTTAACATCTCTCACTGGGTGCAAGATGTAATATTCTGATACTGAATACATTGCCCAAGGTTCTATAATATTTTAGGTCAGTTCCCCTAGAACTATCCAGAGATCAGCTACAACAACTACAATCAATGTGTGCTCATTTTTTATGGGCTCTGGGGAAACCGCGTAGAGCGATGCGTTTTATGACTCTCCCTCTCGAGAAAGGTGGGTGGTCAGTCCCAGACTTTACATTTTATTATTATGCTTGCATATTAAAGAACATGTGGTTACTCCTAACAGGAGTAGAGGCTGGTAAGACCGCTGAGGCCCCATCTATATACTAGATGCTTTTGGGTGCAGAAGTTGAGAACCTATTTGTTTAAAATGTTGGAAGGCAGGGGGCGTGGCTTCGGGGCTGCAGGAAATGGCCGCTGTTCCCGGGAGCTCCGTTGGGACGTGAGGCAACGGGACAGCTCCAGGTCGCTATTCCTCTTCTTGGACCCTGAAAACACATGAAATAGCGGTCAGAACCTGAGCTGTAACGAATGCGACTGCTGAGGGAGCGCAGGGTGAGACCAGCGCATGCATTTTTGATTATTTATCGTCCGCGCATCGTCGTGGCCGCCATTTTGGTTTTTGGTTTTTCGGCGCTCCTGCAATTTCCCGCCTGACGCTGTGGGATGTTATCTCCTCACAGAAAAAAGACACTCTTCTTTATGGCAGCATATTTCTTCCGTTTTTGACCACCATTTCCTTCATTTAACCCCCAATATTTATGCTGCTGCCTCCTGGATTAAAATAGTCTATTTTTCTCCTCACTCATTCACCAGTTTGACTCTAGTGGTTCTAATTTTTCTTCGTATCACATAAGGTGGTTTACCTCTCGCTGCTATTCATGGCAATGCCTCACACTAACCGTAGTGAAACTCTTCACTCCAATGAGGCGGTTTTAGAGGATTATAACTCGTTTAATGTCCTGCAAGAGCCCATGGCAGAAAATAACAATGACTCTGTTGGTTCCAAAGGCTCTGCTCCATCCAATCCTCGTTTAGGCGCAAAGCAAGGTTCTAAAATACCCTCTGCGTCGGCGTCTGCATCAGGCAAACAAGTGAAAGTGAATCCACCTTCCCCCACTAATTTGTCATTCTTAATATCCATGGAGCTCATCCTTGATGAAATTTGTGATCTTAAGCTGCATATGGAGGAATCCAATACCCGGCTGCAGAATCTGTAAGCTAACTGGTCGCTCACTGAACAGAGAGTTGAGGACCTAGAGAAACGTGTTGATTCTGTGCAAGGACTTACAAATCAAGTTCCTCATATATCCAAAATGATAGAACAACTTAAGCAGCAGATTGAAAATTTGGAAAACCGCAACAGACGCAATAATTTAAGCATTTATGGCCTAATTGAAGGCCTTGAAGGCTCTAATCCAATCCCCTTTTTTCAAACTTTCTTGCCAACTCTTGAATATCCAGCGTGCACATCGTCTAGGTCAGATCTCTCGTTGTCCATCATCCTCTACAAAACCTAGAGGAGTTATTTTGTATTTTCTAGAGTACACAGATCTGCCCAAGGTCCTCCATGCTGCCAAACAATGCGGACAAATCTCTTGGAATGGATCTAACCTCTTTTTCGCCCAAGACTACGTCAAAACAACTGCGGAACGTCGGAAAAGATTCTTGGAGATGAGACCCGTGCTATGCAGCCTGAATGCTCGATATGGCTTGTTCCACTCTTGCCTCTTCAAAGTGACTTATAATAACAAAACAACTAATTATGAAGATCCTGCGCTCCTCCAACAATTTTTGAACAGTTGTAGAGTGGAATCCATGGAAGTGCCTCGGCCATGAAAGACTCATATTTCCCAGCATGATTGAGAAAATTCGGTTTTCGATCGTGATCGAATCGACCCGCCATTTTGTGCTCCGCCGCCATTTTGTGTTGCCCTCACTCAGGCAGCACGGCGATCAAAGTCTATTCTGCTTTTCCTGCAGCTTCGTGTCGAAGTAAGCCTTCTGCCTCTATTTACAAAGCTGGTGTTAGGACTGGCCGAGTGCACTAATCCCTGTCTGGTTTTCCTAATCCCCGTCTCAACTATCTGTTGGTTCACACTATTCTCTTCTGACTTAATCTTATCGTCTGGCCTTCGCTGTCCTCTGCTAGCATTCTCTCGTTTCACAACTGTCCTCCAAAACACACAAACGTATCTCGCCACCTGCAAGTTGGTTACAGATCTGTTAATGAATTAGTTCATGGGAGAGGTGACAAACACTGTCGGAGGAGAGGCTTCTTCGAGTTATCTGATACTTTATTTTCAAACTTTTTCTATTGGTTCTGTTCTGTTTTCCAACTTTTCTTATTGGCTCTTTCTTGTATGTTTTGGGTGTGTATTTGGTTTATGTATATTTCACATATGTACTATATAAGATTGTGCGCCACGGAGTGAAGTGGCAGTCTCCTGAGAACATACCGTGTGTACTTCTAGGACAACTGTACTAGCTGCAGCTAATAAAATCTGATCGTTTATGCCTAACAGAGTGTCCCGTGTCTCTGTGTAGCTGAGCAGGAGAACCCTGGAGATTAAGGCGTACCCTGCGCCGCCAGGCCCATAAGGTTCTGGTTCTTCAACTGGCGCCCAACGTGGGGCGGCTTCAGTGGTACCGGTTCGGCCTGAAGGTCGTGAGGAACCCCGCAAGAAAATTCTGGAGGATTCGCGAGCCACGTCAAGCGACCCCTGTATGTCGAAAGTGGTCCGAAGGTCTTTTTCAGCGTGGTTACTCCTTGTCAAGGGTTCAAGAGTATTCTTCAGATGTCTTGCACGGGAACAGAGACGCTAATTCCCAACTCCCCTTCAAGGATATCTCTGTGGTCCAGCTAAATATCTAGACCCTCAAATCTACCCCTAAGGGGGAAGGGGGAGTGGATAAAATAATAAACAAGAAGAGACTGGTCCTGAAACTTGTCTTCTCTCCTTCGTCTGCTTCTTCATTCAATCTGCAGACTGCGTGGTCAACTGAGAGAATCTAGAAATCAAGCATTAAATTATAATCTTTACACTTAACTGTATTCCAACATTCTATTCTGCTCCTATGTTCTTTACCTACCCATAGTTCCAAGTACTGTGCCTCTCCTCTATTATTCTTGTTACTGTCTCTCTTTCTTTTTTTCTTTTGAAAAAGCACCCCTGGAATTCACCTGTCAACAAGATATCACTTAATGTAATTATTTCCTGATTTACCCCTACGCTTTCTTGTTCTTGGGGTAAGCCTATCTTACTTACTTGAGTGTGTGTGCTTTACTTCTGAAGGAACTCTTCATACATTATATCTAATTTCCTAACCTGTAGTAGTCTATGTCTTTTCTTAGCTGTTCTGTAATATCGTCTCTTGAGTGTTTTAACGTTCTTTTCCTTCCTTGCAGGAATAGTGCTGTATATCTTATTTTCAGATAGATATTGTTTTAAGTCTCTAACTATATACAATGATTTACAATTAGCTCTGACATATTCTAATAATTTCTTTTGGTCACTTAGCTTATATCTTCTTTCTTCCTTCTGGTTCTGTCAGCGTTGGATATTCATCGGCGGGCTGCTTTCACCAGCTGAAGTTGATTACTAGGGAAGAGGCGCCACCAACTGATACTTCAGCAAACTTCTTTTTTCTGTCAAAAACTTGGAGAGAACCTTAACTGTTTACTCTGTTTCTGTCTACTTCTGACGGAGGTAGCGAACGAATACCGGCCGAAACCCGACGAGGTAATACTCTGCACTATTCTGAGGAGCCAAAGTCTAAACCTGCGTACTTCGTAAATTCTTCGGTGAAGTGCGCGTTTGTTCCAGCGCGCGCGCCTCAAACTGCCTCTGAACACCTGTGGGGAAAAAATAAACTAGACCGCCGCGATGATTAGAAAGCGGCGGCCATCTTTAGATTCCATTTCTGATTCAGCCTGGTCCAGCCATTGCCTCTGGCCCGTATTCTTCCTCCTGGCCCATGACTTCCGCCCAACACTGTGCCCACTATTGTCGAGGCACCCCTTGTAGCCCTGACAGTACCCCCCAACAAAGGAGGTCCTCTCAATCGTGGCTTTGTAGGAAATCTTTGATGAAAAGATTTTACCAATCTCGGAGCATGAACATCTGACTCCAATTCCCAAGATCGCCCCTCAGGCCCATAGCCTTTCCAGTCCACTAAGTAGTACAGTTTGCCTTTTACCTCTTTTGAATCTAAAATCTCCTTGACTTCAAATTCTACTCCAGATTCTAATGGAATGGGTTTCGGAGGCAAGTTTTTTCGCAGTTCTAGTGGTGCCTTTTTCAACAAAGACACGTGAAACACTGGCTGAACCTTCAGTTTGGTGGGCAGTTTTAACCGATAGGTAACTTGAGACATCTTTTCTTCTATCCGATAAGGCCCTATAAATCTAGGTTGGAATTTTCTGTTGCCTTTTAACCTAAGGTTCCTTGTACTCAACCAAACACAATCTCCTGCCTCTAAGGGAGGGCCCTCTCGTCTTTTTTTATCTGCATAGGTCTTATATTTTCTCTTAGCCTGTTCTAAATTTTGTATGACCGTCTGGTGGACTTGTTTTAAATGAGATACTAAGGGCCATATGTAGGTAAATTATATTTACCGATTCTTAAATACCGAATTTTACCGATTCGGTATTTATGAATCAGTAAATGTAATGTAGGTAAGAAAATACCGAATCGGTAAGTGTCGGTATTTTAGAATCGGTATTTACCGATTCGGTAATGGCAACTGGCTTCCCATTCATTCCTATGGGCCTGGAGGCCCATAGGAATGAATGGGAAGCCAGTTGCCATTACCGAATCGGTAAATACCGATTCGGTAATGGAGGAGGCATCATCATGGGTGGCAGGGTGTCACATTGACACCCTGTTGCACCCCTGATTCGTCCATGTGTGCACATGTGGCGCACATACATGCCCTAAGGGCATGTATGTCTGCCACATTGCACACTTCAAAGTGCACAAAAATGCATTTTTACACCTATTCGTCATTTACCACCAACTTTTAGTTGGTGGTAAATAACGAATCCCCACACCCACGACAAACTCCCCCTACATCTCATTTCAGGATTCGGTATTTACCGAATCGGTAAAATTACCGATTCGGTAATTTTACCGATTGGGTAAATTACCGAATCCTGAAATGATCCCCCTACATAGCAAAAGCCTAAATACCGGTCGGTAACGGTATATTTACCGAAAATCGTCCGTTACCGACCGGTATTAGGCTTCCTACATATGGCCCTAAGTCTTTTACTGCTGGGACTAGAATATCAGTCTGCCCTATTGTGAAATTTGGATGTCAGCCATAGTTCAGGTAAAATGGGGAATAGCCTGTAGAGACATTCCTGGCATTGTTATGTGCAAACTCAGCAGCCCATAAATAATCTGCCCACTCTCCATCTTGTTTCAACAGGAACAACCTTAGGTACTGCTCTAATTCTTGGTTCACCCTCTCTGTCTGCCCATCTGTCTCTGGGTGATAACTGGTTGAATACCTGGCTTCGATTCCCAGACCTTCCAGAAAAGCTTTCTAAAAATGAGATACGAATTGTGTACCCCTATCTGAAATAACAACTCTCGGAATTCCGTGAATCTTCACTATTTGTGTACTGAAGTGTCTGGCTAATTGCTCAGCTGTGGGAACCCCTTTTAGAGCCATGAAATGTGCCATATTAGAAAATGTGTCCACTACCACTAGGATGGTGTTGAAACCTTGACTAAGAGGTAAATCTACAATGAGGTCTAACGTAACTGTGTGCTATGGAAAAGGTGGTGTGGGCAAAGGTTGTAACAACCCCTTAGGAGCCTGCCGTTCTGATTTTCCCTGAGCGCAGATTTCACAGGTCTTAACGTACTTTTCCACGTCTCTGGTCATTTGAGGCCACCAATAAAGTCTTTTAACTAATTCTTCGGTCTTAGCTTCTCCTTTGTGTCCCGCTAAAAGAGCATCGTGGCACTCGTACAGCGCTTGATTTTGTAACTCTTTGGTAGGCAAATACAAGGCTCCTTTGAAATACGGCAACTGATGTTGGATCTCTCTTCCAGCGCCCTCTTTGACCCAACCTTGCATTTCTTCTGGACTCATGAATTCGGTTATTTGTTCCTTCAGGTCAGTTGAGGTGGTGGCGCCAATAATTCTGGTACTTGGTATTATAGTTTGATTTTCCGTGTTACTCTTTTGGTTATTGGTTCCTAGTCTGGATAAGGCATCAGCCTTCCCATTCTGAGCCCCAGGTCTGTAGGTGATTACAAAGTCGTAATCGGCAAAGTACAATGACCATCGAAGTTGTCTTGGAGTTAGTGTCTTAGCTGATTTCAGAAATTTTAAATTTCGGTGATCTGTGAAAACCGTTACTAGATGCTGAGCTCCCATGAGGTAGTGTCGCCACTCTTTAAAGGCGTCTTTAATGGCCAATAACTCCTTCTCTGTTATAGTGTAATTTACTTCAGCAGACGTCAGTTTTCTTGATCTGCAAGCAACTGGATGCAACTGGCCCGTTTCCTTGCGTCGTTGGGATAGTACTCCCCCGACTGCTAGATCGGAGGCATCAGTCTCCACATAAAATGGTTCCGAGGGATCTGCATGTAAAAGTATTGGAGCAGTGGTGAAGTCTTTCTTCAGAGATTTAAAAGCTTCTTCAGTTTCTTCTGTCCAATCAAAGTGAACTCCCTTCCTGAGTAGTTTTGTAAGAGGAAGTATTTTCCGCGAGAATTCACTTATAAACCTTCTGTAAAAATTTGCGAACCCGATGAAGCTCTGAACCTCCTTAACACTTTCGGGGGACTTCCAATCGACCACTGCCTTGATTTTCCTTTCGCCCATATTTATTCCAGTTGGTGAGAGGACAAAGCCCAAAAACTCCACCTGGGAAACGTTGAACACACATTTTTCTAGTTTTACAAACAGCTTGTTTTCTCTGAGCTTCTGTAAAACTCCTCTCACTTCCCCTCGATGCTTATTCTTGTCGGATGAATAAATCAGAATATCATCAATGTACACGATTGCACACTGATCAATGTATTCATGGAAGATGTCATTAATAAAATGTTGGAAGGCAGCCGGAGCGTTGCAGAGACCATACGGCATAACTTGGTATTCAAATAGCCCAAATCTCGTTCTGAAGGCTGTCTTCCATTCATCTCCTTCACGCATTCGGACCAGATGGTAAGCTCCTCTAAGGTCGAGTTTGGTATATATCTGTGCTCCTTTCACTTGATCCAATAGGACGGAAATGAGTGGAAGCGGGTACCGATTTTTCTTGGTGATCCTGTTAATCGCGCGATAATCGATACACGTTCTCAAATCACCTTCCTTCTTCAGCACAAAAAATAGAGGCGAAGACACTGGAGATTGCGATGGCCTGATGAAACCATTTGCCAGATATTTATCTAAGTATTCTTTTAAGTGACGATGTTCTTTTTCTGTTAAAGCATAAACTCGACTGCAAGGCAGATTAGAGCCCGGTTACAGGTCTATCTTACAATCATACACCCGATGAGGTGGCAATTGTTCTGCTTCCGTTTCATTGAACACATCCTCAAAATCTCGATACTCTTGTGGAATTTCTTGGGAGTTGATGACGCAAACAGATACTGCAGTCGTACACAATGCATGAGCGGGATTACACCCATTGGTTTTTTCTTTCGTCTCAAAACAGTTCTTCTTGCAATACTCCGAATCCATTACTATTGTCCTGGAGCTCCAATTGATGGTTGGGTTGAGTTCTGTAAGCCAGGGTAGGCCTAAGATGAGTTGAAACTGGGGTGCGTCAATTAAATTGAATTGAATCACTTCTTGGTGTCCGTCGCTGGAAATTAGTTGCACTTGCTCCGTATGGTTCACTATGGGTCCGGAGGAGAGATTCGTTCTGTCCACCGCCCGGACGGGTTCACTCCTAGATTTTAATATTGCTCGCAACCCTACCTTGGCTGCAAATTTTAAGTCACAAAAGTTTCCGGTGGCTCCGGAATCTATCATTACCGAAACCTCGGTCAATGTTACTTGCCGAAACTTAATTACCATAGATAAGATCAAATGTGGGGCAGACGATTGCAAAGTATTCGCTACTTGATGTTCTGTTGGAGTTGATTTTTGATTTGCATCCACCGGTCCAACTCCCGCTACAGGTGGTGCTGCAAGTTTTCCTTCGGCTTGAAGGAAGTCTTTGGTTTCTTTGGACAACCCCTAACGAAGTGTCCACTGGAGCCGCAGTACATGCATAAATTGCCTGTCCTTCTCTTTTCCTTTTCCTCTTTGGTCAAAGGACCCCTTATTGTTCCTATTTGCATCGGTTCCGAAACCATTTGTCCGTCCGCCATCTTGACGCCTTCTGACCGAGCCCTGTCAAACCTTGGGGCTATTGGTTTAAAATCTCTTCTCTTTTCCCCTTTTCTCTCTCCTTGACGGAAGTCAATTTCTAAGACCAGGTCTACCAGCTCTGAAATTTCGGTGGGCCGATTTGGAATTTGCGCCAACACATCTTTGAGTTCGTCTTTTAGCCCTCTATAAAAGACTGCAGCTCTTTTACTCTCTGGCCAGTCAGTCTCCACTACTAGCTTGTTAAACTGTGCTAAGTATGCCACGAGATCTCGGTTTCCTTGTCTTAAGTCAAATAATTCGTTATCAACTGCTTGAGAGATTCTTCGTCTGTCAAAGATCCGAAGAAATTCTTGTTTGAATGCTTCGTAATTATGCAGTAGGGGGTCATCACGTGAAACTAGGGGCATAGACCAGGACGCCGCATCACCGCTTAAGTATGACAACACGAAGGCCACTCTTGACTGCGCATCTGGGAAAATCGAAGGGCGACACATGAAGTGTAGTGAGCACTGAGTGATGAATATCTGTGCCTTTTGTGGGTCTCCGCTAAATCGCTCTGGCGGGGCTAACGGTATAACTGGGGACAGAGAATGAATCACTTGTGTTGCTATTCTACTTGGACCTTCAATGGGAGGGTCTAAAGTTTCTCGTCCAGTACTAAATGGTTGCCTTAATCTCTGAGCTAATTCTGCTGTTTCCTTCCTAGAGTTGACCACCTCCTGTCTAAGACTCTGATTTTCCTCTCTTACTGCCACCAACTCCTACTGTATTGTCTCTAAAACTGTTCCTAAGGTTTGCAAATTTATTCCTTCAGCCATCTCTGTTCAGGTGCAAGTTTTTAAACGTGGGCACTTCACTCTGTCAAGGGTTCAAGAGTATTCTTCAGATGTCTTGCACGGGAACAGAGACGCTAATTCCCAACTCTCCTTCAAGGATATCTCTGTGGTCCAGCTAAATATCTAGACCCTCAAATCTACCCCTAAGGGGGAAGGGGGAGTGGATAAAATAATAAACAAGAAGAGACTGGTCCTGAAACTTGTCTTCTCTCCTTCGTCTGCTTCTTCATTCAATCTGCAGACTGCGTGGTCAACTGAGAGAATCTAGAAATCAAGCATTAAATTAATATCTTTACACTTAACTGTATTCCAACATTCAATTCTGCTCCGATGTTCTTTACCTACCCATAGTTCCAAGTACTGTGCCTCTCCTCTATTATTCTTGTTACTGTCTCTCTTTCTTTTTTTCTTTTGAAAAAGCACCCCTGGAATTCACCTGTCAACAAGATATCACTTATGTAATTATTTCCTGATTTACCCCTATGCTTTCTTGTTCTTGGGGTAAGCCTATCTTACTTACTTGAGTGTGTGTGCTTTACTTCTGAAGGAACTCTTCGTACATTATATCTCATTTCCTAACCTGTAGTAGTCTATGTCTTTTCTTAGCTGTTCTGTAATATCGTCTCTTGAGTGTTTTAACGTTCTTTTCCTTCCTTGCAGGAATAGTGCTGTATATCTCATTTTCAGATAGGTATTGTTTTAAGTCTCTAACTATATACAATGATTTACAATTAGCTCTGACATATTCTAATCATTTCTTTTGGTCACTTAGCTTATATCTTCTATCTTCCTTCTGGTTCTGTCAGCGTTGGATATTCATCAGCGGGCCGCTTTCACCAGCTGAAGTTGATTACTAGGGAAGAGGCGCCACCAACTGATACTTCAGCAAACTTCTTTTTTCTGTCAAAAACTTGGAGAGAACCTTAACTGTTTACTCTGTTTCTGTCTACTTCCGACGGAGGTAGCGAACGAATACTGGACGAAACCCGACGAGGTAATACTCTGCACTATTCTGAGGAGCCAAAGTCTAAACCTGCGTACTTCGTAAATTCTTCGGTGAAGTGCGCGTTTGTTCCAGCGCGCGCGCCTCAAACTGCCTCTGAACACCTGTGGGGAAAAAATAAACTAGACCGCCGTGATGATTAGAAAGCGGCGGCCATCTTTAGATTCCATTTCTGATTCAGCCTGGTCCAGCCATTGCCTCTGGCCCGTATTCTTCCTCCTGGCCCATGACTTCCGCCCAACACTGTGCCCACTATTGTCGAGGCACCCCTTGGAGCCCTGACACTCCTTCCTGACGGCTACAGACGACTGCTGCCCTGACTGCCGCCCTGCCTTGGCCCTTCCTTTGGTGATGTATGGTAAGGCGAGACAATAGACGGGCCTCTGTTGGCGTGAGAAGACATCCTTAGTTAAGTATTTGGTGGGTCGCTCCCACAATTTTGGTCCTTTGTTCCTTTGTTCCTTTGTTTCTTTGGTCCTTAGATTCGACTATTGCAATAGCCGAAGCCGAGGGGTAAGTGCATTTGTGCTGCGTAAACTGAGTTTTACCCCCTTGAAGTTTGTGAACAGTCCGGTGAAATCACGAGATGCCTGGTCTGACTAAGTTTGGAAAACTTTGTTGCTTTGGTTGTAATAGGGATTCCCGGCTTGAGGACTCTTGTCCGATTCCTTCGGTTGGAACTCCCACATACGAGCTCTATTCAAAACATGGTATTGGCCCCATTGCCTTTAACGAGGCATGGACCCGATACACGAAGAAAGATGGTGTTTTAAAATGGCCAGAAAATGGTAGTTTTGAGCCTGATGTGCTAGATAATTTAGAAGCAGTTTTATTCAAAAGAAAAGCCCATCCGGCAATGTTTGACTCTTTCCGCCTTTGGCGTAAGGAAGCCAAACAGAGAGAAATTAAGCAAACAAAACGAGATAGGAAAGCACAGGGTATGACAATTATACAGGCTGCCCAACGATTTAAAGATGATAAAATTGATAATGCGATGGAAATTTCAGAGAGACAGCATCGTATGGCGATAGATAAATGCTATCCGGTGTTGCCTGTTTCCCCTTCCGATAACAAGAAAGATTTAGAAGAAGATCCCCTAATGTCTCATTTATTGAGATTGCCTCCGCCCTATGCACAAGGTGCCAATGCACCCCAGTTGTTACAGCCTGTTCAGCCGCCAGCAGTACCTCCGCCTGTTCCGGCTCTTCCGCATTTGCCTCCTCCAGTATTACCGCCTCTGCCAGTTTTGCCATTAACTTCGACTTCTTTGCCCTCATCTCCTGATCTTCGATCTCCTTTGCCTTCTGCACCTCCTGCAATTTCCGGTTCTCCTTCTGTTAGTTCGCCTAATACCTTGTCCCCTATCCTCATGTCCAATTCTCCATCTGTGCGTAGGCGACTCACGGACACTGTCTCTAGTATTCTAGCTCCTTTCTTTGAAGCTTTAAATGTATCTCCGGCTTTTTCTCGAAGACAATCTCGTAGTCAATTCCCAGCTGCCGAAGAATGAGAACATTTGGAATCTCTCGCACGAAAATGGATCAAAAAGGGTCCCCAATACAGTGTTCCCGATATTATGCATACCTTCTCACAATGGAATGCGCCTACGCAAAGATATGTTTTCAATGCAATATGTGATACTCTCATTAAAGAATGGGAGGATGTGAATTTGAATTCGGTTCCACAGGGTCTGTTAGATGTTCAGGCTGACTTTGATAAAGGACTTATTGTGGGTTCCAAAGTTGAAAACGCTGTAAGGACACTTATTTCCTTTAGAAACTTATTGTCCTCTCAGACTTTCCTTGATTCCGATCGGTCGGTTAGACTGACACTGAAAAATTATCCCATGAGAGAGGTTCCTCCAGTATGGAAGGAAGAGGTTGCAGCTCAAGGAAATAATCCAGTTATTCCCGCTCATTTTCAACATATATGGGTACATGTCCCCTGGAAGAGATCTGAAGTTTTAGCCCTTAAACAGACTTTACCGGATCCTCATAAAAACCCTGCGGGTTATTATAAAGAATAATCACAGACAGTTGATGCTTGCATCATGAATCTAGCTGATATCGATATGCTGATGGGAAATGTAGTCCCACAGACATTATGGGCTAGGATTCGTAAGGAGAATCACGCACAGGAATTAGGTGCTGATTGGGATACTATAATTGCTGCAGATAGAGACCAAGTGGGTGGTGCGAAGCCTGATGCTTTGATTTCAGAACTCCCTGGTAGGATTAGTACATTAATGAAAACGATGATGCCTGCATTGAGAGTTAATTGGGATAAATTAGCGGCATGCAAACAAAAGAAAGATGAAAGTGTCTCTGATTTCTTTACTCGTTTTGAGGGGACATTTATTGATCACAGTGGTCAAGATATGGCTACAGAGGGTGGACAGCGATTATTTGTGGACAAATTTGTATTTAATTTGCTTCCCGAGCTGTCACACAAATTGAAAGATTCAGAAAGTTCATGGGCTGTTTCTTCTTCTGCCCAGATATTGGCTACTGCACAAAACAGAGATAAAGAAGAAAAAGAAAAGCAAGAGAAAATGACGAAAGAATTAAAAACGAAGGTTCTCTCGCAACAAGCTTATCCTCCTCGCTATGTTCAGCCTCAGTTTCAACAGCCTCCGCAGTTTCAGAGGTTGTATCAAAAACCTGAGCCATACATTCCAAGACCTTTGTTAGGACCTAATCAATGTGCCTATTGTAGAGAAGAAGGTCATTTTAAGAATACTTGTCTGGTTTTATTGCAGCGCAATGGGACACTATCTGCTCCACGAGGTCGTGGTGGCCTCCAGTCAGCAAATAGAGGTAGAGGTCGAGGCGTGTTGACTCAAGAACAGCGTGCCCTTCCTCCTCCCAATTCCATGAATTACTTTGATCAGCAAAGCGCTCGATCTACACAGTACTACAATGAAGATTGTTATATTGAAGGCGAGAATGAAAGTCTACATGCTAACTAGGACAGCCTTGGACAAAGTAAGGGAGTTGTGTCGGTTCCAGTAGATCAAAATGGACCTTATGTTAATGTCACTACAATGGGTGTTTCAGAGCCATTTCATTCTAAACTCCCTGGGGCACCTTTGTCTGGCTTAACAAATGTATCTGTAGGATTTTCTGGAGCCCCTGTTCGTAATCCGGTTTCTTGCCCTTTGCCTATTTCAATTGGCCCTTATGATTTGGAAGCTCCACTTTTTTTGACGAATGGTTGCGGTGAGAATCTGTTGGGTTTGGACTTATTGAAAAGAATGCATGCTACGATATATTGTTCTCCTTCTGGTGTACATCTTACTTTAGGACAGAAACTGACTTCTCCAATGTATTTGTCCAAAGATCAGTTTCCACCTGAATTGCTTTCTCTTCCGGCAACGCTTTGGGCCACGGGTCCGAACGATGTGGGCTGTCTTGAGATTCCACCTTATGTTGTCACTCTCAAGCCTAATGTTGAATTGCCACGTATTCCGCAGTATAGAATTTCCACTGAAGGTGAAAAAGCGCTTTTAGAAATCATTCATGATTTGATTCAGAAGGGTGTGGTTGAAGAAACGAGAGGAAACATATGCAATAGTCCTATTCTTCCTGTTCTTAAATGCACTGATCCTTATCAGCCTCCTGTATATCGTTTCGTAATTGATCTTCGGGAGGTAAACAAAATTGTTGTACCACAATTTCCTGTTGTCCCAGATATCACTGCTCTGTTGACAATGATACTTTCCACAGCGACTTGGTTTTCTGTTATCGATCTAAAGAATGCCTTCTTTAGTATTCCCATTGCCGAAAAGAGTAGGGATATTTTTGGCTTCTCTCTTGGAGGCCGAAGTATCCGGTTCAAGCGCGCACCTCAGGGCTATTGTGAAAGTCCCTCTATTTACAGCCAAGCTTTAAAATGTCATCTTGATACTTTTCATTTACCGTCTGGTGCTGCTCCTATTCAGTACATGGACGACTTGTTAATCGCTGCTGATTCAGAAGATATTTGCAAAAATGTGACTGTTGCATTGTTACGCCATTTGTTTAATCTGAATCATAAGGTTTCACCTTCTAAACTACAATATGTCCGTCGAGAGGTTACCTATTTGGGTCATCTCCTATCAAAGGAGGGACGACGATTAACCCCAGAACTAATTCAGGCGATTGCGCAAATGTCTGTGCCATCCACACAAAGGGAGGTACGTGCCTTTCTAGGTATTACTTCCTATTGTAGGCAGTGGATCCCTAACTTCTCTCTGTTGGCCAAGCCTTTGCTGGCACTCACTTTGAAAGATACACCTCAGCCCCTTCCTTGGACTGACGAGTGCCAAAGGAGTTTTACTGATTTACGTGCTGCTCTGTGTTCCGCTCCTGTACTAGGTACTCCTGATTACAATAAGCCTTTTACGCTCTATGTCCATGAGAGAGAGGGTTGTGCGTTGTCAGTTTTAATACAGCGATTTGGAGATAAACAGCGACCATGTGCATATTTTTCGGCTACGTTAGATCCCGTAGCTAAAGCATTGCCTAGTTGTCTCAAAGCGACAGCAGCAGCAGCAATTTCTATTCGACAGTCTGCTGGAGTGGTGCTAGATAATACTCTCATTGTTATGGGGCCACATGCAGTGGATACTTTACTAAACAGAACGAAAACGCAGCATTTTACGAGGGCTCGTTTAACTGGATACGAGCTGACGCTTTTGGCTAGTCACGTACACATCAAACGATGTAATACCTTAAATCCAGCTACTCTGTTGCCCCTTCCAGAGGAGTAAGGTGTTGAGGAGCAACATGATTGTTTCCTCCGTACTGAGGAAGAGACAAAAGGAAGAATTGACTTGAAAGATACGCCGCTAGAGAATCCGGATGGAATTCTATGGGTAGATGGTTCTTGTTTTAAGATGCCTAATGGAGATACAGTTTCTGCCTATGCTGTTACTACTTTACATACAGTTGTGGAAACAGCACGTATCAGACACAATTCAGCTCAAGCAGCAGAATTGATAGCTTTAACGAGAGCATGTGTGTTGTCAAAAGGAAAAAGAGTGAACGTGTACACCGACAGTCAATACGCTTATGGTGTAGCATTCAATTTTGGGCGTCTTTGGAAAGAGATGGGATTCCTTACTTCACATGGCACTAAAATACAACATGGTCAGTTGGTGACTGATCTTCTTGAGTCACTTGCTTTGCCACCCAAATAGCAATTGTGAAGTGTAGTGCGCACAAAAAGATTACAGATGATGTTGGCCGAGGAAATGCATTTGCAGATGAAGTAGCGAAAAAGACAGCGAGAGACGCTACAAGTCGAATGTATGTTGCGGGTCCTGCAAATTGGGTCAGAGAAAGAGGAATGTATGAGGATACAGTAGAAAGCGTAAAGTCGATTCAGAAAGAGGCTACAGAGAAAGAATTGAGTAAGTGGAAAGAAAGTACGGGAATGTTAGATGAGATGGGTTGTTGGGTGGAATTGTCTGAGCACCAACGTTGGCTGTTACCAGATGCCTATGTACTCCCAGTGGTTACTATGGTGCATGGTCCAGCCCACTTAAGTGCGAAAGGAATATGCAAGCTTATGGCTCCTGTGTGGCAAAATGAAGGAATCCCAAAATGTGCAGACAATGTAGTGAAACATTGTATTGTTTGTTTGATGTACAACCTGGGAAAGGGAACCCCAACTCCAGCGGGTCACTTTGCTCCTCCGACATATCCATTTGAGGTGTTGCAGATCGATTACATTCACATGGAACGATGCAACAATCTCAAATATGTTCTGGTGGTAGTATGCGCCTTTTCTAGGTGGATAGAAGCATACCCTCTAAAAGATAATACAGCCTTATCCACAGCCAAAATTCTACTAAAAGAATTTTTCCCCAGGTTTGGTTTGCCGCGCATTGTCTGGAGTGACAATGGGAGCGAATTTGTGGGCCAAGTCATGCAAAAAGTTTGTGCGGGTCTTGGTATCAAGCAAAATTTCCATGCGGCAAACCATCCACAGTCAGCGGGTTTAGTGGAATGCTACAACGGAACTTTAAAACTCAAATTAGCGAAAGTGCAGGCTAGTACAGGACTTAATTGGCCCGATGCTTTACCACTGGCTCTCCTGTCCACCAGAACTGCTGTGCACTCTCGTTTGGGACTTAGCCCTTACGAGGTGGTCTTTGGGCGCCCAGCTAATATATGGGGAGTCCCTCGCCCTAAGAATTACTCAGACTTGCCATATCCAATGTTGATTGACTACTTGCATGAACTTACAACTAAATTGCGTGTTCTCCATCAACAGGTTCAGAGTGCTTTGCCGGAGGCTTCCACAGACCCAGGTCATTCTATCCGACCAGGTGACTAGGTTTGCATAAAGAATTTCCAAAGGACGAAAAATTTGGAGCCCAGGTGGAGGGAGCCTCGTTTGGTACTTTTGGTCACGAGAACAGCAGTCAAAGTCGAAGGAAAGAAAAATTGGATTCTCGGCGTGCATTGTAAGAAAGTGCCTTTGCCTCTACCCTTCGATCAATGGGTGCATAGGGGCATTGGTGACTCTGAGAGTGAGAAGGTTCCACGATTCGTACCTTTTAGCGATGCACGCCTGAATGGAACATTGTCTGAGAAAGAAGACGACGACATTCTTCAGGAAGCGATAACACCACATTGTCGCTTGAATACGACAAATCCGCGAACATTGTTCCGAGACCAAACTGTACCTGATAAAGAACACTATAATCTAAGACCTAGACCAAAGAACACTTAAGATTTTCTCTCTCCTATGTAGTATTCTATCCCGGTTGCAGGGTCACGGTAGGAGTCTTGGTTGTGACCTGAGTAGTGGCAATAGGCCTGCAGGACTTGCAGTGTCATAGGACGGCAGATAATCATAATTAAGTGATTGAGGAAGATTGCCGTGACCATCCATTTAGAAAGATGGAAACTACATTAGGCAAAAGAGAGAGAAAGGATGAAATGAAAAAAGAATCCTGTAAATTAATGTACAGTCGTTTTAGTATAACCTTATTTATTATTATATTATTATGTATCCTTTTGGCGTTTATAAGTTGGATTATTTATGCTCTGCAGCAAAAAGTTGTCTCTCCTTCTACCTCTTCGTCTTCTTCTACTGTCTCTCCACATCTATTTCATACCTTTCCTACACATCGTCGCTTGAATACGACAAATCCGCGAACATTGTTCCGAGACCAAACTGTACCTGATAAAGAACACTATAATCTAAGACCTAAACCAAAGAACACTTAAGATTTTCTCTCTCCTATGTAGTATTCTATCCCGGTTGCAGGGTCACGGTAGGAGTCTTGGTTGTGACCTGAGTAGATAATCATAATTAAGTGATTGAGGAAGATTGCCGTGAGCATCCATTTAGAAAGATGGAAACTACATTAGGCAAAGAGAGAGAAAGGATGAAATGAAAAAAGAATCCTGTAAATTAATGTACAGTCGTTTTAGTATAACCTTATGTATTATTATATTATTGTGTATCCTTTTGGCGTTTATAAGTTGGATTATTTATGCTCTGCAGCAAAAAGTTGTCTCTCCTTCTACCTCTTCGTCTTCTTCTACTGTCTCTCCATATCTATTTCATACCCTTCCTCAACATGAACTCATTAGAAGAACTGAATATTACAACAATTCCTTTGTCCAGTTATTACATCAACACCAATTAGTGATCAATACAACTGACTGTTGGGTGTGTGGACTTATGCCACATACCACAGAAAAAGGAATGCCATATTTAGTCCTTCCGTTTTCTTATGAGGGTTCTGCTTGGGCTTATTTTGTTATCTTTTCCAATGCCTATCAAAGCAAATTCAGACGATCCGTTAGTTCATATATTGGTGGTCCGGATTTTAGTCATAGTTCTTTGATAAAGGGAATGGTAGCTATGGCTAAAATCATGGAAAATAGTAAGATTTCCGTTGACGAAAAGAAAGCGTACACAAACTGGAACGTCACCCATTATGTCACTAGCCTTAGTGATAAGGTTAAACAAAGAAAATCTCCACCGATTTGGACTATTCCTCATCAGAGAAATTTCTGTCTGCAAATAAATGGTCAGTCTTCTGACTAGGGGTGGGCGGAATTTGCGAAATCCACTTTCGCAAATTATCGCGAAAATGTTTAAAATTATCGCAAACAAGCGGAAATATCGCGAAGATGCAGAATTTTTTTTCCCGCATGTTCGCGAGATTTTCTGCATGGTTGCGGGTCGCCAACTTACCCATGTGGTTGCTCGCGGGCACAGCCATCTTGTTTTGAGTTGTCTCGCGGTGCATGATCGCGAGAAGAAAGACGTGATCGCGCGACGCATGACGTCACTGCGGGCGCGAACTGTCGCGAGACAGTGCAAATGGCTAAAAACAATCCAACATCTCATGGAGAACGCGACCGGATCAAGAAAACTTGTCGGCGAACGCAGGGATTCAGGTAAGGCGATCGCGCGCGCGCGAGAATGTATTATTTTACAGTGCGAGCAAGAAACAAATTATCGCCAAGCTGCGGAAAGCGGAAATTTTGACATTTTCGCGCTCTCCGCGGAACGCGAAAATGTCAAATTTTCACAATTTCCGCGAATGGAACGAAAATTTTGCCCAGGCCTACTTCTGACACCATACAAAGAAACAACTGTTCCCACACATATGTCTACTCCTCTCAGAACTCGGCGCCTCTAGTGCCATCTCAAGGCACGTATTTTATCTGCCACAATAGGGCTTACACGTGGTTGCCAACTGGTTTTTCTGGTACCTGTTATATAGCTTTCCTTCTTCCCCCTACATACACCGCTTCTGCAAACTATCATCGAAACAGATATGGCAGAGGGATTATTGATTCTAAAGACACAGCAGGACAAGAGGGAGGAGATTTCCTCAAAGGATTTCTTCCTTTTTGGGGTCCAATGGCCAACAGCAGAAATATAAGGCAACTGGTTCGTGTCGTAGAAACCACTATAGACATCACTGTAGGAGCCTTAAGTAATATCACAGCAGAACTACAGGCGGATCGTCTTATGACCTTACAAAACCGAGTTGCCTTAGATTTTGTTCTTGCGGATCGTGGTGGAGTGTGCAAATTGATCGGGTCAAGTTGCTGTATTTTCATACCTGATGACGCTAAAACAGTATACCAAGCTATCTCTAAGTTACATATAATCTCTGAGTCAATTCATCAGGACGAAGGAGATTGGTCATTATAGGAGTGGTTTTGGGGACTACTGTCCAAATGGGGTTGGAAGGCATTGACATTCCTTGGAGTAGTTTTGACCATCATTTTCTCTTGTTGCCTTTGTATGCACTGTGGTACCGCCATCTGCAACCTTTGTGCTACTATGTGCATCCCTAAACCCAAATCACAAAGAACAGAGAATATTAGAATGATGCTACAGCAACAGCTCGATGACCTCATGGCCATCGACATTGACTCAGATTAACATGAGTCTATGTATCTTGCCTGAGTTCTGGCAAAAGGAGGGTCTGAGAAAATTCAGTTTTCGATCGTGATCGAATCGACCCGCCATTTTGTGCTCCGCCGCCATTTTGTGTTGCCCTCACTCAGGCAGCACGGCGAACAAAGTCTATTCTGCTTTTCGTGCAGCTTCGTGTCGAAATAAGCCTTCTGCCTATATTTACAAAGCTGGTGTTAGGACTGGCCGAGTACACTAATCCCTGTCTGGTTTTCCTAATCCCCGTCTCAACTATCTGTTGGTTCACACTATTCTCTTCTGACTTAATCTTATCGTCTGGCCTTCGCTGTCCTCTGCTAGCATTCTCTCATTTCACAACTGTCCTCCAAAACACACAAACGTATCTCGCCACCTGCAAGTTGGTTACAGATCTGTTAATGAATTAGTTCATGGGAGGGGTGACAAACACAGTCGGAGGAGAGGCTTCTTCGAGTTATCTGATACTTTATTTTCAAACTTTTTCTATTGGTTCTGTTCTGTTTTCCAACTTTTCTTATTGGCTCTTTCTTGTATGTTTTGGGTGTGTATTTGGTTAATATATATTTCACATATGTACTATATAAGATTGTGCTCCACGGAGTGAAGTGGCAGTCTCCTGAGAACATACCGTGTGTACTTCTAGGACAACTGTACTAGCTGCAGCTAATAAAATCTGATCTATTACGCCTAACAGAGTGTCCCGTGTCTCTATGTAGCTGAGCAGGAGAACCCCGGAGATTAAGGCGTACCCTGCGCCGCCAGGCCCATAAGGTTCTGGTTCTTCAACGATTCTGTTTGTTATTTGTTTTGTTCTTATTAGTGATTAATCTCCCTCCTTCTGTATTATGTGACATTTTGTTGTATTGATATGTTCCTTGTTAAATTCTTTCTTTTTTCCATTTATTAGGTAACAGTCTTGTGGTCCCTCGTCGTTGTTTGCTCTCTTCAATTTTCCTGGAAGCTGTTCCCCTCCTTGCCACCTCGTCCTGGGGTCTTCCATTCAGTGTTCCATCTCCCCTATGTGGCACCACCATCCCCATTCATATTGTCTTTCTGTGGTATGTCTTTGGTTACAGTATTTTTTTCACCAAATGTTTCTTTTGTTTTGTTCTTTTGTGTTATGTTCTTACCTTCTCTCTCTTTCTGTACTTTCTTTCCTTTCCCTCAATTTGTTGGTCCTTTTTCTTTTTCTTGTATTCTTCTTACCCCTTACCTCAATTTCCCTATTTTACTATTCTTTACTATTTCATATTTTTCTGCTTTATTCCGACACTATTCCTCTATTTCAAGCTTCAGTCTGACAAGTTACCATATATTATTTTATTCTTTACTCATGTATATAATTGATCTTTTCAAAGTTTTTAGTTATAGTATATATTTTTAGATGTCATTAAATATATTATCTTGGAATGTTAAAGGGTTGGGTTCTCCCATTAAGCGACAACGAGTCCTGTCTCATCTAGCAAATTTAAAAGGAGACATTGTGTTATTGCAAGAAATTCATATAAAAGATGCTGAAATTACTAAATTACGTCGTAATTGGGTAGCCCATGTTTTTGCGTCTCCTGGCTCAGGGAAGCGTAACGGTGTTGCTTTCTCTGCCAGAAACGGTTAAATATCCAACTCATTAATCAAGATAACGATTCTGATGCCAGATGAGTTGCAGTGTCTTTGTTGATTAATAAAATCCCTTTTACTATTTTTAATTTGTATGCTCCCACTATACAAGACAAATTGTTTTGGCCCCAGATCCTCGCTTCACTGATGATTATCTAATTTTAGGTGATGACTGTAACATGATTATGGATCCTATTTTAGATAGAAGATCCAATTCTCGATTCTCACCCTCTCCCATGCACACTCAATTTACCTCCACTATATCTCAAAGATCTCTTGTTGACTCCTGGAGACTTTGCCACCCTACTCTACAAGAATACATGTACTGCCCACCTGCTCTCTCATCCCAATCCCGGATAGATTATCTCTTTATCTCCAAAGCCTTGACCCAACACATTATCCACTCTGACAAAGGCTCTATTTTAATCTCTGACCATGCCCCAGTTTCCTTAAGTCTAGACTTACTCCCCGCCATAAAGGGTACTAGGAGGTGGAGGTTGAATAACTCTCTCCTATTGGATTACAAATTCACATCAGCCTTCCTTGACTTTGCATCTCTGTTTTTACAGACAATGAGTCTCCTCAGATATCCCCTCAACTGTTATGGGACATTTTTAAAGCTGCCTCTAGAGATTTCATTATTTCATGTGTTGCTCAAAAAAGACACACGGCCTCTCATTCCATACAATTACTTAATACACAAATTAAACAATTGGAGCATTCTTATTACTTAACTAAGACTCAATCTGACTTGGATAAACTTCATAAGGCCAAATTCTCTTTCAATACATTTTCCACGGAATCTGCAAATTTATATCTACTTAAATCTAGTGCTAAATATTACAGCGTGCAAAATAAGGCTGGTAACCTTCTTGCCAATTATCTCAAAGTTAAAAAAGAACGCACAAAAATTGATTCTATTGTAACCTCATCTAACATTACAATCCATAAGGACGAGGATATTCTGACAGAATTCACTGACTTTTATCAAACACTCTATTCTCCGGAATCCCCTGCTCTATTATCTGTCATTAATCATTATTTGTCCTCCATCCCCTCACCTTCCTTTCCAGAAATAGATTTCTCCTCCTTGGATACTGATATACTCCCTAAAGATATTCTGGAGTCCATTCAGGTACTAAAAAAAGGAAAAGCTCCTGTGCCAGATGGCTTCCCAATATAATTCTACTCACATTTTTCCAACTTACTTGTTCCCAAACTTCACCAATTATTTTCATTTTTTATAACATCCAAAAAATCTGAGGGCTCCTTTCAGGAAGCTTTGATTTGTCTTCTTCCTAAAGAAAATAAAGATCACACTTTATGCAAAAATTATAGACCTAGTTCTTTAATCAACCTGGATTATAAGACATTTGCGAAAATTCTCGCGCTGCGTCTGGACAAAATTTTACCTAAATTAATTGGTAAAGAACAATGCGGTTTCATCAAGGGCCGTCACCTTTCTGACAATACCCGTCTCTTTTTTTAATGCTCTTAGTAAGTCCCATTCTTATAAACATTCATTAGCTGCTGTTGCATTAGATGCTGAAAAAGCATTTGACAGAGTTAATTGGCAATTTATATTCTCAACTCTTGTTTGGTTTGGTTTTGGCCCGAAGTTTCTTTCTTATATCTCATTATTGTATTCCTTTCCTAGATCCTTTATCTTAGCCAATGGCCTTGTTTCTTCTTCATTTCCTCTCTTCAGAGGTGTCAGAGAAGGATGTCCTCTTTCTCCTCTTCCCTTTATTTTAGCATTAGAACCTTTTCTAACAAAGATTCGAATGAATAAAGATATTACTGGTTTTCCTTATGGAGATAAACATCTGAAACTTTCTGCTTATGCAGATGATATTCTTTTATTCATTTCTAACCCTCAAACCTCTATTCCAACCTTTCTATTTGATGTTTCAGATTTTGCGTTGGTATCAGGTTACAAACGTAATGTTGATAAATGTGAAATTCTCCCTCTAAATAAGTTTTGTTTTCATGAAAAGTTCTTGGCTTCCACTTTTCATTGGAGTCCGACTAAGATCAAATACTTAGGATTATGGTTCACACCCTCGATTAAAGATACTGTAACACTAAACATAAAAAATCTACAAACAACTCTAAATAATTCTACAACTCATTGGCATCCCTTGCCCTTATCCTGGTGGGGTAGATTGGACTCTATTAAAATGATGTTAGTTCCAAATATTTTATTTTTCCTCTCTAACCTCCCAGTTAATATTCCTAAATCCTGCTATAAAAATATCTACTCTATTCTATCACAATTCTTATGGCAAAACAAAAAAGCTAGGATGTCATTTTCTAAACTTAAGTGTCCTAAACATTTAGGTGGAGTCAATTTTCCAGATTTCTCCTCATATCACACTTCATTTTTTGTTACACTCTGTTTCTTTGTTATCTGAACCTATGTCTGATCTCGCCATTGTGGGAAGGGATTGAATCCTCCTTTTTTCATCCTTTCACCTTTGAAGAATTTGTATCAGTATCCCATATTCCACAGAAATTTTTTCTCCCCATTCTTAAAAATTCCTGCAAAACCTTTTTTCCTCTTTTCCTCGATGATCTAGATGATCGCTCACGCTTCTTACAGTCTCCTATTTGGTATAATCCACTTATTAAAATTAGAAATAAGATACTTTTTTGGAGAGAATGGAAAGATCTTGGTCTTAATTGGATTCACCAACTTTTTCAGGAGGGTACTTGTATCCCCTTCTCTGTACTTTAATCCCGCTTTTCTTTACCACCATCCTTCTACTCCAAATATAGGTTATTGAGTACAGGTGCTCAAAACAGCTATGATACCCTTACATTTTCCATCACACATGTCAAATCTTCTCCTCACACTCTCCCTTTTTTACTTTCTTCATCCTCCGCATCCCAAATTAATAAAAAATTACGAGATACCTCTAATACCCGAGATAAATCTAAAGTAGAAAATGACTGGGAATCGGACTTAGAGGAATCGTTTTCTACTTTAATCTAGCAAAAAATTTGGTCCAGAATAAGGAAATCCTCTAGAGCAGCAAACACGACTCAAACATTATTTTTTATATATAATAGACTTTTGATCACTCCTGCCAAATTACATAAAATTGATCCCTCTATTCCCTCTACCTTCTGGTCCTGTTCGGCAGCGGTAGCAGATCTTAAACATATGTTATTTACTTGTCCAACGATCCATGATTTTTGGGCCAGAGTGTGGACACAAATTAATAATATTTTTTCTACACAGTTCCCCTTTACTTTTCCACATATTTTTTTAGGTAGTCTTTCTGAGATATGGTCCTCCTACATTATTAACCCATCCATTATTGACTTACTTATAGCTGTAGCATTCCAACAAATCGCTAAGTCATGGAAGAATTCCTCGAATGTCTCTTTCCAAGCCTGGTGGTACGGAGTTTGTTATAATCACAGATTAGACAGGGCTTATATTTATCCCATTACACTGTCTATTAAACGAGATTTATTATGGTTACCCATCACTAATTTCTTGAATATATCTGCTCAATCCTTACCTTTACATACCCCTTGCAATGAAGAAGTACCCAAACCTCCTTGAAGTTAATAATGATTGTTTATTATCTGTTGTGTTTTATCTCTTGGTTATTTTATAAGTTTTTATTAGAGGATTTATTATATACCAACTGTTACATTTTCAATGGATAGTTTTGTTGTATCATTTGATATATTCTTTTCTTCCCCCTCTATCCCTTCCCCCTCCTTCTCTGTTTCTTTCCTCCGTTTATGATATTTTTTGCACTATGTATATTTAGATATTATGTTCTATTGCTCTTATGTTGTATTTTGATCTTCAATAAACTTTCTTTTAAAACTTAAAAAAAATGTTGGCAGGCAGTTATTAAAAAAAAAAAAATTCTTAATCATGGTTAAAGCCTTTATGATGTGGAAGATAATGCAGAAAACATTCCAGATTTAAGGGCTGTCGTACTATACACCCATATCTGCAACAACCTAACTGCCTGTGGTCTTCTGGGATCTGATGGTCAATATCAGATGGTCAATAACTGGAGACGTAAAGGCATTGCGCAAATTGGGAATTTTTATGTTGAAGGGGGTCTGTCTTCCTCCTTTTCAATATTAGCTGATAAATATCATCAGCCTAAAAAACAATTCTTTAAGTTCCTACAAATCTGTGATTTTTTGGGCAAATGGCAAATCATGATAGAACCACATAAATTAGTAGACGCTATCAGGCGCTGTGTTAAGATTTGGGTATTGGACAATCTGTTATTGGAGACAAGGAGGGACAATCTTAATATGCAAAACCTCAAATGGGAAAATCGTCTGGGGGAGCAGGGTCTGTCTGTGGAGCAATCGATTGATATTGCAGGGGAAATCTTGATCTCAGCCAATTTAAAAACACAGCACAGTTTCATTTGTGTCATACCCCCTCAAATATGCTGAAGTGGGGCGGAGTAAACTATGGGGAATGCTTTCGTTGTGGAACAGATATGGGTGATATTGTAAATATTTTTTATGCATGTGAAAAATTGACACATCTTTTCGCACATATTGAAAGATTTCTGTCAGAAATAGCAGGGGCCGGGATAAAGATTTCAAGCTCTGTGATGCTCTCAGGAATTGGGGAAGACCTGCGATAAGGGCTACCTGCTTATAAATTCCGATATTTCATTTCTATAGCCACAGCAGTGGCTCGGCTGTGTATATCGTCCATGTGGCTGCAGCAGTAAGCCCATCCTTCGAGCTGTGGAGGGCCAGATTTGATAGTATATGTAATTTGGAGCATTGCCTTTACTCAGTCAAAGGGGTAAGAAGGCGCAAACGTGGTATATATATATATGGGGCCCAATGATTGACCATTTGAAAGATTGAAATGTTATTATTGAGAAATAAAATCTCTATTTCTCATGTATTTAATTATATATAGTCAATCTGTCTGTTTTAACCTAAGTGTGAATTCTTTCCTCTTATCAAATCCGATATGCGATGTGGTATTAGATGTCATGGATTTGATGTATGACCTTATTTATTTTTGCTATGGATTAAAATAAAAATAAAAAATGATTTGAAAATTGCCTAACAAAAGACGCCAGCATAATAGGTCTTAATGCTCCAAAAGTTTCCGGTTCCTCTAAGCAATATCTATAATCTCAAGAGTTACCATTAGTAGCTGATAATATTCAGATATATGGGATTTATAAAAAGGATAGATAATGTGATACCATCATTAATCAAGTGGGCGCACATTCCTGAGAAAGTTGTTTAATGGTGTCAGTGCAGGTAATTGTATGTCAGATGCATAAATGTATCTGAATCACATCAGATCGGTTAATCTTGCTTTTCAAATAATGTTGCCCAATGTATAAATTTGACCTTTGGCAAACTATGTCATCCCTACGCTGGAAGACAGGAAATAAATCTTAGTATCTCTATGGCGGGGTGAATTATTTTACAACAAAGAACTATAATGCATTTGCTGATTTACAACCAGATTTGTACATACCACAAAAACATCTTCAACTACAACATTTAAAAATGCAACAGGAGAATGTCTAGTTAGAAATGGTCAGTCCAGGCAATACATGGTCACAGGAGAGCATATTATCTAAGCAAGATAAATTTTCTTAACACTGAAGACCAATATCAAAGGCTAGTATGCATTGATTCTGCCATGGAATAAAATTATAACCCATTACAAATGAGCCAATAGCTTTTCTGAGCCAGTTATATAAACTGTCTCAATATACTAATGTGTAGATGTGACCCTGAAATTGCGATCGTGCTGGAAGTGCAACTCCGATCCCATCTACTTATCTGCGATTTCTGCACCTCGATTTTAACCTTTAATTTGGCCTGAATGAGTAGGGCTAAGTATAGTTTATTTGTCTCCGGCCGAAAAACTGTAGGAGCTCTGATTGATTTCGTGACCTGAAGTTTTATATTTTTACACCAAGCTGCCTGACAGTCATCATAAAACTTCTTCCCTGCTCCTAATGATGGTAGCCAGGGCCGGACTGGGAACTAAAACCGGCCCTGACAAAGTGCTCAGCCGGCCCCCGGGGGTTGGGGGTGCGGCCGAGCTCTTTGCCAGGGCCAGTTTTTGGCCGTTTTTGTTACAGGGCCGATTTTGCAGCTCACGCTTCTTACAGTCTCCTATTTGGTATAATCCACTTATTAAAATTAGAAATAAGATACTTTTTTGGAGAGAATGGAAAGATCTTGGTCTTAATTGGATTCACCAACTTTTTCAGGAGGGTACTTGTATCCCCTTCTCTGTACTTTAATCCCGCTTTTCTTTACCACCATCCTTCTACTCCAAATATAGGTTATTGAGTACAGGTGCTCAAAACAGCTATGATACCCTTACATTTTCCATCACACATGTCAAATCTTCTCCTCACACTCTCCCTTTTTTACTTTCTTCATCCTCCGCATCCCAAATTAATAAAAAATTACGAGATACCTCTAATACCCGAGATAAATCTAAAGTAGAAAATGACTGGGAATCGGACTTAGAGGAATCGTTTTCTACTTTAATCTAGCAAAAAATTTGGTCCAGAATAAGGAAATCCTCTAGAGCAGCAAACACGACTCAAACATTATTTTTTATATATAATAGACTTTTGATCACTCCTGCCAAATTACATAAAATTGATCCCTCTATTCCCTCTACCTTCTGGTCCTGTTCGGCAGCGGTAGCAGATCTTAAACATATGTTATTTACTTGTCCAACGATCCATGATTTTTGGGCCAGAGTGTGGACACAAATTAATAATATTTTTTCTACACAGTTCCCCTTTACTTTTCCACATATTTTTTTAGGTAGTCTTTCTGAGATATGGTCCTCCTACATTATTAACCCATCCATTATTGACTTACTTATAGCTGTAGCATTCCAACAAATCGCTAAGTCATGGAAGAATTCCTCGAATGTCTCTTTCCAAGCCTGGTGGTACGGAGTTTGTTATAATCACAGATTAGACAGGGCTTATATTTATCCCATTACACTGTCTATTAAACGAGATTTATTATGGTTACCCATCACTAATTTCTTGAATATATCTGCTCAATCCTTACCTTTACATACCCCTTGCAATGAAGAAGTACCCAAACCTCCTTGAAGTTAATAATGATTGTTTATTATCTGTTGTGTTTTATCTCTTGGTTATTTTATAAGTTTTTATTAGAGGATTTATTATATACCAACTGTTACATTTTCAATGGATAGTTTTGTTGTATCATTTGATATATTCTTTTCTTCCCCCTCTATCCCTTCCCCCTCCTTCTCTGTTTCTTTCCTCCGTTTATGATATTTTTTGCACTATGTATATTTAGATATTATGTTCTATTGCTCTTATGTTGTATTTTGATCTTCAATAAACTTTCTTTTAAAACTTAAAAAAAATGTTGGCAGGCAGTTATTAAAAAAAAAAAAATTCTTAATCATGGTTAAAGCCTTTATGATGTGGAAGATAATGCAGAAAACATTCCAGATTTAAGGGCTGTCGTACTATACACCCATATCTGCAACAACCTAACTGCCTGTGGTCTTCTGGGATCTGATGGTCAATATCAGATGGTCAATAACTGGAGACGTAAAGGCATTGCGCAAATTGGGAATTTTTATGTTGAAGGGGGTCTGTCTTCCTCCTTTTCAATATTAGCTGATAAATATCATCAGCCTAAAAAACAATTCTTTAAGTTCCTACAAATCTGTGATTTTTTGGGCAAATGGCAAATCATGATAGAACCACATAAATTAGTAGACGCTATCAGGCGCTGTGTTAAGATTTGGGTATTGGACAATCTGTTATTGGAGACAAGGAGGGACAATCTTAATATGCAAAACCTCAAATGGGAAAATCGTCTGGGGGAGCAGGGTCTGTCTGTGGAGCAATCGATTGATATTGCAGGGGAAATCTTGATCTCAGCCAATTTAAAAACACAGCACAGTTTCATTTGTGTCATACCCCCTCAAATATGCTGAAGTGGGGCGGAGTAAACTATGGGGAATGCTTTCGTTGTGGAACAGATATGGGTGATATTGTAAATATTTTTTATGCATGTGAAAAATTGACACATCTTTTCGCACATATTGAAAGATTTCTGTCAGAAATAGCAGGGGCCGGGATAAAGATTTCAAGCTCTGTGATGCTCTCAGGAATTGGGGAAGACCTGCGATAAGGGCTACCTGCTTATAAATTCCGATATTTCATTTCTATAGCCACAGCAGTGGCTCGGCTGTGTATATCGTCCATGTGGCTGCAGCAGTAAGCCCATCCTTCGAGCTGTGGAGGGCCAGATTTGATAGTATATGTAATTTGGAGCATTGCCTTTACTCAGTCAAAGGGGTAAGAAGGCGCAAACGTGGTATATATATATATGGGGCCCAATGATTGACCATTTGAAAGATTGAAATGTTATTATTGAGAAATAAAATCTCTATTTCTCATGTATTTAATTATATATAGTCAATCTGTCTGTTTTAACCTAAGTGTGAATTCTTTCCTCTTATCAAATCCGATATGCGATGTGGTATTAGATGTCATGGATTTGATGTATGACCTTATTTATTTTTGCTATGGATTAAAATAAAAATAAAAAATGATTTGAAAATTGCCTAACAAAAGACGCCAGCATAATAGGTCTTAATGCTCCAAAAGTTTCCGGTTCCTCTAAGCAATATCTATAATCTCAAGAGTTACCATTAGTAGCTGATAATATTCAGATATATGGGATTTATAAAAAGGATAGATAATGTGATACCATCATTAATCAAGTGGGCGCACATTCCTGAGAAAGTTGTTTAATGGTGTCAGTGCAGGTAATTGTATGTCAGATGCATAAATGTATCTGAATCACATCAGATCGGTTAATCTTGCTTTTCAAATAATGTTGCCCAATGTATAAATTTGACCTTTGGCAAACTATGTCATCCCTACGCTGGAAGACAGGAAATAAATCTTAGTATCTCTATGGCGGGGTGAATTATTTTACAACAAAGAACTATAATGCATTTGCTGATTTACAACCAGATTTGTACATACCACAAAAACATCTTCAACTACAACATTTAAAAATGCAACAGGAGAATGTCTAGTTAGAAATGGTCAGTCCAGGCAATACATGGTCACAGGAGAGCATATTATCTAAGCAAGATAAATTTTCTTAACACTGAAGACCAATATCAAAGGCTAGTATGCATTGATTCTGCCATGGAATAAAATTATAACCCATTACAAATGAGCCAATAGCTTTTCTGAGCCAGTTATATAAACTGTCTCAATATACTAATGTGTAGATGTGACCCTGAAATTGCGATCGTGCTGGAAGTGCAACTCCGATCCCATCTACTTATCTGCGATTTCTGCACCTCGATTTTAACCTTTAATTTGGCCTGAATGAGTAGGGCTAAGTATAGTTTATTTGTCTCCGGCCGAAAAACTGTAGGAGCTCTGATTGATTTCGTGACCTGAAGTTTTATATTTTCACACCAAGCTGCCTGACAGTCATCATAAAACTTCTTCCCTGCTCCTAATGATGGTAGCCAGGGCCGGACTGGGAACTAAAACCGGCCCTGACAAAGTGCTCAGCCGGCCCCCGGGGGTTGGGGGTGCGGCCGAGCTCTTTGCCAGGGCCAGTTTTTGGCCGTTTTTGTTACAGGGCCGATTTTGCAGCTATGCTGCAAAATCGGCCCTGTAACAAAAACGGCCCCCAGGGCCCCAAAAACGGCCCCCACCCGTGCAGCGCACCGGGGATTGCCCGGTGCCCGCTACGGTCAGTCCGGCCCTGATGGTAGCCTTTGCATTTATAAAATAAATAGGCACATGTTGCAGTCCCCTGCCATTTTCCTAGAGATGGTGTGTGCCAGTATGCGAATTAAAAGATATTTTGGAATCTGATACAAAAAATACAAAGAATCCAGGGATCCCTCTCGACCGTCGCAATTTTAAAGAAGGCCTCGCCAGCAGAAACATATTATATTCAGAGGCCCTAATCACGACCGTGTTACAAAGAAATCATTTGTGATTTCAGCTGTAAATGTATTGAGGACTGATCACTGCTGCAGTGAGGGGGGCATACACACATTGCTGATCCTCCCAACACCCAGCTTTAGAGAGTCTGCCAGCAATGGAGTACTGCCCCCAATGTCTTTCATCCAGAGAGCCAGCTTGTAGCTGAGAAGTTAGGGATGTGTATTCTACACTGGCTTGAAAGTATTCTGAGCCTCCTGGAACATAAATGTTATACTCTAGAGGTAAGACTGCAGTTTCTATATAGCCTAAGCCTTAAAAAACATTCCATCACAATGGTGGTCAATTTGGATAGCCCGTAGCCCTTTGGCCTTATTACGTTAATGCCCTCTAACAATTAAACTAATAACATCCTTTCTCTTCCAACAACCTAATGTTTGTTGCATGCAATAGTGAGTGTAAAATGCATACATGTTTTATACCTGGCATCCTTGAAGTGGTTTTCCCCTAACTTTTTGCCTTTTATTCGCCTGTATGTTGACTTTGTTATGCTGGCTCTAGAACACTGCACTCTTTAACACTGCTCTCCAGTACTAAAGTAATGGTGCACTCTCCTTAAAACTTTGAAATGGCTTATACCCAATTCGCACAATTAATTTACTTGTCAGTAAAAGTGGCACTACCTGCGCCCAGGGCTTGTAAATTAAAATGCCACTAGTGCGTCTGCAGCACTGTTTATGCCATCCACTTAAGTGGAACTTTAAACATGTCTCAGGTCTTCCCTTTCAGTCCCTGTGTGCAGTTTTAAACTGCCATGTCGACCTTGCAACATAAATGTCGAATGTTGTAAAATATGAATAGCCGTTTTAATTTTATTGCTGCCCCTGATGAAGGGCTGTTGAGCCCGAAATGCATTGGGTTAATGTGAATAAAGCTGTCCAGGATGAATTAGGTATTCCTACATGCCATAGAAAAAGGTTCTGGATAGGCATATTTTTAGCATCTGAAAAGATTGGGAAACATAAAGCCTTTTATGTGAATGGATAAAGGAACGATAAATGTATGAAATAAAACATGGATTAAAACGGATTAAAATGGATTATTTAATTAAAGATGGAGTCCTCTGAATATCTCCTGAATCTGCTGTGCACCTGATGGATAGAGCATAATGACTCTCCACATGTCATGAAATCATTAATTCGTGCTGTTGGGGCAGGACACAAATCCAGTCTGCACGCGAACATTTTTGCCTAAGAGCATCTTGAATAAACAGATTTTTGAGTATGAAGGTGTGCATTCTGTCACTTCAATATGGACATTCACTCAATCTTGCCCCTTTGATCGTTTGCACCCAGGATGATAATGCAGATTAAATGATTAAAGAAAAGATCCCTAGGCAGCAGTTGGATATTTGTGCAGTATCGCGGTGGTGTGATAAGGAGTCAATGAGGCGGTTTAACTGCCAGGAAGAGCATTTAGTTTGTGCAGGTACAGATTATTTTTAAATTTTTGGGGAAGTCATCACTTTATGAGTGTTTAGTTTTCACACACTGGGTTTTATTAAGTAACACAGGAGGAGCACCTGGATGATAACGTTGTATTTGATTTTTTGTTTCACAATGTTCACGAAGATAATGGAGGGTCATTATGAGTTACAGATGTTTGTGCATTATTCTTTTACATCAAACATGCATGGATTGAAGAATGCACAATTATAGTTTATGCTTGATGTCAAATGTTGTTAAAATATTATTAGTGGTTTTCATTTTATAGCTACCCCTTATGAAGGGCTGTTCAGCCCGAAATGCTTTGGGTTTAATGCAAATAAAGCTACCCAGGATTAATTATTTATTCCTACGTGCCATAGAAAAAAGCCTGGACAGGCATTTCTTTAGCATTTTAAAAAATTGGGAAACATGATGCCTTTTATGTAAATGGAGAATGTAACGAGAAACTTCTGAAATGTAACATGGCATAAAACAGATTAAAATGGAATATTTAATTAAAGATGGAATCTTCTGAATATTTCCTGAATCTGCCGTGCGACTGGTGGATGGAGCATAAAAATGCTTCACATGTCATGAAAATAAACCTTTCGCCAGACCTCAAACATTACTGTTCAATACATATATGCCACCCCTAAGGTAGCCCCTGGACATTCCAGAGGGCAGGGTGCAGTGTATTTAAAAAGTAGGACATGTTCTTTTAAATTTTACATGTCCGGGTAGTAAAAACTCTTACATTCGGTTTTCACTACAGCAAGGCCTGCCTCTCCCATCGGAGAACATTGGAGGTACCTTATTACATTTAATAAGTGATAATTTCTAAATTGGAGCAGGTAATCAGTTCATGTTTTCTGTCTTTTGGAATTGTAATGAAAAATCCTCTCTCGTGGTGGTGGGTGAACCTGACAGTTGGGCTTTGTGTATTCCTCCTAGAAAGCCAAACACAATAGGGAGCTTAGTTGTGCCTGAATGGGCCATCACTGGCAGGATGGGAGTGTGGAGCTGGGCACAGCCCTAATTGCATTTGAATAGGCTGTGTTCTGCCTCAACACAAAGGGCTGCATACCCCAGCAGGAAAGAGGAGACAGGATGCCTGTGGAACTCACAAAGAAACCTCTAGAAGCTTTTCCCACTTCAAAGGAAGGCCCAGATATAAATATTGGACCTCAGACAACAACTCTTCAGTACACTTCCTTACTTGTAGATACTCTGCTATTAAAACGGACTGTTGTGCTGCTGAAGTGACTGCCACTCTGCTGCACTGCTGCTCTGAAGGATTGGTGCTCTGCTGTGCTGACCTGATGTCTTCTCCCCTCTTCCCTGGGTGAGAAGAACTGGACCTACATATGTTGTACCCAGGATTTCAAAGTGACACCAAAAGCTAGTTGGCTGCCCCCTGCAGGACAGAATGCTCCAAAAAGGTTGAACCCATCATCTGCCCTTCAGTGAATCCAGCAGAACTGACTCATCTCCTCTGCTGCGCGGCGTAAACCTGAACAAAACCGACACATCACCTCAACTGTGAAGATTGTCTCAGCGCAAGGACTCCGCATCAATCTTGCAGCCCACATCTTAACAGCCGCTGTGCAAGGTTTCACCAACACAGGCCCTCGCATCGCTAATCCCTCATCAACAGCAGCCTCAATGATAACACAAATTCTCACGTCGTAGCTCTTTGGAGCTGACGTATCACCTCTATTGCCCTTTTATTTTATCTTCTTCTACTTACGTTAATGAATAGGATTGTCACCTTAAATATTTTATTTTTGTCAGTATGTTAAGTTTAATAAACGCAATCACCAGCTCAGTAATTCAAGCATCTGCTTTTATTCTTCAATGCACATTATCAATCATGGTGAAGCAAACAAGAGAGAGAGGCATTAGAATCTTTTGGGTTCTAAAGTTGTACCACTACATTTTAACACAGTGTTTTAAAAGATTTACATTTGTTGTTGCTGTGACAGTGACTGAAGTAAAATGCAATTTTTATAAACTATGTGGTGCAATCAAACTGACCAATAGTAAATGTTAAATGTCCACAGCATATGGAGTGCAATGCAGAAGCAAAATTTTATTTAAAAAGATATTGGATTTTTCTTTTGTGTTTGCCGTGTTTGCAAATTGCAAGTGCATGAGTCCTGATGACTGCTCTAAAGAGAGACTGCTCAGCGTGAGACGGTCATGCATGAGAAATTAGTGTTCGCATTCAGGCATGTCCATATGAGATGACTTTGTTTTGTTATTTGCAGTGATCCTGAAGAAGATCTCAGCGTTGACCACGATAATGATGACTCCACTTCAGGCTGCCGGGCAGGAATTGATGCTCACTGCTCCATTGACGAGAGCTGCTTTGCTGAAGATCACTGCTTTACCATCAATGAAAAAGTTGCGTACGCAGCCTGTGAAGGAGCCACGGGTTGTAAGGGTTGATGCTAACATTGACTCTAATGGGTAAAAAAGAAAAGAAAAAACGTTGTTAGAGGCATTTTAGTTGCATTCAGCAAACTAATTACAATTGTAACCCACTCTGAATGCCTTTCTCGTCCAAATGATGAAAAATATGCTATCACTATAAGTTAATTTCCTTGTACAGTATATGTATTGCATTCCTGTATATCCCACAGTTTAAATGATATCTGTTGCATTTAAATTTACAAAAATGTTTAAGTTGTACATAATTACTCTTTATAATAGATATTTCCGAAATATTCCAACAGCACCTGGAAAAAGACTTTTATTTCTGTCAAGGTTTGTCAATGAATTTCTTAAACAAGGAAGAAGGAAATGATCCCACTGTGTAGTGAAGTATTGCTTCTACCATTGAATGTTCTATAGGACAAATAATGAAGCATGCTCCTTTTATTTCTGTTTACTTCTGCATACATGTGCAACCAAACTTGTCTATCGTTAGTGTTAGCCGAATACTCCGCAGGTTGGGTACACCTCGTGTTTCAGTGCTATAATTTATGTACAATATACTGTACTGTATTAAGCAATCAAAAGATAGCGCAACACTCTTGTCAGGTCTATTTTGATTAATTCTCAGAGTAGCATTAACTCTCCAGAGCTGAGCACATCAGCCGTTTGCAAAAATAACTCACAGACATTAGATAAAAAACAAGAAAGATTTATACGAAATTGAGATTATCAAAAGTGGAATCAAGAACGAGAGGTGACAAACAGCATTGTGATGAGTTTAGGGTGTTAGGACAAAATATGTTATGTTATGTTATGTTAAGTCCTTTTATAGCGCGCAATAGCTACTCCAAAGAGTGTCCCAGCGCGAAGCCAAGAGGAGAATCAACAAAAGCCAGTAACTACGGAGACAAGTGAGTTTTTAGAAATTTCTTGAAAAGAAGCGGGTCTTGAGTATTGCGCAGAAAAACAGGAAGAGCATTCCAAGCCTGAGATGCTTTAACGGCAAGAGAGCCGCCCCCCAATTTGGAGCGCGAGAAACGCGGCACTGTAGCCAACAGAAGAGCCGATGACCGCAGCAATCTAGACGGGACATAGAAGGAAAACCGTTTCTGCAGATAGATGGGACCCAGATCATAGAGGGCCCTGTGAGCAATTACCAAAGATTTAAATTTGACCCTCTCCGCCACGGGCAGCCAATGCAGGGCGCGAAGATGAACAAGCACACTGCTTCTTCTGGCGTTTCCAAGAAGCAGCCTAGCGGCCGCATTCTGGTTCACCTGCAGTTTATTCATAGAATAGCCAGGGATGCCAACATACAAGGCATTAGCATAGTCCAAACGGGACAACACTAACGCCCGAATAACCGTTTCTTTGGCGCACCTTGGGAGGAGAGGGAGAAAACTCCTGAGTGTCTTAAGAAGACCAAAACAGCAGCCTGAGATCTTATTCACCTGGACAAAGAAGGAGAGATTGTCCTCAAACCAGACTCCTAGATTTTTAGTGGATTTCCCATTAGATGAAGGAAGGGGAAAACCAGGAGGTCAGATCCTACTTCTAAAGTCCAGTGGAAAGTTGCAGTGAAGAAGGATCTCAGATTTGTCTTCGTTACACTTGAGTTGAGCTCTGGCAAGCCACCCAAATACCGAAGACAAGCACTTCTACACAGGCAGAACTGAATCTTCACCCTTGCCCCATGTAAAGAGGAGTTGGGTGTCATCCGCATATGCTATCACCTTAGCCCCCAGCTCCTCTGCCAAAAAGACCAAAGGAGTAACATACATGTTAAAAAGAAGGGGGCTAAGGGAAGATCCCTGAGGAATACCTGTAGTAACCTCCTGCAAAGAAGAGACCGCTGGTGGTATATATAATATATATATATAATATAATGAGGTATCTGGAGGTAAGGCCCTATTACATTATGAGCGCTTTAAGCTGCAAGCCTTTGCAGGCATGTCATCAAGCAATATCATAAAATAATCAGACCAACACAGATTTCTGCATGGTAGATGGCTATAACCATGCGAATACTTGTTTCCTACAAATGTGTACTTTGGTGACAGGTTTTTAAATGTAATCATCAGAAGCATGAATTTCCTACATTTGTTTGATAACATGATCAGCCCTAGCAACATCAATGGTATATATAGTTTGGACAACACAGACTATTCAGTTCAGGATGTGATGTACTAACATTCTCATCTGTTTTTATGTCTTCCTGTTACAGTGAGTCTTCAATGAGAACCTGGATTTCATACATCTGGGTGGCATTTGACCACAATTTCACTGTGCATATTGTCAAAGGTTAGCACCAGTGGCACTCTGTGTAATCCACTACTATGGCATGGTGGGAGCATGCAGTGCTCCCCTCTTCAGCCCACAGGCCGCTTTGTCTTCTGATGCTCGCCACATTCCCCCATCCTGTAACCCACATGGCCTCTACTCACATTTACCAGTTTATGAGAAGGGGTGGTAAATTGGAGCAGAACTACCCTCAGAATCAGGGATTAACACATACATTTGGACCTGGTAATCCTGGAACTTCATGGTAATTCCACAATCTGGGGACACAAATTAATAATTGCATGGTGCAGAGGTGCCAGTTATTTCGAATCAGGTCATTTTGGTACCCCTCACCCTGGAACTCGTAATCTTCCCCTAAATCACTAGGTTAGTGTTATTTTTGTGCTTTTATTCAATGGATTTAAATCAAATCATGCTTAACCTTCACCTGTTTCATGTAGTTATATAAATGATGTTGTAAATACCCTATCTTTTCAAACAGGTTTACTATTACTACACTTTTGAGACTTATTTCATGGGTTGCATTGTGATGGTGTCAGTGCTGTTTGCACAACAAACATGATATTGTGAAAACACCTATTAACATAACATAACAAATATGGATACCTTTGTTAAAATAAGTTACAAAATGTAAGTCTTGAGATTTAGTATTGAATCCAGTCTGTTTCATTGATGTAGGTCATGCAGGGCAGTACGTAGGTCATGAAGGTCTGTCATGGAAGTGCTGTTCACAGAATTAAATGTGGTTTGTGCAACCTTGCCAAATTTAGAAGTGGTGAGGCCAATAGGCAACGAATCCTGTGATTACATTTAACCCACAGAAAATAGAGCATTTTACGAGAGGATTTCTTGGAGGGACATTTGCTGTGGGCAAAAGCCAAACTAAAGATTAAAATGTAACTTTTCTCCACATATTGACATGATATCTAAGAAATCTTCAGCCAAAGATTCTGGAACAAAGTTTAGTAGGGGACTGCAGTTTTACCCACTTACATGACACACTCTGATTCCATTGTTAGTTTTGTTTTCCACTATACATATTGTTCAGCAATGTTTCCAGAATTGATGTCATCCTCTTTGTTTTTAAACGGCTTAGATTTGGTTCAGAAGATTAATGTAAAACTTGGAATCAATACAAATTGCCCATACGATGACTGCAAATGTACCTGAAGCAATGATACTTTAAACAAAACATGAATTCGCCTGTTTAATCTTGTGCTTCAACCATAGTGGAAGATGACAAGAAAATCCAAATATATATACAAGAGTCAAAAAGAGTAATCAGTTGTTTCGCTTTGTTGTTTACATGAAATGCAGTACTGAAGAAAGACTATCACAACATATTTTTAAATCCAGCAATCTGTTTTATCCAGTGTGTTTTAGAAGGCTGATTGCTACTGTTACTGGCTTCACAAATCAAGGGGGATAGGGACATCACGTGAAGGGTGTGTTCCATACATCCAAGCTGTCAGCAAATGGGAATTCAGGTGTATCTGCTTATGTTACTAATAAATGTCTGATTTCAGTAGTCAAGATAGGTATATAAATGGGAAATGTTGACCTAGTTGCAGCTACTCTCTTCCCCCACACCCATCTGATTATAGACTCTTAAAGAAGCTTGCATAACTGACTTTCCCAAACATTTATGGAACTTAGTTATAAATAAAAAAAACTGAATCAGCCTGCACTTCATTAGCTATACAGACCCATTGAATTTTTCTGCTAAACAGATACTTAAATAAATGTTTAAATACGTTTATACTTTGACCGTACACCTTAGCATTACAGCTTGCTATTGAGTATTTCCCAAAAGACATACATTTTGTTTTTGAGGCACTGATTATCAGTTTTGTTTTTGACAGTGCAGTAGTCAGCAAAGACAAAGTGCTAGAGGTTTTTCCCCATTTGACAAAAAGTACAAAATTGCCATGAAAAAAACACAAGAAAGACATGCATTTAGCACCCACCTAATCAACATCATCTACCAATTTCAAAAGATGGGGGTTCAAAATGATCAAAGCTGGAGCCAGAAACCCCATTCATGCCTTACGGCTTGGTGAATGCCAAAATAATCTACTGATTCTTTGTTGACCTAAACGGGAACTCTAGCATTATTGTTTTTATGGACTTGCATCAAATGTTTTACCGAGCTGGAGCCAGGCCTTCAACTTTTAGACACATTCACTACATCCACTGAGCTCAAGGTGGGTGTTTATTTTTGATATTCAAATAACCAAAACCCACACAACATGGGAGTTTTCTTCACAGGGTATGTATGTCAATATTTACATTTTTCAGTTCATCACTGCTGGGTGTTCCATGGTGGTGATGGACAGAAGAAAAAACATCAGACTCTAGCCCTAAATAGGCTGTGTAGTGTGATAACTTACATTGGCAGCCAGCACTTTGCACGCCGTGAGAGTAAGCTTTCCATCACAGAGTCAATGGAAAGCTACCAGTCCACCCTACTCTAAATAGGAACAGTGGACGAGAATTTGGAGGAGAGGTATTCTGTCCACAAATCTGTCAATCAGGCCCTTTGTGATTAGAAGGTTTATGGTGGATGAGTGTTCAATAATTTTATTCTAATGTGCCCATAATTTCATTTGTTTTTAGCAAGAATTTCCCTAAGATGACATTCAGAAGGGACCATGGCTGGACATTTCCCAATCAGTTTAATTACCCTCCTATTAAACTGGTATCATTTGCTACTGTTGAGGTTTCTCTCTGGGAAGACTCTGGTTTCCAAAAGGGCCTTAAAAGGTCAACATAAGTATGGAGCACAAAGTAGCAAATCATGTTTCAAAGATCAGACATTTTCAGATGGGTGCCGGTGTTTTACTTGAGGACTAGTTCCTGGTCATTAAAGAGAATCACATAAAGTAACACCCCTCAAGGGTCACTGAAGAGGGGCAAGTACAGTCTGATCCATATTTATAAATGGATCTAAAATGCTGGGTCCAAATTGGTTCTGGGATATTGCTTGCACAGACAATTATTTCTGATACATGACTCATTGTTATAACCAGACTTACCCATTAAGTTGCAAGTGACATGACTGACTGATATTCAGAAGCTCAACGTTATTTGACAAAATGCAGGACTGTCCATCCCATCAGTGGTTTTAAAAATAATTAAACAGTTCTGTATATCCCTGAACACCACTGCGATTCTTCAAAGAACATAAATGCTAAGGTCACCTTCACCTTTTTTTCCCAGATGAAAATACACTAACCTAGAGGGACAGTGCATTTAGAATGGACAGCTTAGTATTTACTTTTCACACTATGTGCTTAATTTAGAGTTTGGCGGGTGGGTTACTCCGTCACGACGGATATCCCTTCCGCAATACTACAAGTACTATAAGATATATTAGAACATTGGAATGTTGAGAGCTGCATTGAAGACAATAGAGTGCTCCGGGTTTTAATGGCTGGTAGAAGCCGGGATCATTCCAATGATGTTGTTCACAGTTGTTGCTATGAACAAAGGCCTTATGGAGGCTGAGGGGATTTCAACCCCCTCAGTCTCTGTGAGGCCTTTGTTTTACAAATTAGAACATTCTGCCATCTAAGGGGTGGAATGTTGTAATAGCCTTAAAGCCCTCTGTAGCGGGCTCTCTCGGCGATTACCTGTCCGTTCCCTTGTTAACCCCTTCAGCGCGGCGCGGATTACCGCGCCGTGCTGAAGGTTCGTTACGTGGGCGGAGCCCTGACGGCGTGGTTCCGTCATACGCACAGCGCGACCGATGCGCATGACGGAACCGCTCCGTCATGCGCATCGAAAGGGTTAAAGGCCCTCTCCAAAACACTGGAGTGAGCCTTTAATGGACGGTAGAACCTGCTACATCTGGCTCTAAGGCTATAATGTACTTATATAACGCAAAGGGATATCCTTCACGTTGTGATAGAGTAACCCATCTGTCAAAACTCTAAATCAGACATTATATCTCCAACCCCATATCATTAAAGATACGAGCATATGCATAATCTCATGCTATTACAGTTCTGTGAAGTGTGGAAAAAAACCTACCCGGTACACCACCAACAAAAACAGGTGCCTTTAAGTCTTCTACTTTAGAATCCAGTGAAGCCACTGCCTGGTTTATTTCAGAGTCCACATCCAGCTGAAGCATTTTTGAGTTTCTGATAACTAAAATTCAATAAAAAACGTAAGATGAAAGTGGGTGTTGCATCATTTGCATGGGTGCATAAAAATGTGCAAATGAGAGAAGGGCTTTACTTGTTTCTCTGTCATATTCATGATGAAGGTGTTTAAACAGACACTAAAATGTGTAAGTCTGTTACTGGGTTGAAAGGGAGCCATTTATCAAATGCATCTATGTATGTATGTACTATATATAGGAGGAGTATATTAGTTACCCACACACTGAACAAAGACATATTCATTAAACTGTATTGATATTTGTATTTATTTAATTCCTTAGAAATGCTGTACAGATCTTGAAGTAACTGGCGACAGAGAAGATTAGTGGTACATGAGTAGAAAGGTGCAGTTGATGTTGCCTTGATGAAGTGTCGACAGTATATGACCTAATGAATATATTCATATGAGGAAGTTAGGAAAGTTCCCATTCTGCCACTGTAAAAGGTTTAGATGACTATAACAAGGTGGATGATTGGAAGACATATGGTTCTTAGTGGGGTTGTTTTTAAGGTTAAATTTGATAGCATTATTAAAGGTTTCAATCTTGTATCAAGTGGCTGGTGCAATGAGCCTACCATAACTGTGGAAATGGGCAGGAGCATTTGGTGTCTGTAAGGATGTGGAGGGTTTGATGGAGGTGTAGAGGTAGGGAGTTCAGGTGTGGATTGCCTATGTTACTTGAAGGCAGGAAATGTAGATGGCACTGTGAGATTATGTGGGTGGCCAAGTTGTAGATTTGTCCAGAGAATTGACAGACGTATGATGGAAATTGTTTGCAGTAGTTTCACATGCCTGTTGAGCACTCGGATACTTGGTTGTGCTGCATGACTAAAAAGGAGGGTTGGACTAATCTTGCAGATGTTAAGCGGGTTATACTGTGAACCTAATATGTGATAATGATGAAGGACGTTATTCCATGACCCTATCAAAGCACACATCGAAGGGAGCAGACAGAGAGGGATACACATACATAGGAAGCAGGCTGAGTGGGAAGGAACATGCACTGGCGGGTATGATAGAGGACAGAAGGGATTTTCACTTACCTGTTATTCTGTGCCACCTGCCATCACACAGACTCTGCCTAGGAGTTACAGTGGTGGCAAACTCCTTAGTTCCATCATAAACCATCACAATAACCTTAAAATTAAAAGAACAGATAATGTCAACAATTTTCCAGCAAAAGTCTTGGTGAAAACACAGCTTTATTCTAATGTTTAAGACTGAAGATATCAAGCCATTTTGCGGACCGTGCCAGTTGCCCCATTGCCCTGTTTGTTACTGCTAACATGGTACCAGGGTAGCTGTCAGGTGTCCGGCACTTCCTTTTTTTTAAGGCACAATCTCACCTTCCTTGTGCAAAAGAGGAGCAAGAATAAACTTCCCAGCCCTTGGGAGGGGTTGGCCTATTTGTGTAAAGGAAGATGTACTTTCCCATAAACAATAAAAATATGTAATGACATATAAAAAGTAGAAGTAGTGAGAGGAAAAGATTAACAATTTCAAAAAGAAACAAGTGTTTTTCTAAATTTCTCCAGGTGTTCTTAAACAGTATGAGGAACTATAGAAAACCACATCACTTTTACAAAAGTAGCATAGCTCAGCACTTCTTGCTCAATGCATAGGAGTTTAATTTTTCATACCTAGCTGAAAGAGTTTTGGTATCCCCAACACGACCTGGCTAGGTCCAGGGAGCGTAAACAGTAAAGAACCTTCTCTTTTTCATCTCTTCCTGGCCAGTGTAGAATGCCCGGCAGAGATCCGCAGATATGGATGGGCCTAAGGTGCCCATCTTATAGACAGTGCAGTATCAGCTTACTGAATGCTGCATTTCCGCAAATCACAGAATGTTTTGACTGTTGTTTGCACTCGATTTATGAGTGTGGAGGATCCTCGGATCTACAGCTAGTTGCAGATCCATAAGGCATGTGCACTGTAAACTGAGACCATGGGATCACACGTCCTGAAAAAAAAGAATAACACACTGCAACTGTGCATTGCCAAATGCCAAGCACAATGAGTCCTGCAGACCCCTGGCTGGGTTTTGTAGCCATTGCCTGCTGCTCACTGACAGGTTCAGATTGTTTGTGTGAGACAAAAAAACACCAGACCTGCATGAAGAAGGTATTTCGCACAGTCTTTGTCCATGCTTAGCGGGTTTGGAAGGAGTTGGTCTTCAGCCAGGCCCTTTCCGATATCTGACTTTGCATGGCTGTAAAACATGCACAGAGATGGGGCTTGTGGAGGACCTAGCCATTTGTCAGTGTACAATATCATAACATTTGTATTTGTAAAGCACACGTTCACTTAGAAGGGTATCTTGGCGCTGACTTACAAATGTTTATTGTTACCCAACTCAATGGTACTCATTTTATCGACTTTAGCGGGATGAAAGACTGAGTGGTCCCATCAGGAATTGAACCTGTGACCATGAGGTCAAACACAGGTGCCTACAGTGGATGCAATAGCCACTAAGCCACCAGACCGGGCTTTGTGCTGACAAGCTGCCGCACACAGCCAAATGTCATGTGCAGTTGGTTTGTTGGGACAGGGCCTGGGTGCAGGCCCAGCACTCAGTGCCATGTGCTGGTGGGACAGGAATTAGTGCATGGCCTTGCTATAGGACACCCCATGCACCCAGAGCCTAAAGTGAATAGCTGAAGCCCAGGCAAGCATCTGCATTTGGAGGTCCAGAGTGATTTTCACGGGCTAAGGTTAATTCAAGCATTTGATCCATCACTTGTTGTGTTGTGTTATTATTTTCCATAACGTTTAATATATATGTTTTAAATGTAACCCCTGGAGAGAACATTCTGCATTTAAAATCAAACTACGTGAGAATACTACATACATGAAACCACCCTTTCTTAATAGTGACATATCATGCTCAGACCCTAGAGTGCTCCATACAACTTCTTACCTTTCCGTGTGTCATATGTATATTCAAGTACTCCCCATTCACTCTCTGAACATGTACTAAAATTCCAGAAATGCTCCTTGGTCGTACTTCAAACTCAAGTTCAAACTCCAAGCCCAAGCTGAGGGAATCATCTGAGGGAGGAATGGATATAAATGTTATCAATAGTATCTATCAAAACATTTCAACACATGTACAACCAGATGGACTGACCATTACTTTTTTTCATACAAAAAATATTCTTCAACCTTGATTGGACATATTACCATACATGTTGAAGAATATGTTGGCTTGATTTTTTGTTTCTGACTGTGACCTATTACATAATATAAGAGAAGAGCACCAGAGGTACTAGGACACATGCAGGCTGTGACAGAGTTGTGAAGATTAAGTTGGTAGAACTAAGATCACATAGTCCTTGAGTGTGTTGAAACGTACCATCTAACAGGCGCAGATGTTTAAAGCGGAGCTAGAGCTGTCTGGTGGGCTTCATCAAGAAGGCTGAAGGGTTTTTCTCTGATATTCGATTAGGAAGTTACGACCTGTGTCATGATTCCTAACATGATCGGTGTTTGTTCTGTAAGATGTGTTGGTCTGCGTATTTCTGAAATTGTTTGGTAAATTGTTTTTGAAAGCTAGATACAGACTTTTTCTGGTAGTTTGAGTTGGACCTTTCATTAATAGCTGAGGCCTGGTGCTTCTGTTTAATTAATTACGTCTGTTGCCTTTTTGTTTTCAGAGGAATCACTAATATGGTAAAGTCTTCAAATGACATGGTTTACTGTGGAATGATTAGCAAGTGTAATGCCAAAAGTAGTATATTGTGCAAGAAGTAGTGGGAGTTCCCTGGTTTGCAATAGACAAATGCAATAATGAAGGAGGTCTTAGTTTTGAGTGCCTTCACACCTAGTCCAGTTTTATGTTAATGCTGAGCTCTTTAGTGCATGGTGCTTCTCTGGTATAAATATGGTTTTGGAGCCATATGTACGAACACATTTACCCATCGACACAGAATTGGTAAAACCCTTTGATACATCTGGCCCTCTGTGTCTTGATACAAATGAAAAAGGACAGGCAAAGTAGTCCTATTTATTAATGCAAGAATGTGGCAAGTTCTCCCCAATGCCTGAGAAAACCTACAACTACAAATTAAGGTAATAATTGCAAATTGTTTCTACAGGTCTCTAAAATAATACCACACAAAATGCAGCAACTCATTTAGTTTTATGCATTACCAAGAACCACATATCCTCCTCCTGTTGAAAAGTATGTTCCTGATTCTAGTGGACCTTCAAAGCATGGAGTGACACCGAAGGACTGAGAAGCAGCGATGACAGAGCGACCATTGAGCTTCAAGTTGCTCAGGCAGCCATTGAAACTGTTGACTGAGTTCTCCTGGAAAAAGAGAAGCGTCCATTGTAAGTAAAGGTGAAATCAATATTCCGGTTACATTGACATGTAAGTATCATCAACCCCATTTTGACTATAAAAAACATGCTGTGCTGTGTGTCCATCTTGTCACATAACTTTTCACCCCTTCGCTGCGGCGCGAATTCCGCTGGGGGGGTTTTGGGGTGAGCGCGGCGCCGCCATGCTCGTGACTGAACCACACCGTCATGAGTCACGGGCGAGCTGTGCTCATGACGGCATGGTTCTGTCACGACTACGCCCACTCTTCATTTCGCCCGCACAGGCGGGGAATTAGTGCCGCGTGGGCGGAGCGGCCGCAGCGTGACAGAATAACGCCGTCATGAGCACACGCCGCCCGTGGCTCATGACGGCGTGGTTCCGTCATGCGCACGCAAGGGGTTAATATTGCAAGTCTCCTATAGAAGAGGCATTTTGGGTTCATTCTTGGTTTTCCTAAAAATTTTCATGCTTTCTAACAACAGAATACTTTAAAAAGAAAATAGTTTTAGCCACAGTAAAACAATAAACGGAAACATGTTTTAGGGGCAGTTTGGCTAAGTACCACATTTCTGCCGTTGATCAAGGTAAGTTGTAAAGAAGAAAAGACAAGGAAGATTTGCACAAAAGAAAATCATGCTCCGGAGGTCCAGAAATAAACAAAATGTTGTCATCATTCATGTTTAATAATATCTTGGGCCCTATTTAGAGATTGGTGGATGGGATACTCTGTCAAAACATGGCGGATATACCATCTGCTGTCAGCTATAACATTTTTGTAATATGGTGGACGGGAAACAGCCTTTTAAACGCAACCGTTACAATGAATGCAATAAGTGTGCAGCGGTGGGTAGAAGGTGTGGGATTTATCTCCAACACCTTCCCTACTGTTGCACACACTGGAGTTGGAATAGAAAATGAATCTATTCCAACTTCCAGCACTACCTCGACAGAAAGTCGGGGTAAAGTTTTGCGTTACAACGGCATGCGATGTAATGGCATGCGTTGTAACGTCACATATTCATGGTGGACCGGACATCCTCCATGTTTGTGATGAAGTATCCTGTCTGCCAAACTCTAAATAAGGCTAATATTCATCTTAAGTGGACTAAGACATGGCAAGAACTCAGATATTGAGACCCTTGGTGGGCTAAGATAAACATCGCTCTATGCTCGAGTGGTGGAAGTGAGGAATTACATTTCACCTCCATCTGGGGTTACCTATAATGGCTGATATTATACCCGTCTGCTATCTCTGGCACAGAAAGGCTCCCTATCCTATGTGTAGATAGGCTCCACATTTTTTGGATGGATACCACCACCTTTTCAATTAAAAATATGAAATGTTGAGAAATCCTCCTGGAAAATTCTTTGTGGCCAACATATATTATTCTCAGATCTCAAATTGGTGGAAAAATACCCCGTTGGGCGAAACAAAACAAAGCACATGATTTGGTATTACAGCTCAGATGCAAATCTTATTTCCTGTGAGTTTTACCTGGCTGCGTATTGCAAGATTTGATCTTGACTGGATCCAGCCTGGTGCAAATTGACGGGGCAAAAAGCACATAAGGCCAGTTTGTGCACCTTAAAATGATAGATATCATGCTTTATTAAAGCGCAGTGTTTACTTGTTCCGAGGTGGGTAAAAGGGACTCAGGTGCAAAGTGCACAATCTATGTTTACCAGGTATGCAATTTGCAGCAAGAAGGCTACACTATTTTTTCATTAAAGTTTTCATGTAGTTGATGGAATTGTCTGAGGTCAGTGATCTCAAAGTTGAGTTTCTCTAAAATAGCGTCTCTCACTCAATCGTATCAGTTCCTCTCCTCCTATCCAAATATAATAAAGTTTCTAGTTAAATGTGAAAATACTAGGTGCAATTGAACATCAGTTTGATTCAGATTTTACAATCATTTCTGGTCTGGCTTGGCAACGCAGCTGTCTGCAAGACCTGTTGTTATTTCTTTAATATGTACATAGAGTGCAATCTGCACTGCCCGTAATGAATATTTCTATTTCACCTCATGCTCTCATTGTTTTGGTAAACAATTATACCTACTATAAAATATTAACTATTTTTAATCTAAAATGTGATTTAGGTAATCACATACACTATTATTCATGTCACATATGCATTGTATCCTTTTCTGTTATTTGTTCCCTGGCAGAAGGTATTTTTAATTGTTTTTCTTAGGATCAAGTGCAAGGCTGTTTGTAATATGGCCGTCTAGATAGGGGTGATGCCAATATGACCCAAATCTTGCAACAATAGCTGCGATCCTGCAAGACTTTGTATGTGACTGGGCGATCATCTTGGGTCATGCCATCTGATTCCCAAATAAGGCTTCTATGAGGTTATTGCATAGTAAGCATCGATATTTTGTACAGTGATTGCCAAGGATAAGTCCATTCATTGTTTACCAAACGCTGTCAAAAGTGGGATGCTTTGACAATGTTCACTACACAATGCTACTAAGTAACAGAAGGCCATTTTACTACATTAACCGAAGTGTGTTAGTGACAGTCATTTTGTTATGCCCGCTAACAAATCAAACTATAAGAGCTATCAATGTTCAAATTTGAAATATACCATTTATTTCATTGTCAGGGACAATATTTCATTTAGTTTTCGAAGAGGTTGAATATATTTTCACTGAATAATGGTTAAGGGCTCAATTTTAAATCTAATACGTGTACATATAGAGTATTTCACAAAATGGGTGCTTTTAGGTAAAATCCACAGTCACACAGACATAATTAAGATAGGCTTGTTTCAGACCATGACAAACTTCAAAATTAACTACTAATAATGAAATAGCATCTAACCTGCCATCTGCAGTGCAAATGGCTACATGGAAAGCTCACTTCCCTACAGTACATTAATGTATTTGTAGCTGCTCTCCTGGAAACCCACTGCCCCCCTAAGTTCTGCTTACACATCAGAGTAACCGAGGGCATTATCATGCTATACATGATCATGTTTCAGATTCACTAATCCATGAACACATCACAAGACTGCTTTCTATATTTTCAGATCACTTTGTCTCCGTATCTTTGTCAACTGAACTGTAGTGTGCTGGGCTAATGGCAACAAATAGGCAAAAGGGTGGTGGTCAGTTTGTTTTCCCAAAGGAATTCTTAAAAATGCATACTTAACAATACATTCATAGAGTGGCTTTCAGGTAGCTGTTCTCATCCATTGTTGTACTGTAGTGTCATTCACATTTTGCTTCAGTGCATAGAGAATGAGGCAATGTGGTCAGCCACTGGTTTCCTCCTGTGAGAGTGACAGCATTGTGCCAAAGCACAATGTAGTCATTCACAGAGTAAACGTTTGATTTATTATGTTTTTGCCTATAATGTTTTTCAAATTTCTTTAAGACGGTTGGACAGCTGCTGGCATGCTGCAACTGGGAGTCCGACGTGTCTAGTGCTATGCGAGAACTGAATGCATATTCAATTATTTCATTTTCCCAAAAGCACTTATAAATGTATTGTGACTTTGACATTCCCCTTGCAGAAATGCATTTTTGTACCAGTCACTCCCTCTTCTTTGGCCTTTCCTTTGCCTCTTCCCTGTTGACCCGCTTGTCCTAAAAAATGTAGGTGATCCTGGATTTGTAAATATGGAAGTGGGTGTTGTAGTATCTTGCGTATTATAAAGCATGGGACCCTTATGGTCCCTAAGGGACTCCCTAGTCTAGTGAGGTAAGTGATTCGGTGTGGTTGATCAAATTCATGACGCGTGATGCTTGACTTTAAGGTTACACTCTATCGTTGTTCCTCTGTTGTGCTAAGATGCTGGTCTTATCGTTAACCAAAATTATACTGCTGCTAAAAATTAGAGCAACTCGGCTCATGGGTAGTGTGATCGAGTACAATAATGGGATGTTGCATTAAAAGCATCGGCTAGATGTGGGTTATAAATGAAGAAAAATGTATATGAACGTCTCTTGTTCTGGATAAGCTGAAAGCAGTGATTAATAAAAAGAAGTTTAAAAAAAAGGTTACTCTCTAAAGAATAAAGACCTGTAATATCAAGTTCCATGTGTGGCGTAATTCATTTACATGCTACCAGGCTGGGGAGGATGCAACAGGTAGTGGAGAAAATCTTGTGCTAGGGCTGGGCTGTCCCTGATCATCAGAGCTGCATTAAAAATAGGAAAAATTGACAGCTCTGTTACATGGTTATGATTCCATGAATTAGAGCCATTAATATTGGTTGTTTGTTTGAGAATAATAGGCCGCCCTCAGGTATGAGTATGTAATTTCTTAGTTATAATTTGTGTTAACTTAATTTACTTTCTCAATTTTGCCTCCCAGATTTATTGAGTGGAAAGGATTAACTGTATGCTGAGGATTGTCTAAGGCTGGTTGTGCACTCTCAAATGTGTTACATTCACTGACCTTGTTTTCAATATGCTCAATTTCTGTATCTAGTTTCTTTAGGACCTGATCTAGAAAGTGCATTTGCGGTTGAAAACCCAACATTTTGCATAATGAGAGGTAAAGGGCTTTGTTCAATCTACAAACACCCTTTTATGAGTCAGAAAAGGTTTTTCTGAATCTTAAAAGGGCTCTCCAACCCTTTCCAAATTGTCATGAGGAGGGCCTATTTACAAGTTATAAAGGTATGTATCAATAGTTTATGACGACAATTGTGGTTGCAAGCCATTAATTAGTTACCGATCCCAGAGATGGGGTGGTAACTGATTTGCAAAGTAGAAGCTGAATGCTTGGACAGCTTCCCTTATGGAATCGTGTTGGGTGGTATTGGGAGGTAGGAAGCTTCTTCAGGACTGCATTTTCTTTTTTTACAATAATAGTGACTGTCCCTTTATTGTACATGGAGTGCATAGAAGTTGTTCCCCCCCTTTTGAGAATACAAATAGAAGAAAGGTGGTCTTCTGTGCCGTGGAGGACTGGATCCCTGAATTCACAGTCAATCACAGAAAGCTGGGAATTGCAACATGCCTGATAAGTTTATTATTAAGCAAGTCATTTTGCAGCTCTCTGTGAGTGGACAATTTGTAATGTATGGCCCTAGAAACACCCAGTACACAGAGCAAATTTTCCCTAGCTGAAGTTTTTCTGAATATTTATTTATGCATAAATATTGTGGGTTTATTGCTCACCTACAATCCCAGGGGAATAATGTCCATGTTAAGACACTCAATGTTTTGTGTTGTCCTTGTGCCACGCAAGGCAGGGCGATACATAACCTAGAATGAGATTTATCAAGTCGTGCAAGGCCACCTTGTATGCCCTTGCATGGCATGGTAAATCTGGCGTAAAGCAAACCAGTTCAAGTTACTGCCTTGCATTAGTCTGCCCTGGAAAGATGTTCCCTGGGTGGAGCATGGTTGTTCCCACACTTCCACTCATGGATTTTGCTGCAATCCCAGATTTACCATTAGTTGTAGACCCAGGAATGTGTCAAAAGGTTACACCTTCCAAGGGGAGGCTCAAAAAGGAGAAATATCTTTATTTCTCCTAGTTGATTTCTCTTTCTAAGTGTGCTGTATTATGCAGCACACTATGAAAATGTTCCTAAGGATTGTTTTTATGCAAGAAGGTCCCCTTACTTCAGAAAAATGATCCTGCTTATAATGCAGGCACACTTGTACCACGGTGCAAAGTTGTCTGCATTGACGCAAGGCAGCACATTGTGCACCAGTGCAAGGACAGGGCAGGAATGTGCCACATAATATTAAATATGACGTATTCTTGCCCTCTCCGTTTCATTCAGCACAGTGCAGCAGGGTGTCTTGCTGAGTTGCGTTGTGTAAAACCTTAATAAATTGTCCCTTCAGTGAGGAGTTTATTGTGTTACCCAGTACATACAGTTTTTAAATACTTATAAATCTGAAGACTAATTAGTTGTGTTGGTAATGTTGGTATTAACAATGTGACTCCACTGATAATCTTAGTAGTGTACTCTTCAGAATATGAAACAAACAATGTATGTACTGTTGGATTGCTGAGCTCCACAGAGTGGAACTTGGATAAAATTAATGCTTTGCCAATGTGACTTTGCCTCAATGAGGATCTCGACTCCGACATTTCTGTAGAGCATATTATTCACAAAATGTTGAGGCATCATGTTGACAAAGCTAGGCCATTGCTTTATGCCAGATTATAGTGGTTGTACTGAGTAATACATTAATGTCATACTTAAATTGTACATCTTCATTAAACCGCGGTACGATACAGTAGTTTTTTAATCACAAGATGTTTTCTATTACTTGACTTAATCTAAGATTCCCAGATTAAATGTATTAATGGTTGTGCATATTCTACAGATGTGATAGATATTCTGCTTTGTTTCATCATTGAAGTTTGCACTCATAGAGACACAACATGTAATGTACTGTGGGAGATTGGGTTGTTTGTTGATGAGGGGTGATATCTTCTCAAGCAACGTCCACAGTCCTTTTCAGGGTGAACCAAAAAAAGTCACCGTTAGTGAGACCCAATCAAGAAACACACAGTACTAGCCCCAGCACTGGTCCCAAAAAACAAAGAGGGCAAACAATGAATCGTTCACAATGTAAATATAGAGGCAAGGCAGCCAAGAATTCACAAGGAAGAGAATAGCATGATGAAATAATGATGAAAGATTGAGGCAAAAACAGGAAACATTTTCATATGTATGTGGCACACCCTTAGTGGACCTGTTAAGAAGGTGAATGTAGCCTAGAACACTATACTGCTTATTCAAGGTGAAAAAATGTAAATCCACACTTTTTTGTACCTGTGAAAATGGCAAGTTATTGGTATAGTCCCTTTTTCTTAAATGACAAGGACATGGATACCAATAATTATATCATAATAAAGTAATACAAAACCACTTAATGCCTCTTCACCACATATATTTTTCTGCTTGTGCTATTGCCTGTTTGATCGCTCTACTACGTGTCTCAACATGTGGAACAATAGTTGCCCTGCATAATCAGAGTTTTGGGGAATTTGCTTTGTAAAAGTAACATCAAGAATACAAAGCCTATTTCCATGTATAAGGCATCATTTAGAAAATTAAGTAAAATAAATAGATGAACTGATAACTAAGTACTTTAACAGAATTTGAATTCATGAAATATGTAAATCATGTATCCCCATATTTCTTACTAAATCAATGGATCTAAAACAAGTTGTCTTGTTCGAACATTTGACTTATGAGGATATATAAATGCTTGGCTAGTTGGCCAACAAATCATTAATTCCAGTTAGGGTTTAGAGTAATCACATTGAATATGTTTGTAGTGGATTTACAAGCAATGAGCGTCAGTGGAGCTGTTTTGCATTTTGGTCATTGTGAAACCACAACTCCATTTCACTCTCTGTGAGATTAGCGAATAGCCCTAAATGAAATGCCTTTGGAGTGATAAAGGTTTGCAGTTTTAATTTTCACATGGATAATATTATACTTAGAAAATTTGCTAAACATTAATTCTAACCATTGAAAAAAAGCCTGGAAAGTCCATAACAAACAGACTGAAGATGAAATATTCAGCTTCTACAGATTTAATAAAAGCTTCCGGCTTACCTGCACATGTTTTACAGCTTTTCCTAGAGCAACACCTCCCAAATAAATTGGGTCACTGACTTGCCAGGTAGGATCCACAGCATCAACACTTTCTTCCACCACTCGAAGACCATCAATAATCATTCGACCCTTGTTAGTTTCACGCACAAATATCACCTGCAAAGGGAAAAGTCACAGCAAAGAAAACACTGGTAAATATTTATCTGTCCTGTATTCAGTGCTTAATTTGAGCTGGTACTTTCCAGAGCTCAGCACCAGTGCTTAATCAACACCGGCACTTATAGTGCCAACTCGACCAAAAGGTATTCGAGCGCTTTTCATGAGGACCAGTTAAGGACACATTAAATTATGGTAGGCACGGGGAGATTAGATGCTTTGCCCAGAATCACAGAGTATAAGTGTGTCATTGTGTATATATATATGTTTTTTATGTCAATTTATGTTTGAAGGTCATGCCACTAAGCACTATTAGTCACTAAGTGTTTCATGTTACATTTCAGTTATTGTTGGTCAGTCCTGTGTAGTAGTAATATATAATTCTTGATTCAAATATAGTGAAAAGAAAATCACGTTGTGTCCTTCAAATTGATTTATATGTGTGTGTCTATATAACTGTTGTTAAAGGAATAATGGAACAGTTATCAAATGCATTTAGTGCTGTTTAAATTAAGTAGATTCCCAACAGAACCACTGTTTTGCTGCACAGAATCACAGAGGGGCAGATTCCGATCCTGTATTTTTTTTTCCCGAACGACTCGTATCCGTATTTTTTTACGTACAAGTCCCGTACAAACGGCGAAGTACGATTTGTACGTGAAAAATACATACGAATTGCCTCGGGAAAAGTCTACGAGACGTCCCCGGACAGTTTTACATACAAATCGTAAAACTGAAGTCCGAGCGCGCAAGTACGATCCGTACCACGCGTCCGAAAACACAAGCGCATGGAAAAGGCTCCGTATGGAGCGAACTTTGTACGAGCCCTACCCCGAGTACACTTGTGCCCGGAGTACGAGTCGTACGGCCCCCCCAGCCTCCCACCCCTCCCGCGTACGTCCGCACCGTACCCCCCACCCCCCCTATGTACGGACCGTACCCCCCACCCCCCCGTATGTACGTACCGTACCCCAGGCATACCCCCCACCCGCATATGTACGCACCGTATCCCAGGCGTACCCCCACCCACGTATGTACGCACCGTACCCCAGGCTTACCCCCCACCCGCGTAGGTACGCACTGTACCCCAGGCATACCCCAATCCTCACGTATGTACGGACCTTTATAACTGAATATTAAATTGTATACAATGTATTGATTGACTTGTGAATACGGGTGGGAAATAAAGCATGGGAAAGTAAATTAGGGGGTGGAAACATTGAACAATAAGCTTAAAGAAAAGTATTAAATTTAGCATGGTGTGATGATCATCTCCCCTTGCTTGTCCAATCAGAATTAGGCATTTCATGAACATTGAAACATTTGGGGGTAGTGTTACCATTAGAAGGGTATAATTGAGGTAGTTTAGTTAGTTGGATAGAGCTCATGCTGCAGAGCTGCTGAGAGACTGAGATGCTCTCCGAGAATTGAGCAAATCCTAAAGAAGATTCGAACTACAGAACCTAGAACCAAACTAAATAGAGAACATCGAGGAAGAATCGAGGAGGCACATAATAGAGAACATCGCGGAAGAATTGAGGAGGAAGATAGTGTCAGAGAGGGGTGCGACGCAGGCGTTGTATCTAGAAGAAGTCACCTTTCCTGTCTTGAATCCTGTCCTGAATCCCGTCCTGAAGGCTTCGGTCTCCTAACCTGTCCCAGGGGACCCTTTCCAGCTCCTAGGCCAAGGGGTTGGTTTCCACACCATCCTAGCTAAATATAACTCTGTGTAGTATGTCATTGTACTGCTCTCTCTGATTTTCTTCTTTCCAGCAACTGTCATTTCCTAATTTAGTTCAAAGTTTCTGAATAATCCGATTTTCCTTCCTTGAAAGAAAACAGTGTTTGAACTGTACTTTATGCTTCTGGTTTCATATGAAATTTATTATATAAACATTTAAACCTTCTCGAGTCTGTGGTCATTTAAAGGTAATTACTTGATGGTATTTACACCTAAACTGCTAACAGCTAGGTCCATTGATCAGAGGAAATTATATTTGGACAGAAGGAATGGTAAGAATTGGTGAGGTATATTTATCTCGCAGGCATTAACACACAAAATTGATCCGAGCGACGCTTACTAGCTTAAGTATGAATGGTTATGGGCCTAGGTGAGTATGTGGATAGTGTGTATAATTTAGCTGGTAACCCTCCGCTCCATCATCTATGATACATCTATTTATTCATTTAAAATGACTGTATTTATAACTTGCAAAGTGCACTAACATCCATAAGTTGTGAGGTGCGTAAAATAACTATGACAACTAAGAATATAGAAATTTCAGAAATTCTTATGAGAGCACATAAGTTTTAAGAGCTTGTCTAAACGCCAAGTGATTACTCAGGGCTCTAATGCTTGGGTGGCAATAACCAGTACTTTAGCTACACTGTAGTCGATGGAGGGTTTCCACAGTTCCTGTGCCCATAGGGAGTTGTTCCATCTTATGTATTTTATCACAAGAGTTCACCCTCAGTTCTGCTGGTCTATGTAAGCCTCTCCACATGCCTTTTTACCAGCCACGCAGCAGATCCACTGCCTTATCAACAAAACACATACTTTGGATTTGCAAGGCTCCTGTATGTAGCTAGGACATCTCATTCTCATTAGGAAAAACAGGGTGATATTGGCTGTGTGCCTGAATAAAGTAGTTGCCTGGTAAGGATGACATGGCAACTCTGGTCTAAGGCTTGTGCTTGACAACCCTTTTCCTACGTGGCTTGGCGGCTAGAGCAGCTGACTTTGAAGCTGGAGGACCAGGTTCGAGTCTGATGGGCAGCACAACATCCTATGATTCCCGAAAAATCACTTAGTTTCCCTGTGCCTAAAAATTAATGTGTCAATCTGCAATGCAACTGGTTCTTATGTCAAGCGCACTGATCCGTTCGGGTCAAGTTTGCGCTATATAAAACTGCAAAATAAAAAACATTTAAAACTTGCCACTGATGTCTGTCACATAGTGACAGTGGCTGGGTAAGGTGGCAAGCGAACCAACCACTCTATCCGAAATAGTTCAGAAGAGAGCCCAATGTAACAATCACACAATATTGGCGCCGGATCTCCAACACTTATGGCAAGTATCTATGATTACATTATCACGTGTTATACAATCTGCACCTCTCAGGAAACAAACATCTTTTTACACTACACAGGGCATATTGGCCTACCGAAAGGTTAACAAAGATAAACAAGCATGTGGTGAAAAGATGTCCAAAGTGCGGAGAAATTGATGCTAACAATATTCATATGTTCCGGAAGTGCCCTACATTACAACAATTACGGTCCAGTGTGGGTAAGGTAATAATGAAGAACTAGGACAAGACAGAGGAAAGCGTGGATATAACTTTTGGGGGAATTATAATTTATAATGAGGGCCCACTCCACTTGAAAAATAAACAAAAGATTCTACTGTTTGTACTAATCCTACTTGCAAGGCGTGAGATTTGCATAAAATGGATTCTTGCAAATCCCCCAACATTAAATGAATGGTTGACTTGACATCGGTTTGTAAGATCAAAAAGTTAGACCAGAGTAGAGAGGGAAAAAAGGGGATGAAATTCTGGGAGATATGAGATAAAAATAACCCCTAGGACAGAAAGAAGAGGCAAGGCAGGAAGGGAAGTCCAATGATTACTTACAGTGCATAAAATGAATTCCGGGTCCGGCACTGTTGGAGAACCACGAGTGACTCTCCCTATGAATATGGAGATTATAAGACAGAACTCTACCTCAAAAATAAGAAGGTTTCCTACACTCCAAAAGAGGAGAGAAAGACCCTGGCCGGTAAAGCTTCGTAATAAGGGTCCCTTGTCTTCCTATATCTCATCTTTTGCACAGATGAGGACAAAAATATATATATATGTATATATATATATATATATATATATATATATATATATATATATTTGCAGAATGTATTCACATTGACAGCTCTTTGTGCTAGCATTATCATATTCCTATGACAGTATGCACGCAACCAATGTTGTTAGGTAATATAGTACCTGAAGAGGTTCATCTCATTAGTAAGGCAGTATACCATATAAACCATAAGGTACGCAATAAGGAAGAAATCACTTCCAGGGGGTGATCAACCACACGTCTAAGGTTCTTTCTTCATATGGCATTACCTGGTTGTGGTCTTCCCTCCCCAAAATGCTCCAAATCGTTCCTAGTTCTCTTGTTGTTTTAGATGTTACCTTCTATTGGGCTTGTTTCCTGGCCTTCCAAAGGCAAGATTTATTTTCTCTAGGTACCTCCCTGCAAGTAATCATAGCCTAGCAAAATTATTTTCAGCTTATTCAATGATTGTCATTAAAGGACTGATGTTGGTGGATCAGACACGATCACTGAATTTTGAGAAAGGTTATTCCTTTCTTTTTTTAATAAGCAGGGCTTAGCATATTTAGTTCTGGAGCAAGTGATGTGGGCATGTGCACATTAGCAGACTATATCTTGGGTCTCTGACATTTGTGAAAATGAAACAATCAGTAGTTGCATGGTCTGTGCCTCAGATTCACAGAGAAAGTCGGTAAGTGTCCATCGAGATTGCATAGCAGGCAGTGGCAGGTGGGCATTTAGGGACCTGTGCCACAGTCATGCAGCATGCGATCAAGTTACTAGTATTCACTGTGCTGTCCACATGCAGGTGAACATCCTAAACTCCGCAACGTGAGAAGGTGCAGCTAGTGCGTTCAGTGTACATAAGGCCTAATGAGCCTGATACATTTCAGAGGCAGTGGTGATAGTAGTGTGGATGGTTATATGCCAATACGCTTCAAGGATGAGATTGACCCAGAGGAAGCAGGACAAGAGGAAATGAGAATCTTCTTCTTTATGGGATTCATTACTTCGCCTTCCAGTAAAGGTGCACAAAAAGAGAAATGGGGTGAAACATAGCTGGCTTGCTGGAACTGCTCCACTCCTAGAGCGGTAAATCTGAGATGTTGCACAACAAATATGTTTTCCATCCTAGCTAGAAGGAAAGAAACAGCAGTGGCACAGGTAGTTCTGGTTTCTTCTTCCTTTTCACCAACAGGTAGTTCTACTGCTTCACAGCAAAAAAATACTCCTTGGGATGCAGTCAAGGAAACATACTTTCAAGAGAACCTTTGCCTTCAATCTTGCGCCATATCACAAACAGTTTATGATTTTCTGACCCTAGGCCTGCTGAGGCTGGTTTTTTCCTTCATCAGACCCTTGAGGTTGTCATTTTCCAAGAATAAACTGGGTATGAGTGCTTTGTGTCTCACGTCTCATGTGAAATGGAGAACTTATACATGACTCAATCCAGGTCTGTTCTTTTGTCTAACAATAGCTGATCACCTTCTAGAAGCAAATAACCATTTGTAATTTTGGAGGGTCAAATGTGTTCTTGAAATTCTCTTCCTCCCAACCCGCATGGATTATTGCAACAGCCTATAGTCTTGTCTCCCCAGTACATCATTCTCACGACTCCAATAAGTTCAAAGTCATGCAACTTGCCTGTTTTCTGACCACACCACTCTGGCCTTAACATCCCTGCACTGGCTCCCAATAATAAAAAAAGAGGGCCCTTCTTAACAGTTTACATTTTATCCAGGATGCTTAATGGCAACCAACTACCATGCAAAACTTTTTGTCCTTTACCAAAGGAACGTAAAACTCAAGTCTGCCAACAGGTGTTTACATCAAACCAACCATTTGGCTATAGTAGATATAGTGATTGCTTTATCCCCCACCGTTAATAATCCATCACAGTCTTCTATACCGATCGATCACCCGGAGCTCTATCCCCTCAAAAATGCCGCCTGACACACATTCACCCCCCTCTAGGAAAGTGACATTCACTACTTGCTCACATTGCTGAAACCATTGAATCACTTCATTGCCCCTATACCTCTGTCTATCTTTAAGGAGATCAAACTGTCTATCCTCCTTAAAAGGACTAAGATCGTAAATGCCTCTCTCCTCCAGGGCACCATACCTGATTGTCTAAAAGTAGGACAGGTAACCCCCATCCTGAAAAAACAACGGCAGACTGGGACACATAAACAATTTCCATTCACTCTCCAACATTCCCACTCTGGTGAAGCTTATTGAGAAATGTGTACAAATCCAACTCTGCAATCACATAGATCAGTACCAACTCCTAGACCAATACCAGTCTGGTTTCCGATAAGACCACAGCACAGAAACAGTGCTCACTCAAATAGTGGATGATGTCCTATCAATGCTGGATTAGAATGATGTGTGTCTTCTCATACTCCTTGACTTATCTTCAGCATTTGACACTTTGAAACAGATCAACCTTCTAAACCTACTTGAAAGAAGGATGGGTTTATCAGGGACCATCCTCCAATGGTCCTCCAGAACAGAACCCAAAGAATCAAGGTCAACAACTCTCTGTCAAAGCCCTCTATGGTCACCTTGGGAGTCCTACAGGGATCCCTCCCATTCTCTTCAACTTATTCATGGAACCTTTATCAGACTCCTTAGCATCCTCCAACATTCATTACCACATTTATGCTGATGGCATACAACTGTGTCTGAAAATCTCTTCTCCTGATGACTTCAATACCCTCAACATTATTCTACAGAATACTCAGAACTGGCTTGCGCTAAACCATCTCAAACTTAATACCATCAAAACGGAATTACACCTCATTACCCTACCCAAACACAATCTGAAGATCCACCTTTGTATGAAATATTTAACTACTCTTAATTGTACTCCTCACTATGTAGACTCTGCGAGATCTCTGCAAATTATACTAGACAAACATCTGCTCAGCAATGCCACCAAAGGAGAAAATTATCAGATGAGCATTCTAAGGGAACCCTTCCTCCCCCAGGATGATCTTAAATCGGTGGTCCAAGCCCTTTTAATCCCGGGGCTTGATTACGGAAGTGCCACGCCCAGTGGCCTGTCCAGATGTAAACTGGCCCATTACAGGATTCCCTTAACCCTGCGGCCAGACTCATTACCGGAACAAAAAGAAACAATCACATCTCCTCTGACCTGAAATCCCTAAACTGGCTCCCGTATGAAGCACAAATTCATCTAAAAATCATTTGCATGACCCATAAAGCAATACATTTCAACACCCCAAGATACCTTGCAAAAAAGCTGGAACTATTGGGCAGATGTAGGACGTAGCGTAGCAAAAGCTCCATGCTGCACAAACCAGATTATCCACAAGAAGAAAACGTGCAACAGAGCTTTCTCAGGCATCGCACAGAAAATCTGGAATTCTCTTCCAAAGGAAATCTATCTGATTCACTCTATCGCCCCCCTTCAAATCAGAAGTGAAATAATTCCTGATGTCTAAATGCTTAGACTAAAAGTCGGCACCATACTATATATCGATCGAATTTACCTCTTGAACTCTTATTTTGTTGATCACAATCACCTTCGTCTGGTCTACTAAAGAGATCGCGCTCCTAGATTTGATACTCTCTATGTTTATATTTTATGTTGTAAATTCACTTTATTACTGTCTTTTACTGATGTATCCACTCCCCTTGTAAAGCACTCAGATACCCTCACGGGTCTTGTTTGCACTATAAAATACTTTATATATAATTATCCACATCCATGGCTCTTCCAAGCCTCTTCATCTGAAATTAGACAATTACTATTTCATATTCAGAAGGTATTTAATGACTCCTCTATTCAACCTGGCATTTACGTAATCATATCCTCTTAACAAGAGTCGTGCACAGCTATTTCCTATGTCTTGCCCAGTCAGAAACCTAAGACAATGCCACTACATCCAAGCTACACCCGAATAAATAGCCTGAATCAGGGTGAAACCGGTCTTGGGTTACTTGTGTTCTGGTTCAGAGAGGACTTGGCCTGGCAGTTTGTGCTGAACTCTTCATATGGGATCCGGATAAAGACTGATTTGCATATGGCTGGGTCCAAACTATGGTGGCATGGTGGGAAAAAGAAAGATGGGTTGGAATGCTAGCTCGAGCAATTACCAGTAACTAGATCCAATACAAACATTCCTCCCATCACCTTTTGTGTGTTTGTTATAAAGCCTAGAGTGGCAAAGTGTATGCCCAAATGTGGGTTCCATGCCCACTGTGCCACTCAAGCTACACCCGACTGAGGAGCTCCAATCAGGTGAAAACCAACCTTGGGCTGCTTATGTTCTGATTAAGGGAGGACCTGACCAAACAGTTCGGGATAGATTGTTCCGATTGGAGCAGGATCGAGGCTGATTTGCTTATGGCTAGGTCGAAATTGAGCTGGCACCCTGGGCAAAAGAATGTTGGGCTGGAATGCTATCCTGAGCAAATACCAGTGATTAGACGTATTGCAAGTGTTCCTCCCAAAACCTTTTGTGTGTTTCAGCTAACTTTTTTGTCCCAGTAGATGAATATTTTTTGGTTCTACTCTATTTGGAGATCTTATGTTGGATGGATAGAGTACTTATGTTTTTTTTAATAGAATTTTAGAAGCCTAGGCTTTCCTTCCCCTTTTATGGTCAATTCTGCAATTAATCGAACTCTATGAGTTTGCGTTCACATGTTTCAGCCCTGGATGACACAAAAACATTAACAGGACCAGGGCAGGCCCAGAGACAATCTGTATGGCCTCAAATATTCCTTAGTATGACCCACCACTAAAAGATCAGTATTCTTGATGAAGCTGCTAATGTCACAGAAGTACTGGTAGGAAGATGCCTAAAGTTCTTTCAAGGGTTTTGTAGGTACCGTTTACAGACTGATATACTTTGCTGATCATAAGTCTGGTATACGACATTGAGTTATCCTTACATCCTCTATAAGTTATGATGCCATGGCTTCGCTCACTGCAGATGATGATGGACCTTGTGACCTTTTCTAGTATGCAAGTTAAGTGATTGGGTTTTTAATGTCAGGGCTTTTCTCAAGAGCCAACAGTGATGGTGCAGTAACCTCGACCTCCCTTCATTCCTCAAATATACAACAGACATTGGGTCCATGACAAAACTTTATGTACAGCTAAAGCTATTGATACATTTTCCTTGTGTTTTTTTGTCCTTCAGCTCTGTCATATGAGGTTGCCACCATTCTTTCTGTCACTCTTTTTCTTCTGTAGAGGGCAATCTGACAGCCCACTGAAAGGATGTCATGGATATGGAGTATTTAGCAGCTGCTATTTTGCCCGCACTCATCATCTTTCTAGGCCTCAGGTTCCTTCTTTCCATTTGTCAATGGTTGTCTCACACAACTAATGGAAATATTTACGGTACACTCCTTACTACACTGGAATCTAATCTTTCTGGGAGGCTTTGACGTCCACTGGATTGACGAGGAAGACTTACAGATCGCTATTCTTCAAAGCTTCCTTACTGATTCCAACCTGAAACAAGAGTGCACAGATGTAACACACACCAAGGAGGATATGCTTTTTCTAAACAAATAAAAAAGAAGTGCCATTGCCTCAATTATCCCAACTGACTGGTCAGACCATCACCAACATATATTCCACATTACCACACACACATAAATCAAAAGATCAAGAGAGCAAACCAAAATGATGGATAAGAGACAGTAGAACCATGAAAAGGCATGACCTGACTTCCCTATTCCAGCTGAATCTTCTACCACCAAGTGAACTAAGGAGCATTTAAGAGCTTATTGAGCACTACAACCAAAAAATAGCTGATATCATAGTCTCACTATACCTCAAAGGACACAAAGAAAAAATTCTCCCATCCTTGGTATAACCAAAACTAAGATGAAACAATAAAGTGAATCAGAATAGAAGGGAGATTAGGGAAACAAGGGGCCAGATGTGCAAACTTTAGTAATACCAATTTCCTAATTGTGATTCTCTGTGAATTGCAATTAGCAAATAGGCATTCTTAATGTAGGAAGTTTTTTCAGTTTCACTAGTGAAATCCTAGTGGGTCGCAAATAGACATACCTCATGCATATTAATGAGGTAAGTCACAATTTGCGACCCATTTAGAATCACAACAATCACAGGAATGGTGGCCTAATGAGGTCAGCAGACTACCATGCCTTTGATTGCTTTTTAATAAAGCAATCCTTTTTTTAAATGCAGCCCCTTTACCTTAATTGAAGACGGGTTGCCTTTAAAAAGAAAGGATGAAACTTTGCAGTTTCATTATTTAAGAGTAGGCAGTAGACCATTGCCTGCTCTTGAAAAATATTTGTTTATCATTCTCAAAGGGGAAGGGGTCCCCAAGGGACCCCATCCCCTCTGCAAACGGGTTACTACCAGTTTTAAACTGGTGGTAAAGTATTACTGTTTTGCGACCGAAATTAGGTTGCAAAACATTAATATACCATTCTGATTCGGTGTATGGAAAGAACTCCCCTTCCAAATACTGAATTGGTATTTTGTAGCAAACAAGTTATCGAATCACAATTTACCTTTTGTACTTTTGTACATTGTAAAAAGCTTTTTTGCGGTCACAAATGGCCCGATTCTGCGAATTGGGTCATTTGAGATCGCAAAAAAGCTTTGCCCATCTGGCCCAAGATTCCTCAGCTGGCCGTCTTAAAGAGCAATGGGAGCTAAGAATCATCTACAAAAGACCAGACTGAATGCAAAAGCATCGATCTCTCCTAGACTGTGACAAAAATAGGCCAGTAGAACTCTTTGAAATTGTCAAGCAACAAGTTGGGTCCTGCATTCCAACAGTGATCAAGACCACCTCCCAGGAAAGCTGCGAAGCCATTGCGACTTTCTTCCAAGAGAAAATATTGAAATTAGAATAGCAATCGCTGGATAATGAAAGGTTGCAAGGCCAGACCATCAACATACTCCTCAATCAACAGGAAACCACAAACATGAACAAAACCCTGATCCACATCCAGTCCTCTGAGATAAGAAATGGAGCCTAATGGAATGAGTTCAAAACACTCACTGAAGATGAAATCAGAAAGATCCTAGCATATATTTTTTATTTATTTATTTTACAGAGTTTTATATAGCGCAAACATGACCCGAATCGGGTATCAGAGCGCTTTACATAGCACCAGTTGCATTACATGAGGACACATTCATTTTTGTTAGGCACGGGGAGATTAAGATTTGCCCAGAATCACAGGATGTTGAGCATCATTGCCAAGACTCGAAACCAGTTCCCCAGATTCGAGGTCAAACGCCCTAGCCGTTAGGCCATGTCCTCTCCCCAGAAACCAACTTCGTTTTTCAGTGATCCAATCCCCTTGAGAATGATCAAATCCATCGTTAATTTGGTCTCCTCACTCTGGAGGAAATAGTATGCTCATCACTAACTCAAGGAACCATACATGAATGTTTGAATATAGGACAAGTGAGTCCTCTCCTTTAAAAAAACCAGGAGCCAATACGACAGATCTAAAACACGTCCATCTGGTGCCCAACATCTCCTTCTTCATAAAACTGTTGGAGGAATGTTTACATAACCAATTATATCAACACATTAGGGATTCAACCTATTAGCCAAGGCCCTGTTGGTTTTCAGACCAGGTCACAGCATAGGATATGAGAGTGCAACCCTAACAGGTTTACCCTAATCAGCCACGGACCACTCAAGGTTATCCTAAAGGTCACATCTGCCACAGCCAATCTTGGTACATAGAATCCTTCAGCCATATCCCTACTCTTTTCTTTAGGGCAGGTTGAATTTGCCTTTGGTCGATCAGGACAGAATAGGCCAAGCAGGGTGAATGCAACTTCTTTGGCAGATGGTCAGGTAGTTGCTACGGTTGACCTTAGCTAGCAGGTAAATAAGCACTCATTCCTGTACTGCCTTTGTACAACACTACTATCTTCGTTCTGGAGAAATGTGGGTTTCTATCTTTGCTGCTAATAATCATTTGAACACTGTAACTGCACAGGCACAACAGCAATTCCAGTCTTGTGTTTTTATTTAGAGACATTCCTTCAACTGCAGCATTTCTTCTGCATTTAATTTTCTAAAATGTTTGAGCTCCCAGTGGCCATCAGAAAGTAAGTGGATCGTGTCAATCATGTATGCTTCGCTTAAAATATCCATTATTGTGTTCCAATATTCATGTATCTACAAGATACTATTTTCTTAGAAAGAACCTTCGCTTGCTTTCATATGTCAGAAAAGTATGCTCTAAAGCATGTACCTGGATTTAGATCATTAGAATATTAGGAACTCCAATGATGACAATGGTCTGGCTCACAGACCATCTGCTCCAACGTTCCAATGCATATCTTTCTGTTTGCTATGTTTACTGTGTTAGTACATTCTACCCTTAGTGGGTGGACAATTCTCATAGAAATGTGGCCTTCTGCCTCTAGCCTCCCTGGTGACAGACCCACATAACTTGGTCCGATGACTTCTCACATCAAATGTAGCTCTCAGGAGCTTATAATAATCTGTTGAGTGCTCTTGTATATTTGAAGTTCAATTGTGATTACATTTTATTTTAATTTCTTCATATGTAACGGGAGACTGTTGAGAATTGCCATTGATAAACTGCTCTAGATTTGTGAGAAAAGGAATGAGTTTTAGGAATTAGTTTTTTGTGTTTTATGTCGAGCTATTCTAAAACATAATTTATCGGGATTGGCCATTTTGAAAATCTGATACTGTTATAAAATGCTTGCTGAATTTTTGTGTAAATCTTTTTTGGTAGCTTTCAAATAAAAGTGATGTCATTTATTTATAATACATACCTCCACCACCCCATCTAAGAGTCATCTTGAAAAGACCGATTCGACCCCCCCCCCCCAAAAAAAAAATTATTTACAGCATCAAGCATGCTGTGATAAGCTCTAACTGTGGGATTTCATATGATGTATTACATATTGTTTTTAATATTTTGTGTATTAAACCCATTATGCATGGTCTCACAAAACTATCTTTCCGAATCCAGCAAGCAATTCTATTTTTAATAAATACTTTTAGTGTCCGTAAAATATTTAGCTGTGAAATATTATTCATTTGGCTACAAACATTTTTAAATTGTTGCTAAAATACGACCTAGCTCCAGAACCTCATGGCAGAAACAATGTTCTCTGGTGAAGTGAACGATGCAAGAGAAAAGAAGATAGAATCTTATCATGTCTTGTGAAACTATATCTTACATTACAATATCAGTGATGGCCTGGTAAACATATTGACCACATGGTCGTATAGCAGGCTGCCTAAATAATTAACTTTATTTTGCATTTGGTATAGAACTTGATAGTGATTTCTAGAGAAGGCGGAATAGGAAACTAAGAGAAGCACATTGCATACTTAGGTATGTACCAATGGCGTGTGCAATGTATAAGATGCTGGTTGACGGAGGTAATCAAGTCAAATCAAATAAACTTTATTTGGCCACAAATGACCATAACAGCAAATTTGCACACACCAAGAGTAAAAGGATAAAGACTATAAAATACATAATAAAGGACAGGTCCAAAGATTCATATATAAACGCCAAGTATGAGTCTCAGAGCCCTAATATACAGATCTGCTGCCCTTTCATAGACCTCGTTTAAGTGCATTCTATACAGTACTAGCAATAATTAAAAACAATGTCCCCTAAAATATGAAATTTCTAAGACTAGTTCAGTGCATCATAAAGGGTAGGTCCACAAATGCATATACAATTGCCAAGTATGGGTCTCAGAGCCCTGATATACAGACCTTCTGCGCTTTCAAAGACCTCATTGAAGTGCAATCTAGACAGTACTAGCAATAATTAAAAACAATGACCCCTAAAATATAACGTTTCTAAGACCAGTTCAGTGCATGATCACATTTTTTCCTTCACCATACGGTGCCTGCTAAAAATCTCGCAACCCCAAAACATATCAAAGATGAGGACAACATTTGCAGATATATCAGAGCCTGCCTCATTTGTGCAAAATTTCAATGTTTTAAAAGTGGTAAGACATATTATATCCCAAGGTCAATTTAAAATCCTCAGAAAAACATAAAATGTAGAAGATCTTGGTCCGAGAAGTCATCACAGGAGCAGGGCTTTAAGGCCCCTTGCTTAGAAAAGCCCTTGGGAGCCGTGAGACACCAGTGAATACAGTTAAACCTAAATCTAATTAAAAGAAAGTGATGGTGTAAATTTTCAATGTAAGACCAGAACAGTTGTTCCAGGGTCCCAGGACTCAATATTAAATATTGTCTTATCGTGGGTTTATTGAGTTAACTGTTTTCCCTTTCCACCATCCTCCTGGCTAAAAATTGCCTTCTAATCTCTTTCAACTCTCCAGGGTACATTTCTCTGGGGTGTGTGAAGAGCTCAGGGCGCCCTATGTTCTCTAGCTGCTGTGAAATGTAACCTAGTCAAGGAACGTCAGAAGCCCTATCAAGCCTCATACAGTCTTCTAAAACAAATTGGGGCTAGACCATATTTTTAACCAGTAGATTAATGGGGCCACTGCTATGCGATCGGAAATGTAGCCCTGCACTAGTTCTTCATGCCCCATAAAAGAAGGGGTGCTAGGGGGTACAGCTAAAAGTTTCTGTCGATATTTATTTTCGGCCCCCTGCAGATCGCCGATCTCCTTATAGCCCCATACCTCGCAGCCATGCGTGGCCATTAGAATGCGTTTCTCGTCATAGACCTTCAATAGTTGTTGCAATGGTTTACTTCCCAATCACCTAGCAAAGTCCATAGTTGCTCCTGCAGCTCTAGACAGGGTATTATTTTTGAGTATTCGCTGAACCACCCATGACCCTTTTTCGTCAAACAGAAATCCCAAATAAGAATATGTAGCCGCATTTGTCAGTTCTCCACCTTTGCATATGAGCGTACGCTTGTCACGCTTTATGTTACCAATCGACATTATATGGGACTTAGAGAAATTAATGGTGAGGTCAAGTGAAACCATAAAATCAATAAAAGTATTGGCAAGTCTTTGCAGTCCCATTGCAGTCCTTGCAAGTAAAACTGCATTGTCTGCATATAAGAGAGCAGGGATGAGTTTAGAGACTGCTCTAGCGATGTCTTTTCTAGCAGTTGACAGAACAGCCCCCAGGTTGTTAATATGTAAAGTAAATAAGACAGGGGCCAAAATACATCCCTGCCTCATCCCTTGTTTAACATCCCAGGATTCTTGTAAGGGAACCATTTTCAATATACCTGGCTGAGGCAATCAAATTTAAGTGGGACCAGTGCAAGATGGCCACCAGATAGGCATCCATTCCAATTTTTAGTTAAGTACATGAATGCTATGTACATACAACCCCTTTTGGCAGGTGTATATTTACGGATCATCATACGTAGATTTATGCATTGGTCCACTGTAACCATGCCTTTTCTGAAACCGTATTGCAGGTTGAGATTACGTTGCTTGCGTCTAACCATATTGTTAAGTGATCTAAAATAACCTTCCCCAGGATTTTAGCAGCCGAATCTGATAATGAAATCGGGCAGTAACAAGCAGGGTCATCCCTGGCACCCTTTTTAAAAATGGGTAAAATAACCGCAGTAGACCACGAGGGCAGTAATCCGCCCCTTGTTGCAGCGTTAAAGACCCTGCCTAGGGTCTTTGCCCATGACCCAGGATCAGCCTTGTGAAGATCCACAGGGACTCTGTCAGGCCCCAGTGCTTTTCGTCCTGATGTGGCCATGATGGCTTTCTGTAACTCGACCACCCCAAAGGTCAGCGGCGTCTCTCAGAGGTAATCAAGAAATAGATCCCGTTCTCTACTTTCACATTGCAGTCATACATATGCCACATGCACTTTTATTTTTATCTTAAATTCCTCTGTGCAAAAAAATGGCCACTAGTACCTTTAGTATACCTCTTTCATCCCACTTGAATTTGTTGTCACCATCTTACCTGGTGCCAGAGTCCATCGCTGTACTTCTCTCGGCTTTTCATTCTTACATTCTGTTGACCAACATTGAACATATAAATAAGCCGCCCGTTGGAAAGGAAAAGTGTCATAAAGTTCTTCTCCTCCTTATCAGAGACATAGAAGATCATTCCACTCAAATAATGAGTTTTGAAACCGATGGAGAACTGAGACCTGCCAAATGAAAGACATTTGTGATCAACAGGATAGTTTGACTTTCAAAGAACACAATGATACTATCTCTGCTAACATTTATGGTAGGTGTGTGGAATGTGCCTACTCCCTGAGTTGCCTAGGTCATGGATAACTAAATCACCTAGGTGATCTGGCATCATATTGTTTCTCACCTGTGATTGGGCACGTGTAGCTCTACCATGGTGTTTGCCTTTCGATTTTGGTGCTCAGTCACAACTCATCTGATATTCAGGTTAATGGGCTCAGTTTTGCATGGTACCTTAAAAGTACAGTTCATTTATGGATACATACATGATTGGATGACTCTGAGCCTCAAAAAGACTAGTGTTTTGCCTACTGACACTGCAGTATCATCAAGGGCATCTATATCAGTTGCTCGATATCACTCTAGGTAACTCAACCACCAGGAGTTACGATTCCAGGTGCAGAGTTACAGAGGGACTACAAGTTGGACCATCAGGGATCCCTTAGAATTCAGGAATTATCAAGTAAAACAGTAACTGCAGTCCCCATTCAGCCAATTATCCTTAATTTTTTGCCAAAATTTCACAAAGAGATCCTGACTGTTATCAGCTATCAAAGTCTCCAGATGAAAGTCATAGAAACGGTACCATGAACACTGGTGCATACAACAACAGATTGGCAAAGCCAATAGGTTTCGTCTATGTGCATAAAGTAAAATAAAATCCTAAACACAGTCAACATTGACTATTTCGCAGTGCTTTTTTCCCTTTAAGACATGTTGCACAGCAGCCCATGCTGCTGTGCAGTATGTCTAAAAACAGTGCAAGAGGTTTGAGGTGAAGCAACATGAAGGAGGAGAGTGGGAAACACAATGGGCAATGGGAGGAGGGCCAGGCGGGGAAACACAATGGACAGTGGGAGGAGGACAGGGGTGTTGAAGCACAATGGATGGCGGGAGGAAGGCCGGTGGGGAAACACAACATGCAGCAGGAGGACAGCAGGTGGGGAAACACAACAGACAATGGGAGGAGGGCGGGTAAAGCAGCATGAGAGAGGGAGCAACAACAACGGAAGAAAGAAGGAGGTGAAGGAGAGGTAATGCAGACACATGCACTCTCTAAGAGTGCATGTACAAAAGTCAAAAAAGAGTATGTGCAGGAGTCTGAGGCCAGTTGAAGGGCACTGGCCGCAGACAGAAAGCTGTACTTGGTCCCTGCTCCACGCCTGGGAAACCACTGAAGCTCCAGGAGGAAGCCGGAGGCAAGGAGAAGGCATGGACCAATAAGAAGCAAGTAAAGAAGAGTGAAGAGGAAATCAACCAATGGCAAGTAATGGGTGGGTTCTAATCCATTTTAAGGTTATTTTGTTTACAAGACATTTTGCGCTGTGCAGTCAAACCCTAAAAATGGGCGCCTGTCCACTTATTGGTACAGTAGATCTCCTAACACCCATGGGTTCTTTCTCTCCCCTAAACGTGAAACTTCCAGGAACCATTTTATGCTTGCAGTAGCACATTCCTCCAAAATTACGAACACAAGAGTACTTTTGTACTGTCATCTTGGTCACAATGCTATCTTGAATTCTGAATTTGAGGACCTATAAGCCCCTCCTCCTTTCTGCAGGCTAAGTGGCTTTAGACAGTTATTCCCTTATATGTGGATGATACTAACCCCACTGCAACTCAGAACTTCCTTTAACCTATGGAACCAATTAGTCTTTTCTAACTAGTGACTGTTCCTACATGCCTGCTACAATCTTGACTTTCTGTTTTGTACCAATAACCTGACCAGGGTCCTTCTCAACCCCCTTTTTGGCGAGTTATGTAGCAAGGGTTTCAATGGGCCCTAATGCAGGCAATTGTTTTGGGCCAGCTAAATCTTTTGAATAGTAAAAGACAGCCATACATGAGTACAATGGGCCTCTTGCAAGCAAATGACACTACACCTGCTGCATTATTGAGAGCTAAGCACCTGCTCTTGACTGTACGGATCAGCGTGGTATAAGCATGCTATTCTGCGACTCTCCCCTTTACGACAGTGCATTTAGTACTAGTTGTGGTGTTTATAGAAAGTGCAAAGTGTGCAACGAGATAGTGGGTGAAGCAGTTCCTTTCTGTCTGAACCATCCCCTTTGACCAATACTGTGGACAATTAAAAAAAATCGCAAAAATGAAGAACTCGAAGTTCAGCTTCAGTTGTGTAAGTTTAGGATATACCTCTCCCACAATACACTCATTCATTTATTTATATTCATTTATTTCTGGAGATGCCCCGCAACCGTAACCTATGAAAAATGGGATGGCAATTTGTACTTACTTGTCAGCAATCTTTTCAGGAATCTGGCTCAGCTCCAGGCGGCTGTGAGCTGCCCCTCCGAACTGGCTGGCATGTTCAACCACTCGGGCTCTGCTGGACAGCTGGCACTGGAAATCTTCTTCTAATCTTGGCATGTGCTGCAGAGCCTTGGGCCCCGGAAGAATTCGGGTAATTACATCTTTGTCTCTTCCCATCTTCAGTACAAAAAAAAAAGAAAACATTACAACGCAAAACTCCAACTTCGCAGACACTTTTAAAAATATTTCATAACGTAATGGTGCAGTAAATGCGCCTTTTGTGATCCAAGGGCAGTTTTTATAATAAATGGCCTCATAGGTGCATGAACCCATGTGGATAACATGTCCAACACAGCTTTTTTTACTACATCAGTCCAACACACAAGGATATGTGGGTACTGAAGAATACATTTATATACATTTTAGGCTTTACACTAATGACGTCAAATGAGTTAAAAAAAAAGCGGGTTAGTAAAATTCTGTTTTAATTGTAAAAACGTAGATACTGGTCTCCATCCCAGATTTACTCGTAGGCCCTGGTTCTAAATATGTCAGATTAGGGGGTGGTATTTACTGCACCGGGTAAGTAACAATGCCTCAAGGTGGGGGGGGGGGCTTTTTGGTTGTGGTTCATTCCCCTGATTCCAGATTTAATCCCAGGAATGTGGATTTGGTGTTTTTCACAAAAACATGTGAATTTTTTGCTTTTATACTACCCCTTTTTCCCTGATGACATTTGCAAAAAAATTCCGGTGCAATCTGTCAGATTAAAACAGCGAGGTGCAGTTATTATCTCACAAATTTAAATTCTGATCCCTGTGCTTAAATTAAAAATGTAATCCACTAGTTATAACCAGGCTTCATCGAGTTGCTGAGTTAGTGCTTGAGCTGTAGACAGCACAATTTCTTTAAAACCAGAAGCAGAATGAATTTATGATACTGTCCAATAATGTAACCAAGCCACCATATATGCAGGCAACTCAAAAGCACAAAACAAGTCAACATTCTAGCTGCTGACCGACAGGAACATTCCTGGACTGGCAGCAAAGGAGCAGAAAGTGGGCAGCGTTCTTTGGGACGAGAACTAGGTACCATGTTGGGAGGCTAGCTTCTCATGAGTTGACCGTGTAAGTCAGCATAAGGAAACCAAATGAATAAGAAGCCATTCCAAATCCCTTGTAGTCTTCATGATTGACCGCCACCGTCACCTATTGCCAGTTCACAGACTTTACATGTGTGTGTGACTAAACTAAATGATAAAAGAGGCAAACACTGTAGTGTTAGTATTGAACTCCAACAAAAGATATAGGTTTTGTGCTGCTGAAGCAGTGTTGGTTTTGGCAAAGTGAAAGTCAGTAGAAGTTTACAGGTCCATAGTTTGCAAGTGCCTAGGTCCATCTACCACAATGACTGAGAGGGATGGTTTAGGACAGTCTCTTGCGAGTCAACAGGCTCAGCAAAAAAATGTTTCAACATCACACCCCCTCACACAGAGGAAGGAGTTGGAAGTTTATCTGTATGTTTGAGCGCGAAATTGTATTGGTTTTTATCTAGAAAAAGTTTGCAAAATGAGGTATTCAGCACGAAAGGCGGTTTGCTTGTCTCTCACATCAGAAAGACACGTCATGTGAAAAATGTCTAGCTAGACACTGGCTGAAGACTGTTCATGCAGAAAATGTCTCTTGACAAGATATTTTCTGCATGAACCATTTTCTTGTGGCCATAAATATGTCAAATTACATAAAGCTAAATTTTGAAAATATTTATGAATTTCCCATGGCGCAATATTTAAAAATCTCACAAATCTCACTCGCATAATTAACATGTCAACCAGGCTTAATTCTTTTGGGACCAGGTTTCAATGAACCATGATGGTTAACTGTTGGATTTTCACTATGACTCTGAGTTTTTCTAGTTGTGTACCATTAGAGTTACCGTTTAGGAAACAGTAAGGAAATAGTGGAGAAGACAGTCCTTTTGGCTGCTGAAGGAAGTGATTGGGATCCTCATTTCAGGTTATTGTGAGTAGTGGGGTTCATGATGAGGAGCGAGCACCAATAGGACAGAGGACAGAATGTATAATAGAGAAGCTGGGTATATCTCACACCTTTGGTAGGTTCCAAATAGTATCTTGGAGGCACCGTCCCGTGCTCATTGTGCTGATATAATAGTAAAACCTCGTCTGATAGCTGGAGCTCTGAGCACCACTTGGGTATTTTGTAAGCTCGGGTGGGTAACTATGCTCCGCCAGCGTAGTTTACATAGTTTTGCCTACTCCGCGTTCCATTGTGAACGCGGGGTTTAGGCAAAACTACGACTCTGTGGCAGAGCGTATTTGGCCGGCCCCTTGACCCTCCCAAAATAATTATAAAGTAATTAAAAAGGCACTTTCCTGCCATGGCCGCTCTCCTTCCTCCTCCTTGCCGTCCTTCTTCCCTGATAACCCCTAAATTGTACATCTTACACATGTGCATGCGCAAGATGTACAACGTAGGCGTTACCTAAGAAGAAGGACGGTGAGGACGAGGAAGGAGAGCGGCCATGGCAAGCAGGAGGCAGCCACAGCAGGTAAGGACCTTTTCAATTACTTTATAATTACTTTGGGAGGGGGGAGGGCGCGGAGCAGAATGAAGTTCCACGGACTTGTTTTCCAACTCCGTGGAACTTCATGTAGAGGCACTATGCCTGCTCCGCCCATAGTTAGTATGTTGGCCTCTCTTCTGGAACAGTGATATTGAGCAAAACCCCCTCTGTTTCTACTTACATATTTAGATTGATAGATATGTAAGTATGAGTTTTGCCAATTAATTGGAAACATTTGTGATCACATTCCAGTGCATTGCTTTATTTGTGACTGTACCATGACAGATATTATATTCACTAAGATTCCATGTTGTACATGTAGGGGCCTGTTCACAAAGTGCATTTTCTTCTGCGTTTAATAGAACTGCAACATCTACAACTCCACTTCTCCTATCTTTTACGTGCTGAGATCTCCGCTTCAAATGCAGAGATGTCCGCACACATAGGTGTACATTTTATTGGTAAAGTGGGAAGGACGAGGGGGAGGGACCAGCTGGAAAATAGGGAAAATGTACTTCTAAAGGGGAGGGGTTTGTGGGAGAATAAGCAGAGTACTTGCACCCACCCACAAAATAGTAAGCCCCTTTCCTTTTCACAAACTGCACTTCTATAGTTATTACTGCAAAAAGGACAACAGTCATAAATTTACTCCAGCTCGGAGTTTAAATACATCCATCACCACCCATGGCTACTTACAGATCCTGCAACATCTGCCCATGTATAATAATGGAAGCAGAGACAAATGTTATTTAATGTTAAAAAATTGTCTATAAACAAAACATAATTAGTATTTTATTTTACAATATTTTATTCACCTTTTATAAATGCAAACATTTAACACTTTAATTAAATAAAGACGAAATAATGCAATTTTTTATTTCAAATTAAGTTATTAATTCTGAAACCTTTTATACTGTTCAAAACAAATATATATCATTAATTGTTTTTAATAACTAACATAAAAATATTTTTTCAAATTGTATTAAAAATGTTGTAAAATGTTTAGACTTTTCCCTATATTGACTCTACACCCCTATTTCATTGGGTGGGGACATTTAAGTCTACACTTTTGAGTAATTTTGCACTTGTAAATGGTGAATAGCCAAAGGTGGAAAGTTACTCAAAAGTGGAAAAGTACATTTACTGTAGGTAAATTTACATGTGAAGAACACCTTTGTGAATAGCCCCATTAGTCTCTAGAGTAGAGAGAAGTGGCAATAGTGCTGGGAGGAAGAGTATTGAATAGGGTATGTTGGTTTAGGGATGATTCATGTTGGAAAAAGGTGACTTTTAAGAGTGATTTTGAAGGTAGATATGATGGGTATCAATTAGAGATTGCTTGGGAGGCAATTTAAAAGAAACAGGATGAGAATGTGTAATGAGTTGCAGCAAATTTGTGTGCAAAGGAGATTAGGGACAGTAAAAAGATTAAGATTAGTCAAGTGCAGATGCTGGCGCATGAGAATGTTTCGGCCAATTAGTTGGGGTACAAACCATGATTTTACTTAAAAAATTAGACGAGGAGCGTGAACTGAACTCTGCTGCTTTTAGACTGCAAGTTAGCATATGGTTGGTGTACAGTGGTCAGCTAGTGCCAAAGGAGAATAAAGAGCACTTAAATTGGAAAGTGGGTAACTTAGGGCCAGATGTACAACTCTTACATTTTGCGACTCACAAATTGCGTTGCTTTGTGACTCGCAATTTGCGACTCGCAAAATTCAATGTACAACAGTGTCACAGACACTGTTAGCGATTCCCAATGGGGTCGCAAATTGCATGCCTCATCAATATTCATGAGGCAAGCTCAATTTATGACCCTATTGGGAATGGCTAACACTCCCAGGGATGGTGGCTTGCTGGGGTCAGCGGACCGCCATGTCTGAGACTGATTTTTAAATAAAGCAGTTTATTTTTTTTTTAAATGCAGTTCGTTTTCCTTCAAGGAAAATGGGATGCATTTAAAAAGGAAAAATGAAACTTTTCAGTTTAATTTTTTAAGGGCAGGCAGTGGTCCCTGGGTCCACTGCCTGCTCTTAAAAAATGTTTTTTCACACATTCACAAAGGGGAAGGGGACCCCTTCCCATTTGCGAGTTGTTTACCACCTACTTGATGGAGGTGGTAAACTGTGAGTGTTTTGTGGCCGCAAATGCGGCCGCTAAACAATATTACATGGCAGTGAGTCTCGCTATAAGGAAGGGATGCCCCTTCCTAATATCGAGAGTCGCAAATGCTATTTTGCGAGTCAGTGACTCACAAAGTACCGTTTGTACATGCCATTACTCTTTTTTTGCGGTCGCAAATGGGCCGATCTCCCGTTTGCGAGCACAAAAGAGGGTTGTACCTCTGGCCCTTTGTCTAGGAAGAGAATTCACATTTTTGAAAACCTGAATGTTGAGATTATAGTAGTGATGTTTGCTCAATGTGAGTTTCTTGTGACAATGAAAAACAGGTATCTAGCTGCAATAGGTTAGTGGATGATGGGGAAGGAGAACGGACATCAGATGTAAAGGAGATTGCTGGAGCCAAGAGAGATAGGACTCCGAACCTTAAAATTAAGATGGAGGACTTCAGAGAATTCTTGGTCCAGAATCACAGCAGTTTTAGTCATTTCAGTTTAAACAAAGAAATGTTAGTGTCTTAGTTCTACAGGCCACGACTTACCTTTCTGTTTCGATTTCCTTTGGGTTTAGAGGAGTTTTTCTTATTTTGAACAACCAGGGCTACTGGAGATGATTCCACGGGGCATCCATACAGTGAAGCGTGTACCTTTTCGCTGTACCTCTGAAAATCTTCCACTTCAACATCTCTGTCCAACCTGTGGTATGATTGGATAAAATTAAATAGCTTGTTTCCAACTGAGCAATGTAAGAACTGTGCGAGACAAAGCTAGTATGCTCTCATGGACTGGTAGGAATAATAAACAGCTGTTGAACAGCTGGGAATGATTCTTACCTCCAGTGAAGTTGGATGTAAAGGAGAACTATTTTCTCAGGTATCTTACAAGATGGAAATGCAACTATTATGAACATGTATTTGCTATATGTGATTATTTTCCTACAGATGAAGGATTAGGCTAGCCTTTGTAAACATTATGGTGAAAATACTATAAATATTAGAAGCTCAAAAACCTAAGAAGTGGGCTAATACTGTCACATCTAAGAATATCCATTAATTTTGGCAGGCAATGTCAATAACAGGGACACAATTTTTGAGCAAAATGACATTTCTTCTTATGCAAGTACCTAGGAACAGGATAGTCTTCCATTAAGAAGCTCCAGCAACAATATAAAACTCATAAAGGTATCAAGCTAAATTGACGCCCTTGAGCATCTACGTGTGATTTACCCCTTATTATGTTTTATCCGCAGGGGTCATATCCTATCTGATATGCCCTGACGTACCACATTGTAGGATATTTTGTATGTTTATACAACACTTGTTTTCCCTCTAGGCGCATCTCATCTTGTGTCGCACACACAATCTGTTTGCCCTGAAGAAGGTGTGACCCATATCGGGGTTGGACACCGAAACGCGCGTCGGCGCTGAAGTGCCATGTGTCTCCTTTGTTCCCACCTTCCCTTATGAGAAGAAACTGGATTATGGACTGTATTAGCTATTGAGGAATTGACCTCTTGATAGCTATTGTCTGTTTATTTTTTTGTATTCCTTATTCATACCCCATGTTGTTCCACTTCCTTCATGGGAAGATTGTTGCCTTTGTTAAAAAATGTACAGTGTTATTTAATGAATCCTGAGTTGATGGGATGTATGAGTATGTTTTGGTTTGTGGTTGTCTGTTTGATTTGAGAGTGTGTGTGTGTGACTCCAGATGTGCCTGGATGTTTTTGATTTTCATCCTGTTTCATGTTTCCTTATCAGCTTGACATAATGATATAAATAATTGTGATATTTTCTACAGACCAGTTGTCCTACATTAATTGGGAAAGGCTATTGTCGTTTGGGTGTGCTCTAATACATCAGTGACCTTGAGCACCTTATAAGTAATTTTCAGGCAGATTGGGTCCTTTTGACTGTATTTTGGTTCCTTCTCCTGTCCTCTCTGCCTGCCATTCGTTTCATGGGCCCCCTTGAGTGTGGGGGGTTGCCCTCGAGCACCTAGCCCATTTGATAGTCCATGAACTAATGTTGCCAACACTGTTAGTAGTCCGGTTCGTCTTAATTTCAGTTGTTTCGCTCTAGCTATTCAGTTGTTCTAGTTTAGTCAACACATGTTTCATTAACAGACTTAAAATCATATAATACAACAAAAATATGTGTTCTTATGTTCCAGAAATGCTGTACAGTGGCAAGACCTTACTTTAACCATAGTGATCACACATGTGCACAGATTTGAAATGAAGTGTTTATGCCATATAGACATTGCTTTTAATAGGTGTTGTAACAACCATAACCATACCCAACACCAAATCTAAGTGTTACCTCATACTACCACCTTAATTTAAACTTCCTATATAATATCATTCAACACAAAAGCATCTAGTGCAGAGAGAGCTCACCCGTCCAAGTTCCAAAAGAAATACTACATTTTCTGATGATCTATTCGAGTTCAAAGCATGAACACTTTCTTAAGTCTGGACCCTAAAAAAACAATTTCATACAGAGCACCATCAGTGCTCCCAAACTATCTATTACGAAGGTCTGAAATCTCCTGGTGGTTGTGTGTATGTAGCATTACTTTTGTTTGGTGATTATGATTGGGAGTACACAACAGGATATTGCAAGATGGCAAACACTTTTGGGCTACAGAGGTCGGTCCATATGACGTAATGTAGATGTGAGGATGGGGTATACATGACGGAATTCATTATGCCTCCCGCGTTGGATGCTATATACATGCGGCCACCAGGAGATGTCAGACCTCTGTAAACAGGAGAGGAAGCAAGATGAAGACCCAAAAATATAGCAATGATGGTTTGTGATTTTTTTTTCTTCTTGGTGAGATATGAATATTTTTACTGTACCTTACAGGTAAGATTGTTAGTGGAGTTGGATTGAAGCCCAGGCTTTATTTTAGGCACTTGATATAGCGAACTGTGAACTTAGTAAGAAAATCCCTGCTATGATTCACTATTGGGTGCAAGGACATATGATTCTGAGGTATTTTGGGACCGTTGATGTGCTATGTATGAAATTGCTTCATGGTCAGGATCAAAGTCCTCTGTGTGTGAAAGCTCTGGGTAGGTTGAACGGGTTGTGGTGTGCATTTTGGACGTTGGATATGGTCTCTCCCTAAGAGTGTTATGGAGAGGTACCGCTGCATGTACCTGTAGTACAAAATACAGGCTAGATATTTTTGTTGGAAACTTATTGGACTGCATGCTCGTGCTAACTCTTTATATCCTGAGGCATTTGGCTCCTTCTTTGATCTGTTTGTATTTGTTCTGGGAGAGAGGTGATTAGTAACTCTATCTTAGGTTTATCTCAACAGACTGTACTGAATACGACCATACATTCCACTATGAGTCAGTGAAGTAACTTCGAGGCTGATGTGATACGATCTTGCACCAATGCATACCCTTACACCCTGATTCTGATTCTTCTGTATTGTTCACATCTGCTTTAAGGGTAGGAATATAAAGGACATCATGGAAGTCCAGTAGTTAAAGCACTAATTAGCTCCACACAAAAACTGAAGTACAGGAGTCTAAGGATTGTTCTGAACATGTCTTGCTACAGGGTTGACCCCTTGGCAAGGCCATTGTCCTGTGTGGTAAATGGAGTTGCATATTGACTAGAGCACTGAGACGTCTTGCTTTTTGGACCATTTCTTTACATTGGCTAGGGGTCAGTATGGCTTTCCTGCTTCCATTTCCGATCATTTTGTATCACCATAACCTCTGTCTCTGAACTATTCAAGAATGGTGCATACATAAATAAGGCAGTCTGCAATGCTTAGAAAGGGTTTTAAATTTTCTCATGTCAGAACTCTAGCATAAGGTCTATCTTGTTGGTTTAAACATACATTTGAAAATACAAGTATTTCTAGTCATTGACTTGGGCCACAGGATGTTTGTCACTATTGAATTATAATGGCTGAGGAGCAGACCCCTGAGTCACCCAGCAGATTATTCTTTTGTGGATGAGTGAGTACAGCAAATCAGCATTTCTAGCTGTGATGAAGATATGTTGTGCAACAAAAACATGGTTTTGTCTCTATATGACTGTAGAGATGGATAATCTAAAATTATAACAAGGTCCTTATGGAAAAAATGTATATCGATCTCTGAAGATCACCCTATGAGGATATAGAACCGCACACTCCAGAACAACCCTCCTCTATCACCTTGAGGGCCTGGTGTCTTCTGTTACCAAATATAGTGAACATGTGTACAAAAAAGGATCAAAGGTGAAACTGCCAAATTAATCAAGGGAGCAGATTGTCAGTTGTCAATTGAAACACTTCTTTACATTTCCAACTGACTGGGAAGCAACAGTGTTCAATTTCAAAAGTAAATATTAGCATACTGTTTACCCCTACAGTAGTGCTTGGCTACGTACCCTGTACTGTAACACTCAGCAGATAATTAGATCACAACATCACAACCTCAAGAAGGACTATTTTTACCTACCTTAGATGGGCTTATAGTGCTAAATCTGTTTTTATCTGTTCTCTCTTGCCTTTTTCTTTCCCCACAAATTGCAGCCCTCTTCTAAATTGTATAATTTATGCACTAGTAGGATTCTCATTTAAAATTCTGTAACTCTCTTCTAAATGGTTTCACATTTCACAGAAGAAAACTAAATGTCCAATGTCACTATCTAACAATCACCAAATAAACACTAGAAGATTATTTTAGGCGAGGATAGGGTTAATGACCCGATATAATATAGTAACCACTGTTTTAATCTGTGCCCTGTTTGCAGATTAACTTTAAAACAATAATAGAGTTTTATACCACAATATAGCATGATATCTTTGGCAAGGCTTCTTCCAAATCTCTTCCGTAATGCAGACTACTTTTTTAATTTTTTGACACAAATTCTTCAATACCTATTAACTACACTTAATATTACAGTCACTTGCACAGCAAGACTGGTCTCTAAGCTCATCTCAATCACAGATTTGCCTCTCTATAAAGCAAATGTTTGAGACACCAACATACCTGGTAAAATAGGCATTGCTAATACAACCAGTGAGGTTGGCGTATGCAAAGCCAATGGGAGTCCCACCAAAGTAGTATTTTTTGGCTGTTGTTATTGACTGTTTTGGTTCAGTTTTTTCTTTTTCTTGAACATTTTTGTCTTCTTCATCCACTACCAGCTCATACCTGCAAACAAAAAAACACCATTACAAAGTTATGGAACATTCGTGAAATTCATGTATTCATTTTCCCAAGGCTTCTTTGTGTGAGAAAGGTTGATGCATACACAATAGTTGGGTTTCTACCAAAGAAATGTGTTATTTGGCAGAAGTGTTTCTTCTCCAGCAGCATAGATTGTACCATATTTTATTCCATGGTAAGGTGTATTCTAGTTGTCCTCCAACTCATAGTTAGGCTCACTAAATATCAACAGCAGGATAAACACAAATAACAGCTTTTGAAACAATAAGTGACCAAGAAGCAAGATGAGAGCAGACTAAGAGGAATGCGGCTTAGGGACACATAAACTCTTCGCCAACAATCTATTAAAACGATGGAATTTATAGGATAAATAAGTACCACACGAAAACAATTTTCCAAATTAAAATAAAAAAACGGAAGCTGGGCTACCCTTCCTAGATGAGAGATGTTCGGCTCATTCTGACCACAGATAGACACACACACACTCCTTTTCCAGGCAAATGGTTCTAGATAGATTTCGAGCCAGGGAAATTCTGTGCAAATCCTCACTTTAAATGTGATTGCAATGGCTTTGGGCTTTTTTGTTTGGGTGTGAATTTACAGAGTGTTAATAATTGTGACTCCACAAATATTTCCAACCTTCTTCTTTTGCCAACTATTCAGACAAAAATATTCAAATAGATATACTGAGAGGGCAAGCATGCACACAGACTAAGTGAACAGAGACTCCCTATATACTGCCTATATAAAGAAAAATTGCTGATGGACATGCTGAGTGTAAATATATTAAAAAAGAAACTGGTGCTATCAGGAAAAGAGGATTGAACAGCGAGTTTGTGGTAATATTCTGTGATAATCTCTGGATTACAGGTGGTTTTGGGCTACCTTCTGGTCACTATAAAGGGTTAGGAATCAATGTGATACCTGGCATGGAAAACTGATTTTTGTGTCTGATAAAGACATTTTCACTGTAAGAATGAGGTCACATTTTCAACCAGTTCTATTCGCTGCGCACTCAGGGAGAGTTGTATTGTTCCAGTTATGAGTGTGTCTCTCTATAACTGTTGTTACAAATGTGCTGTGGGAAAGGCGGACTTAAGCTTGCTAGAACCTCACTCTGCCTTAGCTTACAACTAGACTGACACCTGAGCTAAAGTCTCACATACTTTTTCTTCAATGTTTCAATCACATACCATATACGCCTAATTGTTAGACAGACACATGCTGAAGAGATAACTGTACCTTGTTGGCATTACAGAAGCAATCACAAAATGGTTCTGGCCATCATTGTAGGGTTTGACTGAGGACTTAACCCGAACATCTTTTACTCTGAAGACCACATCTCCGTCTTCCAAGTAAACAGAGAGCTCGTCCGGCTGAAAGAAACAAGATATATTTATTTGAATCACCCCCTGCAAATTCCTTCATTTCTCATGGATGAACTGAAGCCTGTAAACATTTCTCTCCAACAAACTTCTGGTGAATTCTAATGACTTAATTCTATATGAACTTGCTTTCCTTCTCACTGTCAGTCATTTTAGGGCAAGGAAATAGTGACTGGGCTATGTGAAATAGAAGATAAATTCCCATTAGAGTTTTAGTTGGCCCATATACGGTGATTTCGAGCAAATTCACTGTTGGATATACGTAGAACGATTGAGGTAGAGAACCAGGAGCCAGATGTGCTAACATGAGACATGAGGAATACCGATTCCATAGTTGCGCTTATCTCTGAATCGCAATTAGGAAATCAGCATTCAAAATTGTAATGTTGGGCACTAGGCCCGCATGCTGTGCGCAATCACTGACACATGACACATGACACATGATACGTTGGTGGTAGTGGGAATGGCCACGAGCACGTGCGCTCGGCCTTTTTATTGACAGCGTCACCTGACACAGTGACGTCTGTGGTGGGTGGGTGTACAGTGTAGTACAAGGAGTTGGAACACTAGAACGTGTCCATGCACGGACACTACAAAAATGTGCAACAATTTTTATTTCTAATTAGCTATTCCTAGTAGGTCGCAAATTGAACCCCTCAATAATATTAATGAGGTGTGTTGCAATCTGCGACCCGTTAGGACTGAGCGCTCTCACAGAGATGGTGGCATGTTTGGGTCAGTAGATCACCATGTCTGAGATTGGTTTATAGTAAAGCAATCTTTCTTTTTGAAATGCAATCCGTTTTTCTTAGAGGAAAACGGGATGCATTTCTAAAGAGAATGCCTGCATTTAAAACATCTTTTTTTAAAATTTTGAAGTAAAGACGCTGGAGCAACGAGAAATGCGGGCACACATCAAGCGTTTTCTCCACAAACAACAGTTGATCAATAATCAGTACATTTCAAAATATAACATTCTGAGAATGGCCGTTCTGTGGTCACACAGAACAACCTAAGAACATTGGCAGAGAATGTTCACCTATGATTCCACCAAGCAGTGAAACCTACAGAAGCATGTACAATACATTCAGCCTATTATTCTCTGCCAATACTACACATTCTTAAAGGGGAAGGGGTCCACTTTTAAACTGGTGGTAAAGCATGCATACTGTACCGATTCTGTAGTTGGAAGGGACGCCCCTTCCTAATACCGAATCGGTATTTGATTGCAAACCCAAATTGCAATTTGGTAACAAGTTACTGAATCGCAATTTGGTGTTTGTGCATTTGAAAAACCATTTTACAGTGACATACGTGTTCTAACGTTTCCTGTACTAGATAGACAGGCATAGTTACAATTCCTACATTTACGACGAGACATGCACATTTCCTGTGTGCCGTCTTTGCAGCACATGATCAGTGCAGCTCGATTACTCACCAGGATGCCGGAACCTGGTGTGTGCATGCCTTATGCATTCTTTTATCATCGTCACCAGCATCAGAAAGACTTGAAGCCTGCTTAGCATGTCACCATGAGCACAGGTCCTTGTATTCCAAACTTTTTAAAATAACTTACTGATTATTTAGTGAACAGGCTTGTCTACTAGGGCTACGTGAAATGTGTGTGTTAAGGGGCAAATTGCCAAATTTGATGTAGACATAGACCCACACCACTTTACACACCACTTATATTTCTATGTGGCAGAATGTGCTGTTCTATTGCGCGGGCGGGGCCATGACGGAGCGGTTCCGTCATACGGACAGCGCAACCGATGCGCATGACGGAACCGCTCCGTCATGCGCATCGAAGGGGTTTTAACCTTTAGGTTTGCTTGGAACCTGCATCCGTGTTGAGACCCCACGACCATCGTTTACCCTTTGGCCGCTGCTGGCAAAGTCCATGGGTGTTACATTCGTACAGAGGATCCTAGTGACTATGAACGAAACTGACCTTCCCCTTTGATCTAAATAAAAAATATTATTCTTATCTCTTTAGGACTGGTGAGTACCAATCCGCTGTATAGTGGTAAGAAGGGAAGTAAGATCTCTCTATTCTAGTTACCTAGTTCTAGGCGAACCTGAATTCTCTTCTGTTATGGATCACAAATGTACTACAGCTCAATGACCACCAGGAAAAGAAATACCATTATTCACTTCTCTTTATTTTGTGTCAGTGTCAACTCTAATGCCTCCACTCTGTCTTTTAGGTGTTTCCCTAAGCTGTATATATTGTGTGAACAATGGGCAGTCATCACACATTTCTCCATATACCATGCAAAGAACCTGTTTCAAGAACCACTGTCCACATGAAACGGTGCAGATATTAATTATTTTGGGGCATATTAACAATAACTGGCGCATCCCTGCATATCAGCAGGGATGCGCCAGTTATTATGCGTCACGGCTCCGCCACCATGGATGCGCCTCATTTACAATGCGGCGCACCATGGGGCAAAAACGGCACAGATGCGTGATGCATCTGTGCCGTAAAAGTGGCGCATTGCTGGAGTTGCGTCATAAGCGCGACGCAGCTCCAGCAAGGCTCGGGGGTGCCCTATCTTGTTAATGCTGCGTCAATCCTTACACCTGCTTCAGGCAGGCACAGGGTTTTGACACAGCATGGGCCTAAAAATGACTGAGTGAAATCTTGTAGATTTCACTCAGCCACTTTTAGGAGGCGTTCCTGCGCCGGAACGCCCCCCCCCCCGCGCAGGAACGCCTACATGTGGTGCAGGGCTTTACAACATGACGCATCTCCCAGATGCGTCACGTTGTAAGTACCCCGCACCATGGCGCAGGATTTGCGCCGCCGCTGCGTCACAAAAGTGACGCAACAGCGGCGTAAATGAGGCGCAAGGGGCTTGTAAATCTGCCCCTTTGTATTTATTGAACTGACTTAACATATGTACACTTAAGTGCAGTAGTCAGCATAAGAGAGCCATAGGTATAGGCTTGTAATACCAAACCATGTTAGGATGCCTTCTCTGCAAGTAATAAAACATATATCAACAAAATCCCTCAAAGAGGTGTCTGAGCTCACACATAATTTTTTTATGTTACTCCTAATTTAAATGAAACATCATTTAGAGAGTGCTTGCTCGAAAAACTGGCCTAGCTTTGGCTATCTATGCATGAAAATTAGATGAATCATACAGTATCAAAAAAAGATTCATGTGTACAAATAATATCCGTAGCTGCATTGCCGGATTTCAAATTAAATCTTCATTCAAACTTAATGCACAGACTCCATTTCATTTTTCTTTAAAATGTTATTTTTATTCACATCTTCTCTTTCTTCTTGTAATGTAAACGTTTCTTCAGAAGTAGCGTGCTGATCTTTTTTTGATATAATGAGTTTGACTCCGTTGTGGAAGGTCAGGGTTTGATCTTCCTGATCTTTGCACTGCCTGTATTTGGACCTTTTTAAGTCACTAGAAGTGATAGGTGTGGTTTGCTGTCTCTCAACCCCATTTTTTTATGAATCACACAGTGTCTACATAAAGAGTTCACCAAAGGGATAATAACTTCAGCTCCTCAATTGTTTCATCCATGAAACCACACATTGTGATGGTCATAGAAACAGTATGCCACTGGTTAACCTAATCAAGCACTGTAGTAAAATTGGTTATTGTTAGAAATTGGGTTGTAGGTTGACTGGAGTATGGGCCCTAGTCAAGCAGCAACCACAATTCTAGTCAGAGTACCAAGCAGGGAAACCCTAAATTAACCTGTGCCCACCCTCTGGTAGCTTGGCACAGAGCAGTCAGGCTTAACTTAGAGGCAATGTGTGAAGTATTTGTGCAACACTTCAAACAGTAAAACAGTGAAAACACAAAACAAAATTTTCCACACCAGGTTAGATAAATAGACGTTATTTTAACCCAAAAAAACAAGATCAAAACAACAAAAAGGTGATGTGTCAGTGTTGACCCTCACAGTGGCAGCAATGTGCTGGTCCTGATCTGCCCAACAGTGGCGTTGCGTCAGCTCCGATGAGCAAGGGGCATTGATGCAGAGTTTTCGGCGTCATCGTCGAGGCTGCCGTTGACAGAGATACAAAGACCTTGAGTGGAGCATCATGCAGTGCTGCTTATGAAGGTCAATTCACGAAGCAGAGGCGATGTGCCAGTTCTGGTCATGCAAGAGGGGCGATGTGCCAATTCCAGTCCACACAACGGCACCAGTTTCAGAGAGAATGTGGAGCAAGCACCTTGGGCCTCACTTTTAAGGGCTCAGGACTGGGGTGGCACCACTTGGAATGAAAGACGCATGAATAACAGAGTCCAGGTTTATCAGCGGCTGTGTTCGAAGTCTTTTATGTCCCGGAGACTTCAGGTCAGGAGCCGAGCCAGCTAGCCCTTGGAGTTACTCTCGGTTCAAGTGATGTAGATCCTGTCCTTCTTACCCGGACAGGAGGCCAGCAGGCAGCAGAGCAGCACAGCAAGGCAGGAGTCCCAAAAAGCAGCAGTCCAAAGTGTACTGAAGTGGTGGTGTCAGAGGTCCAGGTCTTATACTAAGTTGTGCCTTTGAAGCGGGGACAGTTCTTTGAAGTGCACATAGGTCCTTCCTTACTGCTCTGACTTACTACAGGGGGAGTATGCAACCCTTTGTGTGGTGACAGGACGCGGCCTATTCAGGTGTAAGTGAGGCTGGGACCAGCTTGTTCCTCCCATCCTTGCAAGATGGCCCTCCTATCACACTTAAACTCCCACTGTGTGTGGCTGTCTAAGGGGAATACACAAAGCCAGCTGTCACCCCCCAGAAGTGTATCAGAGACAGGCAGCAGGCACCAAAACACAAAATTAAGAAAGTGGCAACTTTCTAAAAGTGGCATTCTCAGAACTGCAATTTAAAATTTGACTTCACCATAAGTTGTGATTTTAAATTGTAATTCCAGAAGCACCAAACTTGAAAAGTCTATTGCTTCATAGTTGTGAACCACACATAAAAAAATGTAGTAAAATAATCTCAATGCTATCCTATAGGAGAGATAAATCTTGCAGTAGTGAAAAACACATTTGAGACTTTTTCTCTACCAGGACGTGTAAAAGTTAGAAGTACATACCCTGACTTTCTAAATACATTGCACCCTTCCCTATGGCTTGTCCAGGTCCTACTTTAGGGGTGACTTATATTTACAAAAAGAGAAGGTTTGGGTCTGGCAGAAGGGTTATCTTGCCAGGTTGAAATGGCAGTGTAAACTGCTCACACAGGCGCTGCAACAGCAGGGCTGAGCCATGGTTAAAGGACTACTTAAGTGGGTGAGACAATACGTGCTACAGGCCCTCTAATAGAATTTAATTTACAGACCCTGGGCACAGGCAGTGCACTTTACTAGGCACTTATAAGTAAATTAAACATGCCAATTGGGGAAGAGTCAATATTACCATGTTTATGGGAGAGAGGACAAGCACTTTGGCACTGGTCAGCAATATCTTTTTCCTATGTGGATATGTTGACATTAACCTATCAGAGTCATTTTAGTATTACCTTTAACACTTCTACTTTATAGATTACGAGACCAAAACCACATCAATATGTCACAATTATAAAGTCTGCTTATCCTATCTGAAATATAACTCAAAGGATCTGTGATTTGTGCATTTACTTAGTCTAATGCTAAACTTTTGTTTTTACATATCCATTTTGTCCAACCTCTCCATTATCCTCAGAACAGCATTACCAGAGCTGGATAAAAAGGGAGTTAAACATTCCTTCAGTACGGCTAAAGTGGGATCCAGAAGGTTCTCCCACCATCTTCTGACTTAAGGGTTCACCTTTCACCCTAAGTGCCACATTGAAGTAAAGGGATGGCATACAACAAATTTGGTCAATAATTCAGGGCCCTTGTGTGTTTTTTCAAATACAATGTACCCTGGAAGCTAGATCTTGGAGCTAGATCTGTTAAGATCCCAATGGACACGAATTAAAACATCTCCATCCTCGGCTTCTTTTCAGTGTGCTCTCTTCTCATACTTCAAATATCAAATGATCTTTCAGTCAGCAACAACTCCACCTAGCCTTAAATATTCTTGTGAGTCGTAAAAACACATAGCATTCACCTCAGTTCAATTGTATACAACAAAACCTAGTATTAAGGAGTCTGCCCAAAAACATACTCAGACTACAAACCATGGCACTGGCAGTGCCTCAAGCTCACCTCTGTCATGCAGCTCCCTGACACATATTCTCTGATTGCATGCCTTTTGGACACTACAACTCTACTTCTACCTTTAATGTTGCTCTCAAAATTCAGTGTCTCTTTTCAAGAGAAATCTGGGCACATATTTTATTTGTAATCTTAAGATACTAATGTGGAACGTGAGAGAAGTGGGGAGCATTTTAAGTCCTTATGGTACTTGGTTGTATCAGGTGAATATATTTCAATATTTACCTTTCCTATGTCTTTGTCATTGCAATTTGTGTTGGCCATATTTTTATAGGTATTTGTTTGAGAACATGTCAAACATTTTTACTTTGTGTGTAGTTCGGTATGTTTGATGAATTTAGACAAGAGGGCTCATAGTTAGTGGTCCGCAGGTCTTCCTGGCACCACTTGGGGCATTTTACAGTCACATGTGCAATAGTGCTTAGAGGGGTTGTGATCCCTCCCTGCTTTCTGGAAGCTTCTGCATGTAGACGTGAGCTTGGGTGAGAGACGGTGCATGCCATATCTTCACACACCTCTCTGTGGCTCACAGTTGTTGTGCTCTGTCCCTTCAGGAGTTCCATTGGAGGAGGACGCAGCGGTGAATGTGGTGGTTTGTTGTGATGTTGCGATGGTACATTTGTTGGGCATTAGAGACCTTAGGTCAACACTCGGAAGATTGTATGACACTTTCAAAAGAAAAAATATTGTGATAAAAAAACTATCATGTCCTAAATATTGGCTACAAAACACCGTGAAAAGGATATATGAATAGGTAAGTATGGATTAACTACTCTTAGCTCTGCCGCCATATGCCTTCAAATTATGTGCATTGTCAAGGTACATATGCGTGGATTCAATTGTAGTACACTTATCCGTACCTTTATATACTTACATTCATGATATTTTAGTAGTCAATATTTATGCCATAATATTTTTGTATGACAATTTTCTGCTCACAATATTCTGAACGAAAACCATTTTGAGAGATTAAGATATTTATGAATGTAGGAAATTGGGGTTTTAGGTTGAGGTTTGTATTAGCCCTCCTCAAGCAACAACCACAATCCCTTTCAGGGTGAACCGCAAAAAGCAATTACATCAACCTGGGCTTACCCTCTGGTAGCTTGGCACAAGAGCAGTCAGACTTAACTTAGCGGCAATGTGTAAGGTATTTCCGGCACACAAACAGTAATAATATGAAGACACAACATGGGAAAAATTTCACACCAATTTAGATTCACACCACGCTCAACCAACAATCCAATTTCACAAAGTTTGTATGCTTGGATTTAAAGAACACATATTTGTAAGGTAGTATCCTTTTGAGAGCACCAACATGTCTTGCAGTTGCACAGTGGTGGAAAAAAATAAAGATTCACTTTTGCACATTCAATCTATCTTTGGCATCATAGTGCTTCATGTAGGTTCTGCCTCTTGCTGTTAAATGACTTTGAGAAAGAAGTGAGCATTTGAGTATCTACTTAGATAACATTCATTTGATTGTCCAGGACAACAATTGTTTATTTGAAAAATAGAAATAGTGGTAAAGCTACTTGACACTAATGCTTTTGAGGTGAATCCTTTGAATCCAGTGCGGAACCAAGTTCAGTATGACTTACAGGTAGGAGTTGCTGTTCTCCATTCTGTATTTAATTTTTCCTTCAAATGTTGTTTCACTTTGGCAGCATGTTGGCCGGGGCGCGATGTGCTCAAATGGTTCTGTTGGCTACACCCCTTTAACCATGGTGTCCTATAATAAAGATGCTGCTTCTCATCTACTCAGTGTGCATGTGCATATTCTCCCAGCTTTGGCATTTGACATATCTCAGCCTCTAAAGCCAACATCTTGTTCCTCACTGAAATATGCCTCAGCGAGTCATCAACACTAGATAGTGCTCTTGCTGTTCCCAACAGCTACGCTATTATTAGTTTGGACTGCCACCGTTGTATTGAAAATCGACTAGCAATTATCTATCGCTCAAATTTTGGATGCTCAGTACTCGTTTACTTCAGCCTATCTGATGCTGAAGTTGTGATCTTTACTCTTAAAATTTGCCCAACCTACTGTTTCCCAGGTGCCATCATATACCGCCCCCAAATTATCCTGCCACTTTTATTAATTTGCTTGCTAAAACATTAATCCCTTTCATTGTTCAAAATGCCCACATCTCCATTTTAGGAGATTTCAACACTTATGTTGATAAAACATCTAACCCATAGACCATCACTTTCATGGATACTTCGCCTTCTCTTAATCTTTCTCAGTTTATTCCTAGTTTGTTGGTGTCCTGAACCATTTTGCAAACCAGACCTTGGACCAAATTTTGTACAATCCAGCCACTCCTTTCTTCTATCACTCTTCAATGGTCTGGCCATTCTGCAGTCCCATTTCAACTTTCCATTATTGAGCCCACAGCCTCAAATTTGGGATCCTAAATTATTTTGAGCCTAGACTAAGTTCAACTTGATGAACATAGGGAAGGCTCTTAACCCTCTTCCACTGACTCTCAGCTGAAATGTTTCTGACTATGCCAACAGTTTTAAACATTGACCCACATCTGTCCTTGATAAAATTGTCCCACTAAAAATTAGTAGGACATCTCAAAACAGGTTGCACGGGCCTTCATTTTATGATGCTACAAATACCCCCAAACACTGCTGTAAAACTCATGCAAGTAAGTGGTAACTTAATTATGACTCAACACTACAAAAACGATTGCAGATTGGCAGTGGCATAGCTGGGGAGGGGCACTGTTTTTGGGGGCAGAGGGAGTCGTATCTGTCGACTACCACAATCCCCCCACCCCGAGAACAAGTTGTCTGTCAAACGCCCCCCGCTCTTACATGCACCCGCGCTGCAAACTTAGGGGCCGCCCCAGGTAGCAGTACGTCCAGCTATGCCCCTGCAGAATGGCCCTCAAAAGCCATCAACAGCTCATTCGGAAGACTTGGGCTGCCAACAAAATTCAACATGCTAGTACTGCCCCCTAGAGAAATTTTCTCTCATGTGAAATCCCTGCTCTCTGTGTCAGCTGTTTAATATTTCTCGAACTACAGATCAAGCTTCAGAGTCTTGGAATCAAGCTCAGGTTGTCTCTTTGCTTAAGAAACCATCAGCCAACCCTGTTGTGTTGGCAAAACTGGCAGTCTATTTCTCCTCTTCCTGCTGCCACCAAAATTCTTGTAAACACTTCTAATTCCCAGCTTTCAGAATCCATAGAAGCCAGTTCCCTTCTAAATGAAATTAAATCCTTTTTTAGGCTCTGTTGCAGAACTGAATCAACTCTGCTACCAGCCTCAGGGCACATTAAAGCCATTTTAGACCAGATTAGCTGTCTGAGGTTAGTGTTATTTGACTTCTGTGGAGCCTTCAATGTGGCATCTCTCTTTATTCTGCCTCACAGGATCTTCAGCTTTGGCGGCCTAGATTTCAAATGGTTTCGTTCCTCTCTAAGCACTTTCAGTCTGTCGTGCACCCTCATCATAAATCTTCTCCATTTGAGCTTAATTTTCGTATTTCTCATGGCTCATCACTGAGTCTTACATTCTTTAATGTTTACTTAGCCCTGCTGGGTAACCGAGCCCAGTCTTTTGGTTTCAATAATATTTCTTATGCTGACAATATGGAAATAATTGTCTCCATCTCAGACAATATTTTTTGACTCAGAATTCTTACCACTAGAGAAGACTATGCAAATTCTTTTTACCTGCACTGTGAAGTACCACATTCACCGGCTTCTGGTCAGCGCTTCGAGTTATGGGGCATGTCTCTTTCATGGACCTTGTTGCTTCTTTGTGCTTGACTCTCCTGCCGAGGTTCAAATTACTGAAGTACTCATATTTTGTACCCAGCCTGGAGGTGTCTATCTCAATGCACTACTCAGATGCTGCTCATTATTTCCACACAACCTTAGAAAAATTAATTCACTGCCTTGTTTTGGCAATTATAGTCCTCACCTCTCTTCTTTTTTATGCTGCAGACACCTTCATGTAGTCTGCATAGCTTCTCATCGCTGCCACTATGCTCTACGTCGGCCCCCACTGTTAAATCTGATTGTCTCCTTGGTCCTCTCTTCAGTCTACACTCTGCCTAGACTTAAATAGGCACTAGTACACAAAGGTATCAGTAAATGAAATATGCTTAAACACTTAGGAAAAATAGAAAAAGCCAAGCTGAAACAGCTAGTCCTGCTTAGAAAATCAAACTCTGGTCCTCTGGAAGACTACAACGCATCAGCCAATGGGCAGGACAATGCAGAGTAGTCACATTTTAAGCCCCTGGATGCAAGAGAAAGGAATGTGGAGGGCTGCATGGTCCATAGACGTCTATTGTTGTGGGTACTAATGGGAACCTCAGACATTACCTACTTGGACCCAAAGAAGTCTATTGATTCTTGGGCCATAATGAATTTCCCTAACTCAATCAATATTGCCAAGAAGTTACTATGAATAACATAAAGTTAGTAGTTCACCAAATCGTTCAGACAGTCCATTCTACAGCTTCTGACAGTGCTTTATCAGTAATGTGGAAGAACATCAAAAGGGTTTTTTATAGGTGATTCACAATGTAGGGCATAGACAACTAAAGTACTACCGGCCATTTGTGATTAACAAAATCTCAACTATGTGGTAGCTGTAAAAGTCAGCGGCTGGAGTTGAACAACACTCGTAGGCTGCGCCATTTGGTGACAGCTGATTGCCAAGTGCCATTAACACTCAAAAGGATGACTACCCCACTCTATCACGTCAACAATCACTCATCCCCCAGAAACATCACCTCAGTCCTACTCTGAAACAGTTCAAAATATTTTTGGCCCATCTGCATGGAGAAGTCGAATCCAACCCAACCAAGCAGGTGCTGTCTCATAGATGCTACAAATCTAATCACCTCTTGAGTAACAGGAGACAGGGCAGACTATCATTGCCCAACCAGCGTGCCAGATATTGACATTTTGTTGTGCTTGCTTAAAAATATCTTCAAGTTGGCTCTGTGCAGTTAAATAGTTAGTTGCAGGCGGCACTGCATGAGGATAAGGCACAGTTTACTCACCCCATCAGCATGATAGAATAGGATGCCGTTGGGTTGCAGTGTTCGAAAGCTAAATCCTCCCTCAAAGCTTTCGAATGGTGTCATTTTTTGGTTGGTAGCGATGAAGCTCTCCCCATTGAAGTAAACTCTGCGGGACATCTGTAAAATGGGAAAAAGGAAAAAGAAGAGTTAAAGGTTTCAGCCTTGCAGACAGTGCAAAAATCAACAGTCTAAAGGCATTTCTAGAGTTTTATACGGCATTGAAATCTGGAGGTATGTGCCCCCACACACGTTACAAGGAAAATAAGTTCTTGCACCGGATCCTGCGAGTCCCCCAAGGCACGCCAGCCTGGTCTGTGCATGAATAGCTAGGGGTTGGTTACCTGGCGGATGAAGTGGCAATCAAACCTTTGGTGTGCTGGACAAAGATATGGACAAAGGAACATAAGGGTTTACACTGCATGATCCTATCAGATTGCCTGGCATTGGAACATGTCAATAATATTCCGTAGATACGATACGTAAAGGAGTCTTTCCAGGCGAGACATTTTCTTTGCACATGACACTTTAAGTTTCGTGGACGTCACAATCATAAAAGACCTACATCATAATTTTTTTACTGGGAATTGTGAAAACACTGAGTTTAGTAAACCCTCAGTGAGGGCCTATGTAATGTTAAAATTGGTTCTGGGTATTGAACCATACCTTTAGGCCCTAACTAGTGCTCATGATAGATTCTTAATCACAAAATTCAGATTCAACCAGCTTCATCATTTTTTAGCATCCCCAGCTGTTTTTTTTCCCTCATAAAAAAAGAGGTCCCTGTGGCTGCGATCTTCGATCTCCTCAGGACAGGTAACATTTTTCACTATTGTGTAAAAGAAATTTATTTCCCACAAAATGCTTTCTCCGGCCCTTGTTTAAAAGTCTGAAGTTTAGGCAGGCTAAAGTGGTACTCTTGCACTTACAGTTGTTACCCAACCCCTTTACACTTTGTGCAGCGATATGTTTTTTGCGGGCCGCTTACAGATCTAGGCTCTCTAGAATTGACTGAATTTGTGTGGCCTGCATTGGTAAAGTTCTCTTAGCGCGAGGTATGTACAGCCTTGTCCCCCAGAGTTTTATCAAGTTGCATTGTTTTAAAATTTTATGTTTAACTGCATGAAATGCTTTTTTACGTATTATGTGGTGTATTTTCCTTTTATTGTATGAATGTATGACTGTATCTTTTATTGGATGCATTTGCATCCGAATGAAGAAAGCTATTTATATAAAAAAACAGGAGTCTTAATATGATCATAATCACTGCTTATTTCCCTAAAGAACACTATAAACTGAATAATAATAAATGTTATTATAAACTAAATCGATAAAATGTATTTAATCAACATAAGATGAAATGCTGATTCAAGGATTTTTAGAGTGTGTATTTGCACTCAGCAACTTTGTGGCCTAGCTGAAAGAATTGCAATTTAAAAAGACATGAAAATGATGAAACAGTGTTGCAGTGTATGATGATAAGGTGCGTATTAGAGCATGAACGCCTTAGATGAGGAAAACGGTTTGGAAAGCGGATATAGTGTAGCTAATGGAGGATAAAGCTGCCAGAAACCTCCTCGTTGTAGGACAGTGGGTTAGGCTCCCACTGGACTAGTGGTTACCAGCCTGGCCAGTATTATAATGGCAGGTCACTTAAAAAATAGAGAATATCATCAAAATCATGTATTTCATACACATTAAAGTAGGATCGTAAAGCAAGAAATACAAAGTAAAATGGCATTACATGTATTCCAAAATTATTTTTAAATATAAAGAGTCAGAATTATGGTGATAAAAACTTAATGCAAAGGACTTTAACCAAACTGTAGTTTAAGTATCATCTCATGGCCCTTCCAGATGCTCAAAACACATTAAAATGGTGGTATTTTCTGAGAATGGTGCCAATCCTAGGTAGAGACAGTTGTAGGTAAGAGGGGAGGCAGAGTGAATGACACATTAAAAACACTTAATAAAGTTGTGAAAGTCTGGCAAATGTCATATAATAACATATTTTCCTTGTGTAGAAACCTCCTTCTCATGGACACCCATGGTGTTTGAAGGTGTTTGTTCTCATTATCAATATTGAAAGGTATTTACTACTGCCCTTTTCTGGAGTAAACTCTATTTCCAGGGTGGGAAGAGGTCAACGAGGAGATTGTGCAATGTATGTTTGTGGGTGAGACTCCTATGTATTAGTACATTTTTGTGAGGTATACATTATGCATGAGTAAGAGGGTTTCTGACAGAAAGGTCACCTTTTTGAATTACTTGCAGTCTAAAACACAGACTCCTTTTCTTTTAAATCACACAAGTGCAAGGGAATTTGTGAATCTAGTCTCAATTGTTCTCATAGGGCATCTCATGTACACACCTAAATGTTAAGAGTAACTGGAGTTGTTTGAATGTTTGGACTCCTTTATTTTTGTGCATACTTTTGAACATGGTAATAGAATCAATGCTCTAACGGTCAAACAAAATTACATGCAGACTTGTTTTAAAAATTACTTTTGTGGTTTACTCTTGAGTTTTACTTACAAGTGACTCTTCCGGGCAGCCATAGCTAATTCCAAGCGTGCCTGGCTCCTCTAATAAATTGAAGTCCTTCTTTTGGAACTGGAACCCTCTCATGCAGCCCTTAAAGGCGATATCTACGGCCACGTGTGACTGTACACTGTCAGATTAAAAAAAGACAAGGGAGGCAGTCATTCTATGCAACTTACACGTGCTTAAATAAGGCAGTGATTTCATAGAGCAAAACAAAACTGACAATAATTCAGTAAGAATTATAAGCCCAATAACTATTTCTGGTATAGGCGTAAAACAGGGATAGACAGGCGTGTTATCTGCTACAGCCAAGAGGGGAGGTATGTCTATCCAACATTTTCAGCAGGGTACAGTCCTGATGGACTGTCGTTAGGGTGCGGTGAACAGGGCTACCAACCACCATTTCGTGATTTGTGACACAGTAGCTGCTAGCTAGACAGGGCCAGATCAAGGTTTTGTGCATTTTGAGCACTTAGTTAGAGTTAGGAGCATTTTAAAAGGATGGAGTACAAACAAATTGAAGAAGCTCTACGCCTCCTTGGGGAGGCTGGGCTTGAGGATTTGCTGCACATCGGCGCAGCGGTGGGTGGCATCAGTGGTGGACAGGCCCAGCCGGTGCATTGAGCATCAGAAGGCATGGAGGCAGCAGTGTTGGTCTGCTCACCGCCTCAATCAAAAATGCCAAGAGTGAGTGAATCAGTAGGGACAGGGTTGCCTGGAAGCGGGCCATGTAAGACACAGTGAAAGGCCCCTTGTGGCCAGTTCACTCACATGCAGGCAAGGTCCGAGGACCACAAGGCAAATGGCACAAAGAGCCTGAGGTGGTATGAGCGGGTGGACAAGGGATTAGCTTTCGTCAGGGAGGGTAGAGTGGGTCTGAAGGCTCTGCAAGAGGGTTGGCTGAAAGGGGAGGAGCAGGCAGGATTTTTGGGGGCAGTTAGTGACCCCCACATTGCAGTGGTCAGGATCCTGGAGCATCTATAGAAAGGGGCACGAGAAGGGGTGGTTTCGAGTCAGAAGTCTTGGGGCTGAGTCTTTACGGCTAGTAGGTTGCCCATAGTGCATTGGCCATTTCAAGAGTGTCCTTCCCAGGGTTGTGTGGGAACAGCAGGTAGGGGGCAGGCAAGGCAAGTGGGAGCATGCTTGGCTTTCAACAGAGGTTTCTGTGGCAGGGATTACTGGAAATTCTGGCATGGATGTTCAAAGTGCACAGCCAGGAACCCACTTATACTTTGCTAGGGATTTTAGGGGGCTGCAAGGGGTGCAAGGAGCCACTGGGCACCCTCAGAGACAGAGGGGGGAGGTAGAGGGTCAGAAGGGCTAATACACTAGTTAAATTGGAAGGGCTGAATTTCTGTCTACAGTGGCAGGGAGTTGCAGAGGATGCATGTTTATTATGGGAAGGGTTTCCTAATGGTTTTGAACGGGCTATAAAGGGCCATGACACAGAAGTTGGGCGCAAAATCTTAAGTCAGTCAGGGAGCATCCCCAAGTGGTTAAAGACAAGTTGGAAAAAGAGGTATGTGAGGGCAGGATGGCAGGCCCATTTGATGACTGGCCATTGGACAGGCTGATAGTTTCGCCAACTAGTATGGTCCCAAAAAGGAAACAGGACCGTTCAGGCTGATTCAACACCTTTCCTGGCTTGAAGGACAGTCAGTAAATGATTATAACTTTCAGATTTCTCTGTAGATGCGGCCATAGACTTAGTAAATGCATTAGAAAACTGGGCATATGTGGTGACAAGTGACATAAAGTCAGCCTCCTGCCTGTGAGCCCCACATATTTTGAATTGCTGGGAATACAGTTTGATGGTAAATGGTGTGTGTACAAGGCTTTACCAATAGGGTATTCCAAATTCAAATAGGCTGTACACGACAGTTAGTCATAAAAGCATAACACAAAAATATATATATATGTATAAAACAATTCGAGCTAGATTATAAAGCTTTTTAAGGAATGCAGTTGGAACAATATAGCATATTAAAAATCCCTAAAATATGTTACAGAGCATCAATAGATACCGCTAAAAACACACACTATAAAAAATTCTCTGTCACACACGCGCTACACTTTTAATCCTGACTAATTAGGGCCTGCACTAAAGGACTAACTACAGTTGATCTAAGGTGTGGCTATGAGTCCCCCTGGTGATGGTACAAGAATACACACATGTCAAATGGATAAAAGGTGTGACCTTATGGCCCAGGACCAACCTAGAAATGTTGCTACTGCTGTGACGATAGGAGTTGAAGTACTAGTATGTAAAATTCTTCCAGCTACTTCACTCCTTCTGGTGCCTAGTGATTTACAAATTGGCACCAGCCAAATACGACGAGGAACGTCATAGGCTGGGCAAACAAACAGCATATGTGCCACCGATTCAACATGGGTCTTTCAAATAGGACACTTGTCGTCACATGATTTGGCCCATCTAGCTGTAAAGGCCCTAGTGGGCAATGAGCCCACCCTGAACTGGAAAAATAACTTTCTGCCGTATGGCTTAGTTATTATATCACAATACGGATATAGGCTCAGGATCAGCTTAGCTTCCAAAAAGATTCCTGTGAGTGATGAAGAGTCACTGATTCTTAATGTTATGCATGACCATCTCCCAGTATTTTACTTTCAGAATCTTTTTCGAGGGAAAGCAAGCTTTATCTGGTTCTTCCCATAATGACTTCATGCCTATGCTTATTAGGGCATCTCTAATTTCTCTTACCCATTTGATTTTGTGAAATGTATCAGCCCCTATTCATGAAGCCTGCGGCGTAGTGTTTCAATTCTGGTGTGGTCCATAGTCTGCGCCAGTATAGTAGAGGGCATAGTTTAGCAACCTCAGCCAGGGGCTTTCTACCTAGATCATAGAGTAGGGGACACACTGGAGTGCTTTGAGGGAGATTAGTAATATTGCGCAGGAACCTATTTTCAGCAATGGTAAGTTTAGACAGGTTCTCATACCCCCATAGCTCTGCTTTATAAAGTGCTGAGTTAACCACCTTTATGTTGTATACCTGGAGCACTGGACTAATTGGCTTGGTCAGTGAGGTGTTATACTCCCGGTGTAACACTCCCGACAATTGCCGATGCTTTAGTGTAGCCAGGTCAATTTGCTGCTTCCATTTTAGGACCCTTTGGATATTGACCCACAGGTAGGTAAATGCATTTACTTGTTCCAATGGGTGCTTATTCATTAGTATTATACTTTTAAAACCTCTGTGTGGGTTAAAAGACAAAACATTCGTTTTTGACACATTGACTTCCAGACCGCGAGCGAAACAAAACTCTTCGAAGATTATCAGGGCCCGCTGAAGGCCGCTCGGGGTCTTCGAGATAATCAATGTGTCATCCGCGAACATTAAAAGAGGTATTTTTTCACCTGCAAGTGACGGAGCGTCAGTGGTCACCTCTTCCATATAGGGTATTCCATTTCATGCACACTGTTTGAAAATGTTGGTTCCTTTTTGCTGTGGCTGCTCACATTTGCAACGGGACACAGCTCAGTGAGACATTACCTGGATGATTTTTATTTTTTGTAGGCTCGAAAGGCTCCATGGACTGCCAGCATATATTGACTAGTTTTATTAGGTCATGGCAGATGTGGATGTGCCATTTGCAGTGTAAAAGACGGTAGGGCTTGACACTCGGAAGACTTTATTAGGTACTGATACAGAACGCATAGAGACACAGCTGCCAGATGATAAGAAATGAGTGATGGTGCAACTGATTGACACGGTGCTGACAAAGGAAAAACAGAGAGTGCAGAAGGTGCAGGCGCTATTGGGACACTCGAATGTCACCTGCTGAGTAGTAGGAGTTGCTCAGAGCTTTTGTAGGAGGCTGGAGTTGGCATTATCCGGGTTGTTTTTACCACACCATTGGCTACGGTTTAGGGCAAGAGTTATGGCGGATCTGAGCATTTGACATTTCTTTTTGGATCAGTTAAATGGCATTTACCTATAAGGGCTGGGGGATACAGCGGAGTGGAGTATTCAGCTATATTCATAAGCAGCAGGCGGTGGTGGCTACAGTCTATACTGGCAGGGGCATTGGAGTGTGGAGCAATGGCTTGAGGAATGGATGAATGGAGGAAGAAGCATAGTCTTGCTGGGATTTTTCCCGTTAGAGGCTTCCTTGTTCTTGTCGAGAGGTAAAAGTGCTTTTTAACATAGGGAACATGGCAGTGGTACAGATTGTCAACAGGCAGTCAGCTAGGGATCCAGGTTTTGAAGTTATTAAGGTGTTTGTGCTTGGATTCTTAAGACAGAGCATTATGTTCAGAGTGACGCATGTATGGGGCCTGGAGAATGACATTGTGGACGCTTTGTCTCATTTGCAGCGGCAGAGGTTCCATGGACTTGCTTTGGAAGCGTCCCAGGAAAAGATGCCAGTTCTGGAAGAACTGTGGTTGGGTAGACATGCAAGAATGTTACATTTGGCACAGTCCACTAGAAGGGTATATAGAGAGGTGTGGCTGAAGTTTTTGGAGTCGGGAGCACACAGGATGGACACTAAGAAGGATGTTTGGCCGAGGACTGACGATGTAGTACTTTGAATAAACATGATTGACAAAGAATGGTGAAGGTTTACCATAGCGGGTAAGTTGGCTGGCATTGTATTCATGGGAATCTTGCTGTGGGGTTATGCCCCATCAGCTGGTGAATTGGAGACAGAGCTAATAGAAGGTAGGGTGAGAGAGAGAGGAAATAGGGGGCGGAAGCGAAAACCCCTGGTGTGGGCGGATTTGCACAGAGGATGGGGGTTCTGACTGCTGTTGATCATGATGACAAAGAAGAAAATGTGTTTTTGTTGCTAATGTGCGGGATGTTTTTGTGCGTCTTTCGAGTGTTGGAGTTGTTGACGGGCAGGGACAGCGAACTGCTGGTGTGGCGGATGTGCAGTTGCAAGACGACAGTGTGGAGATTAATATACATCGTTAAAAGATGGATCAAAGGGCAAAAGGGACCGAAGTGCAGTTAAGCGCTTACCAAGTGAAGCTTTTTTGGTCAGTATATTGGGGCTATAAATGTTGGACTGGCAGCATTATGGGCTTTACAAAGGTTTTCAGACACCAGGCCAGGTCATGGGAGACCACTTTTCGGCTCTTGGCAGTGTTATGGAAGGCATTTGTGCACATGAGATTGCCAGTAGCTGAATACGGGACACACTCGTTTAGGATTGGTGCAGCAATGGAGGCAAATAGGCAAGGTTGATCTAAAGCCCAGATGCAGTGTATTGGGAGATGGTCATCAGATTGTTACAAGACATATGTGCAACAGACAGGAGGGGAGGCATTAAAAGCTATTTTGCTAATTGTTGTTGTTGTTGTTGTTTGTTGAATGTTCTGTTCCAGGCCCAAATTGGGAGTATCTCACTTATGGATCATAGGATATTCTTTTTTGAAGTGGGTGAAAAAACATGCAGGGAGCAGGGGTTCTGGAGATCAACTGGCTTTTAATAATAAGTATGTTAGACTACAATAGCATGGCAAAGGGGGCATATTATGGAATGATTTACTGCAGAGATTGGACAGGATGCTGGCGGTGTCTAGATGCCTTAATAATCCATCTAGGTGAGAACAACTTGGTGAGGAGCAAAGGGTTAGCTTTGATAAAAGCAATAAAAGCATATGTGAGGGAGGTAAAAAGTTTGTGGGCAGGAACGTACATATTATGGATAGAACTGATACCCACACGGCAGTGGTGGGGAACAGACAGATGAACAGCAATAGACAAAGCGAGGAGTAAAATTGAACAGGTAAGTGAGGAAGTTCTGCAGCAAGGAAGGTGTGGCCAGGATAGTTCACCAGGAGTTGCGTTACAAGGTGCCCCAGTTTCTTTGTGGTGATGGGGTTCACTTGTCAGGAAAAGAGTATGGAGATATATCTGCGCAGGTGCAAGTGTTTTTGGAGTGCTTGCGGTTCTGGTTTTGAGAATGTGCGGAGTAACAGGTAGTCAGGAGCTATTACCCAAGAAGGATCAAGGGGATTTTGCCTTTGAGGGGGCAGAAGAATCCTCGGTAGGGTTCTTCTGAGTGGGTGTTTGCAGAGAAGTGTTCATGTTTGGTAGTGTTTTTATTGCTGTTGGGGTGAGTGAAGCAGGTTCAAGGGGAGGTTGGGAGTAAGTATTCACCTACAGAAGGCATGAAGCTAAAGGTTTACAGTTACAGGAACTTAAGGTAATTTAGGTTGGAGGATTTTAGATGCAGTGACAGGCAGTTGAGTTCGGGGAATTGTGGGGTAGATAATTAGGGGTTGGGGAAGGACAAGGGGTAGGTAATAGGTATAGTGAGGAGGTTCGATTTGTAAAGGACCTAGGAATATGCAATGTGATGTGCACCTGCCTCATTAAAGCAGCTTTTTCTACATTTATAAGATGTCAGTCATCTGTGCTGTGCTCTGTCGCAAATTAGGAGTTTGGGGGCAGCCAGCAGGGGAGGTCTGTCCCCCGGGCATTTCCTGCGTGTGGTACAGTCCTGATGGACTGTCGGTATATTTTGGACTGGAACCAGTAGGCAGGAGCGGGGCATTACAGTTAGGGCACGGTAAATTGCCATTTTGTGGTATGTGACACGGTGGCTGGTGCCTCGACAGGGCCAGTTAAGGTTTTGTCCCACGCACTCATCCCGGTCTCTTTTAGAAAGAGAAGGGGATTCTCTTTGGAATTGATGTTGGCTTGCATGACCCAGGTGCGCAAGGGGAGGTAAATATTGTATTTGTCGCTGATAAGCAGGTGCCACTAGGTGGTTTGCAAAGAGGTTTTCATGTTTGGAAAGGGCTTTATTTCTTTTGGGGTGAGTGAAGCAGTTTCAAGGGGAGGCTGGGAGTAAGTTTTCACCTGCAGAAGGTAGAAAGCTATAGGTTTACAGTTACAGGAAGTTAAGCTAATCTAGGTTTGAGAGTTGTTGATACAGTGACAGGCAATTGAGGTGGGGGAATTGTGTTGGGGATAATTAGCAGTGGGGTGTAGGTTACGCGGTATGTAATCACTCATGTATAGTGAAGAGGTTAGGTTTGTAAAGGCGTTGGCCTAGGATTATACAATGTGATGTGCACCTGCCTAATTGAAGCAGCCTTTTCCACATATGTAAGTTGCCAGTCATCTGTGCTGTGCCCTCTTGCCCAAACGTGTGTTGTGTCAGAGCACCTATAGGACAGACACTGCATCTCCGATGATTCTAGTGAAACTTTGGCTTGCCTCGCTCAGGGAAACCTAACCAATCCTGATGCTGCTCTTTGCCTCTTTTAATTACAAGATAAACTTTTTTATTGGCTGATTTGAGATGAGCTGGGCTGACTGGCAACACAGGAAGCTTTTCCTGTAGTCCATGTTTGCACACAAACTGAGTTTTCTGCCTATGCTACTTTTTTGATGTTTCAGCTGAAGCTGAAAAGTGCAGTATTTTAAAGTGTTATACTATATCCTGCTGAGCTGGCAATGCTCTGTATTTGTTGGCTGTTAGTTGTTGAAATTGGTCCATAGAGGTTAATTGGATGAAAAATAATTACACTTTGCTCTACCAAGTCTAACATCTTGATTACAAGTTCTTTGTTTATTCTGATAGAGCTGGTAAATACAGAATTGCAATGCCAGTGATTAATCTTCAGACCCAGTGTTATTCACCCAGAGGGTTGTATGTCAGAATGTTAATAACAAGATTATTGTCTGACACAAATATTTTGGCCTATATATCATTTACAAACATATTGCTTCATTGAGTGTAGATATGCTATTATTAACTCCAATGAGGCCTTATTTTTGTACACTCAGTCTTTTTGTCAGTCAATATTTATACCAAGATATTCTGGTATTACACTCCTCCCAGAGACTTTGTCTGCTGAAGGCAGACTAAATCTCTGGGTGAAATACAAGGGGAAAATAGGGAAGTATTAACGGAATATGGTCCAAAATTACTGATTCCATGCAGTTTCTTCCTCATTTTAAGGGGGACCTTCACTTGTAACCCTCGTAGTAACTGCCCACCAGAATTACCAATACCCTAAGTATCAGTATATGCATGGGGGGGCATTACCAAGTGGGTTACCAGGTCTTTTGGGATGAGGTGTTAAATGCAGTGATTGTTTCAACCCGACTGCTTGAAGAAGGGTCAATGAGGCTTCAGTGTGTTTACAGGAATGGTTAACACAGGTAACGCGGTCCACAGGATCTTGAAGGCAAGTTGAAAGCTTTAGAGACTGAAACTGGTGCATATTTTAGCAGCAGTGTAATTTATCAGAATAACATTTTTGGTAAATTTGCATGTCTAAGATAAATATTATGAAGATATGAATAAAGTACATGACCATTGGGTAGAATCATCTCTTGGACTAATGCCAACATGGTATTCAGTATAAATTGTTCTACCGCTTGTTCGTGGTGACTGATAATGGGGCAAAATCAAAGGGGATGATGGACGGAGTGTTGAACATTGCAAGAACTCACCCCCAGTCAACTGATCTGGGTTTAATCCATCATCATTCTTTAGCTCACTCCGCCACCCCAGTTCAGACATGGCCATATGCAAATCAGTCTGACCCTGTGCCTCATGGGAACAGTCCAGCCCAAACTGCCAAGCCATGTCTTCCCTGGACCGTAAACAAGCATCCTGGGACCGGTATCTGGCAAATCAGCCGTCATCAGCCAGACTAGCTTGAATCCAGTGGAAAAGTGAGCAAGGGACCCATGTCTGGGCATACCCTGCCAACTGCGAACAAAGCAAAACCAAAGGGGATGATGGACGTCCATCATCCTCTTTGGTTTTGACTGAAACACACTGAAAGATAAGCATCCTGATCAAACACATACAGTTTAACATCCAGTGGAATTCAATGTTCTTTGAACATTGCCAATCCTTGACCGACATGTGAAAGTGACATGACGATATTAAACAAAAATATTTTTAATTAAATTAGGGAAACTAACCTGTGAAGAATCTCTGATGGTGCTCCTCCTATGTATATATCAGAGAATGGTATTGACATCTTCTCATTGTCCACACTTTTCACGTGTCTTCTGTCAACTACCAAAATCATTTTCTTAGAATGGTGGTAAATAATTGAAATCTGAAAGAAAGAGGAACCTGGATAGTAAATTCTGCATTAATAAAGCTGGTCAAAATCAATTTCTCTATCCAAAGAATAACAAATTGATTACTTTTGATATGTAGTTGAATATTGTGAATCAAGACATATAGCCTTCTCTCTTTTTCCCCAGCAAGACAACCACATGTAAGAAAGCACAGCTATTTCTGCGGTGAAAACACTGTATATTTTGACTACAGGTGCTATCAACACCTTCATCAGTGACTGCATACTTCAATGATGTACAAGAATGCACATGCATTCCTGACAGGAAAACCCTGTATAAACTGACCAAAAAATTCATGAATACCTTCTTATGGGACTAATGCAGGACTCTTCATGGTGAAGTTAAATGTATGTACTCTCACACTATTATGTAGTGCACAAATAAATTAGTTGAATTAACTGACAGAGACTGTGTATTAGGCAAAGGGCTCTGCGTTCTTGATGAATGACCTACACCTATATGTTTGGGCCGTATTGTGGGCAGAAACTGTAGGTAAGTCCATAATCAAGCCTTTTCTGCTTGTTTTTAATTTTATGAGACCGGGGTATTAATGAACAAAACTATTACCACCACAGAATTTTAACTTTAAGCCGTATAATTTGTATTTAGAGTACTAGGTACGTAGAATGTATCCTAGATTATATAGGCAGGTAGAAAGGAGCCTGAGAAAAGACTGGTCTGAATTTGAATTCACAACAAGGTTTGGCACAATGATAAAGGTTGCCCCCTTCGGTGGCTGAAGATAATGAATCCTTGAAAATAACATATGCATAAGTGAACCCCTTTTGGGCTTCTATTGGTAACACTAAGCTAATAAAATGTATATCTCGATCTCTTGCTCTTGGTATTGGAGCTTTATACATCTTTAATGATAGATTTTGATTAATCGCACATTAAGTCTACACACATTAGGGTAAATGTATATTACTGTTACCTGTCCAGTGGAGTTATCACTATAGATGGTCTAGCTGCGATTGTGCAGTAGGCTGTATGTCATAATAAAATACCACCAATACAAAAACACCAGTTAATGATTTATTCCTGACCCTCATATATTGTACATTTCTACACTTCTTCTACTCCTGTCTTGTTCTTATAGTTCATGGGAGGAATGGCAACATACATAAGGCCTTACAGCAATAGGCAGAAAGAAACAAGAAACTACCAAATTAATTCAGCAGTTTCTGACATTTTTACTAACAACTTTTCCATTTGTATAATTAGTGAACTTGGTTTATTTGCTTGTACTTTGAATGTGAGTGACCTTTTTGAAGAGATGAGCAAAGTCAAGTTACATGTTAATTTCCACATGTGCACTGCTGGGAAAAAGGAAACATTAACGCCAAGGATACAACTGAATAGTTTGTTTGGAATGCTCACATTTTAATTCATTTTTTTTAATTACAGCTAAGTGTGAACAGTGTTTTACTGAATCTGATTATTTATTGTTTGAAGCAGAAATAGATACATGTGAAGCCTGAAAGGAAATACATTTGTACTGTCCAGTTACCAATAGACTGCAAAGGAAACCAAACTATGGTTTTACATTGATTGCATGATTTGTTTATGCCATAAAAAAGTATTGGGACCTGTCAAGGAGCTGAAGTAGTCATCTGTATATTCATTAAGAAATGTATTAATGTAAACATTTTAAGCCTAAATATGCATTAGTTAATTGCTACTGTTACTGAATTGATGTTTGCTAAGTTTTAGGTTGAGCATTCGAGACCTCTTGTATATACTTTAGTATATACTTATATGTGTATGTACTTTGTGGGCTCTGCAGATCTGCCCTAGGACTTGTCAGCTTCCGCTTAGAGACTTTTTTTTTCTGTTCAACTGCCTTTATTTATCTGTCTTGTCAGAAAACGACCAATAGAGGTCAGTAAAATACCAGAATTGCTTTCTGCTTGTTCAACTGCCTCTATTTAACTGTCTTGATAGAAAACGACCAGCAAAAGTCAGTAAAATACCAGAATCACTTTAGCATTCTACATTTCAGTCCATAGAATTTGTCTGCCACGAGTGCCCTTAGACAATAATATTTTTTTCAAATCTTGAATTTTCTGTGATATGACCACCAAAGGACCTGTTTTTATATTAAAAACAGAGCTTTGGACTATGCCATTCCCAGCTGAAAGGCAATATTTCTATCCATGTGATCCCATACCTAATGTGTGTTACTCAGTTTGGTGCTTAATTTCCCTCCATGTAAAAGAACAGTAGATGTTTCAGCACCCAGGCTAATGTGCTGTATAGCTAAATACATATCAGGTCCCATAGGCGAGACCAATTGCATTACAAATGCTTGTTGCTTTTACAACCAACTTTGCCCAATTTGTGGTAGCGCTCAAAAGTATTCTGGGTAGTGATCTGGACACTGAAGGGATTTTCAAAATTCTGATTATATTGTTGTTTTAAAATACACTTAGGTGATATGTAGAAAATACCATATAGTACAGTTTTCCTAAATGGAATTGGCTCAGGTTGAGAAACCTAACTGGTCAAATACCCAGAGTAGTGAAGACTTGCAGCATGAGCTCATAAATACATGTCAATAAATCTGCAGACCTTTTGCGGACATTTGGACACTGCATAGTCCAACAAACCATTGGGCGAGCAAGGAGGAGTGTCTCACATCCCAGCGACGCTGAGGTGCTATAAAGCACCTGGTAAGACCTGCGGTGCGGGACGCCCTGCAGACCTTTTTGGGGCATTTGGATGCTGCGAAGGGGCTTGTAGATCCACAACAAATTGGGCGAGCAAGGAGGTGCGGCTCACATGCCCCATACCGCTGATGCAATAAAGAGTCTGGTGAAAACCGTGGCATGGGATGCGCCCGGGAATGTGCATAGGCAGAGACAGTAGCCAGAAGAGACTGGGCCAGGCCTCCTCTCTTGGCCTGAGTTCTGGTCCCTATCACCTGCTGGAGGGTTTCCTTTCCCTGGAATATGGTTAAAATAAAAATTGCATCCAGTGCCACAGTGGGTGACACGATTGCCACCATTGACATAATTTTACCGCACACAGCAGGGGTCCTTTGAAAGGCGATTGAACTAACTGAATGGAAGCTATCACTGGAGGAGGTAAGGGCAAAGTTGCCTACTCTTGTTTGTTTTAATGACCATAGAGGACTAATATCTCTTAGGACTCGTTCTGGCTGCCTGCCTACCCAGTTAGGATGGATATCGTATGTTTGGACCATGCTGACAATTCTTTATTTAATTAACCCCCTGTGAAAAGGAAGAGAGGAGGGACATTGCGTTTGAAGTCTATTCTATCATCCAGGGGGGTTAATGACAAGCAGGACAATTTGATTCCTATTCCGGCTATTTTAATGCTGATGAAATATGCAGCAGGGTAGAAACTATGATACAACTGCATATAAAACCATTACAGGACTGCTTCGACTGTATAAATGCAAGAATGTCCAAACTGCTTAGAAATTCTAATATTGCACCTCCACTGAGGCATTATTGGCCCAATCTCATCCCTCTAACAATCAAATTGGTTCTGGTAATATGGATAGAGGCGCAAGGCAAATACTCACTCGGCTGCTCTCTGTGGCCCCGACAAAAGGGACTTAGAGCAAACAAACAGCACCTGAATATTCACATGTGCTCATGGTTCCCATCTCCTCTGTCTCTCGATCAGTACAAGAAGTTCCACCTGACCAGGCAGGTAGCAGAGGGTAGATGGAGCGCACATATAGCCATGGTCCTGAAAGTGGGGTTTCCTTGGTAGGGGAGCTCAGGTTCTGAATTCACCCTTGGCAGCGTGTCCCTATATCTTAATCCCGACAAATGTACCCAGGCTTAAATTGGTTCAGATCGAGTCGACAGAGTAGTTCATTCTAAAATTACTCCATTGGCTAAATAAGTCCTTGGTCCTTGATCACTCTTTATCAACACAAAGCAATGATCCCCAGAGCTCTGAAATAGCCGATCTGAACATTATCAAATCCGATTCAGTGAAGCTTCTATCATGGCATGCGGAAGGGTTGAGGAAAAAGATAGGTGTACCGGACTGGCTAGTTTTAGCGGCTAACTACCACATTATTTGTCTTTAAGAAACCTCAGAGTTTGAGAGGAGCCACATGGATGGGTATAGTATGTACCACACTCTGGCTTGTCCTTCGAACGCTAGCAGGGCAAAGGGGGGATTAGTCACCTTTATTATAAATAGTTTCCCTGGGGAGATGAGTACGTTTTATAACTATTCAGTATGTTTTCACTGCTTGCTGTGTGACTTTTCAAAGAACTGGGACCTGTTAATATTCAATTATTATAATAACTGTTTTGACAGGAGAACCTCACAGGTGGTGGTAGCTCTAGATGCAGTCATCCAGATGATAGGTAATGATCATCATAAGCCACTGAGGTTACTTTGGGTGGGGGATTATAATGTCCACCACTGTCTAACGTTTATAAAACCAGTCTTTTGGTTGACAGGAGGAGACGCTGGTGCACTCCAGACATAATGATCATGGTAATGTCTTAAGAAACCTTTGGGTGAAGTTTAACATTGTGATGGTGAATGAATTGAGGGATTCAGTAGTTGGCCTTGCTCCCACCTTTATGGGCACTGCTCACACAGCCACAATAGATTACATTCTAAGTATGGAGGATTTAGATACTTTGCTGGCTGAATTTGAGTGTGAATTAATGGGTTTTAGTGATCACACTAAGCTGTGCTGTAGGCTGAGGATGGAGGGTGTGAATAAGCCCCATACTAGCATTGAGTTTAAGTCAGTTTTAGTGAGGAAGAATGGATTCACTATTAAGTGGGAGGAGGTGGAGGGGGCGTGGCCAAGATGGCAACCACATTGGACTCTTTGTGAAGAGCTCCGCGGCTGGCCTGTAATTAATACCACATTAATCCTGGCCATCCAGCCTGTACATGCTTCAGAACATCACCCAGGCAGCTGGTGCAGTGGGGAGGTGCCACCTGATTGTTTGCTCAACGTGTGAAGTTCCTGCGCCGCTGAGACTCCGGGCAGGAAGAGCCCTCTGGTGAGATAGGCCCAGGCAGCGTCCACGCCTTCATTACATCTACTGCCGAGGGTGGACTGCAGTGCGGCCTTTGGGAGCCCTTACCAATGTTTAGTGACACTTGCGGAGCAGTGGAGGAGAGATTTAGTCTTACTGCGTGTCCCCGCAACCGCCTTCTGGTGCGGCTGGTATCTTCGTGACACGCTGCCTGGGATATCCGACGTTTGGCATGGCTGGGCCTGGCCCTTAGCTGGGCTGTGGGCCAGCGCCCAAACTGCAACGAGGACTCACAGTCATGACCAAGAAGGCTCGAGTTCGTTACTGCGACATGTGGGACGAGACCCAAGAAAAGATCAGCACATTACATTAACAAGATTACGGTCGGTAATGCTCTCTCTTTCTCCTATTTAGGCATTCTTTTTTATAGTAAATACCAATGGAAACCGATGGTATAAAATAGAACTGCCATGTTGGAAAAGAACATTTTGGGGCTCCATAATGTTTGTAACATTTTATGCTCCAAACCCGTGGGAGAGCTTCTGGCCATCTATGCAGCTAAATCGGTGGTGATTGCAATGTATGGGGCATGCATATGGGATATGGCTGATATTTATGGTATAAAACTCGTTGAAAATGCTTTTTTCAAAAAACACTTAGGTGCCTGAATGGTGTCTGCCACGATGAACTGGGCACCCCCTTTATTGCAGATAAAATAAAAGTAGCGCAATTCCTACTTTGGCATTCTATCTGGTCTCGGGATACTGCAATATTAAATTGCCTTGTAATTGAGGACTGCCTAAAATTGCATGCAGCCCTTGGCTTACCCTGGCTTGCTTATGTGAAATCAACACTGGACGAGATTGGGCTTTCTGATTTATTTTTTTCCCCTAATTCATGCCTGAGCTTTAACAAGTCCAAGCTAAAACAATTTTTCTTACCTAATACTGTGTCAAAAAGAATGGTGACTGATGAACACAAAGCTGCAGTGTCTTCTTATAAACTGGTGTATCTAAAAGGTCTCCAACTTTACCTATCTTTAACCCAGAATCAGCAACATCATTTTGTTCTAACTAGATTTCGATTTAATTACCTACCTTGTATGGTGGGCTATCCATCGAACTGTTTGTCAGACTTAGATCCCTGCTCCAGTGACGGTGCATCTATTCAATCTTATCTACTCATCCTGTTCTTTTGTCCCTTCTATGTGGGTCCCAGAAGACATTTTATTTTGCCACTTTTAAGTTTAAACAGTGCAGACCAGCACTGCTACTTCTGCAACAACTACACTCTCCTTTTGTTTGCTACTCTATGGTGCTTTTTATGTGGCAGATTTTAAAACAATAAGGAGATGTGCAATAAACTGAAAGGTGGTATGATGGCATTGCATTGTAAATTATATTTTAATGCATGGGATTTTATGTAATGATTCTACTTAGCAGAAATGTTGTTGATTTTTACATTTGTTTTTTAATACCCAGAATGATAAACGAATGTATATTTGTCGTTTTATCTGTGCTTTTATGCTACAGAAATGTAGCAAATAAAGATTTATTGACTGGCTGACAATAAATCTGTCAAATTAAATAAGATGTCCCTTTTATGAGCTGAAGGCTCAAGGATAAAACTGACTTGAAGCACTATTTTAATTATACATTCGTTTCATTGCACAATTATGCTCTGGCACACAGGAGATTTCGATTTAAGAAAGACAGCAGTCTTCTATGCAGAACATTCTGAAGATCAAATAGAAGCATTTGAGGTGACAAACAGGTGATTTTGAGTGGGTACTTGGTGTGAGGGTCGATGTGTTTAGAGGAGTTGGAGAGATCGGGAGCAATGTGTAGTTTAATATTTACTAGAGGTAAGTTATTCTTCTCTGATAGTTTGAATATGTAAACGTTATATAATAGCAGATATTCTCTCTTCATGTAAAATTAACATGTGGCATAGGGGTCAGTTGCCATTATGGATTGCTTGCACTACAAATATTATAATTGTGTGCCTTATTGCTATTATAAATCCCTTTGACAACTATGATGAAAGCTCTATTTTTTTCACACTTTAAAAAAATAAATAAAGGTGCATTCAAAAATAGTTCCTTCAGTGTTAAAGTCCTAAGTTGGCCATTTTGATTTATCCCAGAGTCCTTAGATCAATATCGCTTTATTGGATTCATCAAATACAAGAACATTGTGATTGCTCATGTCTAATGGTGTGATGGGGATGTTGGTGTTCATCACTTATAAATTCAGTCATTGTTGTGACAAACTAACTAGGGAAGCAACCTTATATGGTTTCCCAGCACCATGTGCTTGCTTTGCCTCTAGCATTAATAGCTGTTGCCACTCGAAGAATGTGGAAGGGAGAGGCGAGGAAGAGCATGTTGCTGCCACCTCAGGTGCATTTTTCATCAGGCATTGCTATAAAATATATGTAGATGAACCCACTTCCCTGTGCACTCCATTATAAATGTATAATTGAAGATTTGTACTACTCTATTGGTAGACTCAATGACTTATGGATAATTATTTTGTGGGTTTAACATGCCATAGCTGGTAGCCTGTTACACGCAAGCAGCTGAACACTTACAATGAAGCTCACATTGAAAGCGTTTGCAAAATGAAACAGCATTTTACTTTGTCATTTCAGATTGAGTTTGCTTCCTTAAAAATCAGGTTGCTCCAACTTTTCTGCAGGGTTCTCTTAAAGCGAAAAGAGTAAGAGTATGCATCTTAGAGCCTGACCTCCAGCCGCGGTCCGTGCAGGTAACAGCGGTGGGGGCGGTAGGGCCAAGTTTGGGGGGGGCGGATTTCGAGGGACGATGCTGAGGGAAAATTAAATAAATAATTAATTTTCCCCTCGTTATCATCCATCGGAATCCCCCCAAGTTGGCCCCACCGCTCAACCGCTGTTACCTGCACGGACTGCGGCGGCTGACCTCTCAAAGTGCGAGCAAACACATGGGTTGCTTACCTCATGGAATTTTGCATCATTAATACGTGCCTTCTTCATTGAATCATCCAAGAGCACAGGGCCTTTGCTGAAGCCAAAGTCATACAACAAGCGCAGATACCCATCCTGGACCTCCAGGCTGAAGAACATGCTCTGCAAAAAAAGAGAGAGGACAGTTGTGACACTAGATTGAAAATGCATCAGGCTAAGCCATCTTTCGGTACACAGATACATTTAAAAAGAATATTACAGAACAACAAACATAATGTAAAAATACCTCCAAGTAAAAATAACTGAATGTCTATATGGCAGTTTACAGCCTAAAAGGATCTTGGGCTTACTTGGCCGGAATGATTACACACACATATCAGTACAGCGGATGTCTTAACTCACTTCATCAGCAGCATATTTGATCTGGTTAAGTTTCAGCATACGTTGCTCTTCTGTTATTAACATTGCGACATGCTTTCCCCCAACTTGACAAGACTAACAGCTGCATTGGTATTGCTTTTTTGGTGTTAAATTCCCTTTAATTTCTGTATTGCCATTGGTCTTTTGGGGACTTTATCTAATCAATGTTGTGTGCGTTATGTCAGTGTCACTTACGTCTGACCATAATGTTCAGTGCTTACTGAGATGCTGCTAGAGAATAGCTGTATCTTGGCCTGTGATCTATATTTGGTGTGTGGAATTGCACGTTTATCTCATATTTGTGCAGCCCTGTCACTTTTTTTAGTAAGTGTTTTTCCTTCTCAGTTCATCATGAGATATGGGCAGGCATGAGGAACTCTTGCTTTCCCGTGCCTAACTTTGGTGATTGAGGGTGGAGCACTTCCCTATCATTAGTCAAGCTTGCAAGCCATTGTTACTAGGACAAGTCACACATGCTCTTGGAACTGAGATAGTGTGGACCTTTTAAATTTCCTAGGGAGCTTCCTGGACAGATAGGTACAGCAGTCAAAGTTTTGTTTAATTGCATTTCTATTGAGTAGTCCCAAAATGTTAATGTCACCACTGTGCAAAGACATGGGAGCTTACTGAATGCTAAAAGAACCACCCATAAAAATGTCTAATGCACTATTCCACCAGAGGTCTACCCCAGCAAGTTAGTCAAGGCTTTATCCAATCTCACACACTCTTTAGCCTGAAAGTAAATCCACTAGGCATACCACAGAAACATTCCAACATCCCCTACAACCTGCCACAGAAAACATGGTCTCCTTGGCTCAAATGCTCATAAATATATAATGTGGGAGGTCTACTCATCATGTCAAACTGAACTCAGCAAAAAGGGAGATCCTCCTGATCTCCCCCGTGGCAAACCTGACTGAACACTTTTAACATGTTCGACTGAAAGCAATCCATAGTTCATTGTGCCAAATATCTGGATGTTATGCTAGGCAACTACATGAAGCTTGAAACATACATAAACTCCTTACTAAAAAAAACTCTAGCTAACTCATCAGGCTCATTAAATGGATTAAACCTTTCATCCCTGTTGATTTTAAATCAGAAATACACTCCCTAGTGCTCTTTAGCATTCACTATGGTAACTCACTACTGACAGGTATCCCCACACTCGACCTGACCCCCTAAAGGTTCCCTTTTTGTGGCCACAATATTAGTATCAGGATCCAAATCCTTTACCGCATAAGAGTCTGACCACATAACTTTGGTCACGGTCACTCTTGAGTGGCTTACTATTAAATCCAGGACCATTTTTAAGTTGGAATGATAGTACATAAAACACTACATTCACAAATGCTGCAAATGTCTGGCTCAGAAGCTGATTTCACCTCCACCTCCTACCCAATAATTAGTGCTGATCCTTCAAACTGTGCATTTATATAGGGGTTGAACTTTCTGCTGCAGCAACACTGCCACTTTCAACTTTGTATTTGAATGTGCAGGTTTGTGTATGCTTGAAACATATACATGACTGTCCGCAATGCCTGATATACCTGTAACTTTATAGTAACATTATACATATGCATATTACCCCTGTGTTAATTACTCTGAGCTCCAATCATACGTATATTTTATGCATTGCTGCTTTGTCCTTTTTAATAAATATACATTTATATGTCTTTCTGTGAAATGCTAAGTTACCTGATTGTCTGGTTCACACTTTTGAAAAATAAAAAATAATACTACTAGCCTAAATTATCTTTTTGGTGATGCCCAACGTCACTGTCAAAATCAGGGCTACATCAACTTCAAATACATCAAAATGAAATTGGTGTGGTATATGTTACTATGGGCATGTACATCGATTTCACTTGGTACTTTCCTCCACTACATTGTTCTACCCCATGTTTATCCGAAGTTGATTTTTTGAAGCCATGTGTTTTACTCTGATGCCCCTGTTCATTAATTGAGTACAGTTTACTAGAAGACACCCTTATTTGTTGTAAATCAATATGTGTTTCTGTACTAACATTTGTGTTTTTGTGCACACATTTGCCCTTGTGTGGACACAGCCATGTTTGCATAAAGTATTCAATTTTATTAAAAAGAGTAAGAAAGATCACTCCAAAAAATTACAATTAGGACTGAAACAACAGAAAGAAAACAGAGAACATAGACCCACCTGGTAATGAACATAATCATTTAATCTGGATTTCCAAGTGTTTCAAAATGCTAGAAACACCATTTCATTGGTGCTTATCGGAACTTTGTACTGATTGTTGAGTATCCACAAAGCATTTGAAAAAACATCACAAATATGGTATTATGTTAGATATACTTGACCATAACTTTATTTTTTAAACTCAAAGTAAGGAGTGTAGCCTGGGTTTCTGTTGCCTCTGCCCTTGCATGCTACTGTGTGTTGGATGGCACCTGTATCCTAATTACAGCATCACTGGTAAAGTTACTATCATCTGGAAAAAACAGACCTGCTGGTAAATTTTAATGAAGTCCAGAGGACATGGTTCACATTTCAGTCCATTTGCCTCGACTTGCGGTAATAGAAGTTGAGTTACTCGCTACTGGATAGAAATGCTTAAGAAAGTGGGGAAGTAGATTTTGATGTGTGATATTTGACCACTGCAGTGAATATCCATACTACCGAATGGGGGAAGAGAGTATTCGCAATAGAAAATAATAAGTTGTTGTTAGTGTCTATCAGCCTGGACTACATGTCTACATGTCAGGTATTGAGCTGTGTTGAGATCGAGGTACACTTCATGGTTACTTCATGGTTACTGGGCACTGTTGGACACACAGGATTATTTTACACCTCTAGAGTGGCTTTACAATAATTTCACCTCACTTTTGTCACCCTTAAGGAATTGGATTTCCTTTTCTATGTTTGCCTTTATATTTTTCTATTTTTAACTTGGTCTTGGTTTGGCTTCCTTCCGAGCACTGTATGGGCAAATAAGGGATAGAGTGAAGATCGATAGAATATTTGTTTGATTGATGTGATTTTAACTATTGTTGTAGATAGAGTGTACCCCTGTCCTGTGGAGGCCTAAAGAAATTTGGGGCTGAAACGCGACCGTGTCGACAGACAGATAAAGGAGGAGTCCAACCATTGTTTTGAATGAAACATTAGTTACTTTGCGCATATAATTGATTGAGATAGAGGAGTGATACCTCTGGCGCTAAGAGGACTACTTCTGAATGTAACACTTAGATGTATAAGTGTACATGGTATTGAAGTCGTCAGGGGAATGTATAAGTTGTGTATATGATTGACATTGTATATATGTATGTTGCTGGAATTTATGTTTGATTTTTTCATGTTGTGTGTTTAATTCACTGTGAATATATATGTTGTCTTGAGTCTCACCGATAAATATATGTACCTGACAAATAATTTTTCAAATAATTGCGCTACTATAAACATTACATTGCCAAGGTAATTCGTGGTGCCTTGTGCAAAAAATAAATGAGAGATTGATCCCTCTATACCATCTGTTGTTTATATTATAGATGTTCTATGCCCAGGTATAGGAGGGTCATTTGGGCATACCCCCTGGTGTCCTTTTGCTCGACTTGCTATTGCGACATTTTGCCTTAAAATTAATTATGGGCATATTTTAATAAATCGTTTGTGTTTGTTTCTAATACTCACCATTTTTGGATAGTAGAGGCATATCAATATTAAATGTTTAACATTAAATTAACCATTTGATAACCTGTTCCCGGTGTTTTTATGTGAAAGGCTAAAGATTAATTCACGGAAGTCTCTAAGAATATACATTCTTCTTCTGAGTGGGGAAGATGCAGAGACATCTATATGCCATTCGAACCTTTTGGGCATTTCTCCTGGGCTTGGCTGATCATTTAGGTGTTAAAAATCCGAGAGGAGAGCTGAACCGTCTGTTGATATAGCACAACAAGAAAGTAACTTTTATTCCCAAGCTCAAGTATTTTCTTTGGAATGTTTTGCTTCCAAGTTCCAGCTGGAAATGCCTTAGTTAAGATGTGTTAAACTAGCACTGCCTCACCATTTCCAAAAGCACCTTAGCTACATATGGCGACCAAGATGCTTTTTAGCTGCCTAAAAAAGGTAGAATTCTCTTTGACTGTTGTTCTCTGAAAGCTGTTTTATTATGTTAAGAAAATTCTTACAAACATGGTTATTACTATCTGAATTATTCCCAGGTTCTTGTTTTTACTTTCAGCGGTTATGTTTTTCCCTCCAATGCGCCAGGAAGCTGTTGCATATGTTGCACTTTGCCAACAAAATTAAATGTAACACAGAACAGCACATGTTTATGTATGTCAGGATAGGAGCATTGTAGAAGTTTAGGGACACATGATATCAATGGCTCCTAGCCAAGTGTCTCAAGGCTTTGGTAGGCCTGGGCGTAGTTCGTGGAGTTTTGCTATGCAGAACTCCGCTCCGAAGTTACAAAAAACTTCACGAGAGGCGGAGTGCAGTGCGAACTGCAGTTTGTGCTGGTATTTCTGCCGCACTGGTAGAAATTCTACCCGAGCGGCAGCTCGTGCTCGCAAACTTACCGTTCGTGAGCAGGGACAAAACTCCGCTGCACATCCCGAAGAGACGTTTTCTGCACTCCGCGATCGCCGCTGAGTGCGGAGTGCAGAAAACTCTGCAAACTCCACGAACGGAGCAAAGTTCACTGCCCAGGCCGAGGGATTACAATACTGCTGAAATGGTGAGAGCAGGAAAGATGATAAAGTGATTAGCATTGGTTACCTAATGTGCTCTAGCCATAGAGCGCATCCTACGAAAATGACAACTTGCACTCACAAATATGGTAGCAGTTTGGAGAAGAAAGAACCTTTGAAGAAGCAGTTGAGATTTACTCAGGTGGATCTTGTCTAGTTTAAACAACTTGCTTAACTGAAATCAGCTTCCTGATTTTGCCTTCTAATACAGTGAGACACTCAACCAGATTTAGCTGCGTTGTCTATTGGATGTTTAGAGCCTGAGAGGTGGCAAAATGGGATCAGCACGTGGCCAAATGTTGTTCAAAATTCACCACTCTTTTGCACGATGATCCTGGCATAATGGATCTGAAATCTGAAAATTGCCAAGCGCAAAATTAAAGTTTCCTTGGACTCAGCCAGATCCAGTGTGATCTGACAGACAGTATTACTTGTTTGTCTTATGGAAGTCCTATCTGCTGTCTTTTCCCTTCCACAAGACCTCGTCACCGCAGGCTCTTCCAGTCCTAATCGGAGACTCTCAAGCTCTTGACCTCAGCCTGCGGTCAGTGCCCACTTAAAAGTTTCATGTATCATAAAATCCATCCACAGGAAATCTTCCTAAAATGCTTGACTACCTTCATTGTGCGCTCCTACTCATACACTACTTCATGGAGGCTGATTTAGACTTAACCCTGCTGCAGCTGGAGTGGTTGGAGAAACTTGCATTTATTTTTCCCTGCAAATTCCCAATAGCAGTGTGCGCATGCACACATTTTGACCATAGTCCCATTAACACATCCTCATGGAAACATATAGAAGATGCCCCCTCTTTTGTACTGTTTCTCATGAACTTTCATTGGATGTTGTTTCTTTACAGCCTGCTTCATGACTTTTATCAAAAACTTCTAAACTATTTTTTATAGGTTGCTTCATTTTATTTTGCGAAATCTTTTGTCAGTATTAGTTAATAATTTTTACATATGTGAAATTGCTTCTTTAAATGTTGCTTTTGCGCCCCCAGAACCTTCCTAGATGTAAGAATTGAGCTGGGTGCTTTCTTCTGCTGAAGTGAGAGATAAATATTATGGATGCTTAGCTAGCCTCAGTGGTGTTATCCAGCACGCGTGTGTTGGGTATTTATCTAGTTTCTCCTCTACCATTTAAGGATGAGGTAGACTGGCCTCTTATAATATACAGCATGCTGCATGCTTTCCATGCAAAGATAACCATGACAGACCGCAGTTCATGGAGACCTGAAGCCTCCATTTTAAAAATGGGGTGAAGCAAAATGTATGCAATACTCTGTGATTGACCTTGAAGCTGGATCACTTCCATTAACATGTTTTCAAGTTAGATGACTGAGTCATAATATGGAACTCTTTAAGTGAGTGCATAACTCTTGATTATAAAAAAAGTAAATGTCGCAAATAGCACATCAAGTCGTTGGATCTAAACTTTAGAATAACATGCAGATACAGCAGTTACGCACTGTCCTTTTTATGCAGATAAGACCCGCGAGTATACTGACTGCACGCAGGATTGATGCATCTTTGCTAAACAACAAAGCCGTCTCGACCTCGGTTGATCAAGATAGGGGTGAGCACAAGGGTTAATTCAATGAGGCAAGGAGTGAAACAAGGGCATTAGCACAGGCATCCCTCAAGACAACTCCAAATATGGCAAAGACTGAAATTCAGAGAAGCATACCAATTGTACTTGATGCCTACATGAATAGAGTATGTATTGCTCATATCCACCTCAATCACCATAGCATCACTGGAGACATTGGTAGTTACTGAGCAATTGCTAGTGCTGCTGCTCATTGCAACAAGGTTATTTAATGACCACTATGTGTTAAGTATTAAATATTGCAAATCAGCAGTGACTGCACACACATGACAACCATTGTAACAGAGTGCATTTACCTACCCCATTCACCATCAGGAAGATCAGTGCATTGTCCATGGGTGTCCGAACTTCAATATCGAATCGGGTCACTTGGCTGAATCGGCCTCTCTTTTCAATGTTGCGTGCCACCGCATAGCCAGAGCCATCGAAGAAATAAGTTGCCGCTCCACTCTGCGCAAAAGCCCATTTATTTCTAGCATGGCCGTCACATGTAAGAGCAAGAAAGGAAAAAAAGGGAAAGGGCACAAATAACACAAGAGTTTTAAAGCATGGTACCTGAGTGAGTTGAATACAACCTGTGCATCTTTGAAAAAGGAGGGCAGGGAAATACGCATGATGTTTGTGAGAGGAATTTCAGCTCAGCATAACTTTTTTTTGGATAGGGGAGGTTTATTTGTGACTGAGTATGCTTGAAGGAGTCCAATCCTGTTGAGGAAATGCCACAGATGCTGCAAGTAGGGGCTGGGCTGGTGGAGGGGTGGGGTGCTGCAGCACCCCCAGGCATAACCATACTGGAGTTCAGAAGGTGAATAAGTAGTAAAGATGCCTTGAAATGTTGTCTTTATCTTGTTATATTTGCAGAGCGTTCGAAGCCAGAGGTCAAATGTCAGGCTATACATTGTGACAAATGACTGCTTATTCTTTTAAAAAGGACACTGGTGTTTACTTTTCTTTCTCTGACTGCAAAGTACAAGAATGTTGTAAAGGGAACTATGTGACAATGTTGCTGCTGTGGGGTGCCATTTTCTTTTCTATCAAACTTTAAATACATGTAAATGCATGGTAGAAAATATTTGAAACCATACCAGCTGTTGAGAAAGCTCAAATGAAGCACTGTAATTTGAAATTCTGAAGTGTGATGCAAGCAAAGTTTTTCAATTGGATCAAACAAATCAAGACATATTATTGATGTGCAAATAATAATTAATCCCTGAAACCTGAAACCCACGCATTGTGTTTGTGTGCTACGTAGTTTTATCAGTATATCTGCATGTCTCTGAAAATGTACTTGCCATTTCAATGGAAAATGTTCTGTCTGTAAAAGTGAGAGTGAGCTCCAATTCGTGCTATATTGATATATTTGCGACAGTGAGCTCCAAAATGCGCCACCGGTTACATACCACCAGTGCTTAATGTGAACCAGTGGTTTCCAGTGCTCGGCACCAGCACATAATTGTCAATACCGGCGCTTTGGACAGCCTGCCACAAGGTGGTGCTGTCTGGGGAATTTAGAGAGGACCACAACAAGAAATAATTATAAATTCAATAAACATAAAAAAATACTGTTACCTGCAGCCCAAGCCATTCTTATAGCTTTGGGGGTTTGAAATAGTCCGAATTGGTACACTTGGAGCAGTGTGATGGTTAGTGGTTGTGTTGGTACTGTCATTGGCAGTGCTGGCAAAATCAATGCATGATGCAAGCTGCAGTGGCCTCCTGATCAGAGCCCTGGCACTTATGTTTTTTACAAATTAAGCACTGCCTACCATTCCCTTACTACTCTCCTGCTTAAGGGGCTTGGATCGTTTTCTATACTTGTTCTTTGTGTATGCCTGGATTCTTCACAAACCTTATGACTTGGGTGATGTAACACTGATGCCAGCACCTCCTTCTGAAAATTGTCCCAGCACCACTGGGAAATGGGTGATACGGACTGTGTATGTGGGCTGGGGAAAACATAGTTATGGGTAGGACAGTGTGTGTGTGTGGGCGCATGCATGTCTGTGCATATGCGTGTGTGTGCATGAATGTGTGTGCATGTGCATGCACGTATGAATGTGTGAGAGATCGAGAAAAAGATCTTTTCATGTCTAACTGTAGGGTGCATTTTCGAGCAATAAAGTGGAGGGCAATATCTTTGAATGTACAAGGATGTGATACACACTGTTCTCCATATAGGTGTAATCTCACCGTGACAAGAGTAAATCCAACTCATTAATACATACATGACCGATAATGGGGTTAGAATGGGGATCTATCGTAATAGGATTCTACCATTGTAACGTAGACTGGGATCTATGAAATAATATGTATTTTATCTTGAAGTGCAAAAATGGCTGTATTTATGAGAAACAAATTGTAGCTGGCGTCAAGTGCTGTGCTTCACGCCTGGATAAAGTCAATGTCTGTAACTCTGTATTTTTTAAGGCTGCAGATCAGGTAAAAATAAAGGGGTCTCTTATACTCTGCAGAGTGATGACAGTGAGCAGTTACTTATCAGTAACCCTGGGCGTAGTTCGCGTAGTAGCGCTACGCGTAGCTACGCGAAGTGCACTTCGCACTATGCAAGCTACGCATAGCTATGCATAGCTACGCGAACTGCGTAGTGCACTGTGCAAAATGCTGTTCGCACTGATTGCACACTGCCGGATACTTGTCCGCACTGTGCAATCATTGCACACGGCATCTTGCACAATGCGAGCGGTCATTTTCTGACGCTCTAGTAGATTTGTACTCGAGCGGCAGCTTTCTCAACGCGGACTGGTAGTGGCTCATTGCGAGAGGTCGCAAGCATACGCGACCACTCGCAATGAGAAACCTGACCTCCACGCGTTAAGAATCTCACCGGGAGGTTTATTTTCCACACTTGCGATCGGCAACTTGATGATGCTGATCGCGAACGAGGAAAAAGTCTCGCCGGGATGTTATTTTGCTCGCTCGCGGTCGCCAACTTGACATTGAGGGGCACGAGCAAGCAAAAAATGTCCGCTACGCGTTTTTGCACTGTGCTACGTGCAATTTGCGTAGTGCGTAGTTGCGCAAACTACGCAAACTACGCGAGCGTAGCGTAGTCCTACGCCCAGGGTTACTTATCAGCCAACTTTGTGCACTGATAATTTGAAAGTAGTTGTTCTCTTACCTTGGACATGGTTTCTCCACGGAGGTGTCCATGTTGTAAATGTGTTTGAAATTGTATAAACTGATGACGTCATCATTCAAGGTGGCTAATTCTACACAGCCAACAAAGCCAGGGAGATCTAAACTTGCAGGGAGCTGTGGACAAATAAAAGGAAGATAACTTTTTAAAGCAAGTTTATGAGTGTATGAATACTTCATATGACTGTGGCGAATGTGTTTTTTAGCAGCTCCATTCCTTGTGAAGATTTTGGGACGCTGTGGGAAATTTGGAAATATACTCCACATAAGAATAAATGTTGCATATAACGGGCTTCTCACCAATCATTCAGCCTATGCTCCCCACCCTCTTTGAGCCCTGGGTCAGCACTACCACCTTGGAAATGAAGGGTGAGGGGGCAAACTGTGTAATTTAATTTCACACATTTTCTGTAAAATTACACAAAATTATGCTTAGAGGGCAAAATATCTTTTGCATGTGACTTTTTCACACCAGGGCATACTTTGTGTACAAAACTAAAGAGAGTAGGAGACTGGTTTAATTAACTGGAATATGTCTGTAGGGAGCAGGTTTGCGGTTCCCAGGCAATATTTACTGCTTTATCCATTCTTTTACATGTTAAAATTATCTCAAAACACAAACTTTGGAGAAACTCGTGAATTTGACATAAGGTGAAATTCATGAATTTCGTGATATTTGGCAATGTAATATAAAAAAGTTTGTCCAAAGGGCAAAGGCACTCTCACCTGCACAACTTGAAAAATACATGCTGCTCTCACTTACTCAGTTCTTGTAAAGTGTACCACAACACATTCATCTCTGCTCTAGATCTACCAACAACCTAGTGCCCAACAATAATCTCTTCACTCCTCACCTCTTCACTCCTCACCTTTCGGCTCCATCATTTCCCCTTCTCCACCATGCAATACCTACACACTCCTCCCCCCTCCCTTCAGTTTGTCCTAGCCAATTTCACAATCATGCAATTGAGGAAACACCCCTTTTCACCACCAGCCTAGTTTGCCTCTCAAATCATTAAAACTCCACTCCATCTGCTGTTCCCAATATTTCATATTCACACAGTCTAAAGAAAAGAAAAGTGGGAGAGCCTGAATAATTTTCTTTCTAGGACAACTGCTTAATAAAATGAATACCCTTTTGACATGCAGAGCATCAGTAATCACAATCAAAAGTGAATATTTTGCAAAAGCCGGCCAACAAATTAACTTCAGCAATTTGGAAGGAAACATGGAGCAGATATTCCTTGATCATCTCACCTTAAAACCTGAAGGTACGCCACCAAAATAGAAGACGGTATCTTCCGGGTCCAGATCCAGAAGAGAGTCAGTGCCTGGAGCGTCCCCCGTCTTAATGAACTTTTCTTCTGCTGTGCTGTAGGGACTGCGCACGGTTAAGAACACTTTGCCGTGCCTTCCCACTCTGTCAAAAAGAGAAGCTTCGGTTACCATGGTACCCAGTGGAGCATCAAATTGACAATCATGCAATCTGTAAAAGAGACAGCTGTGAGCGCGAGGCAAAATCAGCATGCTATAGCAAACTCTTTACTCATTAGCTATTGTTGGAGTGGTGGAATATGGCACATTTACCAAACAAGACTAAAGATGTTAATAGCATATCCATAATACATCAGTAGGTGAATCTACTGCTGTTGTTTTGGGGATTTTGCAGTTCTCAATATCCATAATACATCAGTAGGTGAATCTACTGCTGTTGTTTTTGGGATTTTGCAGTTCTCAATATCCAAAATACATCAGTAGGTGAATCTACTGCTGTTGTTTTGGGGATTTTGCAGTTCTCAATATCCATAATACATCAGTAGGTGAATCTACTGCTGTTGTTTTTGGGATTTTGCAGTTCTCAATATCCAAAATACATCAGTAGGTGAATCTACTGCTGTTGTTTTTGGGATTTTGCAGTTCTCAATATCCATAATACATCAGTAGGTGAATCTACTGCTGTTGTTTTTGGGATTTTGCAATTCTCAACCATTCTCATCTGAGTGTCTTCTTTATTTCCGTTACCGGCTAGGGGCCTTATTACACATATTTCCCCGGGGGCACAACGGGCTGTGTGCCCACTTTTAGCGCCAGTGCTATCTTTAGAGGGTGTTTCCTCATTTCATGGGGTTGTGGCTCCACTCCAAAGAGGGAATCGTTTTGCCTCGACATACACACCAAATTATGGAAATAGGCACAGAGGCAAACAAGCCCTTCCAAGGCGAACTGACAGTGACACTGACTCTGTAAGGCATCCCTCTGTAGGAGTTAAAGGGGGTCTTATGGACCCCCACACACATCCACCTACAGGTGGTTGCAGTCACTGAATGCACTTGCCTGCAGGGCAATGTGTGGGGGTGAAGGATGAATAATGAATGAGGCTACACTGGGGAAAGCTCATTCATCAGTAATCATCACTTTTTGGAAGGTGCCACTTGGTGCAAGCAGAGACAGGGCACCCTTTACATAATACGTGCCTTGATGGCGACATTGCTTTGATGTATCATACACGCCATGTATACTTTGTATGATAACAGTTTTGAAAATTTGAATAAATAATCTCTGCAAAACTAGCCAGCAGCAACCATATGAACCAGTGTTTCTCCTACATCCATGTGCTTCATCTTGGTCCCATGACCAAGGGACCTGTGATACCTTTATACTCTCCACCCCTAATGTGCATTTGGTGCAGTTAAGTCCCTATTCTGCAAACAAATAAAAGTATTCACATGTAAATATAGCATTCCATCAGTCAATATATGAAACCTTCAGTGTTAGAAATAATCTAGTAAAAAAAAAAACAATTCAGAAACAATACTAAATATTTCTATATGGTTGGAAGTCCAAATTAGTGTTGTAAAAATCGATTAATTATTGAATCCATGGTGGTAATAGCTCCTGCACAACCATACACAATTTAGTAGTGTATGCTTCACAAAAAATATCTCGGCAACATATGCTTTCTGCATTCTAGTATTCTAGTGCTGTATCACTTCTTTACTAGGTAGGTTGACTCACGCTGCTAAATGTTTTGAAAAGGAGATTAATTGTAGAATAATGTATGCCTGTTCTGAATGCATTGGTTGTAGTAGCTGACAGGGCCGAATCATCCTGCTTCCTCATTGCCCCATACGGTTATGCCAGGCCATCGACTGTAGGGACAACACTAAGCCCTATTTCTGCATTGTGTCATTGTTTCACTAAAGACTGATGAAGGACACATCATTTCTGCTTAAGGTAATAATGCCATAGAGTGCTGCATGCATCTGTGTACATTGGCACTTAAGAGGCACACGGTCTAAACCCTTCAAGCTCTTCTGCTTCATAGATTTATTTTTGCTTCCTTTTTTGCTCTGTGAATATTAGCTCCAACTAGGGCAACAACAGAAATGCGCTGGTTTGCAGATTAGGATCACACCATGATATGGGCGGTTAAGAGAATAAATGAAGAAAAAGTATATGTTTCTGTACTGAGCCGCGTGCTCAGGACCTTCTGAAATCAGGCTGGGGTCCACTCCTGTAGACAAGCAATGACAGCATGTTTAAACTCTAGGGACCCCGGAGCAATGAACAGTAAAATATCTAGAGGGAGTTAACCAGGCATTAAGGAAAGCACTTCAACAGTCTTTACAGCTCACTCAGCAGTGATATGTGGTCTCCACCAGGGATAGGGCTCAAGCACCTTGCCCATTAAACACTGCACTGGACTTGAATCCCCGGCATAGTCAGCTTACTCACAGTACTCGTACTCCAGTTACCATTTGCACAGGTCTCTCCCTTGCACAAAGCACTTTTTCCACCTGGACACCTTGAATCCTAATTGTCTTAGGTAGAGTTAATTGCCAGACTTCTCATACATGTTAAGCCGCCTCTTGCTTACTTGCACAAAATAGGACACAATTATACAGCCAGGACACCGACTTGCGAGCATTTAGACCCTTCCGCCGCCACACGTCAAGAAGTTTTTATTGTTTTAATGAATTCTATCTATCACTTTATTTCACACTGTAGTCATTTTAATTAATCTAACAATAAAGCTTTACAACTACTACTACTACTGTACTAAAATATACTGCATGTTTGACTCCCGATAAATGTTGGCAGGTTAGTTTTAAATCCTTAAATCCAAGGCAAAAATTGAGGATTGCTAATTAGGGGTCATACCTTGTCCACCGCATAATCTTAGCCCCACATTGCCATTCATGATTCCAGTTATTAGCTGGAGATATGTTCGTTATCGATGAGCCTTTCTCCTCTCATACTAGTCCTTCAGCATCAACAGCAGAATCCAGGTTAATACCAGAGAGTAGAACTCCCCCTTGCATTCAGAATTAAAAACATAATGACCTACCTCTATCACAGAACTAAGATTCATGCACCAGTTCCAGTCAATTACATTTCAGCAAAAGCGGTAGCAGTACTAGCCATATGTCTAATTTAACAAGCATTTGCAATGCAATCGGACTCGCCTTTGGGACCTTATATGTATTTAGCTATGCAGCACATTAGCCTGGGTGCTGAAACATCTACTGTTCTTTAACATGGAGGGAAAGTAAGCACCAAACTGCGTGACACACCAGGTATGGGAACACATGGAGAGAAATATTGCCTTTCAGCAGGAAATGGTATTGTCCAAAGCTCTGTCTTTAAGATAAAATCAGGGCTTTCAGTGTCATATCACTGAAAACACACAATTTGAAAAAAATATTATTGTCTACAGGTGCTCGTGGAAGACAATTTCTATGGACTGGAATCTAGATTAAGCTAAAGTGACTCTGGTATTTTACTGACATCTGCTGGTCGTTTTCTATTAAGACAGTTAAATAGAACACAAAAAAAGTCCCTAAGTGGAAGCAGACCTAGGGCTGATCTCCAGAGCCCACAAAGCAAATACACGTATACGTATATATAAGTATATACTAAAGTATATACAAGAGCTCTGGAATGTTAGCCCTAAAAAGGGCTGATATATTTGAGTCTCTGCGCAAATTTAAGGAGTTAAAACCTGCCAACATTACGAGGAGTGAAACATGTGGTTTCCGTTAAGAGACATATACTTTTTCTTCCTTTCCTCTATTAACCGCCTATAATATGCTGTGATCCTAATCTACAACCCAGCGCTTTTCTGTGGTTGTCCTAGTTGGAGCAGACATTCATATTCACACCACCCTCTACAGCCGCAAAATATTCAAACTCCCATACCTGCACAGTAGAGTATATCAGCATGCTCTTAAAAACGATGAAAAATATTTGAACCATTCATCCCTAAGCCCATCTGAGTGTTAGGATTCAGGCACGACACAGGTATTGCATTAAACTCATGGCTCGGTGGGATTGGAAATTTAGCTGCATGGGGCAGTGTAGATTAAAGAGACAGAATGTTAGATCGCACAACGTATTTTGGTAGAGGCTCAATCATCCCTGGGTTACTGTTGTACTTAAGGTCAAGGGTAGACCTATTATACAGGGCCATTGCAACATGGAACTGGCATGTAGCCATGTGTTATTAATTGTTGTGGTTCTCCACCTAATTTAAGATCACACCAGCTTTTGCATTCCAACACATTTGTTGTTTTCTAACATTCCGGGCCTTTGCAATTATAGTTCTCCTTTAATTTTCCTCCATTGTTGAGACTGTTGTTCACCCAAGACACCTTCAGGTATTTTATGTACTGTTTAGTTCCTGTGCTCAGGTCCCATGAGCATTTGTGGTGTTCTGGGCATCCTGGCCTAGTTTTTGGGAGAGCATCAAAGCGAATTTCACTACGAGGACCGGATATACTGATTCTACTTAGTACTATACTGATCTACTCTGGGTACTACATTGTTTTCACTTGTGGTTTGCTACTTACCATAGAAAGGCTCTGGGCACTTGACACCTTTCCGAAGATGAGTTAAATCTCTATCGCCTCAAGTTTGAGATGAATTCAATTTGAAGCCAAAATCCATTCAAGAGTATCTCACCCCTTTTCCTGTTTTTACACCTATTCCTACTGTGGGCGTGGTCTTACCTTGGTAGAACTGCGTAGGGATTTGGGAATGTCAGGGCTTTTAACAGGTCTGCTCCTGACACTGACACTGATTGTCCAAGGGCACACCACTTCTGTTACAGACCGCCTTTGGCTGCAACATTTTAAAAACATTATTCAGCATTCTGTCCATTTGTTTTGCTTATTACACCATGGAGCTCCCAAATCTTGTCATTCAGCATTGATGTTTACAGACTAGCACCACACAACAGCTGGAATCAACTGCAAATCCACAAACCGCAACAGTAAATGTTAAACCATGAAACATCGGAAGAAGAGTTTAGACCCTGGTTTCACTATAAATAATTTTAAAATTAAAATGCTACTATTTCTTAGTGTGTTAGAAGCTTCATGGACACAGTCTTATATGTGTGAGAGATTGTGGCTTTGCCAGAGAGTCTGGTGAGACTTTAATTATTTCAGCAGAATACCCTTTACTCTTCCACATTGGAAGTGCATATACATCTATTTCATAAAGAGCTTGGTACTGATGCACCGGTGCGGTTATTTGAAAGGGTCTGATCCAGTTTCTGGGCTACCAAAATCAAGATGGATGTTGTTGAGAGTTTAAAGCTTGTGGCACATGAGCTACAACAGGGACTAAGTATAATTCTATCATCAAGGCTATCAACCTTAGTTACCCTTCATAACTTTTCACAAATGGCTCTTCCCAACTGGGGTAGAAAACAACATCTTAGTCTGTGGGACTAGACTGGGATGTGAAAGCTAAAATCGCAGAAAGGATCACCCTCAAGAGATCCATAAACAGGACACACCAGGTTGTGCCAGTTTCAATTCTTTCCAACTCGGATTTCCCTAGATTTTCCATGCCTGGCAAGGGGATTTTGGACTCTTCCTAAATAACAGATCTGCAATTCTGTACCATAGAAAACCAGACACTTGCCCAGAGTATCCAGTTTTCGAATCCTAAACCTCATCTGTTCCTAAGGCTCAAGATGCTTTTGTGGACAGCATTGTGTTAGATGTGTTATTTTAAAGGGAGCAGAAAAGTCCCCCACAAATGTAGTTTGTATTTGTGCATTCCAGGTACATTGTGGCTTCTTGGACAATCTAGAGAAACCTCTCAGTTTGGCCATTGCTGTCTGGCTGTTAATGTTGTCCTTATTCTCATAAAAAATTTAGTCAATATTTTAATTGACGAAGATTGTACTTGAATATATAGACACGCTCACTAGGCTGGGCACTGTGAAGTAAAATATGCATTATCTTATTTTTCGTAGTAGGACTCAACTATAAAAGTGCATGACAGTGCTATAAAGATGCAAAAGGAAATAAATGAATGTATCAGCAATGATGCATAATAAAACATAGTAAGAGGCATACCAAAATTTCACGTAAAATTTATTTAAACTCTAAAGTTTTTATTGACTTGCAGTAAACAGTCATTCAGCCACAAGTCTTAGGTCAGATGCCTTGGCTTGAATGTGTGTCACACAATGGTGGAACATAAGACTTTTGAGTTTGGAAATCTGGGACCCTCTAGGTTTACCACATTCCTTTAACACAGAGCTTTACATCTAACCCAGACTTTCAGCTTTTAAATACAAAAATACATGTGCCAAAATGAACTGTTTTACAGTGACTAATCTGCTTTGAATTGGATATCATCATATACAAATTTGTTCTCTTTTTTTGACGTTTAATGTAGTGTGAACTCGTCCCAAAGGTATTGGAGTGCTTTACATTACAGAAGGACACATTGATTTTTTTTTTGGTTTTTTAGACACAGGAAGAGTAAGTGATTTGCCCAGAATGAGTGATTTTCCCAGAATGACAGGATGTTGAGCCAACGCCAAGTTCGAACCTGGTTCCTCAGTCAAAAAGTCGGCAGCTCTGTCCGTTAAATTTAGTGTAACATGCTATGCACCTGTGTTTTGCCTAGAGACAAACCTGAGGCAGGTATGAAAGGTTTCACCAGAAAAGTGCCAGTGGACCTAGGCAGGCATTCCAAAATTAAGCTTCTGGCTGAAGAATTGATCAAAGCAAGACTTGAAACTTCTTAGCCAAACGTTAGTTCTCTAAAGCAAGGGGGTAATGGCACTAAACGAGTGAAGAGAACTTGCTACTGAGATCACATTTTTCACCTGCAATTTCATCGTTAGTTGCAGGTCAAGACCAACATATCAAGGACTTTATGGAGTTACCCAGGTAGATATAATTCCAAACTTCTATAGGAAACTATACTCATAATTGAACAATGGGAACACCATATTGGAAGTGTTAGGTTTTGAAAAATAGGCAGCAAACCAAAACATGATCCTCTGAACACAACAATTTCACTGATAATGCTTTTTGCAGAAGCCATAATTACCTTTCAATTTTGACCAGACTGAAGTAAGAAGGCCAGGTACTGACAGGCTTGGAGTCCAAGGGTATCTCGACATCCCCACCTCCCAAGTTGTACACGTACACCAGGTTGTCATTCTTAATTGCGAGGCCCATATAATCTTTCATTGCCTAAAACAACAAGATTTGTGCATCAAAGGAAAACAGTGCTTCCATGAGTAAATAGCCATCATGGAGTATTAAAGTACTGTCAAGCCTGAACTCCTGTAAACAGAGGTGCCCAGGGTTTCTTGGAACGGCCATGAGTGGTCTACAACAGGTGGTAAAAATATAAGACCAGATGTAGGCTCGGTAATAACATTAGAACATTTCATCTCAAGGAAAATGTGACAAATGCATTCAACTACCTTCCACACAAGTGAAAGAGGCACAATAGGAAATTAAATTGAAAAGTCCTGGAATAGAAACAATGGGTTCAAAAGGAGTGGTGTAAATCTAAACACCATGTAGCCTAGAACAGTGCTTCCCAAACTTTTTAGAACCACGACCCACTTTTTAGAATGATAAAATTTCGCGACCTGCCTAGCTTTAGTGGACATGAGGTGGGTGATTTTGTAATGTAATAGAGCATCGAGTGGTAGTGCATTGTTATTTGCAGACAGCCCATTTTCCATTGAAATGGCCACTAAATTTGCACAGACGTACAGTTTTAACGATAAAGCTATACTGCACACAAATGACAGTGATATGCAGAGAATATTTATTATTTGCGCATCACCAAGTAAAGTGTCTTGACTTGTTCTGACCCTACTAAGACCTTGTTTCCATCATACCTCTTGCTTTCGTTTTACACTTTATGTACCCCAGCAGCATTGTCACATAATTCACTTTATTTTGCTTTCTGTGGCTGCAAAGTGAGAAGAGTTCGTATACACCAGTCTCTGTGTTAAAAAATAAGCTGCGGGACGCATTGCCTGACATTTGACCTGTGTCTTTGAAGCGGAGCACGATAAATCACAAATTTAAATGCATCTTTATTTATTGCATGGACTTTGCCGACCCACCACAAATCGTCTCGCTACACTCACAGTTTGGGAAGCACTGGCCCAGAGGGATAAGTAAAAGAACACAAATGGGAAGGTTGGACTGTCCTTTCGGCCCTTCTCTATTTTAATAAATCTGGTCCTTTATCTTACAATGCTCTTTATTTTTCTGCTTGTACATAACCTAGCACCCATCAAGGGCCTGAGGAATTTCGACTGCAGGACCCCTACCCTAGTGGAAGTTGACTTGATCGCATGTTTAAGGTCACCTGCATCATCATCTATAGGGCCACCGTGCCTATATGGCTGACAAACTAACCATCTCCTAGGAATTGCGAATTGAATTTTGCATAGTACCAACGTGACACAACAAAGCAAATTCAGGTCACTGTAGCAGGAAACGAGTAAAGACTTGCTTTCATTTGCCATGCTACCCTCATTTCTAATGATCTTGTTTTACAAGCTAACATCTTTGTTGTGGAATTGGGATATGTCGTGCAGAGATCACCAGAAAAGTAATACATATTTCACAACATGATTATGTGGGCCCTGAAGTAAAATGGTTTTTACAAGTATGGGTAAATAAGCAGACTAGGGAGTAATATGGGTACTGAGAGATTAAAACGGGAAATTATTGATTTTGTTGCTTCTACTATCACTGCCTTGGGACAGGAAATCATCCTCTCTCCCTATACCTCTTTTCTCTTTCTATTGTAGAATTTAAAATCAGTACAGCCCCCATCTGCACCATTAAGCTTACTTGCGACAGAAAAAAATCCTCTAATGGATGCGGCACTGTTGCTGAACGGAAGCAAGATTGAGCACAGAAAATGAGAAAATGAGAAGAGCAGGCAGCCGAAAGAAAGCGAAGAAGGCATAGGCATAAAAGGAAACATATGAGAAAAACATCAGCAGATGAAATAAAAAGAAGTAGGCAGAGGAGAAAGAGTTGGTTTGCATCCTACACATTATTTTTCCAGAATAAAACATTTTGCGGATGGGTGGTACTGAGGTACTGTTAGAAATGGGGGTCTCTAGTTGGCAGAGGTAGGTACCTTTGACCAAGTAAGGACCCTTCTTCCTAGTCAGGGTAAGGAAGTTACACTCCTAAATAACTCCTGCTCACCCCCTTGGTAGCTTGGCACGAGCACTCAGGTTTATCTTAGAGTCAGTGTGTAAAACATTTGCACATAACCACCAGTTATACCGTGAAAACACTAGAAAAGGACACCACACCAGTATAGAAAAATATCCAGTACTTTATATACTTTAAAACAAGACCAGAACGATAAAAATCCAACATACAGTTACTTACAAAATATGCACTTTACTTTAAAAATGCAGTTCCTTGAAGTCTGTAGCTCCGTCCGGTGCTACCCCGGTACTGAAAACAACAGAATCTAACAGTTCCGTCTGACCGCATCGGTCGGGGGTGTCAGCAGACTCATAAACAGTACCTTTTGTGTTGCGGCGACACATTGGTGTGGGCTGGTAGCGGCAAACATCGCGGTTGCGATACAAAATATTGCGGTGCCCTCATGTCGCGGTGCAGGCAGCGGCTTGGTGACGGTCGTCCAGTGGCATCGGTGAGACCAGTGCTGCAGTGTGGAGTGAAGGCGCTGCTCGATGCAGTGCTGACAGATCACTGTGCAGGCGACGGAGTTGGTTGCGGGGAGCTGGCATCGGTCAGTCCAGACTGCTCTGCGGGATGGGGCGCTGTGTCCTGAGACTTACGAGCAGTGCCCCCAAGCCATGATGGAAGTCATGGTCAGCGTGCAGCGAAGGCGTCCTTGAGATCAGGGTGGCGAAGTGAAATGAGGTGGTGCAGAGTGCGGTGCCCACAGGTCATGGTGCAAGCAGCAGCTCAGTAGCGGCAGCGTCAGTCGTCGTCGTCGGTGAGACCAGGCTTGCGGTGCGAGATGTGGACAGTGCCCTCTGCGGTGCCTTCAGGACACAGAGCCAGCGACGGATTTGGTGATGGAGTCAGCAGCTTTCCCCCCTCTGTGGCAACTGAAACCATGGTTCTAGAGGCGGTACCTAGAGGTCGGTGAAGTCTTTGCAGTCCCTGAGACTTCAGAACAGGAGGCAAGCTCTACCTTAAACCCCTGGAGATACACAGCACACGTTAAGAAAGTTCAGTCCAGTCCAATCCCTGCCCAAGGCATAAGCAGCAACTTCAGGCCAACCCAACAAAGCAACAACACAGCAAAGGGGCAGTTCTCCTCCTGACAGTATTTCCAGCTCTTCTTCTTGGCAAGTTCCTTGATTCCAGCGAGCTCTCTGAAGTCTTTTATCTCCCTGAGACTTCCAACAGGAGGCAAGCTCTACATCAAGCCCTTGGAGAAAATCCTAACAGCAGGATGATGAAAGTACAATCCAATTCTTCCCTGCCCAAGACAGAAGCAGCAAGCAGCAGGCCAACACAGCAGAGCAAGCAGCAAAGTGGCAGTTCCTCCTGACAGCTTTTCCAGCTCTTCTTCCTGGCAGGTTCCTTAGTTCAGCAGTAATCTAAAGTTCTGGGGTATGGGCCCCAATATTTATACTCCGTTTCTCTTTATTCTTCTGGGCAGAGAGTGTCTGTGCTCAGCCTAAACCAGTTTTGTCCTCTCTGAACCAGCTTCCCGGCAGGAGGTGGATACAGCATTGTCCAAGGCAGACAGGGCATATTCAGGTGCAAAGGAATTCCCCACTCACCACTCTAAATGCAGACCAGGTCTATTCAGGTGCTAGTGAAAACTCCTCTCAATACTCTGAATGCAGCCCAGGTCTATTCCGCTCAGCCCTGACCTCCAAAAGTGGTCCAACAGGTCAAAAATTCCTTTTCAAGCCGAATTGGAGTAATGTGTGCCAGCGGGGTATCGCTCACTTATCCAAGAGTGTTAGTGAAAATGTATAAAATGTGCTACCCCAGGGGTAGCGACCCCAACTTCACAACAGGGTGATCCAAAATTAACCAGGGGTATAAGACATTAATCAATTCTCAAAAAAGGCATTTATTGAATCTTCATAAATGACTGTTCATGAGTAATAAAGTTTGTTCCATTCACGTCTTGACAGCAAGAAAACTTTAATGAGGCAAATTAGCAATCCCAATGCATTTCGGTCATTTAGGAGGTTCTCTTTTCACGGCTAACAAGCGTCTAACGACATTACGCACAGGCGTTTTTACAATCCGCTCAAAGTGTGCCGTTTTGGTAAAGATCTGACATCTGATTCACTAGAAGTCTCACATTGGCACTCATCGCGCACCAAGTCACACAATCATTTTGGCCGTATTTAGTTCACAATAGACATTTACCAAAACAGCACACTTTGAGCGGATTGTAAAAACTGGCTTCCCAGTCCAGTCTAGCTCCAGCTAGGCACGAGCAGTCAGGCTTATCTCAGAGGCAGTGTGTGAAGCATTTGCACATAACCAACAGTAATACAGTGAAAACACTACAAAAGGACACAACACCAGTTTAGAAATATATCCAATACGTCATATAGTTTAAATCAAGACCAGAACGATAAAATTCAACATACAGTTACTTGAAAAAGGCAAGTCTAATAGGTACGTTTTTCCATATACAACATATAGAAGAGGTGAATTCGCATAGCATGAAGCATATCTTGATGCTGGTTTGGGTACAGACTTGTCAGGGAGATGAGGCTGGAACAGTAGTATTTCTTGTGAAAGGTAAAGTTGGATTCTTTTAAAGTCTGCACTCAGACTGGGATATCCAAGTGTAGCATTGTAGCAGTTGTAGTCTGAGTACCTCTTTGTCTGAGTTGAGGGAGGGGCAAATTGAATTATAAGACCAAACTCAACATGTAAATGAGAAAGATACTGTTATCACTCGCCTTCTGTCATTCAAAGGATATTCTGGAACATAAAGGGTGCTAAAATTGTAACAGGTATGCATGGGGATCTCATATGACAGAGGACTTTAAGGTACCTGCTACCAGAGGCGTATCCTCTATGGCAAGCAATACCGTCAAATATCTATGCAGTCGAGTTACCATTTGATACTGTTGTATTTCTTCTTTATGTTACTTTGGCGGAGCAAGTTTTTTTTGCAGTTTCATATAGTGCGAACTAGACTCGAAGGTATTGGAGCCCTATACATGAGCACCACCTACATCTCACAAGGTCAAATGTATTTTTTAGGCACAGGGAGATTAAGTTATTTGCCAGAAACACCGGATATTGAGCCGATACTCAAACCTTGATCCAATGTCAACAGCTCTGGCGGTAAAACCATATCCTCTCTCAGGGCCAAGGGCAGGCAGGCCACCCAGTGAGGCACAGTGGTGGCTCTCATGTTGGACAGCACGGCTTCAGTCAGTCAGCTGAATCTGGTGCTCCCACTCGTTTTTCTGTCCCGCCTTCTTGTGTGTGCTCACATGGCAGAAGTCTGAGTACAACAGGGATCCCAGAATTAGTTATGGAGGAAAAGTACTCTACCTGTTTATTCCAAAAATGTACAGTGTATCATTTAATAAATATGCTGACACTTAAACTAAGCCTAAACATGAAAATTCGACTCGCTGGCCCTTTAAGCCTAGACACGCCTCTCCGCTCCGTGACCTGATCGGTCATTGGCCTATTTAAACGGCTCTGGAACACGTCAGTGTGTTCTTCGGACCTTCCGGCTACGAATATTTTCACCTATCCGCCCGAGGACATTTCTCCTCTTTTGGAGAGCCTTTTTGTTGACGGCGTTTCCGTTTTGTTTGGCTCGCTTTTTATCAGGTACTTTGCTTAGATAGTGTTGAGTCCTACTATAGCACTCAGCACACCTTATCCTGTGCTTCTTAGTTAATAGTATTTATATTTCTTATTATCTCGTTCCTTTTTAAATGTTTTTCAGCTTGGCCAACTACCGCGACGTGGAGTATCTCAGCGGACCTCCCGACGATGTGTCACTTTTCTCAATGTTATATTGAATCTCGCCCCTAAATTTTGCTAATCTAGCATGTTTTACTGAATTGCCTTCACCGGGTTCCTTTTCTCATTAGTTATTTTTTGGCCATCTAGGACTCTAATCATCTCTTGTTTCGATACTCTATACCTTAAAATTCCTGTCAAGACCTCGAGCCTCCAACATCCGCAACAGGTGAAGTTTCCCCATTCGTTTTTTTTCCCCCTTATCATTTCTTAAGCGCTGCATTCTATGAAATGAGCCGTTTGCCATAGAGCCCTTGTGTGCCCCTATATTGCTTTTAGTTAAAGCTCTCTGTTTAGCGCCATATGATATGAAACAAGCTTTAATATCTGACGTGTGTTTTTCTTAAATTCCCTTGGATTATGACTCCTATTTTCTCTTGTTTGTATTTATTAGTCAGCCCTTCCCTTGGAGACACTGATCCTTTATTTCTCAAGCACCTTTCCTTCCACCGTTTACGTTAATTCTGTCAGCGTTGATACCATGGTGTCACGCCTCTAACCTTAATTTTTGAATTGTTATTTTTAGACCTGGGAGTTTTGTTTTACTCAGAAGATTCTAGTTAACTAATACTCCAACCTTCAGTTCGAGACCGAAACGATCCTGCCGTTTTCGTCATTTTTTGACTCGATTGTTATACATATAGCCGTCACAGGTGAGCGGGAACACATTTTTATTACATACTTACCTAGCGACTTTAGAAGACCCACTAGGCACTGCGTATGTTTCCTTTCTCCCTTTTCTTTTTCTTTTTCTCCACAAACCCCCCCCTCTTCCCCTTTTTTCCCCCCTTCCCTCCCTCTTTTCTTTTTCCCCCTTTCTTTCTCTTTTTCTCCTTCTTTCCCCCCTTTTCTTTCCCCCATTTTCTCCTTTTTTCCTTTTCCCCATTCCATCTCACTTTGTGAGAGGAACCTATCTATTGTTAAGGTTATATGTTTAGATCTGTCTCTCCGGCCTTTATTATTTTTCGTTTCTGGCTTCATTTTAGTAGCTAAACAGGATGTTCTAGTGTTTTCGTATTTTAACAAAAAAAAATCTTTTTGATATATTACCTTAATTATGTCTGACTCTGACACTTATAACTAATGACCTTCTCATGACACACTTATTTAGACAAACCATGTGATGCTGTTATCGATTTATATTTAGATTGTGACTTGATTTGTGATCCTTTTTTTTGTTAGGTCCCAGCAAAATACTTAAAACATCTCTCTGTTCGCCCTGAGGAAGGTGGCACCCACATTTCGGTGCATTCACCGAAACGCGCGTCGGCGCTTCCATGAGGTCCACCCAAGCCCCAATTCCTTAAATTTGAACATGTATTATCCAGCACTGTACTGAATGTCTCTCATGACCTCATTTATATACTGATTACCGGGGCTGGTTGGGCCCCCTATTTTTGGACACTATGACTTTGTTATTTATGTATGTATGAAGTTTGTTTTTTTGGTGCGTTATGATACCGGTATGAGTTTGTGAGTTTGTGTGCAGCTGATTTCGTCTGGGACCCCTTGAATTTTTGGGTCTTTGTTATTTGATGTTTCTCTCACAAAATTATGAATAAGCCTATGTATTGAATATATCTTTCTAAAAATTGACTATAGAGAAAAATAAAAAACATTTATGAATTGACCTTTGGCTATGCATTGAAAGCGTTTGAATTTTCATGTTTAGGCTTAGTTTAAGTGTCAGCATATTTATTAAATGATACACTGTACATGTTTGGAATAAACAGGTAGAGTACTTTTCCTTCATAACTAATTCTGTATCTTTCCCCTGAGTTTCTACCTACATCTTCTTCGCAGGGGTTCCCCTTGTTGTATTGGTTACAACAGGGATCCCTTCAGACAGTAATGTGAGGCAAGTCCTGGAGACTCAGAGTATCGCTATTTAGGAAGCTCCCAGGTGTGTCGTACCACCAATGGGGGTCTGCCTGACTTTGTAATTTGACTGGTGCCAGGGCCTCACACACAAAGCAAGGTATTGTTTTAGCCAGATGTCAAATTGGTTTTATCATTGTTGTTTTTCTAGAAGGCTTCATGCCGTGGTAGCACTGTGGATAGTGCAGTGGTGCACAGATAAAAGCACATGGCCTGTGGCTCCAAGGCTGCTTGAATCGCATAACATTTCTGCAGTGATGGCTTTAACAGTATCTGACTCAAAAATGACGCTTTATTGGTTGTGCATGCGCAAACATTGATCAGCAAAGCATGAAGCCTCGAGGCTGAGGGTTATAAAGTTCACAATGTTCACAGTGTGAGGGGATAAGGGAAAATAAAGTGTAACAGGGACACAGGGAAAGCTGGGTGATCAAAGAAAGCAGGTACAAAAAAGGAAGAGTGAAATTAAGTCACAAATTTCCACTCCAGGATATCAGGCTACAGCTACAGATCCACCATAGAGCATTCAGTTTCATCCCTTTGCTGTTGCACCATCTAGGAAGAAATTTTGTGCCTCTGAGAAAATAAGTAGATTTGATCCCATCCTTTGATGAGTGAGATAACAGACTGAATGTGTTATCCTAATATTCAAGGATTCTTTTGACATCTCAAACAGTTCTCTTCTCTAATCTGATTTCAATACCGCAAAACCGGACAAATGAGCGTGTAGTGCTCCTGAAGCTACAGGTCAAGCTTAAGATCTACCATCATCTTCAGTATTGGCTTACACAAATCAGAAATATTATAGGAAATTTTGATAGTGTCACTGGTTGCCATATTATGGGTGCCAGCGGACCATCTGGTGGTCTTTATGCCCTCTTTACCAGCTTATTTTTGTTTTCACCATTTATCATCTGCTGCCCCTCAAAGAAGGGCTACATTACTATGTTTGACTGCCTTGCCAGGAGAGATGGCATGGGATACCAAAAACCTAGTGTCAATCGCTCTTTGGGTGTTCCCCAACATTTCTATCCTATCATCGACGATAAGCAGCACACCAGGCACCCTTTCCTGAAAATCTGTATGTGCAAGAACCTTTAGATGATCCATCCCACTCCTCAGCAAGTGCACCATTCCAACCAGTTTCACCGTGCTACTTTCTTCTCTATGCTCTCTATAAGCTCCTTATGTGCCCTCAAAGTTTTCTACACCTTCAGTTTCCCAAAGATTGTGTCTAGAATCACAATAATCCATCTGGACTGTTATTAAATCATCAGCATCTGCATTGCCCTAACCATCATCAGCTGCTCCTATGCTCTTTCTTGCCGTTGACTGGGGAAAGTCCTGTTTCTCTGCTTTATTGGGTTCCTTCACCATGATAAAGCACACTGCTTGCAGTCCCTCTGTGCAATAGGGCTTCCTATGGCTAGCTAGAATACATTGCATATCAACTACAATTCTGTGGGAGTGGTTCCACACTGCACCCCTCCTCTGATGAAGCCAACATGGCCCTTGGAATGGGCACCAGGATAATGTCTACTGATTTTAATAGAAGGATGTAGTCTTTGCCAGATCCCTTCTGCCAAGTGCAGCTGCACACTTTGAGAGACTCCCTCTCACTCGCTAGGCCAACGTATTTTGTACCTCTGCTCTTCACTGTCACAGACTCACCTCACTGTATATTTGTCAGCCACCAACACAGTTTGCCTTATCGACACGGCAACCTGCAATGCTACAGGTCTCAACTTCTGCCTCAGGTGGTTATAAAGGATGGAGATGTGTGCCTAGCTCAGAACAAGATGGCCGTGTTGCTCTTTGCCCAGCTCCGCCTCCATCATTGCAACTTTTAGCTCCAGACTCTCACAGTACACAACTAAGTATGTAAGGTGGTCTGTAGCATAACCTCTTCCATGCGGCGCCGATTCCCGCTCAGCGCTGACCGTTTCTTGCGCGGGCGGGGTCATGACGGAACGGTTCCGTCATGAGCACAGCTCAACCGACGCTCATGACGGAACCGTTCCGTCATGAGCACCGAAAAGGTTAATATCTGTATTACACAGGTTTGAATCCTGGTGCAGGTAACTCAGCCTTTTATCCTTATGTGTTTTTCTACAATATATTAGATAATAGTGCCACATTAATAAAACAACAAGAGACCACTGAGTGTGCCATGTGCACTGTGAGTAGTCATACCTGGGTGGGCAGCAATAATGATGCTGTACTGGAAGTAACAATACTACCAGAAGCCATTTTGCGGTCTCAAAGCTGCCAAAAGAGGAAAGGAAAGGCTTAAAGACAGACATTATATGCAGAATTGTTTACAGCTGGGCTCTTTGTCTCCCGCAGACATGCCAATAGTAATTTTCCTTTGCACAAGTGAATGACAGAGCACAACACCCATGGGCTCCAGGTGTCATTACGACTCGTAAACAATTATTTATGACACTAGACATGAAAGGCACCCAATCATATTAACTTAGCTAAGCCAGATCTTTAACTTGTAACTGATTCAATACCCACTGAAGTATGTTGTAAGCTACCCATTGTCTAATGCCTTCATTTTTAAAATCTGCTTGTAAATTGAGCCGCTTGTGTGCAATACTCACATCTGTACAATTCAGTATGTCTCATATACCACAATTGTAGGGTATCAATTAAAGTATTTTGAAAGTAAGAGTAAACCTTGGAGGCCACAAAGCAGTGTGAGGTGCAAATACAGTAAATTAAGATGGGGCTGGTAGCCACTATATGCCAAATGAGGTGCTACAAATGTTTTTCCCACTACAACCTGTGGTCTGGTCTCTGTTTTTTAGGATCTTGGAGGTATTGCACTTAAAGGTCTAGTGCAGTCTGTCTGAAAGAATAGGCTTGTGGTGAGCAGTATGCAAACCTGTTACCCTTTCTGGTCTTTCTCTTTTAGAAGGACAAGATATATCTTATGTGCACGTGATGGCTTGTCTTGACAAATGCCTCCTACAACATCATCCCTTGTCTCTAGGTTGTATTCAAACCTTGTACCACTGTTTCCTCTATTGGTTATGCAGAAAATATCCCATGCAAGTAGACATTTATAATATGATATCCATGAGAGAGTGGCAGATTATATCATACAGGCAGCAGATTCAGGGGAACAGAGTATTCTAATGTATTCCTCCACATTAAATCCACAACCTATGACTCCCTGTAACTATTATTCTACCAAGAACATTCAGACTTTTCCTAAATAATTCCAAACAAATGCCCATATCCATGGTCACTCCCCCTGCCAGCTGGCCCAGCCTCCACCCTGTCTTTTTTCGTTGGCTACACCACCTTGCATGATGGGAATTTCGAAACTCACACCCTCCATTATTATTGACTAACTGCTTCTGACTTCACCATCACATGATTAGTGACTCATCCCACGGTGTAAGCTTGAAAGCTTAAATCAATGAGAATTTGTATCATATTTCACAATTTCCATTTTAAGACCCATCTCTTGAACAGGTGCCCTTCCCCAGACTGCCCACCAGGAGCAAAACCTTTACGCGCGAGAAGGTGCCTTTGTCTCTTGTAATACTTTTATACCTCAGACGGCTTGCTTGATTTGTAGTTGCCAAGGCCCATCTCAAACACTATAAATTGCATAGTTTTAATTCCACATTTCCATCCTTTCTCTTAGCATTTCTTTAGATAAATATCAATTAGAGGTTGCACTTACATTTTTGCTGCCAAGATACATGATAAACCTGTCCTTTGATGCCTCCTGCTTGTCTTCTGGAAGCTGCATGAACAGACTCATGGAAGAGAAGGCCCGGAGGTCTGAAATGTTTGTTTTAGGATTGACTTCAACAGCTGATTGGCCGGCAAACTTCATAGAGACTTGTACCTGAAAGTACAATAACATGGAACTTCACACAGAGAATACTTCTTCTCATTATATTCCTCCGGTGAGATTCCCTTTTTTAATGAGGATAAAAAGATTAAACAACAAAAGACCCATGTGGCATTTTTTAATACTAAGCCAGATTGTCAAACACTTTGCATACGTTTTGTGAGTTTTTTCATTGAGTAGTAAAAACCCTTTTTTGATATCACTGAGAATATGTCATTGATACTATATTCATCTTGAGAAAATGCCTTTCAAAGAGACCATATAGATCAATGCTGAAATGTCTGTCAATTAGACCACATTAATCTATGATAGTGCATTTTAAGGAGGCTAAATCCATCACAAAAGGATTCATCTACCAATAAGACCATCCATGGGAGAAAGTCTATCAACTTCACAGTATCCATTACTGCTAAAATGTCTGTCATCGAGCTCAAATCCATCTGTAAGAGCAAGTCTACCCAAGAGACTATATCTACCAATGAGACTATGGGCATAGTGTAGAGCTTAGTGGATTGGTTACACCATCACAAACATGACAGGTATCACGTCTACCTTATTACACCATATTACAAGTGCATTATGTCCTATTCACTTAATAGTAAGATGGACGGGATATCCATCACATTTGCAATAGAGTACCAATTAGCCAAACTCTAAAGCATGTCCTATATTCATCAATAAGGACAAGTCTATCAATCTGACCATATTGACAAATGTGAAATGTGAAAATGCCTGTCAAGGAGACCAAATCCTTCCATGAAAGCATGCCTAGCTAAGATTCTATATCCATCCATAGGAGTATGTATACCCAAGTGGTTGTATCTATCAACAAGAGTATTTCTACCAAAGAGACTAAATCCATCAAAAAGAATATGTCTAGTATATCAATTTGACTACATCTATCAATGACAACACGTCTAGCAGTGAGACTACATTCAGCAATGTGGAGAAGTTTACAGTGAAAATATGTCTTTTAATGAGTGCAACACAATTCTACCACTTAAAGAAAATAGTCACTCATTTTCAAAAGGCAGGACAGCACATTTTACTTACAGGGGTATTATAGCATGCCTAGTACACCTTGGACCCCTTTTGATTTGAGAATTGGGGTGGCTGCTTCAGGAGTTGTAAGGATTGGTTCAGGAAACCACTGCCAACTCTCTATTCAATTTTTCAAAAATGAAAACTTTTTTAAAGCAGTCCTGTTTGAAAATAAATTACAGGGATGGTGGTTTGCTTACCCTCACAGGTCATCATCCCTGTGATTGTAGCCAACCGTAGTGTAGCAAATTGTAATCTGCCTGATTAATATTCTCTAGGCAAGTCTGTCTCTGACTCACTAACATTGATTACTCTCAAAACTGACCTATTAGTGCATAGGTTGGTTTGCAAAGCAAGTACTGGTTGCAAAAAGAAGAGTCACAGCTTTCAACCACTTTTTGTAACCGGTATCTTAGTACCTGTGGCCTGATAGTCTTGGGACTCTTCTTTAAACTAAGACATCTTTCGTATGTCGTAGTGAAGGGTTGGATGGTAAGAAGCCAGGCAGCTTCACTTGCCACTCAGCGCAGGAGTCTGACTGCTCCCTTCTAGCACCTTTACCTTGCTAGCTATGCTCCTGGTCTGTGCAATCAACTCTCTGACGCGTTGGATGTTGTCGGAAATGTTGGTTGCAGGCAACTTTTGTTCCACTGTACGTAGCTTGTCCATTATGCGTGGAAGAACTTCAGTCAGACGCCTTACTGCAATGATAAAACAGGGGAACAATTACAATGGTTTTCTTGTACCAAATTGTCTCTCTGTTACGATGAAACATCATTTTGCAACCTGAACATAAGGACAAAATAGGATGAATTCCTGAGAGGCCCATCCTCCTGAAAGGACAGGTTGCTGCTGTAATGTTATGTTAAAGAATTTATAAAGCGCACGCCTACCCTGGGGTGTCTTGGCGCTAAATAACACAGATAAGATAGAAGATATGGGCCAGGTGGGCTCAAAAAACAATTTCATGACAGCAAGGAGTCGTGGAATATTAAGTTGCATTGCATGGTAGTGAGAAATTGACTCCAACTGCAGTTGTAACAGTATGAGAGTACATTTCTGACAACGTTTTGTGAATTAAGCTCTCAGTACTTAAATAATAGGTGTTATTGTAACCAGACTATATGGTTTTCCCCAAGTTGTAAGCACAGCGTATTGAAACGCCACCCCAGGAATGAAACAGATGACCCTCATATCAAGTTAGGCCTACTCGGGCTACTAAGCTATCCTATCAGCTTTTTAGTTTTAAATGTGATTTTTAACAAAGAAATTTGCCAAGTTAGCGCAGTTTAGCTTTTTGATAGACATGGAGCCCTATTGGTCCTAAGCATTTGAGACTAGAAAATATTTATTGAAACTGCCCAGAATGGTGTCTTTTGGATGTATCAGAAACATATCCAGCAGCTTCGCTAACATCAGCACCCACGCTTGCCTAATGAAGACAGCCTATAGCCAATCACAGATCCCAGGCAAATTACTTAATCTCCCTCTGCCTCAGTTTCCATAACTGTCATCACTGCAGGCACTAAAAACAGGCGAAGTTCTGATATAAAGCAATAAACAAAAATGGTACTCTTCTCATACTGACGTAGATATATTTTCATTGCTGGAAACCCTATCCAAATGTTGGTGGTGTGAAATGAAGACGGGATCTTTGCTGCAATTATGCATCATCCCATGTTATTCAAAATATGATTATGCATGTGTCACAATGGGAAGTGGAAATGTACTGATTGTTTTTGCTTCTAAGTGTACTATTAGGGAAAGTAGTGTGGCATAGGAATACCTTAGGACTCATGATTTGCAAATCATGCGCACAGGTAGGAAGGAGGTTGATAAGACCAAGACAGAGGGTACGCCACCAACGGTACGAAAAACTAGGTGGGATGGTATTGAGACGAAGCATGACTTTTCTATTATATTTTGCGCCTATGCCTAGGCATAATCGGAATGTGCTACACAGTGGTTGTCAGTGATACTTGGGGAATTGGGGGGTGGAGAGACAGCTTTGTTTCTTTGGTTATAGTTAATCAATTGGTTTTGCTATAGGATGTCCAGGCATGTTGTTCCTATCAGTACCGGACCTACTGATGAAGTATTTGTGCACCCCATATAGCACTGGGTGGTAGTATAGCGTGCACCCTAGTGGACAGGAACATACGTCGGACAAGGGCTAGACTTCCTTAAAATGTATTATTAAAGTCATAAGTGCTGGTTGAATGAGTATGTGTTACATTGTAAAATAACAAATATTTTGGAAATGTGAATAGTTATTAAAAAAACTAGTATGCATATTAGATTTCAGTGCAAATTTCCTTGCTTGAAGAAAGTTTTAAATGGTAATTTCGAAATTTTACAAAATTTTTCTATCAGACCTCATTAGATGGGTGCATTTGGTACATTCTCTGTCTAAAGCGAAGGTGAAATATCATCGCTGGGAAGTTAATGGGAACGTGTGCTGCACAGCACGTATTAAATATTGCCAACTGCATTTTATATGTTTCTTTTTGTTATGGCCAGTGGCGGCCGGAACAGGTAAGCGTGGTGACGGCGGGGCAAGGCTCATCAGGGGGTGAATAGGTATTATTTATTTAATTAAATATACCTATTCTGTCGTCTGTTGACTTCCCCCCTCCTACCTCAGTCCCACCCCGATGCGTTTACCTGTGCCGGCCGCCACTGGTTATGGCTGCTGCTTGGGTTTGGTCGGCTCTGACTAACAATACTGAAAGTGATGTTTGGCTAACCAACTATATTTTCTGAACTGATTTTTTCAGCTGGTCTAGCCCTACCATACCACACCGTGCCATACCGTACCCTACCATACCATACCTTACAATCTCAGACCATGCATAACATAACTTAACAAACATAACTCAACATGACAAATAACTTTACCCATAACAGTTTTTAGAAGGGAGACTTATGGTGACAGAGCCACCATATGGCTATTTTATAATTTATTGTGATAAATAAGTTATCAGCATATAGGTAACAAATCTTCCTCTAGGTAATTCCCCTTTAGTTGCTTATCCAAATTATACTTCTAGAAGAACTATCGGTTAGAACCGCATCATTCTCTAATTTCTCAGGAGTGTTTCATAAGTTGTAGAATAATATGAAGGGACGCAAATCAAATAACCATTGTGACTAATGACATCATGGTAAATGAGGGAAACAAAAAGGTGATAGGTGGAATATGGTAAATTGTCTCAACCGCTGGTAATTACTCAGGCCACATTCTAGTCAATATTTTTTGGGCACTATGTCACTCTAGATAGAAATATGTCATAGTAAATTCAGGCTTGACCCTGCTCCAATATTAACAATTCAGCCAGAGTTGCTGCCACGCCGGGTCCCATCCAGGTGGGAATACAGCAATCCCAGACCTGTTTCAGCCTGTGGGTAGCTGTGGTATAGCAATCGCAAATCCTAAAACATTTAGTCATAGGGTCTGGTACCAGAACTGGCTAAAAGTGTGTAATGGTGCTCACATGATATCTACTCCCTGCTACCATAGGGTACACATGGATCATGAGCCAGAGGGTTTATGATTTCTGAATTATAAATATTGATACTGAAGCACTCTTCACAAAGTCCAACAAACAAATGTCCACCAGCCAATATTTCCTACCCCATCTCACAAACTTCATATTAAACACTACCACACCCATTCACCATCTCAGAAAAACCTCATCCACATCAGAATGTTTGATACACATATGCCACCTTTCCACTTACCCATATATCCTCTTTTTACACTCATAATCATTCATGTTTCTGCACAAACTAATGCATCTGATATTGTCACTCTCAACAGGTCTCAGTTCAGAAACTAGGATCACTTCCACTTTAGCTAACTTCATCCTCCTTAAACTAGTTTGCTGCACATGCAAAAAACACTGTGACAGCCAATGCTAATTACTACCTAGAAATCATCCTCTAGGGCAGAGGTCTTCAAACTTTTTTAGGCTGAGCCCCCCATCTAAACTTTTTTATACTTCGAGCCCCCCCTTTGCCATCACCACTTGATAACAAATTCTGGAAGCGGGCACTCTGCATCATTGCTAGTCATTCCCACCTGCAGAGTCCAGGTCGTATATGGCAAATAATATGAAAGTAAGAGTGTTTAGTAAGCTGCAGTTTTTGTACTGCCTGTGGATAGGTGATAGATGCTTATTACAAACTTCAAATAAAAAGTCTCCAAGAAAAAATGCTCACAAAAAAGTTACAATGGTGCATTCTTTTACACATAAAACAACATTTTGCATAGATCAATAAAAACAATTTTAAAACTAATGAGACAGGTATACCAAAGAGACAGCCAATGTGTCGATGGATTCTTGCAACTACAATCCTGAGGTTGGGCTCCACTTCCAGGGGCTTATTTACAAGCCACTTGCGCCACCAGTGCATCACTTTTTGTGATGCACCGGCGGCGCATTTTGCTGCTCCATATTCACAAGGATGGGAAAAGCCACCCTGAGTGGCTTTTCCTGTCCTTGTAAAAACGGCCCTTTTACACGCAGCACTTTGAGGGAAAGGGGCGGTGCACGGGTGTTGCTGTGGGTGTTCCCACGCAACACCCATGGAACCAGACACATTTCCAGATTTACAAAAAAAACAAAAACCTGGAAATGAGTCTGAATGCTACTCCTCCCCATGGGAGGCGTAGGGAGGTGCAACGAGGATAAATGTATTTTTGTCTCCTCGTTTTTTATCTCTTTCCATGCATGCTGCATTTTGAAGCACCCATAGAAAGAGGAAATCACCTCTGGTGATTGTTTATGTGCAGGAAGGTATCCCTTCCTGCACATAAACAATCATTAAAAAAATGACGGTTTGCAAGCTCTATGTGTGTTAATGCAGCACATATAGAAGTTGAAAAATGCCATTTCAGATTGTTTATGTGCAAGAAGGGACACCTGCACATAAACAATCATCTCCGTGATGCAGGCATACTTGCACCGTGGTACAAGGGTGCCTGCATTGGCGCAGGGCAGTAAATTGGGCGCCAGCACAGGGGAGAACAAAGGGATCCACCATATCCTTGTAGATATGACACATCCCTGCAGCACTTGCTTGTAAATGAGGACCCCAGTTTTGAGTGGTACTTAGAAACTGGAGTGCTCACAAACATTTTATGTAATATATTTTTTACAATTTTTTATAGCACAAACATGACCCAAAGGGATTGGCGCGCTTTACAGGATCATCTTTCACATTACACAAGGACACATTCATTTTTTGTAAGCATAGGGAGATTAAGTGATTTGCCCAGAATCACAGGACGTTGAGCAGATGCTGAGAACTGAATGTCGTTCCCCAGCTCCAAAGTCAGCAGCTCTGGCTGTTGTGCCACATCATTGCACCTAGATAAGATATCAGGAAAAGGGGGCCCGAGAAACATGCTTTCTGACACAATTGAAAAATCAGTGATTATGTGGAGTATGGCCAGGTGTCGCCAGTAGAAGGTCATCCACAGTTTTTCAAGAAGGCCTAGGGGACATCTACATCAGACACATATGCGATATAAGTGATTCAGGGGGATATATACCTTTCTTCTCTAGCAGCATCAAGAGCCATTCAGTTGTTAACATAGTTGTCTTATAAAGAAGATAGGCTTCCAAAGATGCAGAAACATGTCATAAAAAAGCATTTATATTTGCCCTACGACAGACAGATGGCATATTTCACAATATTTGCTATTTCAGGCTTGTGTACTCAGCTCTAAAGTATTTGAACATTTTAAATGAGCACCACCGACTTTAATCAAAGGAAGGAGACTTTAAAAAAAAAAAAAACTCTTCAGACTTACCTGATGGTGAATGGAATCCTCAGGAAGAATGCACCCATTTTCAAGTCCTTGGAGCGAAAGGCAGTAGCAGCGAGGTTACAAACTATGATAACCTCGCGGGGGGAGGCTTCAAAAGCGGGACACAGGTCAGCAACCCGATATGAAGATAAGCAATCAGGAGGCAAAAGGCAGCAGTGGTGAAGCGCTGATTTATCAGCAAAGTTTAAGTATTTTGCAGCTTTTTGAATGCAAAATTCACGGCACTCCCTGGCATCTGTATTGCTGTCCATTTCTATGGAGGAACGTCAGTGTTGACGTCAGTGTTGCAGGAACTACATGCTGATTGGCTGTTCTGAATGCTCCAATCAGAGAGAGCCCTAACTCGAGACGAGGGCCTGCAACACAGACAGGAAACATACTTCCAACGTGGGAAGCAACAATGGAAGATTAAATGGTGAAGTGGAGTGCGTGCCCCCCCCCCCCCCCGAGGTGAAGCTGCGCCCTCCCGAAGGGGGCGCACCCCACACTTTGAAGACCTATGCTCTAGGATATCAAAGAAAACATTGCATTATTAATTGCTGTAATATACCGTTGCAACCATCGTCTGCCTCTACCTATTCCTCATTTAGTTCAGAAATTGTTAGATATTATTGAATATTTTATGAAAATTAGGACTATCAGACTCAACACTCACAATTTAATCTCCATTGCTGTTAAGCCTCACATGCTCCTCAGACTTCCTCCAAAGCATTGGCAACACAATTATTGTCTGCCATTGTCTATTCTCTAAATGCAACCTCCTATGGTGATGAACTCATTCCCCCATCTCCCAATATCTCCCTGTGCCCTTTGGCCCCTACGCCAATCATGAATATCAACAACACCTCTCTCATCACAGGTACTTTACCAACATCTTTTAACACCGGTGAAATCTCCTAAAAAAAACTCAATGTTGGCCCAGATGAACTATGCAAATATCTCCCATCACATGCCTTCCTCTTTCTTGGAGAAATTCTTCAAGCAGTCTTATAAAACAAGTGGCAACTAACTTCAAGAGCACATCAATTTCTATAACTTCCAGCGAGTCTACCAATAATTATTTTGCCCATGTTCTAGGGTTGAGATTGCCGACGCCCAAGAAGTAGATTCAATTCTATAAATCTCTGATAAGGATGACCCATGTCCCATGACACTGCTTAACCTGTCAGTGGCCTTTGATACTGCTCTTAATTCAAACTCCATTCATGGAGGGAATGACTGAGGTTGTTTCAAAATAGCCCACCTCTTACCTCTCAGGCATAAAACCATTTGTATAGATGTTCTCCTGAAAGTTTCTCAGGGTTCTATTCTCCCACCCATTGATGGCAGCACCTTGCTGTACTTAAGTGTGATCAACTGAAGACATCCTTATATTCATATTCTGTCCGAAAATCATCCAATACTGAATATCTATGGTATATCTAAGACGCAACACAACTGAGACTGACTTTGTCCTCATAAACATAGGAACCTCCTAGCCCCTTATCCAAGAGTGGTTCAACAATCTTGATTTAAACAGCTTCTCCCCCGGATTTCATCTTCTTCCATTTCCCTGGGTTTTCTCATGTACTCCTCTCTATGTGTGAAGGAGCTTATCAAGAAAAGGACCCAAGCTGGTTTGTTCCAACAAACAAAACTGGGCAAAATTAACCACTTTCTTCCAGCAATGGGCTTCCGATCCACAATCCAGGCCCTTGTCTGTCCATACATTGATGGTGGTAAGGGCCTACTCATTGGTCTCCCACAATACTAACTGAAATCAATGAAACCATTTTTCATGCACTGGCTTGATTGATCACCAACAAAAGAAAGTTTGAGCACGTCTTCTATGTTGAAATATCTGCATTGGCTCCCTTATGCGGCCACAATCCACGTTAAAGCTTGGTGTGTAACACATAACACACTTCACATCAGAAAACCTGACTACCTGGCATCCAAAATTAATGCCTATGGTGGCACACATATTGCTATAAGCATATCCTTCCCAGGCTGGTAATCCAAAAGACTGGTAGAGAATATGCAGGCCACCATGCTGTTTGGCATAAAGACCAAGACTCAGGGAAAACATTCACTTGTATCTCAGATGTTCCCCCTAACTGATGTAATTCAGGAAATATCTTAAAACCGAATGTATGATGTTACAACGCATACATTTACAATGCATGCCTTTACAACGCAGTTTTTACATCGCAACATCCTTTACAATGCATTCTTTTACATGGCATGCCATTACATCGCATTTTCAGAAACTACCTTTACAACGCATTCCATTACATCGCATTATACCTTTACAACGCATACCATTACAATGCATACCATTACATCGCATTTAATGTAAGTGTTGGATAATATAGGGGTAATAATTACTATTCTAACTCCAGTGAGTGTAACAGTAGGGTAAGTGTTGGATAGTGTAGGGGTAAAAATTACTATTCTAGCTCCAGTGAGTGCAACAGTACGGTAAGTGTTGGATAGTGTAAGGGTACTATGCGTTGTAATGGTATGCATTGTAGTGACTTGCGATGTAATGCCTGCGTTGTAGTGACATGCGTTGTAATGACATGCGTTGTAGTGAGATGCTATGCAATGGCTGCATTGTGATGACATGCGATGTAAAGGATGTTGCGATGTAATGACTGCTATGTAAAGGTAGTGCGATGTAATGACTGTGTTGTAAAGGTTGTTTCCCCTTAAAACCTGCTTATTCACTCTTAAAACCTCCTAGACAGCATCAACCATTCCATCCAAGATATGATTTTTTACTTTGCATTTGATTATATAACTGTTATTTCATATTGAAAGCAAATGTACATGTCCCTTTCGTCTAAGGTGTATGTATCTTGTTGTTATGGATGGTGCTCTATTGCCCTCTGTGGTGTAGCCCACGCTTTATGCATTCTCCTAATAACATTGAATACATTGAAATAAATCATAGATCATTCTATAGGTTTTCTCCATGCGTCCTCTCAGAAAAAAAAATCAGGAAGCTGTGGAAATAGCTGGTGCCAGAATGCTAGCACATCCCCTAGAAAACCCAGTGCTGATGCATACCACACATATGGTCGCACCTGGTAAATTCTTTTTTGCCCCAGGACAAAAAGGTATACAACACCGGAAATAGACAGATGTTTCATGGCTGCCCCCACAGGTCACTCTAGAGATCAGAATGTTGCTTGTTTCACTTGCTTATTTAGGCCAAACCTAGCCTAGAATTTACTCCACACAACAAGTTTACTCGTTGATATGAAGCTATTGTACTTTTGTTTTTCAACACTCAGAGGGGCAGATTTACAATAACTGGCGCATCCCTGCATATTAGCAGGGATGCGCCAGTTATTTTGCGTGACTCAAAAAAACCCTTGGGCCACCATGGTTGCGCCGCATTTAGAATGCGGAGCACCATGGCGCATGGATAGACAGATGCGTGATGCATCTGTCGCCGTAAGGGTGATGCAGTTCTGGAGTCGTGTCGCAAGCGCGACGCAACTCCAGCACTGCTCAGGGGTGCCCTATACCTTATATGCTGCGTCACTCCTTACGCCTGCTTCAAGCAGGCGTAAGGATTTGACGCAGCTGGAATGTAAAAGTGACTCAGTGAAACCTTGTAGATTTCACTGTGTCACTTTTTACGGGGCTTCCGTGCGATGGAACGCCCACCCTGCATACATTATACCTGACGCAGGTATAAAGTAGTGCAGGGCTTTACAACGTGACGCATCTCACTAGATGCGTCACATTGTAAATATGTGGCATAGTGGCGCATTGTTTACGCTGCCGCTGCGTCACAAAAGTGATGCAACGGTGGCGTAAAACTGTCGCAAGGGGCTTGTAAATCTGCCCCAGAGTGTTTTGAAGCATGGCGTTTGGCCCAGGGACGCCCTATGTAAGGGATTTGTTGTGAATAAAAGATTTAGTGCCTCATTCTAAGGGCCCTGGACAAAGCAAGCCGCAAAACTGCGCTAGAAAAAAAACTGTTATATCACATTGTGGTTTTTCCTGGTTTTATGCCTGATTCCGATGTTAGAATGTGGGAATTATGCTTTAGCCGCACTGTTTTCCTCCCTCAAATTCCTCTAGATATATATGTGGTGGCATTTATAGTGGGAAAGCAGATCAGGTTCGAAACTAGATAGGGAATTAACCTTCGGAGTGCAATAATTAGACACAACACAGAAACACCACTGTATGGGCCCAGCGTTGGTTATGAACCTAAAGCGCCTGAGTTAGAGTTTGGCGGACAGGGTTATGCGCCACAAGCGTGATGGATATTCCGTCCGCCGTATTACAAGTCCATTATATCCAATGGCACCTGTGAGGACAGGTTATCACTCTCTTTTGTGGTGGAGTAATTGGTTCACCACACTGTCAATCAAGCCCTTATTGTCTACAGGATTTTTAAAGCTAGAATAACGAACAGACTGTGAGTATCCAATAAAACATGGCACTGATGATTATTTTCGTTGTTTGTAAGCTTTATTGTTGTCTCTTTTTGTATGGCCTTAGAGCTGAATCAGATACATTATTGATTGATTGTTGCATGTTACTGACAAGCGAGCGCGAGACATGCTTTGTCGAATATTAAAGCTGAGCCCTTTAATTAGAATTCCTTCCTAACTCGCCGTCATGGCTGTGCTTGCAGTGTACACGAAGGTGTGAATTATTACACGTCTGTACTCCGAGGATTCCATTTTCAGAGAATGCGCTCTGTGCAACCAGAAACCTCATTAACAAGAAAGGAAAACAATAAAAACTTAATGGCATTTCATTTTTCCAGCATTGCATGCCTTCGATGTTCAATCACATGAGAATATTCAATCTCTTCGAAGTTTTTTTTCACTTTAATTGAACTGCTCTATTTCACAGTGGTACTTGATGGACAGGTCCATTTTGCAAAGTAGTTCATTTTAATTTGAAAGTACTGCAAAAGGGCAGGATAGATTCACCGGCGTGAATTGGAAACCTGTTTTCATCCAAGTGTAGAAAGGAAATAAAAGACATACAAAGAGCTCTCTGCAAACATTGTGAATGTGGGTGACATGTGCTGGGTGCAGCCAATGTTGTGGGAGGAAGAAAGCATGGGAAAGCGGTTGTGTTCCTCTCCTAAGTCTTATATGGCCTTGATTACATGTCAGTACCTAATTCTGATGGGTCCAGTAATGGTGATAATCAACCGCATTTGAATTTCCATGCCTGGTACATTTCACCTAGAGATTTCGCCAGAAATCTGCTGGTAAAATACCAGAGGGCCTATTTAAAAGATATTGACACAGTGCAGCGCTGTAAACCATCTTGCTGTGCCGAGCTGCGTAAATAGGAAAGTGCAGGGATGCAATAATACGAAACATCCTGTGCTTTCCTCTGCGCTGGCGCAAAATAGGCTGCCTAGCACCAACGCAGGCACCCTTGCACCATATTGCAAGGGTACCTGCCTTACAGGGATGATTGTTTTTGGGCAGGAAGGACACCTTCCTGCACAAACATAATCATTGATGGCTTTTTCCTCCTATATGTGCTGTAGAATGCAGCACACATAGAAAGAGGAAAAAACGATGCAAAATAAAGGTACTTCTCCTTGTTGTGCCACTTTTATGCCTCCCCTTGGGAGGAGTTAAAATCGGATGCATTCCCAGTTTTGCAAAACCTTGTAAATGTGGGAATGTATCAGAATCCATTGGTGTTTCGTGTGAACACTACAGCAACACCCATGGAACACCCCTTTCAAGCAAAGTAATGCATGAAAGGGGGCCATATTTACAAGGCCATGAAAAGCCATGCAGATTTATTCTGGGTGTGGGAATATATATGCTGTTTTCCCAAACTTGGTAATGAGGCACTTTTTAGGTCTCGCCTGACCCAGCGCATGCACTGGTCTGGCGAGACTTATTGAGAGGGCTCCAAAAAGTGCTACCAGGCCAGCCTAGACCTACAGTGCATGTGCGCGGGCGCCGCGCTTTACCGCGATTACTTTCACTTTCGCGGCCGCACGGCCGCTTTGATGTTTGATCGTGATCGCGATCACTTTCACTTTCGGGGCCGCACGGCCGCTTTGCATAGCCAATAGCTCTCGCCTTTGAGACCTTAAAAGTATTTAGTTATGCAACTGTTGCATGGCTAAACACTTATAAGGTCCCAAAGGCGAGACCTATTGGCTATGCCAATGCATGTTTAAAATCGTTTTTGGTGTGTCTGTTTATGAGTGACCTCAAGACTGTATTTTGCAGATTAACAAAAGGACTTCTGAAACAAAGCTCAGCTGAGCTGTACCAGGCTTGAACGACAAATGCACTGTGCCAGAATGACCTTTAAAAGATCCACCGGCATAGGATGCACGCCTGTAACATTCCTCTTTAAAATGGAGGACCAATCGCAAATGGCTGCATTACCTGCGTCATCAGCTGTGCCGACTGCACGGTTGAATGCCGACAAATCATTTCCTGACTGGGTGATACTTTCTGCAAATGTTTTCAAATTCTCAGACATTGGGCCAGTAACATCTGTCACTGCCATTGAAGTGTTGACAGATTCGTCTGCAGTCTTCTTGGATAGCTCAAAACGATTTTTGAGATCACCTGTTGAAAAAACACATCATATCAGATATCCTCCGTTCTTCAGTCACTAATGTTAAAATAGTTCTTTTCTTTTCTGGTGGGAATCCACCCAACGGTAAGTTATCATTTCGATAGATAGAATTGCTAAAAAGTCATATTAAAAACAGCCCAAAAAGCTTAATGTACCTAGCTTGAAACATGTTGCAAACCTATCATTCTTAAACAAGATAAGAACATCATCTTAACATAAAATATGTTTCATATCTTTACTTACAAGTTTTTAAATGTACAATATAGCTGAATATAATCATTTCTTTATGCACTGGTATTGGTTTAGGTTTTTTGCAAAATAAAACAAACTAGAACATTCAAATCCAGCTATAGTATGCGATCGAAATGAAAAGGTTGATAATGCCACATGTGGCATTGTGGAAAAGGGATGGTAAACATAGAGGGTTTCAATGCATGTGACAGATGTGTTACATATTTGTCCTCCTGTTCCTCAGAACTGGTCACAAGCATTTTTATTACATCGAAGACAAGTCAGCAAAGATAATTTGTTACATGGCCAATAAATGTCTGTTTCATGAATACTCTCCACATAGAAGTGAGCTATAATCAGACCCCCCTCCCCCCAGGATACAGGGATTAGGAAATTCTGTATCACAAAATTGGAAATTTTGCAGCACTATTGTGGGTTTTTTGCAGCATTTTTACAGCATCTTATTTTAGTGACAGTTAAAAGCTGTGTCCTAATAAAAATGGAATCTGCAGTCGAATGGTGTCCTAATCACAACACCATGTTGCCTGTTGCTAAATTGCACAGTGAAACTAACAAAAATCGGGAATCAATCCTGGCTTCCTTCTTGATCAAAATGATTGATCTCAGGCAAATGCTTTATTTCATTGAGCCTGCTTTTTTAAAACTACTACTTTTTTGACCCAGCCAGTGTGTAGCTACCCTCCGTTAACCAAGATTAGGCTCGCTGAATGGAATTGGTAGCTGCGCACAGGGGTAAGATGACTGTCAAGTGTCTTGTATATTGTGCCCCCCACCCACCCAGTTGCTTCCCTTTTGCTGGAAAATACCAGTCGCGGTCCATGCAGGTAACAGCGGTGGGCTGTGTAAGGGGGGATTCCGAGGGATGATGCCGAGGGAAAACTAAATAAATACTTTACTGCTCACGGTGAGGAAGTGCCTGTGTGAGTGCTTGTGAGTTCAGGGTGCACTGTGCTTTTTCAGTCCAATGGGATGATGTTCGCATGTGAGTTCAGGGAAAGCAGGGTGCCTCTCCTAGTGTAGGGTGACCAGTGTGTAGGATGAGTGGTGCGTCTGTACGAGAGTAGGATAAGTGGTGTACCTGAGAGATTCCAGCCCATACAAGCCAGATCTATTGCCTTTGACAAATCTCATTTGGGGTAATAATATCAAAGATAAAGGACGACTGGCTTAAAAATGTTGCCCATCTGGACGCCCCTCTCTGCCCCCCCCCCTCCCACATGCACACATATTGCTCTGCATGCATTAGGTTTCTATTTCAGGGGCATACTTACTCTAAATCCCTCATTGAAAGGTAGCACTAAATCAAGGGTAATACAACAAAGAAAACAATTACATTACTATATATATATATAGCTATAAAGATGTAAAGCCAGATATATAACGCACCTCATAATATCTAACTTAGGGTTACATGGTCTATAAATTACGATTAAATAGGCGGGATGACTTGGCAATAGATTTACAGATTAAAGCACAGAGTAGTTACAGGGACCTTTTGCACATGACAAACTCCTTGTGTGTTTTCCGTGATAAAATGTAGTTTGGTTAAATTTCAGGAATAATTTAACAGCAAATTTACTGTAATTGGAACACGCTAATATGCAACAATTCAAAAACCGCATGTATGTAGTAGTGTGCTGTGATAGTCTGTGCCCGTCTGGACGTCTTGGGGTAGGTGGATGGCAAAATGGAATGGAGCAGTTTAGAAAAAATGCTCCAAGCTAATAAAAAAGAAGAATGAGTCTCCCTGTAGTGTCTGTTTTATTTTCTTTTCTTACCTGGCCAGGCAGCATTTGCATGGAATAACAAACAAGACGATTAAACAAACATTCAATTGTTTTTGCGGCAGGTTTGGTTAAGATTATGGGCATCAGGGAAATCCATACATTTTTGTGGCAAAACTGTGATTTGCGAAATCACGAAACGCTGGGGGTGGAAGGTGGGTCTGTACAGTATAAGCACAAATAGATGCATTTCAAAGCTCAGACAATGAATATTGACCTTGAAGAAAAAATTACTTATCTTTGGTAACAATATTTCTGGTAACTGCATAATCTTGCTGCAGATTCCTCACTTTATGAATTTGCTTTTATAAATCAGACTGACCCAGAACATATTTTCTCCAATAATAGATGTCCAGCACCACTAGATGGCACCATGCAGTTTCAGCCATGACTGCCCACTGAAAATGCCTGCATGAGAGTTTATCTGGTGCCAATCTGTACCCTGGCATTGATTCCTGATCTGTTTATCATGCCCCAAAATGCCGAGCACGAAGGAACCAAGAAAGCATTTACAACAGCAACAATTACACCACTTAACATGCTTGTATTCGAAATGTGTGAAATTAGAATAATTTGCTTTCATGTAATTCTATGAAATTTCATCAAAATTGCGCAAAATTATGCTTAAATATACGAAACGGAAATCTGACATTTTACACTATATTTGACCGCAAACTGTGTCCTTGCTTGCTTTAATTTTGGCGAGGATGCATTTAAACGAATTCATTGTGAGCAACAGAATCTCAAGTTCTGTTATTCTGGTGCGTTTATGGTAAATGTTTACCACGAACGGTGTGTAATTATAAGAAGTGGTGTTGAGGTATAATTTTGCTTAACAAGCATAACGTGAAATTCCAAACAATTATGCAAACTACTCCAGTATAATTTAAATTTCACCCAGGCCTAGTTTGTATACTTTGGTATGTTATTATTCATTGCACTAACTCACTAGAGAAGAGTAGGAGGAGGGCAGAGGACGTTGAGGAATCTGTGTATCCACCAGAAATATTCTTACTGAAGATAAGTAACCTTTTCTTCAGATCAATACACTTTCCTACATACTCCTCATTCTATAAAAGAAACACAAAGCAATACCTCCCTGGGACGTGGGGCTGAGTAGTACTGATTAACCAAGGAAGTCATGTAACACAGCTCTCTCAATGTACCTATCACTGCCTGAGCTGAGAAACAGTAATGTTTGGCAAAAGTATGCAAGGATGACCATGTAGCCACCAGGAAGATGTCAGCCACGAGAACACATCGGGTGAGAGCACTGGAAGCAGCCATGGCCCTAGTGGAGAAGACACCAATGCTTCCCAACTGTCTTCCTCAGTCAAGGAATAGCAAATCAGGAGAAAGAGGATGGCCCGATGAGAAAAGGTGCATTTGTTTAATGCCTTACATGATTTAGTTCTGGCAAAGACCATAAAGATCATACATCCTACTGATTTGCATGACAGGACTTGTATGTATGTTTTTCATGTTATGTACTATACATGCCTGACTGCATATAACAGATGCTAACTTAACATTGCCTTTGCATTTAGATTCTGTGTATGTGGGGTGAAAGTGAAAGGCCTTTGTGGCAGAAAGTAGGTCTGCTTTATCATTTTTTTTGCAGTTAACAAACATGTGCTTGGGTGGTCATGTTTTCTCTAACTTATGCTAAGACCAAGAAAGGACAATTTCTGTTCTATGGTGCACACCTTCTTTGTGAGCGTGTTAGCTGAAGAGAAATCTACAAAGGACATAACTGAAGAAGAAAAATAGCAGTGTCAGAATATGTTTTGAAAAAACAGTATTGTTTGAATACCCTGCATAATGATACAGAAGTCAAGCAAGAGCTGATCCTTCCCCACTTTGTTAAAAACTATACCTAGAAAAGGTATACAGGGTGTAGGGGGTGGAATTATACAAATGGAACAGTTGCTCGAGTAAGCAGTGAACCACAGATTTCAAAGGTTGGGTGTGGAGGTACCATAATGTACGCAGGGAGCTTACATTACCTTATATAAATCAAAGCTAACTCAATCATGTTGCTAGAGGTCTGATTACAACCAGCCTAAATAAGACTATTAAAATAGCCATTAATGCTGAAATGTGATTGAGACATATTTGAACTTTGACCCAATTTTCTTAATTGTTGCTGAGATGTTTATAATATTTAAAATCATGCTAATACATATGATTTGTAGACAAATAATGTAGCCTTGTAGTCCGCTGTTGAGAGCTACACAGATTGTTGAAGGCTCTAAGCTATAGGCCCGAAGGTCTTTGACAACCTGTATATCCCAAAGAGGAAGGGCTACAAGTCTATTTATGTTAGAAGGTTCAAATATAAAAAGGGAGAAACTGGAAGATAAACATTGGAATGTTGGAACAGATGGCTTATACCAGCCAGGCCCTTAGCCACTCAATTGTCTTCAGTCGTGCATTCAACATTCCGCTGTTCCAATACATAATTAACAATTATATGTGGAAATAGCAATTATTGTTTGTGCGTATCGATTTAAAGGGTTGCATGGCAGGGCTCCAAGTAGAACATGCCAGAGTGAGATCTTCTGTGACAGGTCTTTCTGTATTTAAACATTCCCTTTCACTCAAGCCTAACTCTGTGAATGTGGAGTATCTGACAGTTCTCAATTTATCTGAAAAGGTTGTAATTACCTAAGACTAAGAGGATGTACAAGGTGTGACCCTAATAAACTAAGGGTAACACAACAATGTCCTGTCAAGTCCATCGATGTAATATCTAGAATTCAGATGATGTAGCTGCTACTCCTCCGTGGTGGGATGAGGAAGAATGAAGAAGGATGGAAGGGTGACAGACTGAACCATATGAAATACAGAAACTACTTTGAATAGGAAGTATGACTGGTCAGGAAAACACATGAATGTGGACAGGGCAAGCAAATAGCCCTTTATGGTAGCCACAAGCAGGCCACACAGTGCAGGGGACAATGTGAATCGAAGAACTTTGGAAAGGAGAGGTTTAAAGGGAACATTTGCTCAGTAAGGACAGCATGATGGACAGGTTGTAAAATCTGAGCAGCATCCTGCTTTGCTTGAGCTGCACCGCAGTATGGGCGGTCCTATGGAACATCTTCACATCTCAAAAATGAGATGGAACGTAAAGAGGCAGCAATTTCGCAGACTATTGCAGCAACTGTAGTGGTATTTTATTTTTAGGCTCCAAAGACCTGCATGTCTGTTAACTGGCAGAGGCACTTTAAAGACCATTATATTTAGGCCTTCCTTGCTTCCAATATGTGGGTGTCTGCTTTTATTGCAGCATTCCATGCCAGTATTCAAGTATTCTTTCGAAAATAAAAACGTACTGAAAAACAGGAGTTTCCCTAAAATACTTGAATCAAATATGTCATCAAAATGGCGCCCGATGCATGTTCTCCTTAAACCGTGTGCTCCTGGGAACCTCCTAAAGCAAGTTTGAAACACTGTATTCTAAGCCAGAGGTATTCAAACTTTTTGATGTCGCGACCCCCTTGTCAAAATTGTTTAGGCGTAAGGACCCCCCCCTGACAAAACTTTATAGACCCGTGCACTCCGCATCATCGACAACTATCGACGACCATAAGCACCCCCAAATCCCACAGCAATTCATTTTTACAGTGGGGAAATAATATTAAATAGTGTTTAGAAAATCAAAGCCCAGTTAGCGTGGGGGTATGGTCAAAGGTGTAACTAAAACAAAGGGTCTTATTTATGAGGAATTGCCATAGGGCAGCGCCTCAAGTCTTCTTGCTGCGCTGGCCCACGCCAATGTGAAAGTGCAGAAATACACCGTAATTATGAAATACGGTGCATTCCTGTCCTTTTCCCTTGCGTTGGCGCACAAATTGCTACCTAGCACCAGCATAGGCAGGATTGTTTTTGTGCAGGAAGTGGCACCTTCCTTCACAAAAGCAATCCAGAGAGGTGTTTTCCTCTTTCCATGTGACCTGCAGAATGCAGCGCCCATGGAATGCCTCCTCGATGCAGAGTAAGGCATCGCAGTGACTTGCGCTGCTTTGTCTTACTCCATATCTATGAGGCCATTGAAAGCCATGCAGGGTGCCTTTGCGCCACCTCATAGGTATGGTTGAGACGTCTGTGCCGACGGAGCATAAAACAAAAGTAATAACCTGGTGGCGCAAGCTTCTCATAAATAAACCCCAAAATAATCTGTACCTTTTTTAGGTCTTTCACCATCTGGTAGCTACATATAAAATACTGGGCAGCTTAAATAAAAAATAAATTAACAGCAGTTGGTACTCAGCGGGAAATGCAGTGTAGTACATTATGAAACCTCTATTAGTTAATGCGCTGAAGAGGTCTGTGTAATCAGAGAGCCACCGAATTAAATCTTGGTTGGTACAGTGGAGAATAGTGACTTGTGTATTTTTGATCTACAAGGTCACAGCTTTTGACAGAAAGCACTGTAAATATGTAGGTCATTATTTTATACTTGCAATAAGCACAGTATAAGATTGACTGCTACAAAATTTGCAAATAGTTTATGATGAAATGGTACTTCCAAAATGTAGATTATAGCAATACCAGAGCATATGAGAAGCAATTCTTTGTTTACATAACTGTCCCTTCAACACCTCCTTAGGGGTGCTAAGGGCTGTGTAAATACAATTACGAATAAAAGGGACACTTCACAGCCCAGTTGTTAACTCTTTGCACTACCACTCAAACAAAACTAAATCTTTGTCATCACAAAGTTTGGAGTGATTCGATCACAGGCTCCTAAGCACCCTTTACACTTGCAGATTAACTAACAGTGCACATTTGCATTTCTTTCAGGCAAGCAGGTACCCTAGCACTAAAGCTTTTTACAACACAGGAGACTCAATTATTGAACCTTCAGCTGAAGCATTTTAAAAATCGAAATTAGCCATCCCTAGACAGTTGTCTTTTTCCAAAATAAAAGCAAATGTTTGGGATTCAAGGCACAAGTGAGGCGGGAATACATGCCTCCTTCCAAGGACTCCACATCCCCCCTGGGGTGCTCACCCCACAGATTGCAGACCTCTGTTCTCAGCTGAAGAAAAATAATTTTCGAAAGTTTTCATTATAAAAAAATGACCGTACTATGCAAATCATACTGAAAACTAAAACGAACTTCACCTTCTCTGAGCAATTTTGAGATATAGTGCAGTGTTTAATGCATACACATTGTTACTGACTTTTAAATTCAGTGCACTCAGTGACTTTACTTTCACATTTAGATTAGTTGATATTTTTACATATCAATGTCTATAATTCGAATCCATGCATGAATGGAGCATGCATCTTTTAGGTAATTGATGTATGGAATCTGCTTACAAACTCTGAGATTATTCAGATTCATACCTTGATCAGGCATGTCAAGCTGCTTGGTGATTTTCATCAGCTGCTCTTGAAGTGATTTCTTTTTGGCATGAGCTGTATTAACTCGTTCACTTGTTTCTATGACTCCTAACTCATTACCTTCGGAGAAAGAAAAAAAACTTGAGAAACAGCAGCAGACAAAGCAAATCACTTACTGAAAAATGCAGAGGAGAAACCAGACCTGCGGGCAGAGGCAGAGCCTCATGTGCACCAAATGACCAGGACCTAAATAGAGCTTTTAATAATTATAAAGTAGACAAATCCTGTGGCAATGTTTGACCATTTACTCAATCTCATATTCAAACAAAATGCTAGGTAAGTAGACCTGAAAGCCAAATACAACCTTATGGTACAGTAGCCACATTTATTATGTAGAAAACAACACACCAGAGCAAAAGAACATATAATAACATATTCCTAGTTAAGTACTTTGAGTATAACAGGGCTTTAGCATATCACGTAAACGTCACGAAGCACCGCATCATTAAACAAAGATTAACATATGCATAGTAAACAATCCCAAAAAATCAAACCTCCTTGGATTACTAAATAGGCATCAAAGTGGTACTATATATAACGTAATCACATTTTTATAGTGCTTCCTACCCCTGACAAGGTGTTGAAGCACTTTATAGTGTCTAGACTGATTTCATATTGTCATGCACATGCTATGCTAGTGTGTAAGTGGGTGACAGCAATTGTCCGGCATCATGGATCACGGTGTAGGATGGGAGGCGGATGGAGAGAATACTGGACTCCCCTCACTACATTAAGAAAACCAAGGTGCTGTATGAAGTGCATGAGTGCAAACGACTTGAAGAAGTCTCAGTTACAGGGAGTGGACTGAGAGGACTTGGGGCCAGTGGACCTGCATAGCAGAGCTTGTGAATGTGGTGCAGTGCTGTGAAGTCGCCCGGCAGAAAACTCTAGGCTAACTTCCATCACCTCCACTGCCAGCCCTGTGCCATCGAAGAGCATGAGCGAACAAATGGAGGTGCATCGACACTCATAACAGTTCTATTAATCTGTTGGATGGGTTTGAAAAATAGGTATCTCACCAACTCTAAAACACCTTTCATACGCCTTGTAAGACCTCAAAAGGTTTATGTTTGTACACCAAACCTGACTCAAAACAAGTTCCTTATTAGTATTAATCAAATCGCGGTCGTAACAACAGTGATGAAATAGCAGCCGTGCTATCCCATGAATCTCTTGGGGAGAAGAAAGAGCATTCCTAGTTCAGCCAGTGAAAGAAAGTGTTCTTTCAACCAGAGGATCCAGCTAAAATCCACAATCAAGTATTGTAAAAAAAAATCATATGGTTGTGGGGTGGAATTAGAAGGCAGAGGAGGCTTATTGTTTGTGTAGATTGGGATGCTGTGAGCTCGTGAGGTCCCACTATGTGGTGCACCTGAGCTATATTGAGTGTATGTGGAGTGTTCTGTCTAATGTATTCTGTTGGAGAGTGTTGTTGTTGTTTAATAGGGTGAGTGTGTTGATAGCCAACTACGCTATTTATTTGTTTAACACATTTCTATAACATCATAAGGTTTAGGGGGGCTATACAATATAACAAGAAAAATAACACTGTGGTCTTACCTTGAATAATCGACAGTATGAGTGTTTGAAAACACATGAAGGGCATGAGGTAATTAAAAGGTAGGGACCAAAAGGAGTTCACAATTAAGGGAAACAGGAGGGTATAAGTAAACTAAAAAGTAGAAGTGAAAGTGCAGAGTTAGAGACGGGGAGGGGGAGAAGCAGAAGGACAACAGGAGAGAGGAGGAGGTCGAGGAGAAAGGAGTGGGAGAGAGTACAGCTGGAGCACCCAACTAGGGAAAAGGATTAGAACAAAGGGCTAGGTAGACTGCAGGGAGGAAAGTGGCAAGGGAAAATTGGGGATTCAAATGGAGAGAAAGGAAGTTGGGCTTATATAATAACAAGGCAATTAGTCCTTTAAAGTAGGATACAGTCTGCAGAGGTGCGTTTTTAGATGCTTGTGGAATGACAGCAGGTTGGAGTTTAGTCATGAGGTTAGCAGAGAGGGAGTTCTATGGAAGAGTAGCACACTTCAGAAAGACCGATGCTATCCATGGCTGGTTGTGAAGCTTGGGGTTTTCAGTAGCAGGTTGTTTTTGACGCAGTGACCTCTCATGCCAAATGGTTGTTTCAGGAGATTAGTAAGGTAAGTTGGAGAGTTGGCATGTACTTCTTTGTAAGCCCTGGTGATGGGCCATCAGGATGCAAATATCACACCCCAGGTCCCTTTGTGTGGCTGTCTAGAGGGAATGCACAAAGTCCAGCTGTCACCCAACCCAGACGTGCATTCAGAGACAGGCAGGGGCACATAATAGTCAGAGTAAGAAAAGCCAACTTTCTAAAAGTGGCATTCTCAGACTGATCATTTAAAATCTGACTTCACCATCAGTTGTGATTTTAAATTGTGAGTCCAGAGCCACTAAAGTCAAAATTTCTGTATTTTCTCAGTTGGAAATTACACTTAAAAGATGTTTTAAGGCAACCCCGATGTTAACCTACAGGAGAGATAGGCCTTGCATTAGTAAGAAACTAATTTAGCAGTTTTTCACTACCAGGATATGTAAAACTTAGAAGTCCATGTCATACCTTTTGAATACACTGCACCTTGCCAATATGGCTGCCTATGGCCCACCCTAGGGGTTACTTATATGTAAGAAAATTGAAGGTTTGGGCCTGGCAAGTAGATTAACTTGCTAGATCGAAATGGCAGTTTAAAACTGCACAGAAGAGATCTGCAGTGGCAGGCCTGAGCCATGTTTGAAGGGCTACTGAGGTGGGTGGCACAATCAGTGCTGCAGCCCTACTAGTAGAATTTCACTGACATGCCTTGGGCACATATAGTGCACTTTACTAGGGACTTAAAAGTAAATTTACTATGCAAATTGTGGATAAGCCAATGTTACCCTGTTTAGAGTACAGAGCATATAAACTTTAGCACTGGTTAGCAGTAGTAAAGTGCCCAGAATACTAAAGCAACAAAAACAAATTCAGCAAAAAGGGGAGGAGGAATGCAAAACATTTTTGGGTGACCCTGCAGAAAGGGCCATTTCCAGCAATCTGTGTATTGATGGAGTACAGAGCATATGCACTTTTGCACTGGTTTGCAGTGGTAAAGTGCCCAGAATACTAAAGCTTACAAAACAAATTTAGCAAAAAGGGTAGGAGGAAGGCAAAACATTTTGGGGTGACCTTGCAGAAAGGGTCATTTTCAACAATCTTTGTATTGAAGGAGTGAGACATCCTTTGTCATCCCACATTTTGGAGAGCTTTTCCCTGTATAAATTGAAAAGTGTTGGGGCTGAAATTAATCTTTGTAGGGTGGGTGCATGATTTGAAATATTGGCTCCAAAGTTTATTAAAATTTGGGGCCGGATGGATAAGAATTACGCACACCAATTTAGTTCTATGTCCTTAATCCTGAAGCGCTGTTCAAGTATGGATAGCAGTAGTATATGGTCAGTTGTATTGAATGCTGCAGTAAGGTCGAGCAGAACTGGGAGGTTGGAGCAGCCGCAGCCCGTGCAGGTAAGAACAGTGGGGCCGCCTGCAGTTTGATTTCGATGGACAATGACGAGGGAAAATTAAATAAATAATTTTCCCTCGTCATTGCACCATTGAAATCCCCCCTACTTGGCCCCACTGCTCTTACCTGCACGGGCCACGGCTGGGTGGGAGTCACCATCATACAGCATCTGATGGATATCATCATAGAGCATCTGATGGATATCATGCAGAGCAGGCAGTTTAAATGGCATAACCAGTTCTGAATCCGTATTTATAAGCATTGAGATGGTTGCAACCATTGATGTAGCCAGTGAGTTGTAGGAAGACATATTTTTGCATAGTCATGCCTAGTCAAGAAAGGTTTGACACAGGGAGGTAGTTGAATGTCAACTCAAGGCCAGGGTTCTATTTTTTTATACAAGGGGTAATTTGGCCACATTTGAGAGAGTCAAGAAAAGTTCTTTGACTAAGAGAACCATTGATGAATTTGCACCAAGCATTGGCAAAGTAAGATAAATTTGCCTTGATGATGGTTTCTTGTATCTCATCATTGTGGCAAGCCGTGGGTTTTAGATTTTTGATGAAGAATGTGAGGTCTTCCAGATAGACCAGTTTTAAGAAACTTGATGTAGTTGTCATCTTAGGCAATACCTGGATGAGATCATTGCTGGGTGCAAAGGAGGCTGCAATGGAGACGATTTTGTTGTTAAAGAAGTCCAGAATGTAATTACATTTGTTGGATGAGTGGTCCGAGGTGGCTTTTGCAGCCTGGCAGATGTTGCGTGGATGAATTTGAACTGGTTTTGTGAACTGCTGTGCTTGGGATTATGTTTGTCATTTTGTAAAATTATGTTTGTTATTCTTCCTCAGTGCTTTGAGCTTTATGTGGAAAAAGGGTCTATTGAAAATTTCCATTAGTTTTCTAAATCATGAACGTCTCTTCATTTAAAGTATAATTTGGTGAACAACTAGACTGAGAGGGCATTAGGTATTGTTGCTTCAGCTTCAGTGATGTGACGGTGTCAACTGCTTGGGAGACGAGTTTGTTATAAGTATCAAGCATGGTATCAATATTGCCATTTTGGAGATGAGTGAGCATTTTTGGGATATGAGGATATCTATTGTATTCATAGAGAAGTTTCTAAGGATTGTTTGCATACTTTGTGAAGTTGTTTAGGAGTGGCAATGGGATAAGGGATATCGAGCAGAAAGGGTATGGAGTAATAGTCCAGCCAGTCAGTCTCTAGTTGAACCATGGTGGGGTTGGCAACGATAAGGTCAAGGATCTGTAATTTGTTGTGTGTAGGGACAGAGGAGTGCTGTTGCAGGTTGTGCAGCTGGAGGAAGGAGCTGTGGTAAATGAAAGGTTTGCTTTTTTATTCCTCCAGTGTTAGAAATAGGGCTTCTGGTTGGCTCTGGCATGCACCTAAGCCAGGCACAACCCACCACTCTAGTCAGGGCAAGTCAGATACTCACCAAAGATAAGCTGTGCTTACCCTCCGGTAGCTTGCGCAGAGCAGGCAGGCTTATCCTAAGAGGCAATGTCCAAAGTATTTGTGCAACACACACCCACAGTCACACAATGAAAACACCACAAAAAGACTCTACACAGGTTTAGAAAAATAGTTGATATTTATCTGGTAAAAGTAAGACCAAAATTACAAAAATCTAATCAATAGATTAAGACTTATTACATTTTAAGTATATAAATCAGCTGGGCTTATTTTAGAGCTTTTACGGTAATTTAGCAAGGTCACCACAAGGATTGTTTCCACGGTATAGTTAGGGGCGGTTTCACAGCAGACCAAAGAGAGCGGGAGGAGAATAGGGACTTTCCCCAAACTGCGGGGAGGGCAGTACATCAACGTTGAGACCGTATGGATCCAATCCAGGTAAACAAAACACCGGGTGTGTACTCGGCTACATGGGGGGCAGACACAAATGGCAGGGACCGCTCGGGTCTGATAGTTGGTTGAATAAAATGCAACAGCACCCGGCAGTGAGGAGCGCAGCATGACCCTCAAGACCCCTCGGGTCGGGCTGAAATCAGACAGCAAAGCACTTAGTTGCAGGAGGTGCAGAGCGACCTCCAAGACAACTCGGGTCTGATTGAAATCAAGAAAGAAAAGACCTTAGCTGCAGGAGTGCAGCACGATCCCCCTCTGGGCCCCCATCACTGCTGTTACCTTGATGATCGAGCTGTCAGTGTCTCTAATGGACTCTGGGTATCGGCAACGGGCTCCAGTTGTTGAGCTAGGGGAAGAGTATGGCTCTCATCTTCCCCTGAAGATTTGCTGGAAGAGTGGCGCACAAACTTCGCCGGTGAAGGTTCCCTTTTGCTCAAATGCTTCGAGGAATTATGCTCAGATGCCTTGTTTAATTTGCAGAAATGGTAAATAAATCCAAAACCCTTGCTGGCAGTTGAGCGCCTGCTGTCCAGTTATTTCACTCAAAACACGCTCCGCCAATAGAGCGCTTATTGTGTGGGATGGGCTCTGCACTACCAGGGTGATGCAAGAGGTGTGCAGAAAGAGAGGTCTTTTTTTTTTTTAAATTAAATGTCCCTTTATGGAGATCAGCAAGATACAAACACATTAATAATGCATGAGAATATATAGCATCTCAAGTTCATTGAAAGCATTCGATAACATCAAGAAGTGTAACCCAATAACAGGGTACAAGAGCATTTAATGAAAAAGATGACTATAACATACAGTTGGTTGCACAGTTTTTACAGTGAATCGAGGAACGTCTTTATTATACAATAATCAGTAACAAGCACTAAGCCGCAGCATATTACAATTACCAGGTATCGCACTCCGGCCACCCACCACCCCCTGGGCATTTCAGTCACCGTCCTGGGGGTATGTTAATAAATAGTTCTTCAATGGTTGCCAAATATCCTGCGGGTGTGAAGTCAATGGAAGCAGAGTCGCGTATATGTCACTCATAGTGTCGCAATGAACCATAACTTGGAGGCAGGTCCTAATAGACGGTGTTTGCGTTCTGCCCCAGTGCAAAGAGTTTGGTTGCTTCGCGATGAGTAAAGCAATTGCCGTGAATCTTCTAATGCCCTTCTTGAAAGATCGAACACATCCAAGCAATGCTGTCAATGGTGTGGGTTGTATGGTCCGCTCCACCATGAGAGATAAATGGTGGAAGATCTCTCCTCAATATGCCTGAACTGGTGTGCAGTACCATGCCAAGTGTAAAAAATCAGGATCCAAAGCTGAGTACCGAGCGCACTCATGCGAGGTATTAGAATCAATATTGGCCAATCATTTCGGGGTTATGTAAGCTCGATGTATATATTTCAAATGTAATAATTTGTGGTGATGGTTATTTGAAATGTAAAGCGTTTGTGCACACCAATAGTGCCATGTGTTGTCAGTTATTAATATACCCAGGTCACGTTCCCAGGCAGTCCGCGCCTTGACACCAACAGCAGGGCGAAGAGATAATGAGAGATGGTACAGGCGTGAAATCAAGTCGGTTCCATCTGGAGAGGCTATAACAAGCGTGAGGGGGAAAGTCTGCTGGTTCCGACACAGCATCCGGGATTGCTCCAATCAGAGATCCACAAACCCTAGGTAGAAGGAATTTGTCCATATATGGGGCATCTCCGTGGGAAAGGAGCTCTGCCGTGGTGCATGGTCGCGATTCTTTGATCAGGTCGCCAACCATCTAGTCTATGTTTGGTTAATGTACGTTTGGTAAAGGCTTCAGTAGTAGGGGGTAGCCATGCATTGTCAGCCAATGGTATATTTGCCGAGTAAAGGAATTCCGATTGTAAATACCTACACAGTTTCGTCCATGCCCAACACATCGTGGGTAACGTCTAATTTTCTGCGGGGCAGCGAGGTAGGCCCTGTGGTAGTACTGCAGATAGCAGATTAGGGTGAATCTGGGAATGTTCGGGCTTATGGTACAGAAGTCGGGCATCAGGGTGATACCAGTAATATGTAAAGTGAATTTGGGCAACGAAGTAATATAAATAAAAATCCGGGACTCGAAATCCCCCATGCTCATAAGGCATAAGTAGAGTATTCCATCCTATTGTGGCTGTTTACCAGCCCAGACAAGACGAATGCGTATCGAAAGATTTTGTGGTGAGGGCGATGGGGATATTCAAGAATAGAAATAAGAATTGCGGGAGGACCGGCAAGATGGCCGCTGGTGGTGTGTAGTGAGCAGTCGCACTCCTCTCCTCCTCCTGATTACAGCAGAAAATGTGGTGATCCCTCGCAACCCACGGGATGAAACCCGACCACTGCCTAAAAGGAACTGACTTCAAAATCACTTGGGCTTTCTGTAAAAGGTTTGCCGAGCTTCCGTTGAGGATAATTCATTTTTTGTTAGCAGGATCCTCGAAAGCGGCAGCTTTCGCCTTGGGACGGTATAATATGCCTCCACGTATCATCAAAGGGAGCGAGGCAGCCAAAGATGTCAAAGACACTAAAGAGAGCAATATGAAAGAACGGCCTGATCAGGACAAACAGGAGCCAAAGACTACATCCTCACGACCCAGCAACGCACTTACCTCGAAAAAATCTACTGGGAAGAAAGCTGGTGTGGTCCAAGGCACTGACGGGCTCCAAGCGAACCCCATCGGGATGACTGTCCAGTGCGGTTCACGAGAGTTGAAAAATCTGCAGTCCAATAATGCAGGAGGAAAAGAAATGCAACTGAGGCAGCCTTCTGTATTCGAGAGCTTCCCGGTGATGAGTACAGGCCGCTTGGAAAAACGAAACACCGGTAAGCAACCCAAAGTGAACAGCGCGAGCAGTGCCGAGGCGCAGGACTCCCGCGAAACAGGGGTTGCTATGCAACCAGACCAAGCGCCGGCATTGGAGCAGGCACCGTCGGCTGTGTGTAACCTAGTCGAGGGTGATCCGGCGGAGTCTGAGCGCTCGGAAACTTTCAACCCGGGCCCTGAAGCACTAACGTTAGCGGCGGAGGACAATCTGATGGAGCGGCAGCCTCAAGGTTTGGAGTCTGTTTACACTGGCTCAGTTGCGCCATTGGCAAAGGATAATCCCAAAGGGAGCCAGCCTTTGGAGAATGACGAGGCTCACGGAAACAGTCAAGGTGAGTCGGGGGCTGAGCAGGCTAATAGGCAGGAGGCAGGCACGGAGTCAGAGATCTCTCTGGAAGGGAGTACCTCAGCATGCTCGTTGTTTTTGGAGCCGGCCGGTGGGTGTGCTTCACCTGACTATTTTTTTTCGCTCAATGAGGATTCAGAGCCTGTAACCCACAGTGACAGTGACGACAGCTTTGGTGAGTCTTCTGCCTCAGAAGCTAGTTCGGTCCCTCAAAAATGTACTCTTAAGAAACGTAGATCTCGTAGGAAGCCGAACTCCCTAGAAAGCCCTCCTAATCCAACGAAGAGACTTTCATGGGATTATTCAGCTACATCACAGCCATATCAGGAGGTGAATAATATGTCCTCTGGTGGAGAGGGAATACCTCAATCTAAAACTCAAGAAGCCTCAATGGATCTACTATTTAGTACCCTGAAAAGCATGCAGAATGAGGCAAGGGCCGAAGCTCGGAGATCGAGGCAAGGGCTCAACAAAATTCATAATTCACTAAGGAAAATGAATAAGTTGTACGAGGAGGCCTCTGAGAGAATTACCCAGGTTGAAGAAAGAACGGGGAGGCTTGAAGACGAGCTAAGCAGTTTGCGGAAAATGAAGGAGGAGCAAAGTAAGGTATCCTTAGACATGCAGTGGAAGCTGGAGGACTATGAAAATAGACAGCGCCGCAATAATATAAGACTTCTGGGGGTTGAAGAGGGGATTGAAGGCCAAGATGTAAGGATGTTTGTCGTTAATCTGCTTAAAGGTGCATTCCCAGAGCTTTCAGCATGGCAATGGGATACAGAAATCCAGAGAGCCCATCGATTTCCTCTGGCTCCCAGGCGCAATTCATTGCAAGACACGAGACCTAGAGCTATTTTGCTATTTGTGGGTAACTTCCTACTAAGACAACAGATACTGGACAAAGCTAAACCGGATTCTAAGCGTACCTTTAATGGGATTACTTTTTTCGCAAGGCCTGCTTTCTGTCATGTCACAGTAGAAAGAAGATGGAGGCTGAGGCAATTGATAGCACCAATACAAGCCTTGGGCTCACAAGCTTTCCTGCTGTATCCAGCTAAACTAAAAATAATCACCAAAGGCCAGTTCAAAATATTTTTTTCGGAAATAAAAGTTAAAGAGTATATGGTGGGGGTGCTGGGGTACAAAGACAGGGGGGATCACTAAAGGAGGGGAGAAAGATGGTTTGGACGGGGAAACTCAGGTTTCTCATATTGGGAGGAGGAGGCGACAACTGCACTCCTAAGCGATCACACATAGGTCATGGTTGACCTATTTGCCTGTGGGGGGGGAGGGGGGAGAGGGGGTGCACAGGTTGGAGGGTGGGGGCAGGGGCTCAGGGGGAGGGGGGGTGCAGGTGAAACACAGCTTTTTGGGATTTTCTGAGCACAGCATAGGATGTTATATTTTTGGTCTATTTATTTCGTTAGTTATACTGATAAAAGTTATTCATGGAATACGCTAATGACGTGTAAAATAGCTTCAATTAATATATGTGGCCTCAATGATGCTCAAAAAAGAATGCGAGTGTCGTCTTTATTGAAAGCAATGAACTTGGACCTAGTATGTCTCCAGGAGACGCATATAGAGGGGGCTAGGGGGTTCCTCCTTGAACAACTGGGGTTCTCCCTACTGGCTAATACTAAACAGGGGACTAAAACGAGGGGAGTAGCGGTTCTGGGCAGAAACAGGGATACGATATTAGTTAGGAAAAAAGAAGATCAGTGGGGTAGGTGGGTATTATTGGAAATTGTATTTAAAGGGGAGAAGTTCACGTTGGCTTCAGTTTATGGTTCCACTGAAGACGACCCTGAAATGCTCCAGTTTTTGGATACAGAATTGGCTTTGTGGCCTGAACCGATTATTTGTTGTGGGGATTTTAATATTCACTCTCAGGTTGGGTCTACGGGATACACTGGCAGAAAGAAAAAATCTTATAGGGCTTTAGAGGATCTCTTAGAGCACAATTCATTGGTTGACATGTGGGCCGCTGCTCATCCCTTTATAGATGGCAGTACTTTTTTTTCTGCTCCCCATAGTGTTTTGGTAAGATTAGATTATTTTTTTATTTCCAACTCTTTGCTGAATAGGTCACAAATAGAGAAGCATCCTCGGATCATATCCGATCATAACCCTCTAATCCTAATTATAAAAATGGGCTGTCAGCAGGGGAAGTTCTCCGCTTGGACTTTCGAAAGGACTCTCTTAAGGGAGGAAGCCTACATTCTTCATATGAATTCCTGGATTAAGAATTTCTGGGAAATTAATAGGGGGTCGGTAGACTCTGGGATTGAATGGGACACCTTTAAGGCGGGCATACGGGGAGAGACCTTGAGCTACTCACTGCACAAACAGAAAAAGGAGAGGGCAATGTTTAATGAATTAACAATGGAAATAACCAAAGCGGAAGAAGAACTATATTTAGCAATACAGGCCCAAAGGTCTGTTGAGCAGCAGAGTGTAAAATTAATCTGTTTAAAGGCAAGGGTCTGTGAAAGTATTGCTACTAAGGCAGCTGCTAGATATTTATTAAACAGAGAGAACGCTTATGAGATGAGCGAAAGAGTGGGGCACCTTTTGGCCATTCGCTCTAGACAAAAAGCTTCAGCGGCGGAGATCAAAAAAATTACAGATGCTCAGGGTAATACGATCACGGATTCAGACGGGGTAAGAGAAGTGTTTAGGCAGTTCTACGTAGATTTATATAGATCAGATAAGGATTTAGATTCGGGCCAGATCTCATATTATCTCGATAGTATTCAGCCAACACTCCTATCTGAGGAAGATAGGGAGCAGTTAGAAGGACCAATCAATCTGGAAGAAATGTTGGGTGCACTCAATGATCTTCCTCCCGGTAAAGCCATGGGCCCGGATTTAATTCCAGTTGAATTCTACAGAGTATTTAAGGACATATTAGGCGATATACTTCTATCTACTATGCTTCAGGCGCAGACAGGGGCCTCTATTCCTAAGTCTTGGGGAGGAGCAGATATAATAGTTATTTTGAAAAAAGGCAAAAACCCTTTGGCAGCTTCATCATATAGACCCATCACTCTAATGAATTCAGACGTTAAAATCTATTCTAAAGTGTTGGCAAAGAGATTGGCGACTATAATCGAGTCCCTTGTTAGCCCAATACAGCATGGCTTCATTCCGGGAAAGGGTACTACTCAACATATCAGGCAGGTGCTTACGCTCTTTGATGCCGTGGAGATCCCAGGAGACCCTATGGCAGTATTGTTTCTGGACGCCGAAAAGGCATTTGATAGGGTCTCTTGGGATTTCTTATGGTCTGTCTTCAGGTGGTTTGGGTTTGGCGAGGATTATATTAGAGCCATCCAGACCTTATACAATAAACCCTCGGCCAGAATCAGAGTTAACAGTGGCCACTCATCCATAGTTCAAATAGAAAGGGGGACTAGACAAGGGTGTCCGTCTTCCCCTCTCCTATTTGCGTTGTATATGGATCCCCTTCTGCGTAGGCTTGTCGCCAATGTTAATATCCCACCGGTAATAGTTAATAATTTGCATATCAAGGCACAGGCATATGCGGATGACGTTGCAATTATTACAGCTAATCCTACTCTTGCTATGTGCGCAGTAGAATTAGAAGCTCGGGATTTTGGTCAGGTGTCAGGGTATAGCCTCAATAAAACGAAAACACAAATAGTAAAAAACTCATATGTTATATGTAATGATTACAGGGTAATTAGATCAGCAGTTTACCTAGGTATAGAAGTATCGGCAGATTTGGAGAATGTAGTTGAGCAGAATATAACTCCGTTAATGGTGAGATTAAAATTAGATCTTGGTAGGATGAACAATCTGCATCTTTCTCTATTAGGACGCACAAATGTTATCAAAATGATTGTACTGCCCAAATTTCTATACCTGTTTCGTGCAATACCCCTGTTTTTCGGTGTAAAATGGTTTCACGCTTTGGAATTGGTACTAAATAGATTCATCTGGGCCCACGGAAAGACTAGGAGAGCGTACAGATTTATGACTCTTCCAAGGGCTAGAGGTGGGTGGGGCGCCCCCGACTTTAGGCTATACTATCTAGCTACTGCACTGCAATATATGCAGGGATTAATTGGTGGCGGGGAGCATCCTAGAATCTCCAAAATGTCAACTGAGGTTTATTCTATAGTCTTGGGGGCGGAGGCGGAGAACTGTTTCTTAAATTGCACGGACTTCGCATACTTTAAAAGAACAAGGTTCAAGACAGTCATTGCTGCTGTTAATATCTGGACAGCTTTTTTGAAAAGATCCGGGCTGGGTAGATACAATAGATATACCCGCTTGTTTAAGAATAAATCCTGGCCAGGAGATATATTTGCAGACTCGATCTTTGCATCCTGGGAACACAATGGGATCAGAAGGATAGGGGATATTGTTGGGCTGGACGGAATTGTGCAATTTGCGGACTTAGTTACCAAATTTCACATAGACACAAGGAGTTTTTTCAAATATTTACAGGTCAGAAGTTTTCTGAATACCAAGCGCGGAGGGTCTGTAGGGTTTAAAAACAATGAAATATTGGATATGATCGAGAAAGGGGGAGACTGTAATATACGTAGTTTCTATGCCTGCCTTCTTACTACTAAGAAAGATGATCTTGTCAAATATGGTATTAAGTGGGCCACGAAGTTGGGCATTGAAGCTGCTTGGTTTCAGGAATCTCTGGCTCTCGGTCATACGGTTTTATGTTCAGCACCATTACAATCACAGCATTATAAAACTATTTATTTTTTATATTATACACCAGCTAGAATAGCACAATGGGGTGGCACTCTAGGGACAGACTGCCCACGGTGTAATCACTCACAGGCGGATATAATCCACATCTTTGCCACTTGTTCTCATTTGGCTACATTGATTAGGGAGGTAGAGGGTTTTCTAGTGAGACATCTAGGTATTCAAATTAAAATTACACCCATGGTGGTTCTTTTGGGAATAATAACAGAGGGCGAGGCTATTTGTCAAGAGTTTGTCTTTGTTGCTATGGCAGTATTTCGGTTGTTAATAGCAAGAGCTTGGTGTGACAAAGTTGCTCCCACTAGGAATCAATGGCTGGCCAATCTGTTGTTTGCCTACAATTTAGAAAAAGGGATTTATGAACGGAAAGGCCGAAGGGGGAAGCAACTGGGTCTGAGAATTTGGGATCCAATACGGAGATGGAAAGATCAAATGGTGTAAATATGGTGGCTTGATATGATTTGATTGCTTGGATTTTACTTTCAAAAGGAAATTGTGTTAATGACTTTATTGAAGCTATATATTGTTTATAATATTTGAAATGTATATTTTCATTGATTATTAATTGTTGTACCCTATGCTGTGCTGTATTGTTATATCTGGTATAAAAATTTTAAAAATAAAATAAAAAAAAAAAAAAAAAAAAAGAATTGCGGGAGGACCACCATTTTCATTATGGTGATTCTGCCAGCCATGGAAAGGGGAAATTTGATCCACTGTTTGACCTGAGCGGAGAGATGGTCTATTGCCGAGCCATAGTTGAGGCGGATCACTTCAGATGCATTGCAGTGCAAGAAGATGCCAAGGTATTTTGGGGAGTCGATACACCATTTCAAGGGGTATTCGAAATCTTCTTGAGTAGTAGCTGGTGTCAAGGGGAAGATTTCCGATTTAGACCAGTTAATGACCAACACAGAGTATACTCCAAACTTGACCACTTCACACAATAATATGACAGATTCGTTGCCGGTTCTAGTACGAACAGCATGACATCGTCGGCATAAAACGAGGCGGCAAGTGGGCCCGAGTGAAATTGCAAGCCCCGATGGAGATGCCTCTCTTGTATATGACGTGCCAAGGGATCCATGGCAACAATAAATAATAGAGGTGAAAGGGGACATCCCTGCCTGGTGCCATGTGTCAAAGGGAATTGAGCTGTTATTTCACTGTTCAGTTTTAGCCGGACAACCGGGCCAGAATATAAAGGCATATCAGATTTAAAAATCCGATTGGAATACCAAGTTTCTGCAACACTGAGTATAGAAAAGGCCATTCAAGTGAATCAAAGGCCTTTTCTGCATTGAGGAGAACAGCCGCAGCTGGCAGTGTAGGTTATATTTGATTAATCACTGAGACAATAGCCAGCAGATTAAGTGCAGTGGACCTACCAGGGACAAATCCCGCTTGAAAGGGGCATGATATGGTATTTACAAGCAATGATAAACGGGTAGCCAATATTTTGGCCAGGATTTTATAATCATGATTTAGTAATGATAACATTCTCTAGGACGTACAGTGGAGAGGTGATTTGCCGGGTTTGAGCAGGAGCGTGACTATAGCCTCATGCATAGTAGGGGAGAGAGATCCATTTTGTAGGGCCTCGTCATATACCTCCAACAGACGGGGAGCTAGTTTGCATTGATAGGCTTTATAAAATTCTCCCGATAGGCCATTGTAACCCGGAGCACGGCTGCTGGCCAGGTCTTTTATCGCCTGTTTAATTTAATCTGTAGCTAACGGGGAGGCTAAAAAATCGCATTGTCCTTTTTCCAACCAGACCATGACTATCTCTTGAAGGTAATCGGCCAGAGCCTGCCCCACAGGGAGATTGCGCATTTTGTATAGGTGAGTGTAATAGGATAGAAAAGCGGCTGTGACATGAGACCCCCGTGTCAATGTAGTGCCGGTGTCCGGGTCGAGGTGTTTGATATATGCCGATTGATAATGAGGCCGAAGTAGTTGGGCAAGCGTCCTACCGGGCCTTTCACACTCCCCATACACCAGGGCCATCGCGTATTTGCCGAGATATTTAACCTCTTGGGCAGCTAAGTTGGTAAATTAAGATAGAAGTGTTGCATGGTCTTGTAGCGGTACAGGCAAAGAGGCAGTCTGTGCAGCTGTGTCTATATCTTTGAGTTTCCTCTCCATCACTTCCAACTCCCCACAAATGGATCGAAGCACGCCAGCGTGCTTCGAGAGACAGACCCCACGTATATACACCTTAAAGGCGTCCCACAGTACGGATTGTGAGGATACAGTCCCCTCATTTTACAGGAAGTATTCCCTGATGGCGACGCCCACCTCGATATGGAAAACTGAATCAAGCAGAGCTGAGGTGGGAAACCTCCATAAAGGCCAATGTTTGGGGATCATAGGGAAGTTAATCACAAGGAGCACTGGGGCATGTTCGGACAATGTACGGGGCAGATAATTGATCGTCTGGACCTCTAGTAAGAGCCACGGCGTAAGGGACCAGTGGTCAATCCGGGACCAAGAGCCATGAGGAGCTGAATAGAATGAGTCGTTTCAGACCGTTGGGTGTTTCGTGCGCCAGGGGTCTACTAACAATGTGGATTGCAATAGCGTAGTAAGGCCCAATGTTGCATGTGGTTTCGTGACGCAGCCAGGGCCAGTCGTGTTAGCAATGAGCAATGGGGTCTAATGTGAGATTAAAGTCACCCCCCAAGAGAATATTGCCAGCGTCGCAGCTATCAATCTGTGTCGCAAGTTGGGGAAAAAAATCTGTAGTGTCTACATTGGGTGCATATACGTGGATTGAGAGATGTGTACCCAGCAATAAAATGTACCTGCCCTCGTCATCCGTCACAACCTCTGAGACCTGGAAGGGGAGAGATCGATGGATCAATAGTGGTCCGGTTGCTCCTCCGTCACCTATGAAGCCTTCGACCCCTCTCTACTGAGGTAAGAACCAGCCAGACTCCCTCTATAGTGGCACCTCCGCCCACTCGAGCTTACTGTGCTGTTAATTTTTCGATAGCTATGAGGGGTTCCCTCCCTTGGTTTATTTGTATTAGTTCATGTTATTTTAACAAGTCTCTTTTTACAAAATAGTTGATGATAGAGATTAGGGACCACTTGGTCCTCTTGTGGGGCCTCCTTGACCCCTATATATCATACCTGGATAATGTTTCCTCCAACGAGCTGTTAACGGTACTTCTGTTGTTTGTCCTCTTTATTTTGTCTCCATCTAACTAGGCGGAGACTCTATACCAAGACCCTGAATTAGGGTTCTTTACTGCTTGTGGTAGATTTCTTTTACCCGTTTATAATAACTGAGGTATACACATAAATTCGTCTATCCACGGTCCTGAAGAAGTGTTGCTCGATCTTGAGCAGAGATGACACGAAACATGTTGACCTTTGTCAACTAAAGGCTACCCTGATACCTAGAATCACCATAGTAGCCTCCCTGGTTTTATTTAGTCCCAGCCCCACACAACCCAATTAAAATTACTTAGGGGCCAGGGCCTATTTTAGTCTTTCTAGTCCCCACACTACTTAGGAGTCACTGACCTCCACATTTCCACTCACGTTCTTCACATAAACGGCGTTCTCAGATCAGAAGATCTCAGCTAAAGATGCCACCAGGCCCGTTGGACATTGCAGCGCCGGTCCGACGAGGAGCGCCCAATGATGAAGCATGACACCCTAACAGGTGTGTGAGGGCAACAAGATCTGAAATTTAATTTTCCCCCTTGACCTATTTACAGCAGGCTGATCGTTATCCTAACGACCTCGGCCTTTAAGAGGGATTGTTTGATGTCCATATGTTTACAACGGCCTCTTGCACGACTGGAGTAAAATCCGGGAACAGTGCGATGTTTGATCCTTGGTATGTGAGGGAACTGCACCCTCGGGACAGCCGGAGCGCAACATCCCGATCGTGATAGTTAAGGATTCTAGCAATAATCATTCTTGGAGTGGCACCCGGCGCCGGGCGAGGCCCTAGTGTCTGATGTGTTCGCTCCACAGCGAATGTGTCAGAAAAGGCCTCTTTCCCAAAGATATCTAAAAGGACAGTCTCGACTAATGTAGCCATGGGGCCCGTGTTTGTAGATTCGGCAATAGCCGCAATGCGGATATTATTCCTGCGCGATCGCACTTCCAAATCCTCAGTCTTTACAGTGAGCTGTTTGAGAAGGCTCTCAGTCCTTTCAAGACTTCTCTGCACAGTAGGCTGTGCATCTTCCAAAACGGAAATCTGCTGTTCAGCGCTCGCAATACGGGTATCTTGTGACTCCAGGTGTCCATGTATGTTTTCCAAACAAGTGGTGACAGTGTATAAGCGGGCGTCGATGGCCTGGAAGCCAGCATTCAGCTCAGCCATAATTGCGGCAGTGCCCTCCAGCTGGGGCGTCTCTGTTTCACTGGTGCCCTCTGTTTCATCGCGTCTGGGGGTCTTTCCAGTCTCAAAGTTCAACTGACGTTTTTTGGGGTCAGAGCGCCCCATTGCACTTATATAAGGTAAGTACTGAGTTACCTGGGCTGGGTCTCTAAGAGAACTGAGTTAGGGTATGATACTAGGACCCACCCCAGCACACTGGTCACCACGTCAGTAGGCCAAGGACCGATGTCTGCCGTTAATAAGGTATGTAATACTGTGAGGCATGCAGGGCAGCGGAAAGTTGTGTAGATCAGCACGGGCCCACAAAGGAAGAAACACAATGGATCCCACCACTCAGTGTATGCAAGGCAGCAGAGACAGTTGGGCATGCGTCAGTATGGTGAGAGACCGTCAAGAGCATTTAAGACGGGAATGGTGACCCAGCCTTAAAGGGTCAAGCAGTGCCATAAATTCATGGGGAGGAAGGGTCGCCCAGGATGCATGGAATTACCCACTGTGCCAAACAAGCAGAAAGATCTTCCCTTGAATAGCAGTGCTCAAAGCGGAAGGCACCCCCACGGCCCCCAACTCGCCTGGGCTGGTGCAACAACTGCGCCACGTCTCCGAAGCTGATAGCTGGTCTCGGCCTACCTTGCGCTCACCTTGTCCCGCCCTCAAGCTCACCCGAGACCCCTGCTGTCTCAGGACTTCCGAGAGCCACATCAGGCCCGGGAGCACGATCAAAGGGACGTCGGCAATGCGAGCGTTGTTTGGGCCCGCAAACCCCTCATCTGGGTGCCCGGCTCCTACTTCTCGCGAGTCGGGTACATGGCGCTGAGCTCCTGCTGCTTTTCACATGGTGGCGGGGAAAACGTCCAGCGACGGCTCCGGAGTTACAGAGTCAAGCAGCCATCTTGGTCCCTGGCTCGGCCACGCCTCCGAAAGCGAGGTCTTTGATAGCCCTGAGACCTTGCAAAAGAAGAGGAGGTAAGCCAACAAGCCCTTGGAGTCACTCTGGGGAGTCCTTAGTTCTCTCAATCAGGCAGAGCAGCAGTTCCTTCAAACAGTCAGTGCAATATCGAGTTTTTAATATCGACCTACAATAATATCCAGTTTTTAATATCGTAGGAACAGAATATCGAAGTCAAGAATATTGATGGACAGAATATCGACCCCAAGGTAAGTAATATCGATGTAAATAATATCGAAGTACTTAATATCGATGTAAGTAGTTTCGTAAGCAAAAATATCGATGTCAATAATATCGATATTTATATGTATTTTATTTTTATGTTAAAGATTATTGTAATGTATTTTAATACATTTAAAAATAAATGTTTAGAGATTAATAATTATTTTAAAGTAAATTTAGCGTTTTAGTATCAGAGCAGGTTGTGGGTTTATAGGGGAATAGGGTGGGAAGTAATTTAATTATAATTAATGAATTAATATGTTTTGTTTAATTGGTATTGATGATTAATTAATTGTTAATTAATTATTAATTGTAAATTAATTTTATTAGTTGGTTAATTATATTAGTTATAATTAGTTTATTATTAATATTTATTTATTGTGATTGTTAATTTATTTATTGTTAATTATTAACTAATTGGTGATTTATTTTTATTAAGTGATTAATTGATAATTAAATTAATTATGTGAATTTATATGTGTAGTGGGTTGTGGGTTTATAGGGGAATAGGGTGGGATGTAATTAAATTAAAATAATTAATGATATTGTTTTTTTATTTGTATTTATTATCAATTAATTGTTAATTAATTATTAATTGGTAATTAATTGTTATTAGTTAGTTAAATATAGTCAATATAAATAATTTATTATTTCATTTTATTTGTTGTTATTGCAAATTAATGTATTGTTAATTATTAATTAATTTGGTAGTTAATATGTATTAACTAGTAAATTAATAACTATATTAATTATAAAGAATGTATTATTAATTGTAAATAATAGATAAATCGATAGTCAAATTTATTGTGTTTTTTGTATGTGTAGTGTGTTGTGTGTTAAAGGGGGAATTGTGGGGGATGTTATTTAATGTTATTTATTAAAATATTTAGTTTAAATTATTTGTATTTATTAATAATTATTTTTTAAATTAATTATTAATATGCAATTTTTTAATAACAAATTATTTAATTGGTTATTATGTTCATTGAACCCCTACGCTATCCAGTGCTTTCCCAACTGTTTCACTATCTGGAGGGGGAATAGAAATTTTTACCCCTACGCTATCCAGCGCTTTCCCTACTGTTGCACTCTCTGGAGTGGGAATAGTCATTTTTACCCCTACGCTATCCAGCGCTTTCCCTACTGTTTCACTTACTGGAGTGGGAATAGTAATTTGTACCCCTACGCTATCCAGCGCTTTCCCTACTGTTGCACTCTCTGGAGTGGGAATAGTAATTTTTACCCCTACGCTATGCAATGTTTTCCCTACTGTTGCACTCACTGGAGTGGGAATAGTAATTTTTACTCCTACGCTATCCAGCGTTTTCCCTACTGTTGCAGTCACTGGAGTGGGAATAGTAATTTTTACCCCTATGCTATCCAACGCTTTCCCTACTGTTGGACTCACTGGAGTGGGAATAGTAATTTTTACCCCTATGCTATCCACTGGTTTCCCTACTGTTGCATTCTCTGGAGTTGGAATAGTAATTTTTTTCCCCTACGCTATCCAATGCTTTCCCTACTGTTGCACTCTCTGGAGTGGGAATAGTAATTTTTACCCTTACGCTATCCAACACTTTCCCTACTGTTGCACTCTCTGGAGTTGGAATATAAATTTTTACCCCTACGCTATCCAACGCTTTCCCTATTGTTGCACTCTTTGGAGTTGGAATAGTAATTTTTACCCTTACGCTATCCAACACTTTCCCTACTGTTGCACTCTCTGGAGTTGGAATAGTAATTTTTACCCCTACGCTATCCAACGCTTTCCCTACTGTTGCACTCTTTGGAGTTGGAATAGTAATTTTTACCCCTACGATATCCAACGCTTTCCCTACTGTTGCACTCTCTGGAGTTGGAATAGTTATTTTTACCCCTACGCTATCCAACACTTTCCCTACTGTTACACTCCCTGTAGTGGAAATAGTAATTTTTAGCCCCACGCTATCCAACATTTTCCTTACTGTTTTTTTTGGTGGAGTTGGAGTAGTAGTTTTATTTTCTCTGATATTTAATATGTTTTATATTATTTTAGCTAATGTAATATATCATTAATAATAAAAAATATTCAAATTAAAAAAAAAAAATATTTGCTATATGTAAATATTTAATATTTATTAATGTTATTGTTTTATGTGTACAGATGTATTGGTAATTTTTTTACAAAATTAATAATTTATACGTTACTAAAATAATAATTACAACTAATTATTAAGTAAGTATATATTATATATTATATGTTTAATTAATGTTTTATTAAATTATATATATTAATTATTAATTTTAAATATTATAAAATATATTTAATTATGTTGATTTTATTTATAAGGATTATTTGGTTTATTTTACATATACTTTTAAACTAAAAAAAAAACGATATTTTTTACTAACGATATTTTTGACATCGATATTTAATTATCGCTATTTTTGTACTTACCATGTTGTAGATAGGATGTCGATATTCTTGACATCGATATTTTTGTAGGTCGAAATTTTGATCTTCGATATTTAGTCAGTGATCCGATGGTGGCATAGTCCTTAATATACTGTGCGCAGTAGCTGGCCATTCCTAGGAATGACCGTACATCTCCAGCGTCTCGAGGGCGAGGGGTGTCGTTCAGCGCTGCAATTGTTTTAGGATCTGGTCTCATTCTTGTGCCCGAGAAGATGTGGCCATAGAATTTTAAGGTGGATTTGTGAAATTCACATTTGTCTTTGTGGAGTGTTAGATTAGCTTCCAGTAATGCGTGACATACTCGATCCAGTGCTTTATTGTGTTCCTGTATAGTTGCTCCAAACACAAGGATGTCATAACTATAATTAAGAGTGTAGGGAATGTGATGGATCACTCTTCTAATTGCTTCCTTGAAGATCTCAGAAGAGATTCCAAAACTGAGTCGTTTGTACCTGAATAGACCTTGATGGGTCGAAAATGTGGTAATGTTTTGTGACCTTTCGTGCAATTCAAGCTGGTAATAGCCCTTGTTAAGGTCTAGTTTGGAAAATATTTGTGCACCATTCAAGGTCGTGATCATATCACTGATATGAGGTCCAGGGTGTCTTTCCTTTTCAATGGCAGTATTGGGCGCTCTCATGTCAACGCATAGGCGGACTTTGCCTTCTGATCCTTTTTTTGGTACTATATTCACTGGAGATACCCAGGGAGCGGGACCAGAAGTTCAGTCAATGATGTCTGCCCGCAGAAGATCCTGCAGCTCTTTTTCCACCGACTGTTGAAGATGAAATGGTATTTTCCTTTGGTCTTGAGCTATAGGCGTCACCCGTTCATTGATATGCAAACAAACTTGAAAGTTGGTCATTTTTCTGAGTCCTATAAACAATTTCGGAAACTTGTTAACTATGTCAGGTTCATCATCTCGGTATAATATCTCCACCAGTTGAAGTTGTTCCGCTGTGGGCAAGCTAAGAAGACAGTCAGCTTCAGGCCCTTTGATGTGAATGCGAGCTGGAATAGTTCTATCTTAGTATGTGAGAGAGGTCTGAAATTGTCCTTAGCATGGAAGGGGTTCCTTCGACATCCATGTGTATGCTCGCACCGCGGCTTTATGCAGGAGCGGTTGTGGATCCATTTTGTTGTATTCTGCAACTGAGATATAATTGAGAGATGCCCCACTGTCCAGTACAAACTTGGCTAAGTGCTCACCCATTTGGAGGTGCAGTCTTGGATATTTCTTGAGCCTGTCCGGGTCTACAACCATGCAGACATAGTCCTCACTGTCTTGCGATACCGGTGTGAGGGACCTTGATTCCCAAGATTCTGATCGTTGCGATCTACGAGAGACGTGAGAATAGAGACTGGAACGTGACGAGCTGGAGGACGTATCTCTGCAATCTCGTACTGTTTTGGCGTGATGTCGAGAGCTGTAGTGTTTACATTTCCTGTGGGTGTTTCTGCGAGTTGCCCTGCATGCCTTTTCAAAATGATTTTCTTTGCCACATCGCCGACACTTCTGGCCTAATGCAGGGCAAGTCTCGGTGTGAGGGAAGTCTTGACCGCAGCAATAACATTTTAACTGTCGCTCCCGTACCTTGTCAGTCCAGTCTGGGCTGCGACGAATATTCCCAGGACTTGGACGGTCTTCGACCTGCAGAGGAGTTACGCTCCGTGTGACGAGATTCTATTCAGAGGGCTTGTTTCTGTTTTTCACCATTTCTAGCTTCCATTCTTTTTGCGTGTTCTTCTGCCTGATCATTGACTCTCGTCATTTCTTCAATTTCATTCAAGGAATAGCTCTTCGTTAGAAGGTGTCTGCGTAGGGACTCTAATTGACACCCTTCAATTATGCAGAGGCGGAGAGCATCTTCAGTCGTGCAGGAGTCAAACGCACAGTAACGATTCATCCTTTGCTTGGGAGGCTAGATTGAAAGTATAACGTTCACATTTAATGTTTCGTTTGTGAAGAAATTTTCTGTTGAGCGCTTCACGCACATCTGGATAAGACGATGCATCATCAGCTGGATGCTCCTTGATTATTTGGCCAACTTCTTTCCCAACAAGTTTGCGCAGTGAAATGAGTTGTTGACCAAGGTCCGACACTTGCGAGTCTTTCATGAAGTCCTCAAAGTCTTACAGCAATTCCTGCCAGCGAAGACCCATACCTCCACCAGGTACCAGAGGCAATGGTGCCGGGGGGCACAGAAAAGGAACTCCCAGCATGGCAAGTGTGTGACCAACCACCTGTGACGAGGAGGTGGTAGACTGTGGTGTGGCTCCCCTGTATTCGGAGCGTCGGACGGTAGTCGGTGAGAGAGACATGGTTGGGGAACGGCCACACGGGGATGAGTGGTAGATGGAGGCATCCTCAGAGAAGAAGAAAAATTACCCCACGTGGATGCTGGATCTAAGTTTGTGGCAGTAGTCAATGTGAGCGACTGGAGAAAAAAACCCAAGGTGACTCAGCAGAAGAGGTGAGCAGCCGAGCACCAGAGAATGTGACAGCGCAATCTGTAGTAGTGTCCTCAATTGAGAGTATCACTGAGTTGTAAAAGGTTCCAGAAGCAGTGATATCACTGCCTCACTCAAAAATGGCCGCTCACAGTGTCTAGCAGCCGATCGGTGAGTCTGCCTGACTTTAAAAAGGCCGCTGGGCGGGGCTAACCATGCCAAGAGCCAGGGCCAGAGCAGGGCATACAGCAAGTGAGGCAAAGGTGCAAAGTCCACAGTAAGAAGAAGAGAACAGCACCTTGTATTGAGCCAGTCCAGAACTCCAGCTGGCAGGATCATCGGTAGGCAGCAGGCAGGCGGAATGAACATGCACTCAGGGTGGGCTCCTGAGAGTGGGTTGATGCAGAAGCGTGCACCACACCAACCAGAAACGTACGACCAGGGTGGGCTCCCGATTTCGCGACCACACAGTCACGAGCTGATGCAGCCGCAGGAAGGTCGCCCCCGGGGTGGGCTCCCGAGTCCTCGTCAGAAAGGCAGATATTGCCGCAGGAAGGCACTCCCGGGGTGGGCTCCCGAGTTGGCGTTGTGAAGGCAACTTAACATACGGGTAGATACCTGTCTGCACTCCACCGTTAGGTACTGGCGCGATCAGCAGGCGGGGTCCACCCTCGTCGCCAGTTGTCGTGTCCCTTGCCTAGTACAAAAGACAAGGACACGTGGCAGTATAGTAAGAGCTCTTTATTCTCAGCTCCTTTATTCCTATTCCTTCCTTGCCCTTTCGAACCCCTACCCCTACCTGACTCCTCCCTTTCCTTTTCCACCTCAAAGGTTCCCGTCCCAGGTCCTAGCGCCCGTGGCTCTACATTTGCCACAATACTACATAATTGTGGGATTGAAATAGAGGTAATGTAAGGTAAGCACTCACAGCAGTAGCGGAATCTTTTGTATAGATGACTTACGAAGGAGAGTAGTAGAGAAGATTGCTGAGGAAAGTGAGTTAATGAGGAGAATGGTAAAGGAAGATAGCAGAGGAAAATGTATAGATGAAATTAAATAGGTGAACTGAAACTAGCAAAGACAGTAGTAGATTGAGAGATGTACACTGATATAAATAGTATCTGAAAGTTGACAAGAATGGAGGAGGCAGAAATGTCCAGTGTTATTAAGGAGATGTGATATTAGAAGGATTGCGGAAAGAATAATGCTAAGAGACAAATCCTTGTTGCAATGTAAAGGATGATTAAGTTTGAGCAAATAGGTGTGTTGGATAGTCGTACTAGTGTGCCAGAAAGTGTATAATTATGGTGAGTAATTAGTCGAGTATAATACTGCAGAGGAGGGAGTAGTGTGTAGTTGGAGTAAATAAAGAATGAGAGGTGTGCAGGAGACACTTTGTTAGGGTGTTGGGGCAGACCAGTGTGCAGGTGGCGTGGGTCGAGAATATAAAGTAGGCAATATCACTATAAGTTAATATCATTGCCATACTTTTGGGGACAAAGATATCAGCAATCGAGTGGGTACAGATTTTCTATACCTAACTCCACATATATTTAATTTAACAATATTTATATCATCAAGGTACCTAGATGTGAAGTAAAAAAATGTAAATCTGTACTTCCTAATATGCCTGCATCTTTCGATATTTTGGCCACGATATTAAGGTATAATAATATTTCTCACTCGATATGCCAGACGGTAGACCACAACCCGTGCAAGACTATTTTAGACTGCAGACAAGAAGACTTGAAGGCGCCTTTCAACCGGAGAGCACTGGAAACGCACAGGCAGTAGTCTGTGGTGTAGAAGGAATAGTTGGAAGGCCTGGGAAACAACCTCAGCGGGAAGGAGCTTCAGCTGGAGTCTAGAGCCTACAGATGGAGGCAGGGGGGCATTTTAACGGCCCCATAAGATTCGGCGGGAAGTAGGCTGTGCATAGTTGGATCCGCCATTGTGGTTTGTGGTTAAATAACAGTGGCTGGGACCAAAATCTTCCTTTCCTGTTGAATCAAGTCAAGACGCCAGCCTCAGGGAACAAGACCACAGCTTCGTACAGTGTAGGGAAGGTAATATGAAAATTGATGGATTGAGTTAATGGTTGTAAACTAAAAGTAGCAGAGTTGCCAAGGAAGGTGGCTTAATTTACTTCCGATGGGAATTGGGTCTATGTGCTCCTGCTAAGTATAAACTTGCTTTCCTATGTGGGCAGATTTCAGCAGCCGGGGTAGAAGTTGTCAAAGTATCAGGGCGAATACCGTACTTCATTCAAATCGAGTGAGTGCAGCAATTTCAGAGCTGCAAATAACATTTAGAAGTTAAATCACGAACACACTGTTCATTTCCACCAGGTGGCAGCAGAGAATTAATGTTGGGTCATAGCAGTCCCTTAAGGTGCAGTAATCGGTCAAAATGACGATTTGAGATGATTGTGTGGACTGTAAATTCAGAGTTGAGTTTAAGAAGCTTATAATTGAATTTGATGCCAGGTGTTCGTATACATCTGTTTTTAAATTGCACCCTTCATAGATACGTGCAATTTACAGGGCTCTCCTACCAACATGTCTGCAGGAAATGGCCGGTGAGAGATGGTCTAAGGACCACAGGTTGTTCCAGCGTGCCTCGGCTTTATTGACTGCCGTTATTTTATATGAAACGATGCTTGCGTTCCAACTATTTTAGCCTGCGCTTCATGGCGTCTGTACTTGAGATAATAGCCAATCTGGATAGGATTCGGATGAATCTGCATGGTTGTAGGTTAGATGAAGCGTTGATCCTCGTGTTTTCCTAACGGTATGTGGTCAGTGCTCTGTCTGATGTGTTCTGTTGGATGTTGTGTGTGCTGTCTCTTAGTGAAAGGTTGCGTGCACGCCAAAATCCTTGTACCGACTGGATCTGCGCTGCACTGGTCGTACAGTGCTTAATTTGAGCCGGTGGTTTCCGGTGCTCAGCACTTGGCACTTAATCTTCAACACCGGCGCTTGCCCTAGTCTGCCATTATGTGGCGCTGTCTGAGATTACCACAACAACGGTCAATTATTAATTCAATATACATTAAAAATGACCATTACCTCCCGCCCAAGACATTCTTATAGCTTTGGGGACCTGGAATAGTCTGACGTGTCACACCCGTAGAGTGTGATGATTATTAGTTGTTGGTACTGTCATTGGCTGCACTATCAGGGGCAATGCGTGGTGCAAGCTGCAATGGCCTCCTAACGAGAGTCCTGGCACTTATTTTTCTACAAATAAAACACGTTTCAACAGCTTCGCCAATGTGCAGTGCTCTGTGTATTGTTTATTATTGTGAGCGCTCTCATTAGCACACTGATATCTAACTGAACTGCAGGAGTTGATTTTTGATCGAGCCTACAAGCCAGTGCAAGGTGTGTGGTTGCAAAAGTCGCTTAATAGATCTTACATTGGTCTTAAAGACCACCCGCTGCGCACCATTAGCTGGCTTTATTGTCAATCTCAAATGCTTACTTCTTATTTGATGGCTTGCCTTGTCTATCCTGAGCCTGGCCCTCTCCTAAAGATCAGCCTCTTTGTTTGTGTCCTTCCACTGCTCACTTTAGGGAACTACTATTTTAGTTTTTCTTAAGCACTCCACAAGTAAAGGTGTTTTAGCAGGTATTTCCTTCATGTGCCTCTCCCATGCGACTGGCCTCTTTCTGGGTAAAATACCTAATGGATGAGCCTTTGCTTTCTTAGGTACTAACCACAATGAGAAAATCAACATCAACAACATACACATTTGAATGTGGTGGAAGGGGCTTATCAGCCTCTCTTCTGCCATCTACTTCAACAAGTTGTTTTTTAATTTCCCTTTTGGTTCTTTTATCAGTGTAAATCTTTCTGGCCCTTTCTCAATTTACTTTTCTTCGAAGGAATCCCAAAACCCTCCCTGAACCCCTTATCATTTCTATTTGCAACCACCTGTCATGATAATATGACAAACAATCTGGAAAGAAATCTACTATACCCAGACTATGAGCTTTTTCACAACTAACTTCTCTTTCGTTTTTCCCCTTTTGGCTACAAATTGGTAGCCCTTATTTATGCTTTAGAAAAGCATGAGTAATTGTGTACTCATCTGCATTTGGAGTATTTATGTTTTAACTTGTCCATCTATCTTGTTTTTTATCCTTTTATTAAAGACTCAATGCACCCTGCACCCTAAGAGTGCAATCTGTTGCTGGAAACTCCGATGCCATAGCAAGGCAGTCATGGGCCTCGATGCAAAGAAAGATAATGGGATCCTGTCCAACTTTGGGTAGTAAAAGACAGCCATTATCAGGTAGTATACAGCCCATCAGAGGGGAGATACATCCTTTATATTGCATGCTTTACATCGCATGCCATTACAACGCGGTCGTTGTTACAACGAGAACCAATACATCGCAAGTTGTTACAACGACTTGCTGTAGGGGGCAGAAGGTGTTGGATTTACAATCCAACACCTTCCCTGCTGTTGCACAAACTGGAGTGGGAATAGTAAATTATACTATTCCTAAATCCAGCGCACCCCCTACAGCAAGTCGTTGAAATGACGTGCGATGTAATGGTTTGCGTTGTAACAACGCGGTGGTTGTAACGACCGCGTGGTAATGTAAATGTAAATGTAAATGTCAAGGTACTTATAGAGCGCACTGTCACCAGACGGCCACCTTGCGGTGTCGCCTTTGCGGTTTCCTGGCGCTGATACTCATACCGCTGTGGAACCCCTCCTGGCTTTCCCTGTGAAGTGTCCACTCCTGGGCACCCCCAGGGTGAAGCCAGGCATCCTTAGCGCTGTTGGGGCCGGTGTGGAGGCTAAGCAAGCTATTGCCCAGAGTTGCAGCGTGGGACCCATGATTAGAATAGGCACCGAGGCGAGAATAGACAGGTCCGAGGAAATTGAGCCTGAGCCCCGCCGAGGCGAGAATCGAACCCTGGTCCCTGGCCAGAACTCTGCTTCAGGGTCTGCCACTCTAACCATTGAGCCACACTCCTCCACTCCTAATGGCATGCGATGTAAAGCATGCATACTAAAGGTATATATTCCATCAGTCATGTGTCTCAGTACTGCTGCACCTGCTGCACTCATCATAGCTACATCCCTTGGAAATTCTCCTCCCTAAAGCACGGCACTTGAGAAAGAAGTGTTAGCATGCTGGAAAACTGCTCTCTAAGCTCAAAGCCAACACAATGCTATGCAGCCCCATACACTGCAACCAGTGATCTACTATTATTTAAATCCATACCATGGACACGTCTTAGCACATGCATGAGCAAAATTCTTCTTATCCCCTGAAATAAACCTGGCTCCACACTACATTGATAAATTAAAAAAATTATGTGCTCTTGTCAGGGATCTTAATGGAGTAAAGATGCAGACATCCATATATCATGATCATAAGTACCCTCATCCTACGTACCAGCCCCCTCTTTTCTTCTTTTGGTCTCTCGCTGCAACTCACCTCATCCATAAGCATCCATGCTCACACCTTTCCTTGGTAACCATCAGTGAATGTGCCCCCGGGGAGTTTGTATTTCGCATATAAAGCAGTTGTTGGTCCTTCAACAACAACTACTTTTTCCCCTCTTTCAAGCTTCCTTCTCTTGCACCAGCATCAAGCTCTAAGAGGCTTTGTTCTCTCTTGTACCCATCCATTATATGACAGGATGCAGAGATTTTGCAGCACTTGTAAACAGTGCAATAGTAAAGACACTTTATCACATTCACATCAAATCCAGTCACAAGTGCATTTTCATATTGTGTGTAACAACCATATACACCTGACTAAAAATGCACAACTTTATGGACCTTCAAAACTGCCTAGGCCTAGTATTCATTCTGCCATCTTTGTACCCTTGAGAGTAACACCAATTCCCGGCTGACAAATAACTTTGATAAGTGGATGTGCAAGTCGAACTATATTGAATACATTGTTGTATTTGCAAATTGGGTCCCTAGACATCCGGTAGATTTTTTCCTATTAATCTTTATTTATTATAAATCTGAAAGATTCTTAGGGTAAAGTGCTTCTTACTTTTAACATATCCTTTGGTTTCCATAAAATAGGTAAGCTCATACAACACAAAACTCTTTCTTCTAAGAAAACATGTTTCATTTTTTATAGCTAATGAAGCCTAAGGATTTCTTGAGACTTTGTAATAAATAATACATTCACAATAATGTTAAGTACATCTTTTCTTTTGCTCCACACTATTGTGCTTTATGTTTGCTGTTCGTTTCTCCCTTTGTTATATTAAAGTAGAACTAGCAGTGGTGGCTCCTCCATTGGGGCATTAGGGCGTCTCCCTCTTCCCACTGCAAACCCCCACATTACTGCCTACAAATGTAATTATTATTAATAATATTTTGTAATGCTTTGTTTCATGTCCTGGCCATGGCATTCTTTCTGTTGCTTTGGGTTTGCAAAGCAAAGTCCTAATCAATTTGCAAACATTTTGCTGTTTCTGTAATAAGAAATGTGCCAGAGTGTTTGAACCAGGACAAACATGACAAAAACATTTTTCACATTGTTTTTAATGTACTCGCATGATATGAAATGCAATTTCCTCATTTTTCAAATATGGTTTAGAAAAAAATCTGTTTGCATTACTTTTTAATACATTGCATAAGTATCAAAAACAGTGTAAAACTTGTTTGCTCTATTTTTTCTTAAAGGACTGCTCATAGACCAGGATTCTATTCTTAAAATCCATACAACAAACAAAAAATATCTGCCATGTATGTTTTAGAATGATTCTTCAGATTCTTTTCTAATTTTTGCTCTGGTGCAATTGTTTGTCTGTAACATGGATTGGGGCTAATCTTTTACTACAACAGCAGCAAAATGTGTTTGCCATATTCTTCTCACTAGTGCAATTTTCTGTGCTAAGTCTCCAACAGTTTACTACATCATTAAGACATTCCATTCAACAAACTTTATTTCGGTCATTGTGGACCATAAAAAGTAAATGATACAAATACATACATAGCTTACTTTGAGCAATATTAAAAATTCATCAACAACAGATTATAAAAGATAGCCACAATGGATTTTTAGTTAATCCAGTATCATTACAACAATTGAGAATAAAGATAATTAAAAGCAAGTTAAAACAATATAAAAAGTTAAAAAAGGTTAAAATGAGACAAAGTACAAAGAGAAATATTTATGGTTGCTGTGGTGAATTTAACAAGACCCTACGCCTATGCCACATAAAATTGAGGAATCAGGACAATGCAAAAACTGTGGGGGGGGGGGAGTGTCAGATCTCAGTATTCTATACGCCTCCGAACACTGCCTGCAGCCCAGATTTCTACAAAGTAGTTCGAGCCAATGCCGTCTGGCTATTTTATAGCCAGGGCAGAAGAAAAGAACATGAATGTTGGACTCGTCAGGGCTATTGCAAGCAGGACACCCAAGGGAAGGAGCTTTTGACTATTTGTTCGTGAATGCATGAACCGGCAGGGTCCCTATTCTCAAACTGGATATATAGCTTCCTTGCCATAGAAGGCTGTATATTGTCAAGAAAAGGCTCAAGGAGGTACTGAGCTTTAATATTAAGGAAGTCAGCCGTTAGGTGCCCAAATTTAGTGTTCCCCTGTATATCAGCTAGTCTGAGCGATCTATAGGCTCTTACTAGTTCTAGTCGTGGAATTGTGGGGGACACTTCCTCAGGGTTGCTCCATAGATTAGGTAGGCATACGTCTTTTATATATGCAAACCATGGTAATTTTCCCACCCCCGGGAGTCCCATAATCCCCTTAAGTTCAGACTGGTAGACTGCTAATTCACGGGTCACCCACAGTCAAAAGGTCAATGGTCTGAGTCCAATCTCCTCTGCAAAAGGTTTAATTCCTAAATCCAGGCGCAGGGGGATGAGATGAGTGCTTGGCGGTAGGCCCAAGAGCTTTCTCATAAATTGATTCTCCATTTTGACCAGCCCGCCAGAGGCACGGTGACTCCATAGTTCTGCCCCATACATTACAGCACTCCTAACTTGTACTTTATATATCTCAGCCACCGGGCCAGGCAGTTTATATGAGGAGTTCCTAAAAGTTTTAGCGATCCCCCCAACCATCTGCACTAGCCTCAAGCTTGCATTGTCAAATTGGGGGCCCCAATTGAAGGGTTCAGGCAACGTAACACCAAGGTAGTCAAAGACTGTCACTCTCTCTAACAGGGTGCCATTTAAGGAGGGATTTGGACGAGCTGTTTTGGCTGGGTTGAAGACCATAAATGTGGTCTTTGATATGTTAATCTCCAGCCCCCTGTTTTTACAAAATAAAGAGAATCTGTCCAGAATCCTTTGGATGCCCATAGGGGACTTAGATAACAACAAGGTGTCATACGCAAACATCATTGCTGGCCCTTTACCATGCACCAGCTTTGGGGCGTCGTCGTCCACTACCTCATTTAATTGAGTCACCAAAGCATTGATAAAGAGACAAAGCAGGGTAGGGGCCAGCACACACCCCTGCCTTACTCCTCTGTTGACAGGGAAGCGGGGAGGTCAATTCCCCAGATTGCCCGTACCTTACTTGGGCAAAATTACCTGCATGCAGTCGCATGATCAATGACAACAGGTAGGGTGGGATACCCAATTGTTCAAGAACCTCCCACAGTTTAGCTCAGGGGACCAAATCAAAGGCTGATTTAAGATCAACGAATATCAAATAACGGCTGCCACCCCCTATTGACACCGTCTTCCAATATAATAATTGGAGCCTGAAGATTTGGTTGATAGTGGAGATATTCTTCCAAAACTAGCTTGATACGCACTCAGAATTTCACACTCTTCCATCAAAGAGTGGAGACGATCGAGGAGAATCATAGCGAACAATTTCTGGGTGACGTCAATCAGGCAGATCGGCCTATAGTTGGTAGGCAGGAGAGGTGAACCCTTCTTAAAAACTGGGAAAATTTCAGCACCTAACCAGGTGTCCGGGATCTACATGCCATTCAGAATGGCATTAAATATTGCCCAAAGATAGGATCCCCATATGTTTGGTTCCTCCGGAAATAAGTCTCTAGGGATCTTGTCTAGTCTGGGGGTATTTCCAAGGGGAAGCTTCCTAATTGCATTTAAAACTTCTGTTAAAGTGAACCCTTGGGGGTCTTCAAGGAAAATCCCTGGGATTGCTAAAGATGTTTCATCTTTGAGTTCTATGGCTACCTCAGTGGAATACAGTGCTTGGAAGTGAGACTTCCATGCGACTGCAGCAATATTTGGCTCTAAGGCTGAGTTCTCTATACTACTGTCTGTATTCACTAGTGACCAGAACGTCTTCATGTCCCTATTAGAAAGTGCTTTTTAATGGTAACCCGTCTTTCAAGCACCCAGTTCTTCTTAGCTAACTTGATACTATCTCAATAAAGGGCCCTATTTAATTTGATTAAGAATCTATCCTTACTTTTGTTGGCAACTATGAGGGCACCCTTTGCCTTACGACAAGAATTGTTGAACCAAGTTTGTTTGGCACCCTTATTCACCTTAGAATGCGTCAGAGGATTAAAAATATTAGTCAGGCTAGTTGACAATTCTACGTACAGAGCCTCAAGTCTACTGATGGTTTGAGGAGAGTTAAGTGACATGGCAGCCTCCTCCATTTCCATTAAGGGCGAAATAGTTAGAGAATATAATCATCATTAAGCGCATTTCTATGGGACCTCTTTATCCATCTGCATGCTTAAGAGTCTGATTTAGAGATTGGCATAGGGTGCTCTATCATAAACGCAACAGAGTACCTTGCCCGCCAAACCCTCAATCCACCTGCCTCATTTAGAGACAGGAGACCTTAAGTATTCTGTCGATGGAGGCCCTGTAGGGTCCATTCATGGAATGTTTCCTCTGACAGCCCAACGGAGTAGGGCCTGTGGGAGGAAGGCCATTACACCACTCTCCCTATTTAGGATGGATGGTTTAATGTATTTTCTTTTTTATCGGTGCGAGAGGCAGAAAAGAAACAAATGTCTCCCACACCCTGGGAGGAAAATCCCAGGGTATGGGGATAGTTTTTTTGGGGGTTTTATAAACAACCTCCCACTTTGGGAATTTGTTTCTGAAAAGCAAAAAAAGGAAAAAGTTTGGTGAATGGACGTCAAAACCAGTGGCGGCCATCCACCAAACGTTTTGCACATTGAAAGGAACCACCATGATGGTGGTTCCTTTCAGTGCACAGACATGACCGCTGGGCCATCCGTCAAGGATGGCAGAGATTATGTGTCTGCCATCCTGGAAATGCTGTACTATCTGTCACAGTCTAAATAAGGCCAAAAGTAATAAAAGCATGCAATGGTGAGTCCCTCATTTGCTCGGTGGTCTCCCAAATGAGGGAACACTCTATTTTGAATGTGCAGACCTATACAGAGTGCTATTTTCAATAGGACAGTCCTAAAATAAAAAGAAATCCTTAGGTGCTACAATCCCCGAAGCAAGGAAACAATATGTCTACTTGTTTCATTATGTGTTCTGGCAAACTCCTGACTCCAGGCCTCTGTCATATTTAATTATCAGATCACTTTTTTGTCTCTTCATTACTTTTTGACATTCTTTCACAGGGAGTGCTCTCCTGTGATGCTGTTCACATCCTTAGCTGTCAAGACTAAAACTCAAAATTGAAGACATGGAGTTTCTGTTTCATCTGAATTATTACTACATACAAGTCATTCTGTGATTACCAAGGACTTGTGTACTAGGTGCCGTTTTGCACCTGCGTTATTGGTTTCACCATCATTTATAAAAAAGTATGTCTTGATTTGAAACATATCCCCTTTACATTGTAGTGTAACACATAAAATAATATTATGTACAATCGAGAGCTAATATAACCATTATGTATGTGATTCGTAATTAATTGAATATTCATATGTTAAAATTATAGTTTTTTTTAATGTAAAGCATGTTTAACTCAAAATTGTTCCTGCATCAGGATTTGCACTCTTGGTAAACCTGTTAGTTAGATATCTCTATTGCATGAAAAACAGACAACAAAGAGAACACTTACCTTCTTCCGCAGCTTTCTGTAATTCTATTGCTTGGTCGTACAGTATTTCACTTCTTTCTTTACGAAAAATGATTTGTGTATCAATTCCGACCACAGCCTAAGAAAAGAAGGCAAGTTTTTCATTTTATTTACCTAAGTTCATATCATCAACAGTGCAACAATGTTAGAGGCGAAAAGGTGTGTGGTAACAAAACGATATTTCTGTAAATCATATATTCAGGACACAATATGTACCTCAGACAGTATTTCCGACAACAATATACTAACATGCAACCATGTAAAGAATGGGACTCTTACATTCATTAACAAATCATGGTTATTCATGGTCTATGCAGGATCAATCATAGATTATCTTAGTTTAACCTAATTTTTGATGGCTGTGTAGCTAATTGTAGCTATTTTGTACTTATTAGTGACATAAAAAAGGCCAATGAAAATAACGCTGAAAAATCCACACCAGCACAAGCTTGTGAAAAGTGGAGTTCAGCTGCAAGAGGCCGTATCTTTAGAGTAGCACATGCGCGCTGCGCTAAGGCTCGACCTAACCATGAACAATGAACAGTCAGAACCTTTACACATAATTTTTGGAAGGATAATTAGTTACCACATTACGCTGGGCACTCCAAACACAATGGACCTTTTCTTTTGTTTTTCCTTTACAAATGTTTTTAGGGGTTTTTTAGTCGACCTGGCTGACTTAATACAAACAAAGGTCACGAGGTCCCAACTGCAGACATTTGTTAAATGAAAGGCCAAGAATGCATGATACTTGGGCGGATCTGGCACACTCAGGAACAATACTCTATGATGCGGTCAGCTATCTCGGTTATCATCTCCAGCGCATACCCAGATTCTGTGACAATTCAGATTTTCAGAATTCAGGGGCATATGTATCAAGTTCCGTTTTTGCAATTCTCAAATAGCGATTTTTAGGGAATCGCTATTTGAGAATTGCAAAACGGGATGTAATAAAAAATTCGCAAATGTTTTGCGATTCCTTGGCATTCCTTAATTGCGATTAGCAAATTGCTAATCGCAATTAAGGAAAACCTTCCCATACATTCCTATGGGCTAGGAGGCCCATAGGAATGAATGGGAAGACATTCTCATTTTGCGATTCGCAATTTGAGAATCGCAAAATTAAAATGCAATTCCAAGGGTGCTAGGGTGTCAAAAGGACACCCTGTTGCACCCCTGAAATATGTATGTATGCACATGTGGCGCACATACATGCCCTAAGGGCATGTCTGTGCGTCACATGGCACTTTGAAAAATGCCAAAAAGTGCATTTTTCAATGAAATCGCAAATTAACACCAACTTGAAGTTGGTGGTAATTTGCGATTTCTTACGGCCAAATTGCAATTTTTCTAGGCTTCATACATTGCATTTAAGGAATCGCAATTTGCGATTCCTTAAATGCAATCGCAAAATAGAGAATCGCAACTTTTGCGATTCTCTAATTTGCGATGCCCTTTTGGGATGATACATCCAAAAAGGCCTTTTCCCGTTCGCAAACGGGCCGATTCTGAGAATCGGCCCGTTTGCGAACGGGAAAAGGGTTTGATACATATGCCCCTCAGTTCCCTAACTTGCCCACTTTCTTTCTTCAATAAACGCGCTCTTTGCACTACATACCAATTCACTTCAGGACAGACAACCACAGGAAAGAAGAATACGCCTAAATTAGGATCACTTCACTAAGTAGCTCAGCCACGCAGGAAATTAAAAAAAATGTTGGAATTGTTTTTATGTCTGCTATTCTTCAAATATTCAGGTGCCCTACTTTATTTGTTCTCCTTGGTGCCTCGTCACTCATATCTTTCTACCCTACTTTTATCCATGTCACTACAAATACATTCAGTTGCCTCTATTCCTATTCCCCCATCACCTTATCTTTACATCTTAGGACTGAAAGGCAACAAATGTACCAATATCTGTTAAAAACTTCGCACATATACTTAGCATTATACAGACATATTTACTTTATGAAATACATTTTGGTGATATCGAAGTACACTGTACACCTAGAATACTAGTTCTGAAAAGGAATATAGGAGGCCATCCAGGCATGCCATACAGATTTGTGGCGTCGGTAGCCAAAAATGCCGCTTGCTCGTCTTTGGTTTCCGGTCCAACGAGCAGCTTGTAATTAAGGGCACATGCAAGGACAAGACCTCCAGCCTCTCTCCTGTGTGACTGCTTCCTTCATCACCCGTAAGACATAGAAAGATAATTTCAGCTGCCCCAACTGAACTCATTGTGTGATCTTGGGCAAACCACTTCATCTCCCTGTGCTTCCGTTCAGATATCTTCAAAAGATCTGAACACCAGTTAGAAAAACATCAGTAATAAACAGTATATAAAATTAGAATTTTAAATGCACATTTAATGAGCTTGAAAGAAACTGATCAGCAGAGTTTTATAAGATCTAATTAAACAATTCCACATGGATTATGTTAATAACAGACTAATTAATGTTGCATTGGTCAGACCATCTTGGAAGAGACACCCTGATAGATATGGATTCAACGCAAAGTTTAAGCAGAAAAATCCCTCTGCTGTGTACCACTGCGAGTCGCTCTCACTGGGAACAGCAAAGCGATGCAGTCAACGAAATCAAAAGCTCACTCCCTGTGGTTGCTAACACTGGTCTAGATGTCCAAATCACCAGTAAAAGGCACTCCTATACATCTTATTCATTAACATTTCCTTTTACTGTATGGTGTTATTGATTCAAACGACATCACCATTTCAGTAATATCTGACACCCAAAACAATACTTCTTCAGACTGGGACTCAAATAGTTGGAACTGACCAGAATGACCAACTGTCCATCCTGACTGAAAATGGAGTTCTTGCAGTTGTCATTACTTAACAGAGCCTTATCCATTGCTAATTATTTTGCCAGCACCTTTTCGAATTTTGGGCTTCTATAAGTTTCTTTTGTGTATTTTGGTCTTGCTTTTCATGTTTTATTACAAGGCTTGCATATCCCTCTGACCTTGTTTAGGTCTCCTAACTCTGAGAAATCAGAATACACCGCAGAGCTTAGAACCGTATCATAAATAGAAAGATGACCTATGACCTACAGGAAGAACTCCTGAAAGGTAACACCTCGCTGATGCTGACGATTGTGGTACTATTGGCATGGTGTGGTATGGTATTGTGTGGTATTGTACAGTATAGTATGGTATGGTATTGCGTGGTATGGTATGGTATATTATGGTATGGTATAGTATGGTATGGTATTGTGTGGCATAGTATTGTATGATATGGTATGTATGGAATGGTATTGTGTGGTATGGTATCGTATAGTGTGGCATGGTATTTAGTGGCATGGTTATTTATATAGTGCTTACTACAACTAACGAGATGCTGAAGCAGTTTGCGGATCAGTAGCACGCTACTCCATGGGAGTGCAGAATGAGTGATTAGTCAAGTAAAAGAGATGTAGTTAGTCATGTTGCTTCCATTTGATGCCATCTCTCAAATAAATATTAATTTAATAAACATAATTTCAAATGAAATATTCTTCCTGTGCTTCTTAGTACAAGTTTGCACAGGTTCCATGTGTGAGATGACTGGGGGCGAGTGTCTGAAAAGTTTCAGTGCTCCGTCATCATCTCCTTGTGTTTGCTTTGTTCGCCTAAGTTGTCAGGGTATGCCCAGACGTGGGTCCCTTGCTCACTTTGCCACTGGATTCAAGCTAGTCTGGCTGATGAGGGGCGTTAGCCCGAAACCGGTCCCAGGATGATTGTTTCCGGTCCAGGGAAGACATGGCTTGGCAGTTCGGGCTGGACTGTTCCCATGAGGCACAGGGTCAAGACTGATTTGCATAAAGCTGTGTCTGAACTGGGGTGGCAGAGTGGGCTAAAGAACGGTGATGGATCAAACCCAGATCTGTTGACTGGGTGTGAGTGTTTGATTGGTTCTGATGCTCCGTCCATCACCACCCCCTTTTGTACCGCTTTGTTCGCCTAAGTTGTCAGGGTATGCCCAGACGTGGGTCCCTTGCTCACTTTGCCACTGGATTCAAGCTAGTCTGGCTGATGAGGGGCGTTAGCCCGAAACCGGTCCCAGGATGATTGTTTCCGGTCCAGGGAAGACATGGCTTGGCAGTTCGGGCTGGACTGTTCCCATGAGGCACAGGGTCAAGACTGATTTGCATAAAGCTGTGTCTGAACTGGGGTGGCGGAGTGAGTTAAAGAACATTGATGGATTCAACCCAGATCTGTGACTGGGGGCCAGTGTCTGAAAAGATTCAGTGCTCCGTTCATCATCTCCTTGTGTTTGCTTTGTTCGCCCTAAATTTGCAGGGTATGCCCAGACGTGGGTCCCTTGCTCACTTTGCCACTGGATTCAAGCTAGTCTGGCTGATGAGGGGTGTTAGCCCGAAACCGGTCCCAGGATGCTTGTTTCTGGTCCAGGGAAGACATGGCTTGGCAGTTCGGGCTGGCCTGTTCCCATGAGGCACAGGGTCAAGACTGATTTGCATATAGCTGTGTCTGAACTGGGGTGGCGGAGTGAGCTAAAGAACGATGATGGATTAAACCCAGATCCGTGACTGGGGGCCAGTGTCTGAAAAGTTTTATTAGGCTTTAGTTACTTGAGGTAATAACGGGTAGATGCGGCTCTTTGGCGCTGAAGGAAAGGTGGCTCGTAGCCAACAAAAATTGGGTAATTTAAAGGGTCCTTCAAGGACAGGGAGGGAGGGCCCAAAAATGTAACATGCAATTTAATGAATCCTTCACTCAACTAATAATACAAGAATAGTTTCTTGTACAAGTACCACTTGGATTTTTTTCTAAGGGTAATGGGATATATATGTTTTTTTGCTGTTCAGATTATTCGCTATCTCTGTTTTCGGCTCTCCACATTTATAGCTACACTTTAGACCAAAAATAATTTAGAGAGTCAAGCCCCAGGTCGTCATTATCCTTGCAGCCAAGAATGGCTCCGTGCCAGTGGCGAAGCCAGTGTGTCATGGGCCCTAGTGCAAGCAATGTACTGGGCCCCCTGGTCGCTGTTTAAACTGGGAAATTCAGCAATTAGGGAGCCCCTCAAGCCTTTGGGCCCCGGTGCCACTGCACCTGCTACACCAATTGAATTTACGACCCGGCTCCGTGCCAGAGTACAGATCTCATGACTAAGGCTATCCCTGGCCTTCAGGGTACCCTGTGGTCTCTTAAGACTCTCATGTATGGGGGATGCCTCCCAAATCTCTTCCTTTTTTGAGTCACCTCACCATGGAGGTTGATTCACCAAAATAACAGGGGCAGCAGAAGTGACATCACGCATCCTCCCATCTCAAATGACATCACAAGGTTGGCCTCTTGCTCCACCTTTTGGCTCACATTAGCTTACTATTTGCTGTCTGAGTACCTGCGATATGGACACGGAGTAGAAATAATAGTCAATAAACAGGGCTTCCTGTTTACTTTCAGTACCTTCCTCGGCCTTCGTAGCTGCTGATGCCAAAATGCATACGCATATTTATTTTTTATATTCACCAAAGATATGATGCGAGCCTGCATTGTGTGAATCAGAAAGAGAAAAATATATATGCGTTAATATGAGAAATTACTAAAAAAGCATCGCAGGAGGGTGCTATGGGTCAAATAACGCGAAGGAGCACGTAACTTGTATCGAACCTGATGTAGCAACGGTACACGAATGTTTGCCATACAGCAGATCAAATTCATAGTTTTCACAAACGTCAATAGTATGAGGGTTGATTTTTCGATATGAAATTATGTAGCAAATATGTGATCAATACTTGCTGGGGAGTGTTGTAGCAAGACATTATTTATGAACTTATCCATCAATATTTCTTCCATGACAATTAGATGTAATTAAGTTTGAATATTGGTTATACCATTTTTCACAATGGCAGCATGTCATACAAGAGGTGTACATATTCTCACCCCCACCCCCAGCAGTTAACGCTTGAGTAGCGTAAAGTTCGTTGCTGGACTTACACGTGAGCCATCCATGCATCTTTCAACCATATTTTGAAATATTTCTCAACGTTTTTAATCAGTACCACTTTGACTGATAATATTTTTGTTGTGTGTGCGATCATATGAGATGTTTTATGTTGTAGGTCATTACATCTGGTAAAAGTTGTTTCAACCTTTTAAGCTAGTTGCGCAATAAAATTCGATCCTCATAGTTAAGATATAACGGTGACAATCAAAGATCGCAGAGTACTCATATATTTAATAATACAAATTGTTCGGAGGCAATGTGTATCTAGAGTCTGAAAGCCACTATTGACACTACATCAGCTAATGCCAGAGAATGCACAATGCTTCTCTCAGAAACCTCTAGAAGGTATGCAGAGCGTGAAGCCGCTGTGGCTCTGGGTATGCAGGTAGGCCTGCCTGGGTGTGGCACGCAGCATGAAATACTGTGATGTGCACACAGTGCATGGTTGCTGCCGGAGTTCCCGAGCAGCGCTCTGACATTTATTTATTCCCTTGGGCCGCGCACAATCCTCGGGGTGCATTTACACATTGTAGCATAGAGGCCTGTTGGGACTCTACATCTCTTCCAACTTTTATTAGATAAAAAACGAATTTTATTTACATCATGCGCATATAGTCCCAGAGCAACTGGCTAGGTGCTTGATTAGGGCAAAGACCATACCTCTGGCTCTGACCGCCATCATCTCACGCACCAGCTGGTGAGGCGCCCAATGTGAGTGGCGCTGGGGTGTTGCCTGGGTGCTGACACTCACCATTGGGAACATGCCGGCCAGCTACAGGTAAGCTCTGGGGGATGCAAAGACGGTGGCGGGCCGCCTCGTCACTATGGCTAGCTGCCACGGACTTCTCAGGCAACATCTCGTCCCGCTCCCCTTGGCCGTCACCTTGCTCCTTGATCACGGGTGACACACGCTTGAACCAGGACACATTCCTAGCTAATGTGGTGTGGTTTCATTGGACAATGACCATAGGCCCCTTTATGCTCACAATTTTCCAGATTTCTCTCCCAAAAGACGTATGGAACCCGGGGTGGTGATCCTGCATGACCACTTGATCATCCACGTATAGCCCCAGACCCGGCTTGAACGGTTGTTATTGTCCCTCCTTCTCTCTTGGGCCTCTTGCACATCAATGGTCGCTGGCTGCCAGGTGGGCCCTGCTGGGATGCTATCTCTAGTAGACCTCCCGAGAAGCAGATCCATTGGGGTCCCAGTTTGTGGTGCTATGTGGGGTTTGTTGATATGCCCCCAATAATTGGTGGAGGCAGCATTTCGCATCCTCACCTCTAGCATAGTTAATATTTTCTGTAGGACTAGCTTCACCTTAAAAAATGCAGTAGACTGTACCAGATCCACCACCAAATATTTCATATCACTGCAAACACAAGGAGATGTTGGACGGAGTGCTGAAACTTTTCAGACACTCACCCCCAGTCACAGATCTGAGTTGAATCCATCATCGTTCTTTAGCTCACTTCGCCACCCAAATTCAGCCCAGCCATATTCAAATCCGTCTTGACCCTGTTCCTTATGGGAACAGTCTAGCCCAAACTGCAAAGCCAGGTCTTCCCTGGACCGGAAACAAGCATCCTGGGACCGGTTTTGGGGTAACACCGCTCATCAGCCAGGCTATCTTGAATTCAGTAGCAAAGTGAGGAAGGGGCCCACGTCTGGGCATACCCTGCCAACTTAAGGCGAACAAAGCAAACACAAGGAGATGATGGACAGAGTGCTGAAACTTTTCAGACACTCACCCCCAGTCACAGATCTGAGTTGAATCCAACATCGTTCTTTAGCTCACTTCGCCAACCCAGTTCAAACCTAGCCATGTCCACTATCACTGCCATAAGCCGCCCATCAGGGAAGATTCCTAAGTCCATGCTGACTTTGGATCAGGGTCTTAGGCAGGATTCCTCAGTGCTTATCGGGGCCGGCCCCGGTGGTAATCATGCAGGAATTACAAACATGCACCTTTTCACCTATAATGGTGTCCATTCCTGGGAACCAGACTTTGTCTTGCAGCCATGCCTTGGTCTTCACCACTCCTTTGTGACCTTGATGAGCCAAATTGATGACCCTAGCCCACAGGCATTGGGGCTGTACAATGCTCCTCCCTCGTGACAGCAGTCCTTTACTACTGGGGCTCAGTTCATCCCTGACCCTCTTGAGCTTGGTCATTGTTGCTTGTCCACCAAAGAAGTTATGCCATTGCTTCCGAAGGAGCACCTCCTTGGCTTCGGATAGGCTTGTGTATGTCATGGTTGCTTCTGTGATGTCTTTTATTGACAGAGCCTTGGGACATGCCTCATGTAAAACCATCCGTATAAATCCTTCTGCCCCTTCATTCTCCTCACTCGTGCCATTACCAAGCTGCTCCTGGGTGTAGCGATATTGGAAGTATGCCGAGTTGCTCACACTGGGGCGGTATGCTATTAAAAAAAAATAGGACTGCCGCTGCACTGCCCACTGCTCACTGCGGGGAGGGGAATGTCGAGAAGTTCCCACGAAGAGTGGGACAAGTGGCTTGTGATCCATGATGACTATGATTTGCTGTCCGCACAAGTACAGGTTTAAATGGCGACAGGCCCACCGGATCACCAGCGCCTCTCACTCTATCAAAGCATATCGAGACTCCGTGCCTGACATCGCTCTGCTGGCATGTGCAGTCAGGACTTATGGGTCCTTCACTCTTCTGCAGAAGGACAGCCCCCAGCCCTACGGGACTGGAGTCCACAACATGTTCCGTCTTTTGTCTTGAATTGAAGTAAGCCAAAGTGACGTCTGCCAGCAGGGCATCTTTCACCAAATATCGGTGGACTTGTTCTGCAATTTTCTCGCCTGTTGCAGCTTAAATCGCTCTTAGTCTGGATTTAGCTGCAGGTCAAAATGCCGGTTCAAACCCACAATGGGGGTATCAAAGTTTGCATCGTCGCCTGTGTTCGGCAAGTTTTCAAACAGTCCGTATCACTCTGGCTTTCCAAAGTGGAGTACCAGCGATCTGTTCACCACCCCATCCTTTTCACGTGTGGCACAGAAATAGTGCTGCATTCTTCCTATTCATGAGCACAATCGTGGTGCAGCTGTTGTGGGGTCCATGAGCTCGCTGAACAGTGGCAACGCCGGGGGAGATGAGTGGGTATATGGGGCAGTTTGCGGCTAAGGTGGAGCCGGTTTCTGCTTGGACATTAATTGAGCCTGACCCTGTGGACAGATGGCCTTCCACTGCTGCCTGAGTCTGAATGAGGGTGAAGTCAGTCACATGGCAGGGACTAGCACCAGAGTCCTGCGTGGTTGCCCCTTCCAACAGAGCATTTCTTTTCTGGGGCCTGGACCATGTGCCAACTGCCGCTGACTTCCCAACAGGTGAGCACGCCCTAGCCCTCTGGGCAGGCAGGGGTGGAAGCCAAACACCCCAGGGCAGGCAAGGCAAGTGTTGTTGCTCCTCTCTCCCACAAAATATTTTCTCTCACCAGATTAGGTCCCTCCTCACGAGGATGCAGCTCATGTGTGGCCACCACGACGTGCCCATTTTAGAAGTCCTCCAGCTCCTGTGCACCCTCTTTTGCCACTCGCCTTCTGCTGCCCAGCCCTCACTCACAGCATCAAACAGCCAGTATTCAGAAGGCAGCAGAGGGAGGGGCCCCACATTCGCACCCAACATGCAGAGCAAAATCAAGGTGGCAGTCCTACCGCAGGCCCGATGGTGACCTCGCGGGTGCCCTGCTGTGAGCGGCAAAGCAACTGCTTCAGTCGCCGTGGGCGGGGCAGTGTCGACAGCACCAGTAAGTCCTTGACCAGCCTTATTACCAATTTTACGCTTCTGTGGCTCCGAGAATGCAGCTAGCCCTGGGGGTGGCACATATCATAAAATGACCGTGACATGCATACAGTGTATGGTTGTAGCCGGAGTGCCCTGAGCGGCTGCTCCGGCAATTATTTATTCCCTCAGCCCGTGCCCAACCAATGAGGTGCATTTGGAACATTGCAGCATAGAGGCCGGTTGGCACTCTACAAAGAGCATGCCTTAATGTCATACTCCAGGAATTCAACAGAGGTGAGGGTCCAAAAGTGTTCAAAATGTTGGGGTTAGTTCCTTTTTACTCAATAGAAACTGGATGTGTCTTCCACTTCAGCCACTTAATGAACCCCATAACCGTGACTGATTGTTGAACACTTGCACTGCCATATTAAACGTGATGATGTTTTTTAGGGTGTTTTTAGATTGACACAGCTCTGTGATTTTGCTGGGTGAGATTTCGTTTTTCATTGAAAATGACAAAATGAATCTGACTTCTTTTTAATAATTATCCATATGTTACAGCATAGAGAAAAGTAAATATGTTTATTCAATTTGAAAACAGTAGTGAACATATTTTCCTGTTAAATATTGATGTAAACATTTTTTTTGTTATATATTAAATTGAATTCACATTATGTTTCTGAAATTTACATTAAGAATTTTCAGCTAAATTACAAAAATATATATATTAATAATAATTACAAGAAACATACAAGGTTTATTGAAAATAATGTGTTTTAATAAACATAACATTACATTAACGTTAAATAAAAAAAGTTTATTGATATACGTTGAGATAACATAAAAATGTTTCATATCTGTTTTTATATTTTTTATATTTTATATAATTTAATTTAATTTACTATTATTTCCTGAGGGGTTTTATTTTAAGTCCCAACCTCCATTATTTCCTATGAGAAGGTGTTGTAGTAATAGTGGTTGGCCATGTGTGGAGCTGAACTTACTACTGCTCCTTTTTGGCAGTAGTAACATACACTCATAAATTTGGCTTCACTCTCTGTTTGAGGAGTTGGAGACATTTAAGTCTACGCTACTGAGTCAGCGCTTTTTCTTATAGATAAGCAAATATGCTTTATTACACACATTACTAAATACTACCCACATGTAATAAAGATGTATATGTAGAACAGCAGGTGGAAGAATCTATGGTGATACAGGTTAAAGGACCTCACAGCTAACAAAGGGGAGTACACTAGAGAAAGGTCCCACGGATCGAGAGAACACGTTGAATGTACCTTGGTAACCTGTATTGGGGATACCTTTAATGGTCTGAACAGCAGCATGCCCTGAACTCTAAAAACGCAATTCCTATCTGTATGAATAACACAGTGTGAAGGGTGCATTTAATACAGTTAAGGTTTAAGGGATGTTACAGTTAGGTAAGATACTAAGATTTTAAAAACCCTAGAAAGTCACTGAAAATACCAAAGGTTAAAGTGACATTATAGTTAACCCTTGTAAGAATTTACAAACTATCCTTTTAAAACACAACAAATCCTGAAATTCACCGGTCATAGTTTACTGAGCCGCCCTCACACATTACATCACTCATGACATGTTAAATGACATCATTAATGACATCTCCTGATGTGACACCTTCCTATAGGGTTTTGATCTGGCAAAATAACCATTTTGCTGAGCCTTTGTCTCCCTTTTTAATACTTATAAGTCAACCCTAGCGTAAATGCTCATTGGACAAGGTATATGGTATTTAAAAAGTAGGGCATGTATATTTAAAGTTTAGAATGTTCTGGCAGTGAAAAAACTCCAGAGTAATTTTTCAACGTGGCAAGACTGGCTCTCCAATAAAAAAGCACTGGGTTACATTATAACTCCTTATAATGCATAATTTCAGTTTCGGACGTGCTAGAAAATGTAATTTTAAATTTTCTTTTTTTTTTTTTTAAATCCTCTTTATTATTTTACCATTTAGCACATATAATAAATCTTATCATCATACATTTCATCAAATTCATTAAGTTCTTAAACAGCAGCTATACAATACATAATCCTTACAGTTATAACACTAAGAATTGCATGAATGCATCCAGATTGTCAATAGAACAGATACCCACAATTATATTTTGAGCATATAGTGTGATCGATTTTTCCCCCCCCCTACTACTTAGCGATGAGTATAACCTGCCTTCCACCTGGTTACAGGTTCCCATATTTTTAGCCCAAGCTGTCTTTTCCTCTTTCCCTTCCTTTCATATATAGGCTTTTCTAGGTTATATGCTGCCAAAAGGTTAGCCAGCCATATTTGCCAGCCTGGTGGATTCTTATCCAGCCAAGCCCTAGCTATCATAAGTCTATAGACTGCCATGGCAATGAACATAAATTCCTTCTGTGATGTGTCGGAATCCGGGCTGATCCCCAGTAGAATCCACAATGGCGTAAGTGTAATTTGTATGCCTAAGGATCTAGTTATGAATGCCTCAATGTCTCTTATTAAGGTATACAGTTGGGGACAGGACGCAAAAATATGTACAAAATCTGCTCCTACCAGGTTACAACGAGGGCACAGAGTCCCTGAAATTCCCCCCCATTTGAGAATTCTGGCAGGAGTAAAGTATAAAGAATATAGAGTCTTATAGTGTTGTGATTGCAAAGGGGCCGAGCAGAGAATTTTGTGGCCCAAATCCAATGAATCCTGAAACCAATGCTCTTTTCCACTGAGGGTCACAGCCCATTTCTTACTAAATTTCTCAATATCATCTGGTTTCCTCTTGATGAGACTTGCATAAATGCTGCTAATTGTGCAGTCCCCCAGCATCTTAATTTTCTCTAAAATTTCATTCGCTGCAAACCCTGCTGGTCCCCCCTTTTTATTATTCAGAAAGCTTCTTACTTGAAGATATTTAAAAAAGCCTTGTCTATCAATACCAAATTTGTTTGATAGATCAGTGAACTGCAGCACTCCATCAGAGTCCAGTATATCCCCAATCTGAGTTATTCCCTTCTCTGCCCAGCCCGCCATTGTCCTGTCAGCGAATACTGCAGCAGGGAAAGACCTGTTCCTATATAACTTAGTATACCTGTTGAATCTTCCCAGTCCAGCATTCTTAAGGAAGGCTTTCCATACTTTAATGGCCGCACTGACAGTCTTAAACCTCGTTCTTTTATAATACCCATAGTCAATACAATTCAAAAAACAATTTTCAGACTCATCCCCTAGTACAGTGGCATACATTTTAGTGGAGTTTGAAATAGTTCTTACAACAGTTCTACCCCCTCCTATCAACCCCTGGATGTATTGTAGTGTTGCGGCCCAATAATATAATCTAAAGTCCGGTGCACCCCACCCGCCCCTTTCTCTAGGAAGAGAAATAAACCTATAAGCTCTCCTTGTCTTCCCTTGGGCCCAGATGAATCGGTTTAATATTGCCTCCAACGCATTAAACCACATAATTTCAAAAGACAAGGGGATAGTCCTGAAGAAATACAAGAATCTAGGTAAGATTAACATTTTAATGACGTTGGTGCAGCCGACCAGGGATAGATGTAAGTTGTTCAGCCTCTCCAGGTCTAATTTTACCTTACTTAGAAGTGGGGTCATGTTTCCCTCTACCAGCTTCTCTAGGTCAGCTGTGATTGTTACCCCAAGATATACTGCTGAATTAACCACCCTGGGGTCGTGACAATTAGAGTACCTATTCTCCACTATTTGAGTCTTCGGTCTATTCAGTCTATATCCTGATAGTTGACCAAACATTTGTGCCACTGCTTCCACCTCCATAATAGCCAGCGCGGGATTAGATGTCAGGATAGCCACGTCATCGGCGTACGCCAGAGTTTTAACCTTGACAGTATTACACCTCATGGGAGGGATATTGTGGTTAGCTTCTAACCTTCTTAATAGGGGATCTATATATAAAGCAAAAAGAAGGGGGAAAAAGGACAACCCTGCCTAGTCCCCCTAGTGACCTTAACTAGGTTCGAGCATCCCCTATTAACTCTTACTTTAGCTATCGGATCTTTGTATAGTGTTTGAATCGCTACCGTATATCCCGCTCCTATACCGCACCACTTCAGAACCAGCCACAGGTAGCCCCAGGAGACCCGATCAAACGCCTTCTCTGCATCTAAAAAAAGGGCTGCCATTGGGTCTCCTAGGGTGCCTGCTGCGTCAATCGCCGTAATAACCTGTCTGACATGTAACGTGGTTCCCTTCCCTGGGATAAAACCATGCTGTGCGGGGCTTACCAGGGTTTCAATAATGCTGGCCAGTCTAGTTTCCAACATTTTTGAGTAGACTTTGGCATCTGAATTCATTAACCTGATTGGCCTATATGAGCCTGGTACTGACGAGGGCTTCCCTTTTTTCAAGATCACTATAATATCTGCCCCTCCCCATGACTCGGGGATGGCTTCTCCTTTCTGAGCTTGCACCATGGTATCGAGCATGTCCCTTTCGAGTACCCTTTGAAAAGTTTTGTAAAATTCCACCGGGATCTGGTCCGGTCCAGCTGCCTTTCCCGAGGGTAACATAGAGAGGGCTGCCGTAATTTCTTCCCCTTGAAATGGGGCATCTAACATCTCTTTGGCTTCCTCTGTTAATGAAGGGGAAGGAATGCCTTCCAGGTAACTCTCTATCTCTTTTGTCCAGTCTCCTGAATCAGAAGTATAAAGATCTGCATAGAATTGCCTGAAAACATCCCTCACTTCCTCAGGTTCCGTGACAGTAATTCCTTGACTATTAATAATCTCCTTTACGTCTGCAAATGCTAACCTCTGCCTAGTTCGGACAGCTAAAATATGACCAACCCTCTCACTCAATTCATATGCATTTGCTTTTCTAGTGAGAAAGTTTTCAGCAGCCTTCCTGGAGATGGATTCTGAGATTTCAGCTCTAAGTACATCAATTTTAAGCAAGTGCTGCTCTAATGGGTGGTAGTGCTGTATAGCAAGGGCCAGCAATTCTTCCTCCTTCAGTAAGCTGTTTAGAGCTTCTTCAGCTATAGATCTCTCCTTTTTATTCCTTGCTAAGACGAAACTCAGAGTCTCGCCCCTCACCCCAGCCTTAAAAGAATCCCATACCACCCCTGGAGGTGCTGTCCCCCTGTTAATATCCCAGTAATTTCTAATCCAAACTTCCATAGACCCCCGGTAAGCTTCATCTTTCAGTAATCTTCTTTCAAAAGTCCAGTGGGAGACCCTGTTTTGCTGCTTCCCTATTGTGAGTGTTAGGACCAGTGGGTTATGATCGGAAACAGCGCGGGGATATCTATCAATCTGCGAACCCTGCATCAAAGACCTAGAAATTAAAAAATAATCCAACCTAACCAAGACCTTGTGAGGGGCAGAGTAAAATGTACTACCATCTATATATGGGTGTGATGCAATCCACGGGTCATCCAGGGAGTTATGTTGACACCATATCTGAGAGAGCCCTATATGTCTTCTTCTTCCTCCCATTGTATTGTCCACCTGGCTTCAAAAATGAGCTGTTATAATCATGAATATTAAAGTCGCCACAGCAAACAATTGGCTCCTGCCACTGTGCCAGCTCTATATCTAGATATTGGAAAACACCCGGGTCATCCTCTGTTGAGCCGTAGATACTAACTACCGTGAACTGTACTCCCTTAACAGTTATCTCCATTATAACCCAGCGCCCCCACTGGTCTTCCTGTTTCCTTCCCACAATCCCTACTCCAGTTCTCCCTAATATTGCCACCCTTCTCGTTCTAGTCCCTTGTTTGGATTGAGCCAGAAGTGAAAAACCGAGCTGCTCGAGTATATACCCTCTTGAACCTTCTATGTGTGTCTCATAATTTTAAATTTTCTTAATTTTTTTTTTAAGTGTTCAGCAGGACCACACAGGGCCACACTGAATCGCGCAAGAGTACCATGGGTCTTCACTGGCGGACTCGCTGAGTCCAACGGGAGTCCTGTTAGACCTGCAGCATGAATATAAACCCTTGTATGTTATTATTTTTTAAGCTCAGGCCACCCAAGTCTCTGAGTCCTTGAAATGGCAGCAGCAACAATTCTGTTGATTTTGCGGCCAGCCAATCAGATTGCTGGGTCCTATTTGATCAGGTAAGAAATCCTTCTTACCCAACCGAGTGGTTTCTTTTTTTAATTTGGTGTTCTGCCGGAGTACAGCAGTGCCAACCATATAGACATCACTACATTGTGACCTTCAATTTCTTCCCAAAAGCGAAACCGATTAATGTCAAACTACAACCAGCACTCTTTCCGAGTAGACATCTAGCTTTTTGCCAAATTTGGTGTAATTCTTTTTGCGCATTTTTTCTGTATCGCTTCCCAAAATTCCTATGGTAAATAGCATGGGAAAAATGTTTTTTAGACCACCCCCCTTTTTCATGACCTCCACTTGACACATCACCCTGACACATTCCAGAAAGGAGCTGATGTGAATAAACTTTTTTGCTTGAACGTTTTGTGAAGATTCATCAAACGACACCAAAGATATTAGCAAAGTGAGAAATGCTCTTTCTACTCTGACTTAACTATAATGACTTTGAGCCTGATTCACAAAGGTAAACTTACAATTTTTCGTAAGTTTTCTACTATCTGCTAAGTACAAAGGTATTTTAGAAGTAGTATCTTTAAAATTGAGGAGTCTAAGCAAATAAAAAAGGGCAGTCCTATCTTTTTCTGTACAGAGGGTTCACAGTCGGAAAGATACGACTTCTGAAATACATTTGCAATTAGCAAACAATCTTAAAGTTACACAAAAGTGTAAATTTCCTTTTGTGAATCAGACCCACTTTGGTGACCTGAGAAAAGGGGCATGTTGGAAGAGTATGCCTCAACTGCCACAAGATATGTGGTGAGTTATAGAGTTTCCATACTGCATAATTCAAAGGGGGTCTTAAAATTGTGGTTTAGAATAGTTAGAGCTGGGATGATCGTGTGATGCACTCAGAAAGCTGCAAATTGCAAACATGTAGGAGTAGATGAACCTTTGTCCTGTCATTGCTGATGTCTAGGTAGTTCTATCTAATTCTGTAGACTGCATCATCAGAAGAGTATGGACATGTTAGGTACACTCCAGAGGTTGGCAATCAAAATAGTTTGTTGCTTAATCCAGACATCCTATAAATAGTGGCTCAAGAATCTATGCACCTGTACACTAGACGTAAGAAGGAATCAGTGAGGTATGATGTTGAAAATCCATAAAAGCATAAACATAGTGTAAGGGATCAATGTTTAGTATAACGGCCTTATTATGAACCTGTGATGGAGGTCCCTGGACCGCCAGACTGGTGGTCCACCCACCATATTACGACTATGGCAGTGGGACAGCCACAGGACCAATGCTGCCGGTGGGATCCTTGATCCCATGGCAGAGGCACAGCGATCAAAGTCCACAATATGCTGCACCGCCAAGCATATTATGAGTTTTCTCACTGCCACAGTAGGATACGCTATTTAGGAAATGTTAAATTGGAATTTCATACATCTGGCCTAAGATTCCCTGCTTTTATTTTAATAAAGACACATTCACATTGTTTCACCGCCTTCATTTAAGCCATAATAACTCATTTAATTTGTCATGGGCAAATGCAATTCCTTTATACTAATTTTATGAATGGTGTGGTATATCTGCCTGGTTTTATTTTGCATTTGTGGAGCAGTATTTATAACTTAGTAGTCAGCTGGGCAGTGTGGACACAAAGTGACCTATTCAGAAAAAGAGATAGGGTTAAAACATAAGTAGAGACAAACATATATTTACAATGTCCCCATAAATCTAATAAGATCTTTAGCTTATAATAATGCTAAGAAGGTTTGAAAGCCTTGTGATCTTTTACACACAAACTGCAAAATAGCTAGACCTTCTAAGCCGTGGACTGACACGGACCTAAAGGTACAAACATTTTAAAACCTACAACGTGATTTCAAGATTTCTGCAGTCTACTACACATTATTAATTTCACAAATATCCCTTCATACATGACAAAGGGATGTAAAATGTATTCTTATTTGAAAGTATAACTAATAGTGCTTTGTTGAGATGAAAATTATCAAACTTCCTGGTCAAATGCTAGCCTATTGACAACAAGCCAATTGTTGTCCCCTGTAAAATCAAGCCCTTTTGCAAATTCAAACCTCCTTAGTTTAAAAATCTATCCACCATCTGCTCACCCACCTCACCGTGTTCATAACACCTTCCTCTTCTTCCGTAGATGCCGCATTTTCTCCAGACCCTCCCATGTCTTACCCGTCCTAACCCCCATTGATCCATTCCTAGATTTGATAATTTGCTCTTCACTTACCACTCGACTGGCCCACATTATCCTAAGACATAAATACTTTCCCTTCCACACCCACCTTTTAACTGTCTCTCAAGAAATACTTTCTCCCACATGAAGGAGCCCTCAACCAATCCCAAAAAGTCAGACACTGCACCACCGCCACATTAGCAACCTATAATTCTAATATGACCAGCCACAGTTCCTTGATGCTCTCAGATACATTGCATTACACTGTTATTCTGTCCCTGACAACATCATCAAGCCAACTGCCACATTATGAACCTTCTGCTTCCCAATCGTTAGTTTATTTTTATGATATATTTGATTGGAAAATCAGAAACTTGGTCAAAGCATACCATAGCAAAATAATTAATTGCACACTTTATGCAAGTTGAAAGAAAGGTATGCAATTCAATTCATTCTCACCTATGTAAGTAGCATGGTTTCTTACATACAGATTCAGAGGTGCATATGCTGATTTTTTTTCCAGCTATCCTGCTTTTGTGCTCTATTTTTTATGAGGCATGTAACATCAGTTGCCACATCAGGTGCTGTGTATTGGGACCTCCTCAAAATGTGTCCCAGGATACTTTTACATTTAATAAGGTGCTCATGCATGATTGGGGCTCTGCATGACTTTAGTGACCCTGGAACCACAAAGACAGCCACATTCTTCAAGCTGATTCTAACATGTACTACTCAATGATATGAAGTTAGTCAACTAGCACCTCATATAATTTACTCCTGTCTGTATAATTACCTGGGAAACTCAGTGCAAACGAAGAAAGAGTAAAGAGATAGAGCTGGTTGGCATTTGCAACATTAAAAGGAAACTGATAAAAACATAAGACTCCCAATATGACTTACTTCGTTCACTCGCTCTGCAGTGGTCAGTGCTATACCTGCTGTTTCATTGGCTTCTTCAATGTAATCTGCAATATTTTCATAGACATTTGAGGCATTCAGTGCTTTTTGAACCAGGCCATTAGTGTCAATAATCTGTGATGAGCTTCTGCATTGGAGACAGAGATGGGAAAATTACTTTACATTCAATATGAATCATTGTGTTTTAAATAAAGCTTGCATCATGCCTAATACTGACTCATTTTAAAAACATTTTATTTATAAACACTACAGACCTTATTTAATGTAACCTGCAAACCACTTAAAATGCACCACCTTTGCCCTGCTGTGTGTTACCGTGTCAGCTCATCTGCCAGTCCTTGCAGCTCCTGGGCATAGTCCATTGCCCTCTGCACCATGTCCTTGTCGTAGCGAGACAAATTCGACAGCTTTTCATGTAGTTCTTTCTTAGCACCATCAACTTCTGCAGAAAAACTGGACACATTCTACAAAAAAACATGAGATTGGCACTTAAAACACTAAAGCTAAAGTTCAGCTATCGAAAAATCCTGTAATTGAATCTTAAGGTAAAATAAAAATATTTAACAGAAACAGCTTTTGTCAAAAAAACTATCAGATGAACTTTCATTGTCAGACATGCAAACTAGATACAATATTGCTCTGTTATGTTAAAAGTATTTATAGAGCGCACATCTAACATAATGTTTCATTGCGCTAAATAGCCGGAGAGAGCATAACAACATCTGCTATAAAAAAGCAAGATGCTTGTGGGAAAAGCCAGGTCTTAAGGGCCTGTCTGAACTTTATATAGTTGGGGTCCATCCGTATGTTAATAGGAAAGAACCACGAGGTTTGCGGAGCCAGGACACAGAAGCTGGGACCGTCCAGTCTTTTCTTTACTGAACATGGGTATTGAAAGAAAATTGTGAGAGGATGATCCTAATGTTCTGTTTGGAGTGTATTTCGTAAATCTGGAATTTATAAGGGCTGGCCTGATCACAGCAAGGGCTTTAAAAATAATACACCCTAGTTTCAATACAATACTTTGCTCCATGGGGAGCCAATGAGATCTGTCAGAAGGGGGTAATATGACTATTTTTAGGCCGTCTATATGTCAGATGAGCTGCTTGATTCTGGACAACGTAGAACCTACAGATAAGAGTCTTAGTAAGTAAATAGAGTTGGCGTAATCAACACAGGATATGACCAAGGATATGACAAGCTGGATCAAGGCTTTGAATGTCAGGAATTTTTATATTTTTTTGATTCTGTGGATTGATAAGAATCAGGATGAAATAATTGCACTTAGCTGGGGGTTCAGGGATAACTCATTATCTATGATAGCTCCAAGGCTTTTGACTGATTTCTTTGGGGTTGGGGGTCCCCCATATCAATGGGCCAAAAAGAGGCATTTCAGTAGACCATTTTACTTTTAGTGATTTCAGCCTCAGTTGTATCCGTATTAAGTTTGAGATGATTGCTATTCATCTAATCACGGATAAGGTGCATAGTGTTTTGGAATTTTTCCTAAGACAGTGAGGATTTGTCTAACTTAAAAAGTAACTGGAGATCGGCTGCATAAATGTAAATAGTGCAATTAATGTTTTTAAGCTCATGAATAAGGGCGCAAATATATATTTAAAAAAAAGATGCGGTGAGTGGGAAGAACCTTGAGGTACTCCACAGGTCAAAGGAAGTGCTGTTGCCATAAAGGGGTTAAGCCATATTGACTGGGAGTGTTCCTTAAGCAACACTTTAATCCAGTCTAAACAGCCGCGGTCAGTGTAGGTAACAGCGGTGTGGCCGGGTAAGGGGGTTTTTTGAGGGACGATGCAGAGGTAAAATGAATAATTTATTTAATTTTCCCTTTGCATTGTCCCTCGAAATCCCCCCTTACCTGGCCCCACCGCCCCACCGCTGTTACCTGCACGGACCGCAGCTGAGTCTAATGCCAAGCTGCGAAGCCCCGGGTCCTTGACACAGTCCACCAATATATTATGGTCGAGCATGTCAAAGGCTGCTGATAGGTCCAAAGAACTAATGCCAATGTTGAATCACTGTCGCACTCCTGACGCATATCATCAACCACAGAAACGATTACTGATTCAATGGAGTGTGCTGTGCAAAAAACAGCTAGTTATGGCTCTAAGAACTTTAATACTTCAAAAAAAGAGCAGAGACACAGTGCCACAAGAGCTTCCAACAATTTTGCCAGGAAACGCAATAGGGATATTGTAGTCAGATCATTGTTGACTTTCTTCTGTAGTGGCTGGTTCTAATGGCTTAGTGGGCTAATGCGCCCAGTGTAGAGGCCTCTGTTTGACCTCATAGTCACAGGTTCAAATACCAGCAGGTCCACTCAGCCCTTTGTGCTTCGGCGGTCGATAAAATGAGTGCCATTGAGTTGGCTAACAATAAACATCAGTTATTTAGTGCCAAGATACCCTTCTGGGTGAACGTGCACTTTACAAATGCTTATTTTATGTTATGGAATTACCACAGAATCTTCACAGGTGCAAGGTACCCAGCCTTGAGCAAGAGAGGCAATAAGGAGGGACAGAAATGGCCAGAGAGGGTTGAAAAGACAGTTTTAAGGACCTTCTGGGACAGGGATCTTTGTGTGAACCTGGCATTACCTTGGACAGGAGTTCCAAAAAACGTTCATTTCTAATAGAGGGCAAGGTAGCTAGTGTAGTGATGTTCCTGTCGCCAGGTGTGGCACAATTTGTAACCATACTGGTGGATATACTGGGCCAGATGTATTAAGACACCGTTTTGCGATTCCCTAATTGCAAATGCTTGCGATTCGCAATTAGAAAATCACAAAACAGCATGCATGAAAGTGTGTTGAACACTTTCTGTGATTCCCAGTGGGTCGCAAATGACCTACCTTATGAATATTAATGAGGTAGGTCGCAAGTTGCCACCCATTAGGAATCGCAAAATTCACAGGGATTGCTGAGGTCAGTAGACTACCATGTCTGTGATTGCTTTTAAATAAAGCAATCTTTTTTTTCTGTGAAACAGCCCGTTTTCCTAAAAGGAAAACGGGCTGCTTTACAAAAAGAAAAATGAAAACTTTTTATTTCATTTTTTAAGAGCAGGCTGTGGTCCGTGTGACCACTGCCTCCTCTTAAATTTTTGTTTGCAGACATTCAAAAAAGGGAAGGGGTCTCTTGGGATCCCTTCTCATTTGTGAATGGGTTACCACCAACTTGAAGTTGGTGGTAAAATGTGAATGTTTTGCGACCGCATTCATTATCACAAAACATTCATACATATTGTTACGATTCAGTATTTGGAAGGAACGCCCTAAACACACCCCTTCCAAATACCGAATCGGAACCCATTTTGTGATCCGGTAACAGGTTACCGAATCGCAAAATAGGATTTGATACAAGGGGAAAGCATTTTTTGTGTTTGCAAACGGCCCGATTCTGAAGATCGGCCTATTTGCAAACACACAATTGCTTGATACATGTGGTCCACTGTCCTTTATAGTTTTGATCTTATCAATGAAGAAAGCATTTAGTAAATTGCAGAACTCCTGGAGGGGGGGAAATGGTAGGGTGAGTCTGTCAGGGTTAGATATTTCCGACACTATTTCAAAAATCTCCTTTGATTTATTCATATATTGGATACTTTTATTGGTGAAAAGGGGTGACTTTGCCTGCAAGAGCCGGGCTTTGTGACCTTTAAGATGGGTTTTAAAAAAAGTCTTTCTTTTCAGGGGCGTAATCTTTCCGCCATTTATGTTCGGTTTGGCATAAGTCTAGTTTGGCTAGCTTTAGCTCATCAGAAAACCATTTAGCCGTTCATGGCATCTAACCAATTTAAACGTGTAATGGTGCATGGTTGTTGCTGGCCTCGAATAACCAGGTGGTAATCTCCTTTTCAAAGGAGTCAATGTCCTGTTTTTCATTTAATAAGGTGGATGCTAGATAGTTGCAAAAGTTATCCATATCTGCCTGCCACCAGTTCAGATAAGGTTTGCCTGGACGAGATTTGTCCTTCTGAAGAGAAAGTCCGGTTGAGGTGAATTTGATAAAGCAATAGTTGAACCATACACAGGCTGATATGTAGGTTGGTCAATTGTAGGCTAATTGACCAAACTTGATCTAATCTATGGCCTTTATTGTGGTTAGGAACTAACACATGTTTTTGATTTTGAAAATGGAACAAAACGATTCTTAATGTTTATCTCATAGACACCCTTGTAGTCAAATAGCTTGAGGAATGTGACATGCAAAAACAGGACAATGTGCATTAAAATGACCATGTTACAAGAAATGCTATCTTGCAAAAGATGTCACTGCATTACACAAAGTAACCAGGTAGGGGAGTGCACATCAGGTGTGTGCACTCTCTGAACGCTCAGGGCACTTTGGTATTTCAGAAGGTGCTGCTGAAATTGCGCAGCCCTTTTTGTAATACAGATATAGTGCTGGCACAATCCTAACGGGGGCACCCCTTCATTTGCATGTGGGGCATGGCCCCATGCAAAACAGTGAACACTTTGCCTCTTCACCCGTGCTGTGTTATAGATTCACCCAGTGCTTAATTTGAGCCGGTGCTTTCCGGTGCTCAGCACCGGCACCTTATTGTCAGCACCGGGGCTATGACAGTCTGCCACATGGTGGCGCTGTCCTGCAAATTTAGGTATGAACACAACAACAGAGGGTTATTTATTCAATTTGCATTAATAATGACTAATATCTGCCTCCCAAGCCATTCTTCTGGCTTTGGGGGCCTGTAATAGTCTGACTTGTTACACTTGTAGGAGTGTGCAGGTTAGTAGCTGTGTATGTACTGTCATTGGCAGCGCTGGCATGGGTTATGTGAGGTGCAAGCTGCAGTGGCCTCCCGACGAGAGCCCCAGCACTTATCCTTTTACAAATTAAGCACTGGATTCACCACTGAGGCAAATGAGTTATCAGGAGGTGCACAGGCTGTGCTCCACAAAGCAGTAGCACACAGTCAGTGTGCCCTACGAGGATGACCCTTGAAAAAGGACCTAGGGATTTTATGTATCCCGCACACATCCCCCTGTAGGCAGATTCAGTCAGTCATTCACCTGTCTGCTGAGCGATCTCTTTCCCCTTTGAATTTCAGGTTGGTTGCCACCTTATAGTGAAAGACAGCCAGTCACCTTTCACTAATGTACTTCCCCCATGGCAGGAGTGAGTTTTCACTTGGGTAGTTTTCTGTAAAAGAGCACACTGTCCCAGTATTGCCTATGTCACTCAGTTAAAGATGAGCCATGGTTCAGACTATGGCAATGTACCATATACATAATATACGACCTGAAGCTGTAGTGCAACAACAACTCACAGGGCATATGTAAGAGGCCATGAAGAACTGAAATATGAAGGTGCTATGCTGTTACACTACCAATTCTTACAAAATAGACATTTATTACACAAACTTTTGGGGGGGGGTTTAAAAACCTGTAAAAAGCCCTGTAAAAATGGCAATGAACCACAGAGGTGAATGGCCTCGAGCACAACACCACTGCCATCTGTTTTGTCTGTATACAAAATTGGAGAGGCTAGAGAATATTGTGATACTCCTTAACATTCTCCTGTTTTGTGCCTTTCTCAAGCTATACTCGCAAGATTTTGCATATTTTCTGATAAAAAGAGAGTTGGTGCTATTAATTTCATCCATCCCATTTTGAATGCCAATGCATTTTGTTTTTTTAATGTTAAAAATATGCATACCTACATGACCAGAAATGCATGCCTACATTCAGTTGGTGTATGTGCAACAACCCCCCTGTCAGAAATCAATAATATTGGACATGAGATACTCTTATAATTGTACCAAACAGTACCAGGAGGGTGAAGATTGTGGACATGTTCAGCCATTCTATTCAGTGAGTAGTAATCATATTGCGTGGAAAAGAGGCTCATTTGAGTCTCTGAATTTCATATTGTCTGACCCACATTCTGCCACATGTGCAGGAACAGGCCTAGCTAGAATACATCACTCTTCAATAGCCATTTACCAGTCCAAATCTTTACACAATCCAACATTCGGTTGGGGGGGGGAGTTAGTGATATCTTATTGAGCTACCATCAATCTGACTTAACAGCAATATTTAATAAGCTGCCACTTATAAACTGCTGTAACTTTGCTTTAGCAGATAGGTCTATGGGGCAATCCAGGACCTTCACAAGATGATTTGTAACCTTCTTCCAGTATGTTATTATCAAAGGACACTGCCATATTTTGTGGGAAACTTTGGCTTTTTTGCCCAGAAACCCTCAAGACATGTATTATCTGTAATCTAATGTTAGGTGAATGTAAACCAAAAATATGAAAGACCTCATTTTAGTGGTCCAGACCCACCAGAATCACTATGCTACCATGCCTCCTGGGTAGCTAACAATAAAATCCATATACACTCTATGCCAAGGTATTGGTGGAATACACCAATAGGTTTACAAAGTGAACTTTTAATTTGGGTACAGATTGAATATGTTTATACCTAGTTATGCAACATGATACGTTTGGCCACCAAAAATATCTTCTTACCGTTGAAAAGTCTTAGCTTTTCCAGAATGCCCAGCCACTTAAGAATCATGAAGCTAATTCAAAGCCTGCTGTCTAAACTGGGCTGACTGTAAATATGCAGCCTTTTCATGATGTAACATTCCATCTTTTTCATATCTAGTCTCTTGGTCTTATAAAGAAATCTATTTTTCTATAGACTGATGTTCTATGACCTCCCCCCAATCTACATTAATAAAAGCAATGTAATGATCACCCAACTCTTTGAGGTACAATTAATGGTGGAAAGTTTTGTCACCTGATTTTTATCCTCCAACCGCTCTTGTTGGGATAAGGTGTCAACCTTCATATTCCGTTGACCTGGTCTAGAAACACACAATCATAGAGATAAACAAAGTCCCGTTGTCTCGGAGTACGTTGGAAGGCTTAAATTTCTGTTGTCTGTGTATACAACTATAGAGTGTTTTGCTACTAAGAGATAAAGTCTCCACTCCTCAAAAGATCTCTTTATGGTTAAAAGTTCCTTTTCTGTAATAGTATAGTTTTACTCTGCTGTTTTTTTAGAAAAGTATTCCACTTGGTAAAACCTGGAAAGTCTTTGCATTCTCTTGAAACAAAAACACCTCCCATTCGATAGTAAGAAGCATTTGTCTCAACATTGAAAGAGCACTCTACAATTCGGATGTTGAAAAATTAGGCCACTAAATACAACATGCCTGATCAGCTTATTTTGACCAGAAAGAAGCCTTTCTGAATACTTTCCTAATGGGTCTTACTTATAAATGAATAACATCTAAAAAAAAAAAATTTTTAAAAACCTCGAAATTAACTTGACTGGAGTATGTGTATGTGTTGGCTACTTCACTAGCCTTGCTCCTTTCTTTTCTTCTGTCTGTATGTTTTCAGGTGCAATATTATATACACAATAAATCCACCGTAGTGGCATGACAAAAGACATTTATCCATTTTAGGTAAATTACGATACTCTCAAACATTGCAACACAGCCTTGACATGGGAAATGAGAGATCCAAGGTATCAGAGTAAATCAAGATGTTAGCTAAGTAGACAGTACTAAACCCATGCAAAACTCACAGTACCTCATCAATTAAGTAATGAAATGCTGTAGAAGCTTTGGCGAGTCAAAAAGGCATGGCCTGATATTCGAAGACTCCAGACTAAGGGCCTGATTAGGATGGCCGGTGGACACAATAACAGAGATGGGGACCGCCCGACATAGTGTCCGTGGTCTCACAGGCCAAATTACAATGCGACTGCCACGGTGATGGTTGCATTCTACAGGTTTTCCATTGCGGTGGGTGCTGCAGTTGCAGCACCCGTCACAATGGAAAAAAGGGATGTGTAACACATCCCTGTACTACGTGGCAGGCACTATGCAGTGCCTGTCACTCGGTACAGGAATCTGTTGGTGGGCACCATAGGTGCCTTCCTACACCCAAAGAAAAGATCCCAGGTGAAGGGGGGCCCACTATGGCCCCCCTATGTCCATCCCCACCAGCCTTTCCATGGTGGGTGAACCAGCATAGAAAGACTGGTTGGGGAGAGAGCATCCTAATCGCCACTGCAGTGCCTGGTAGGCACCACCACCATTGTATGAATTGGGAGGCCCTCCGTAGCACCGACAGGCTCAAGGAGCACGTCGGATGTGTGGTGGTCGGAGTTTCTGTCTGCCTGCACACCGCCTGCCATCAAGATCTGGCGGGTGGAAAACCTGCTTAGGATGGCGTGGAGACTGCCACCAAAAGCCTGTCGGTAGCGGTCTCCCCGCCATCCTAATCAATCCCCTCATCACCCTTTCTGACTCTAATCAGATAATAAGCTCCTTTGAGATTAGGGTAACCACCTTACTCCAGGTCTTTATGGACATGGCCTCCAATTCTGATCACCTACAAATCACCGATTTCAGGTGTGTTAATCAAATTAACTGAATAGAAACAAATCAAAACTACAACACCCAGAATACATTAGGCTATCACAAAATGTCCAGGTCATGAATCAGTGCCCATAATGATCCCTAATCGACCAGTCTACTGGAGTGCTAGGAAGCAGGGTTGGAGGTGCTGTTTACCACTCTGAGGGATGTTTATTCATGGAGATGATTTTTCCCACTTATGTGCACTAGTATCTTGCAGTTAAGGGGAGATCAATGCAGGTGCAGTGTGGACTGAGGCGGTATACGCATGGAGGATACACTGCCGGCAGTGCATAATGGATGGGAACCACAATTCCCAGCAGACAGAACTCTTGTGTGTTCTAGAGAGTTGCCAGTCATCTTGGTCTACTGGGTATAACTTGCCTGGTGGTTGACTGTGTCCTTGCCAGGCTATTGTGCTACAGGACTTGCCTCTTGATTTCGGAGTTGATTCTGCTAATCCAAGTTGCCTGTGGATGATTGTGTGTGCCAATGAGTCGATCACAGAGAAGTATCAGTATCGTTGATTAAATCAAAATTAGACCTCAAAATAATTTTGATCTACTCAAACTGGAGTTTAATTCACTAAAGGTTACTGTGAAGGCTTTAAAGTTTTAATGTGATGAAAATTGACTTTGGACTTGAACTAATTTTGCACTATTGGAGCTTGATATGTAAATAACTAATGCTTAGACTGAATGATTTGAAGTTGTATTGTGATTAAAGAAAACATTCTACTTGAACTCATTTTCAACTATTGAGCCACATTATTTATTTTTATTCTTTTCATAGATTTTGTTGTGCTCCAACGTTTTTAGTCTTGATGTTGTCCTTTAACCCTATTTAATAATGTTGAACTGCCATTGAAATTCTAACAGAAAGACCAGAGATCGCTAATACATAATTTTAGTGTTTTTTAGTGTAGAAAAATAGTTTGTTACCTATTAACTGAGTGATCGCTCGGCTGTCCTTTATTGTACACACATACTAGCTACCTCATCTTTTCTTCACCTGTTACCCTGTGTGATCACCAGCAAACACTTCATATTTGTTGAGATGTTGAAAAAGATGTAAGCTATTCTGTGAAAACGTCCAATGATATACTGGTCTGAATAAATACCACGATTGGACATAAAAAACGAGTGGTTTTGTTTATATTAAGTAGAACTTGGCAAACTAACATATAATCATATCCTAAGTACTACAATGAGTCTTTTCTGAACCACTGCTATTGCATACATAGGATTATGGCAATGCATTTCTTCCTAACCTTCCATTCTTCTCCCTGCCTCCTATCAAAGTCACCCCTTACTATAACAGCAGCCTCAGTGCAAGAATCAGACATTTCAACCACTAAAACACGTGCTAACTAGCTTGAACTGCCTCCCTATCTAGTGTTTTATTTAAAACTTAGCTGCAACATCTATCAGGCTATCAGACAGCATCAGAACTGTGTATAAGGGCTGTATGGTATAAATGATCACTAAAATTGCTTATTTATGGCATGGCAGTTGCCCGCGTTCTTCCGCTGACTGGTGTCTTACGTCTTAAAGTCTTGGTACAGCGGAATATATTACTGCCCTAGAGTGGTAAATTGATGTTTTGTCTCTACAACTTTAAGGAAAGTGCTTTTTTGGCTGAAAATGTTGTTTGTCTGTTTGTCTTCAGAGATTGTACCTGTAGCCTGCTCTCTGCAGGATCTTAGTGGTGAGTAAAAAGAAAAATGTAATCTATTTTATGCATGTTTACTGGAATGTGCTGACCCAGTCAGATTTTAGCATGGCTCAGATTTGCACACAACCCAGAAGGGGCTGAAGCTGTGGCAGGTTAGGCAAGCGCTGCAGGGTTCAGTACCATTTAATTCTCAGTCCCAGAGAGCCTCCTTTCTATACAGCAGGTGGTCAAAGTTGACCATCTTTTATAGAAAGTGCTTGCACATGCAGCCTGACCCAAACATACTGGTGTCATAATGGAGTGGCGTAGGTGGCAAAAGAAAAATGGATTTAACCCAGATCTTTTGACTTGGGGAGAATGTTTGCATTGTCAGCATTCCATCCATCTTTTGTTTGCTGTAACATTTTTCGCCCTAAGTGGGATGGGTATGCCCAGACATGGGTCCCTTGCTCACTGTGCCACTGGATTGAAGCTAGCCTGGCTGAAAAAGGGTGACATACCCTGAAACCAGTCCCAGGATGCTTGTTCCCAGTCCAGGGAGGACCTGGCCTGGCTGTTCGGTCTGGACTGTTCCTATGGGGCACAGGGTCAAGACTGATTTGCATATGGCTGGGTCCAAATTGGGGTGGCGTAGTGGGCAAAAGAACGATGAATTTAACACAGATCTTTTGACTGGGGGAGAATGTTTGCATTGTCAGCATTCCGTGCATCATTTGTTTGCTGTAATAGGTGTCATAAGAATGCCATGTTAGGTTTCCTGGAGAGGGATATCTAACGAAGTTCCAGCTTCAGCAGGACTCATGACTGAATTACGTAGGGGCAATAGGATGTTGCCAAACCCCACCATAGGGCAGCTGACCTCCATCCAGATATAGAGAGGGAGCTAGAGCACTTCTACAGCAGACTTGCACGAGCTAACTGATGCTGGAGTAGCATCGACATTTTAGGCCCTTGAACCTCAACATAAACCGCAAAGAGTGGAGGAGGACTGAGATGAAGATCGTGATCCATTATCCAGAGGGAAATTTGACCAGGGTGTTCACTTAGCTGAAGTATAAACACACATTCATAAAAAGTTATGTTTTCAGTCACCAATACTGGAACAGGTGGATTACTTCTAAACACAGTATGAAGCTCCTATTTCTGATCCCTTTTTTATTTATTGTGTGGTAAAGAATACATACTAATGGAATGAAAAATCTTGGATAAGTCCAATAGGAAACTTTTTAAGTGAATCCTTAAATACCCAAAGTCAACTCAGTTTGTTCGGCAATGCCTCTCTACTTCTTCTTTGGCATCTAAAGCAGCATCTCTGCAAGATCCAGTATGGAAAAATGTTGAAAGTGCCTTGAAGTCGTCATTTGCTGCATCTAACTTTGTAATTCAAGCAAGTCCATACAGAGCCTTTAATGCACAATCGCTGCTCAATTATTTCTGATTGCTTTCTGAACGTGTCCAAAATGGTTATGTTCATACTTCCATCGTGGGTTCAACGGAGCTAATAGTTTGTATCAGATCCTTCATTGCATTTATCCTGGTCATTTTCCATGACTTCTGGTACTTGTGTTGCAAAACATTGGAAGCTGAAGAGGCCCAAAAGATCTGATTAATGATTTACCATTCCTTGATCCAAAACCCTTTGGTCTGTAATGTAATGATGTTATGCAGCAAACAGAAGAGACATTTTTATTTACAGCCCTTCCTTCAGGATAATGTCAGCTAGGGCATTCACAAATCTTGCAGGAATTCAGATGTTTTATTAATGCATGAGCCCTGAGAGCTGTGTCTGCCTATAAAATCCGGTCTCTCCAACCTCAGCAGAAGCTTTCAAAAACATGACTATGATAAACACAAACAAGTCTTTTTTAAAGAGGTTGGAAGAATTAGGGTCAGGACAATTAAGATCTAAATATTGTGAATGCTGGCTATGCCATCAACTTCCTAATTCCAACACCAGAGCCACAATTTCGTCTACCTCCTACACTCAGGTTGTGCATATGACAGCTAGTGCTACAAGAAGGAATTCATCCTCTTCTCTGCAGAAGAGCAGTAACTTCAGTGACTCAGGAAGGAGTCTACTCTACTTTTTCGGGTGCCAAACCCTACAGGCAATTTTTGTTCAGTTATCAGCCTAAAGGTAATGAATTACTTTGAAATGTACAAGAAGTTTAAAATTATAAGTCCCCACACTGTTTCCCACAATATATCCAGAAAATATATTTGTCACAAGATGTGTACTTTTATATCCCCATTCCCCAGGACAGTCAGTACATCCTGAGATATGCAGTGTGATCCAATGATTACAAGTTTCATATCCTACATTTTGGTCGTCCTCCGCTCCTAGAGTATTCGTGAAATTATTAGATTATTTTGTGGTGGGGGTTCACTTCAGTTGTTGGAGGTTCAAGCTTGTTCCTATTTGAATGACATGCTACATTCAGCTCCCCCTTTCTCAAAGGTAGAAGTTTGAACACAAAAAGAGGGTGCAGTCAAGTGAGGAAGCTGAGAATTCTGCTGAATACGAAAATCTTTCAGTCTATGCCAGGTCAAGAGATGGCTTTCATTTGAGCCGTTTTCAGAACAACTTGAGGACAGTGTTCCTATCAGAAGTGGGTCTCAGTCTGAGGGAACACCTGTGATCCCAAGAAGCAGCAATGAGGGAGTGGTAGAAAGTCCAAGGTTATATTACAGTTGTGACAGAGATAGGACCTTGAGCTCATCTTCATTTGAAGCCAGTTTTCTTCATCTACTATCTCACTGGAATTCAGAGTCCTTGAATTATAGTACAATAATTGTATAAATGTGATGTAGGAAATAATATCCTCCCTAAAGTGGTGCTTCATTCTAACAAACCTTGAAAAAAAGGAATGCTTCTCATTTCTTCAGTTTGATGGTTGTCACCATTGGGTGCCTGTCTCCTTGGATGGGGAGCCACCGTCCTGGAGGGTCTACATCTGCACATAGATGAAAATAGGAGGTTTTCCTTCCACCAAATGGAGCAAATGTGCTACCATATTTCAAGGGGCCCATGGGTTTGCTCCTCAGTTTCAAGGAAAAGAAGTACTAATACGCACAGAGAATCAGATTTCAAAGCCGTACGTGAACTGACTTGGGCACCCAAGGTGCCTGCTTTTTGCTTCTCTAGGACAGGAATTGGATCTCTTTCAGAGTAGTTTACCTTTGGCTTGGGAGACTCTAATGACATATATGCTGGGTAAGATGTTTCCATAGTTATGGAAGTAAGTCCTATCTGAGGAAGCATTTCTTAGTCTGCCAGAGAAATGGAGTCTGCGATAGTTGGACCTATTTGTGCCCCTAATTAATGCCCTTCTCCTTCAATTCGGCACAGAGAGATGCTGTGTGCAAGAATTGAAATTCTCAATTATAATAAGTAATGGAACTGTAGGAGAAAGAGTAAGACTCTTAGTGATGAAGATTACCGGTAGAAATGAGGACATTTGCAAGTGAGACTTGGATGAATTAAGATGGGCGTTCATCGAGGAGTATCAGAGGAGTGGGCTATGAGCGCAGAGAAAGTCACAGCTTTGGAAGTGTTCCTACATGTTTAGAATGCATCTCATCTATACCTGAACTTCGAAATGCTCACCTGAATGATCCAGTTAAATGTGCAGGAATTTAAGGAAAGTACATAAATATTTCTCATATTCAGATGATGGCGGAGGAAGGAAAGGAATTTCATGAAAAAATATTTTGAATGAAAAGAAAAGGAAAAGGAAAATATCTTTCTAGAAATTCCCAAATACTAAGAATGCGAAATCCCTATAAATCATAGACACGCACATCCAGTGCACAAAAACAAATTCACACAAGAAATGTACATAAGTTACATTCACCCAGGTGTCAAGCTTCTGTAATTCCTAAATTCCATTCGTGTAAGTCTCAGAGTTTTGTGAATCTGCTTTCCAGTCCTAAATCTTAACAATGTATAGAGCTTTACAACATCCTTTTTTAATCAGGCCTAATTTGATACTGATTAAAAATAATATAATGACCAGGAGTAGGAGCTGAATGATTAAATTCTTCAGGATGTAACACTTTGTTTTGTGATGTCAAAATGTAGTCACATTATTATCTACCCATGCGAATGTGCCACACAATTCTGTCAGATGATTGTATTTGGTGCCACAAAGTTAATAAAAGACTGCCTGTCTTTCATCTTTAATCTTAGGTCTCTCTCATCTGTTTTAGGACCCTACCTTGATTGCTTCATTTATCCCTGCAATGATCAGACGAGAGTCATTCAAATCAGACGTTGCCAGGATCAGAGTCTGGTTAACAATTTCTTCATGCTCCAACACTTGTTCCTGGTGAATCTGAAGCAGACAATTAGAATTATTTGGTTATAGAACCTATATTGCATGTTGTATAATGATCACTGCACAGGCTTTTAAGTTCAACATGGACATTTCAGATAGTAAGGCAAGGAGAAACTGGAAATTCAACCCCATTTGTTCTTAATATATGCATACATTCGGTAAGTACCTACCTGGCTGTGGAACAATAGGTTGTTATGCTTCCTTGAGTAGGAGCTGGTAACCACCACTGAATGATGCACTTCAGTTAGAGGAAATATTAAAGACACCAACATAAGGCCAAACTTAGCAGTTAATATTTCTGCATCTTTCCATGTAGGTTTTCAAGTGTCATAGGCGCTGGAAGTAGAGGTGCGGAGGGGGGGGTTGCTTCACCCCCCCCCCCCCCCCCCAGAATAATTGTGCTGGAGTTCAGAAAGTGAATGAGCAATAAAGAGGGCTTTACATATTGTTTTTACCTGGCCACATCTACTGTGCATTCAAAGACAGACGTCAAATGTCAGGGTATGCCTTCTGCCAAATTGCTGCTTATTCTGTTAACATGCTGTTTTCTTTCTATGACTGCAAAGAGTTAGCATTTTGTAAAGTGAACTATGTAACAATCTTGCTGGGGTACAAGTAGTGTGAAAGGAACGAATCGAGGACGACAAAATATTAATACCTGTAAATGAACTGTACAAATTAATGAAATTACCTCAGCAGTTAGGAATGCACAAAGAATAATTTTTTTTAGCTTGATTCAAACATAGAATTTAAAACAACCAAAACAAATCAGAGCACTTTACTTGGTGATGCACAAATGATAAATATCAGAAAAGCCCAATTTCCACACATTATCATTCTTGTGAAATATAGTTGTACTAGTCTGCGCAAATTTAGTGGCCATTTCAATGGAAATTGTAGTATTGGTAAATGACTGTGCCCTACCACATCACGAGGTAGTAATATGTCTGACGTGTGCTCAAAGTCTACCACCAGCTATGTACCACACCCTTACCACTCTTCTGCTGAATGAGTGTGGCTCATTTACTACACTTGTTCTTTTTGTAATGCTTGAATTTTCCACAAAGCCTATGTCTTCAGTGACGTAACATTGATGACAGCATACTCACAATATAAATTGTTCCACCACCACTTGCAAGTGTCCACCTCACAGAAAGAGTGGTTAATGCATGGCGCCACATTTTTGTACAAGCAGAGCAGCTTTACATATCTTTGCTTTACTCCATGTGCCTGCTAACCACTTTTTCTTAGTTTAAAGATCTCCACAATGAGATATTTTCTTCTGACCATTGGACCCACTGCTCTCCTCTTCTCTCCTCTGGTCCATCTTTCATCAACCTTGGCCAACTTCTTCTCTCACCTAGACCACCACTCTTTTAGTTCACGTCCCTACTCTCTCCTGCAGACATCTCCCCTATCTCATAAATTGTAAGAAATTGGGTTACTGGTTGGGGAGGGGAAATCCTACTCAAGCAAGAACCACCACCCTTGTCAGTGTGAAATCACAAGCTAACCCTTTATTAACCTATGCTCAATCCTAGGGTAGCTTCTCACAGACAAGTCAGGCTTAACTCAGAAGCAATGTGTTAAGTATTTCTGCAACATTAGAAACAGTAACACAGTGAAAACACACCACAAAAGGATCCAGCACCAGTTTTTTTAAAAGACCAAAAGGACAAACATCCAATCAGCGGAACTGGAGATTTGCAAGTTTAAAGATTTTAGTGAACATAGTGCCAAAAAGCACAATCAGCCAACTATGGATATGTGATTGTGCCAGATCGGGACAAGGTCACAAGTTCAGGCTGGCCGGGATGCAGTGCGGTATAGCTACAGGCACCCGGTTAGGCCTGCTGAACAAAGTACCTTAAGTCCTGGAAGCAGTGCATTGCGAGCTTCTGCACCGAGGCTCTATTGGTTCGGAATTGCTAGGGGTCATCCTTGAGGATCCCGTTGACGAGGGCTTGCGATTCAAAGTTGGGTGTCAGAGGTGTGTTCTGCAGTTGAGGCATTGTATCGGTTCCGAGGAGCTGTGGGGCTGTGAAGTGTGAACTTGTGTTGTCGTTGAGGCTGCCATCAAAGAGGGGTGTTAGGGCCTGCATTGGTAAGTTTCACACAGGCAGTGGTGCCGATGGGCAGTGGGGTCAATGAAGAGTCCTGTGCGTCGTGAGAACCCTCACAGCAGGGCGATGCATCGGTGTGACATCCAGCCAGGTTCTGTAGGTGGAATCTACTGTGCCTAGCATTCCCAGGTTCTAAGTTCTTTATCAGTTGAAAAGACTGTGAGGCAGAGGCTGGAGGTCTGAAGGCTGGTGTACGGTTCAAGAATGAAGCTGCATATTTCAACATCATCAGGCATTGGGCTATTTATGTGTGCAACCACACTACAGTCGGTTCTGCTCCGATTTGCACCATAAAGCAATGGTGATGCTTTGGTTCTTCTGGGTCCACAGATGGACTGGCAGGGCACCTTCAGGCTAATTTCCAAGGGTCCATGACTGGGTTGGTACCACTTGGCAGGATAGGGCCCGCTGCTGGCAGACTCCAGGAGCTGGGTTTAAGATTGTTAGAATCTTCTGGCTCTGAGGCTCTAGTCAGTAGGCCAACCGACCAGCCCTTGGAGTCACTCTGGGGTCCTGGGTTCAACAGGTGCAGGTCCAGTAGTTCTCACCCAAGCAGGAGGGCAGCAGACAACAGATCAGCACAACTGGGCAGCAGTTCCTTCAGATTGGCAGTCCTTTCAGTCACACAGCAGTCCTTCTTCCTGGCAGAGTATCAACAGGTTTAGAAGTGTACTCAAGAGGTAGTATCTGAGGTCTAATATTTATACCTGGTGCCCTTCCTCTAGAATGTGTGAGAGAGAGGCTTCAAGAGGTTTCCCTTTGACGTTCCAGGCTTCCTGCTTTCCCTGTCCTGGCTCCAGACTAACTACAGTGGGTATGCAGCAATTTGTTTGGAGGTAAGACACAGCCTATTCATGTCTAAGTAGGACTATACCCAGCTCCGGCCTCCCATCCTGCTAGTGATGGACCACCCAGGCACAACTAGGCTCTCTTTTGTGTGTGGCTGTCTAGGAGAACTATTCAAAGCCCAACTGTCTGCCACGCCCAGTCATGTGACCCAGGGACAGGCTACCGGTACTGAATGGCTAAGGCAGGAAAAAAACAACTTTCTAAAAGTGGCATTTTCAAAACTGTAATTTAAAATCCAACTTTACTATGAAAGAGGATTTTTCATTATGATGCCAAAGACACCAAACATTAACTGATTACCTGCTCCGATTTGGAAATTACAGCCTATTTAATGTAATAAATTAACTCAAATGTTACCCTGTGGGAAAGGTAGGTCTTTAAGTAGTGAAAATGAATTTGAGTTTTGCAGCTGCCAGGACATGTAAAACTAAAAAGTACATGTCCAAGTTTTTAAATACACTGCAACTTGCCCTCTGTGCTGTCTAGGGCCTACATTAGGGGTGACTTATATGTATCAAAAAGGAGGGTTCAGTCCTGGCAAAAGGTTTATTTTGCCAGGTTGAAATAGAAGTTCAAAACTGCACACCAGGGCTGCAATCGGAGACCTGGGAGATGTTACAGGGGTTTTTTAAGTGGGTGGCAGGATAACTAATGCAGGCCCACTTGTAGCATTTCACTTCCAGGCCCTGGGAACACGTAGTGTCCCTTTACTAGGGACTTGTAAGTAAATCAAATATGCCAATTGGGTGAAAAGCCAAAGTTACCATGTTTTAAGGAGTGAGCACAAGAATTACAGCACTGGTTAGCAGTGGTAAAAAGCACAGAGTCCTAAGGCCAGCCAAAACAAAATCATCAAAAATTAAGGAGGAAGACACGTAGTTTGAGGGAAGACCACCCTAAGGCTGATGAGTCTAACATATATCCACTGCCTTGACCTGCTTTTCCTGTCAATTGGTTCACCTTTCAATACCCTGGCCCAATTGTTGCAGCCACTGGGCCACATCTCCTCAATCATGGCCACAGTTCCCCTGCCCTAGCTAGCATCGACTCTCATTTAGGACTAGCTGTCAATTCCCCTGTTCCATACTCATCTGGATCTCTTATGCTGTCCCATGGCATACATCAAAGAGCTTGCAGCTGAGAGGGCACATGTAGTCTTCCTTTGTGGGGAGGGGCAGCTGCTTCAGTCTAAGGGTCTGCTGGCCTTTTGACATGACACAACTTCCATCTTGACAGAGTAATCCAGTGAAGCAAGACCCAAGCCCAGAATCCTCCTATATACACCTATATTCGCTAATTTGTTAGAGAACAGTTGCAGCTGTCACCGAGTAGCACGGGGGTAGGGAGATTAAAAAATAAATTAAAATAGACTTACCTAGTTACTGGACTGTGGCCTCGTCTTGTGTCGTGCTCTGAAGCAGGAAGCACAGTCTCCCTCCCCTAAGCAAATCACAATGCTGCATTGCAGCATTGTGATTGGTCTGAGCAGCGCATATCGTCGCTCAGATGCAGGATGGGAGCCTGTGCATGTTCCTCGTCAGCTGCGTAATGCAGCCTGGTGGGGAACATGCAAAGTGTGCAGGACTGTTTAGCCAGCCCACCATTCCTCCCCTTGCTCGCTGTGACGACAGCTAAGCCCCGCCCCGTAAAGCTGCATGAAAAAGGGAAAATAAAATTCTAATTATGGAGTGTTATATAATTTTATTTTTCCTTTTCTCCACACCAATATTTTAGCGGGTGGCACTCCTACGCCTTAGCGGGGGATCCTCCACTCCTTGGGAGGAAGGGTGTAGATGAGACACTAACAAGGCTTTCATATTCTACCTGCACCCCCAAATGGTTTGCTCTTGGACACTTAAGAAAAATTACCTGAATTAATTTGGTTGGGTTACAATAGATCACAATAAGCATGACCAGGCCCCCTTCATTATAAAACAATGAAAATAATGGTCTATTGTTCTTATGGGCAGCTTCTATTAACAATGGTCGGACCTGACATTTATAGCTGACTAACCTGGTGATGCTTCTGGAAAATATTAAGGGTCATTATCCACTAATCTTGGAGTAACAGTGCATAACTACCACCTTCTAATAATACATGTACTTAGGTTATGTCTATGGTGAGTATTACTTATTTCTCCTCTTAGCCAAATTGTCTCATGATGCCTTTTGTCATATAAAGTGTGGAACCTCTACTAAATTACCTCAACACATCATTAACTCTGGCTTATTTGCCTGCCATTTATATGAAATTCATAAAGGGCCTGATTCGCAACAGTAAGCTTACACTTTGGTGTGAGTTTACAATCGTTTGCTAATTACAAAGGGATTTACGAGTATTATCTTTACAAGTGGGGAGCTTCCGCACATAAAAAGACCTATTTTTTGTGCAGAGATTTCGCACTCATAAAGATACTACTCGTAAATCCCTTTGTGAATAAAAACTGTCGTAAACTTACACATAAGTGAAAATTTACCTTTGTGAATCAGACCCATGTGTATATTGTGTGAGCAAAAACACCTCAGTCTGAAATCAGAATTCAGTTTATCTTAATCCGGTCACCATTTATGAATGCTGGAAGTTTTTTAGGTTTTTCAGCCAGTGGGCGATTAAGTTGCTTAATTAAACTGCTTGACTGGGCAGGAAAGCACATTAAGAAATGACTTCCAAGAATATCCTACCCTAAAAGGGTTAGTAAGAAGAAATTCCTGGGACTTGTCTGGAAACCATAAAGTCAGTATGAAATGAAACGGTCAGGCTCCCTTTTGGTCCATTGGAGACTCTGGATCCTGTGTCTCTAAAAGACATAGGTTAAACTTTTCTGTTGTGCTCATGGAGGCGTGTAATATCTTAGCAGAACAATGGGTGGATTTACTTATCAGAGAGATGCCTGGGATAAAGACCAGAAAGTAAGGGTCTAATTACAATCTTGTCAGACAGGGTTACTCCGTTACAAACGTGATGGATATCCTGTCTGCCGTTTTATGGTATTACAAGTTCCATAGAATATAACGGAATTGTAATACGGCAGACGGGATATCCGTCATGTTTGTGACAGAGTAACCCTATCCTCCAAGATCGTAATCAGGCCCTAAGTCTTTTAGGCCTTGTATTATTGTATTTGCTACAGAACTCCGGCAGGACACATTGGGAATAGCAGGGGATTGGTTTAGGGATACCTTCAATTGACACAATAGTTTTTCTATTGCCATACTATCCAAACTGCTTTAGAAATCCCTCCTGGATGCACAGCCCACACCTGTAGAAGAGAAAAGACAGAAATATCTATTTTCCTCTTAGATAAAATGCATGTAGGCGAATCCTAGCCTCACTTGTAATGCTGATTGTATAACTATTGGTCTGAGAACTTTGAAATAATGCCTTTCCTGCATTAATTCTCTTTGTATTTATTGAGGTGCCGGTGTCTGAATAATATTGTACCAGGGAATGAAACATAGATTGGAGAGTAATCAAATACAAGAACTAGTCTACCCACTCTGCTTTCTCTGATTGACGATTATAACATTATATGGAGGATTACATTTAGCTGTGCAGGTACAACTAAAAATGTTCCCAAACATGTTTATGTTTCAAAACCAGGTCACACCTGATTTTATAGGGTGTATAACTCATGGAATTGCAAAGATATCCAGGCTAAACCCTATGAGTTAGGAGCAAGCAAATATTTCAACCTGGTCAAAGTTGCTGAAAAAGCATTTAAGACATGACAAGAAAACAGTATCAAGGGGTCGCTACTGCGTTTGAGAGAGTGGGCCCATCATTATTAACAAGCCACAAGGTTTACAGGAAGTGTGGGATGGGAAGTAGTGTAGAAGTTTCAAAATTGTGAAAGCTGATAATGTGGAGGGCACCAGCTAATGCCCACAGGTGCTCTGTCTTTAACAGCTGGTGTTTTGCTTATTAAGTGAAACTGGAAGGCAACAAATTGATAAATACTCGAAGAGTACAGATATGACAAGCGGATGCTGTTTCCATAACAACTATGCAACTGTAGAGAAGATGCATGTGCTTTGTTGCCACTAAAACAAATAAGAATCATTTAGGGTCTCAGCATATTCATATAGGATGAACTTGGTCTTTATCACATTTGATTATGCTGTGTTTGAAAGTTAGATCATCTGGAGAGAGGTGTTGGGCAGGCATAAGCTTTTTTAGATAAAAAAAAGTTCCTTTGTGTATCTTAAGCAACACCTCTTATCTACGGCCATAGGTATGTTTTCAAAAACTGAATATTTATGGCTACTAAGTATGTTAAATTGGAAGATCCTACCTATTCGGGTGAATTTGTGAAGTGATAATTTAGAATGGAAAGTCTTGGTTTGAACAGAAAGGGTCTGGTTCATTGAATATGTATTGCATTTGACAATTGTGTTTTGAAATGAATCTTCCTGGTGTGTATGTTGGTCTTTTGAGTATGTCTCACCATCTCTGTAGTGGTTAACTGAATGTGTGTTTTATGAGCCTGACTTGTTGATGCAAGTGATTTTTATCAAGGCCTGCGAGGAAGTATGTGGGGACAATAATAATACGTCTAATATGTGTGGCAGCACTTTCTTACCCCATATTCCTGGAGTCTGGCCTCATTATCACTGTTCTTCTCCTTTGTTTTTCTGACATGCCTGCGAGCCTCATCCAGAGCTTCCCGCAGGTCTGAGAGCAGAGCCTGCTTCTCACTCAGCTGATCCAATATCATGGGTATGAGAGAGAGAGTAGTATTCTGCAACGGCAACCATTCTTTCTGAACTCGGAACAACACTGGGAAAAAGCAAAGGGCAGATTATATTTTTCCTACTGTCATTTCCATTTTGATGTAAATTTGATTGAAAATGATGAGACCAGTTCGGCGGAATCTGCTAGATCCTTGCCACAAACCATAGTTAGATCTCTAACTGAATATGACCAGGGTCAAACATGGAATTCTAGGGGGATTGTTAATATAGGGTATAATGAACACTATAAAATTGGTAAACAGTATATTCTAATGATTCTGCACTGGTCACATACTAGAATTAGAAATGACAGTGCACACTTTTCTTCCACGCAAATGCTAACAATCTTTATTGAAACGTTTCTTGAACTGCATGAATATATATAGATAACTGTGTAATATAATCAAATAATGCATGCCATTTAGGGACTCTTGTGACATGATAATAAACAATGCAGAAATAAATCATGTTCTTTGTAAATGTTAACAGAATCTCAAGGCAGCCTTTGTGGCCACCAAACATATAACCTGTAGCTCAATGAAATGAGATCAGTCCCATTGCAAGAAAGTGGACATTTATTTTGGGTGCTTGGATGCCCATCTCAAGGAAAAACATTATCCCATCAGGTTGAACCACAAAAGGCACCAAATTAACCTGAGCACAGCCCCCTGATAGCTATGGCACAGATCAGACAGGCTTAACTTAAGGCAAAATGTAAAGTATATATGCAGTACCAAAACTGTAACTAAGTCAAATCATCAAACAGTAAAAACACCAAACAATAAAAATCCCAAACTGATTAGAGAAGTTGAGCAATTTAAAGAAAACAAAATGACACAAAAAAATCCAATAAGATGAACCAGAGATATGCATTTTTAGAATTGCAAGTGAAAATAGAGTGAAACAGTGCTAAGAGCCAATGATAGTCTATGGTTGCTGTAGACCAGGGGCTATGAGCACTTTGAGGCTGAGTGCAATAGATCATGAGGAGGATACACCAAGAGTCCCCATTTAAGGATTTTACCTTCGAACTTAGGGCTTGATTTACAAAGGTAAACTTACACTTTTGTGTAAGTTTACTATTTTTATGGGTATTCACAAACTATGAGTTAATAGAAAGTTTATGACTGCAGAGACTCTGTAGTCACAGCAGAGAACCCTGCCAATAAAAAGATAGGGCAGCTCCCCACGTCCATGCAATGGTTTCTGGTCTGGGAGCAGTTTTCACACCTCATTCAAGTCAAGCAGTGGCAAACCAGCTGTCAGCATGCTATTGCTACTTAGACTACTGGAGGTTTAGCAGGTAAAAGGTAGCTTTCTAAAAGTTTGCTTTTCTAAATATTTATAAAAAATCCAACATTACCATTTAAATAGATATTTTTATAAATATTAAACATAGTTTTTGTGTGATTTTTATACCCGTTTCCTTCAAAAGTTACAGTTTAAAATGTATAATCTGTATTTTGATATTTTCTAGGTTTCAGAAACAGGCCTGCCATTGAAAATAGCTTTCAGGGGCTAGTCACTGGAGGATATGCAAATTTAAATTTTGCACAGGTTCCACATTTAAATAGCAGGCACCCTACCTTGTGAGTAACAAGGTTTTCTTAGAGTTGACTTATTAATATTAAAAAGCAGTGTTTCCTGCCTGTAAATTAGATTATTTTGACAGGTTCGACAGCAGGTTTTTAGACTGCTGCTGTTAGGCTAAACACGGTAGACCTGTAGTCATGTATTACAAGCTCACTATGTGGATGACACAATAGGGGCTGCAGTCCACAGGTGGCATTTACCTTCTAGACCCTGGGTGAATTTTCTACACTGTATGTTAGGGACCTGTAAGCAAGTTAAATATGTTCAGTCAGTGGTAAGCCAATTTAACCATTTTTCAAGGGTGAGCACAGGTAATTTACTCTTGTTTAGCTGGGGAAAACTGAACAGAGTTCTAAGCCCAGCAAAAATAGGGTCCAGAAAAAGGCTAAATAAATTTGTGTTGACCCTTCAGAAAAGGCAGTTGTGTTATACCCATGAATTTTGAACAGAAATTGTTTATTTGAACGGAATTCACATGAATTTTGAGTTAGAAAATCCCGGCCCATTGTGTGATGTGAGAGCCAAACACGAAATACAAAACTTCATATATGCACAGACACACATATGACTCGCCATGCCCCACACTCAATAAAATGCAGACCAGGAATTGAAAACTCTTTATAAAATGTGTTTTCATCATAGTGAAGACAACTTGTTTGGCAATTTGGGTACCTTGGGTTCATTACTGAGCAGTTATGTTGGACTGCAATTATAAACATTATTTTGCTACACTGCTTGATTTCTACAGAAACTCCAAAATCTATAATGAGGTTATTATTCCTACCCTACCTCTCCTGTTCCACCTTTTGTTCTAGATGGTAAAGATAGTTACGCCTCTTTAATTCTGTGAATTTTAGTTAACATGGCCGATGTCCGTGTTTTTCTCTCAGGTCATGTGACATTTTTTGCTGTCACACTCTACTCCATTGCACATCGAATATTTGGTGCTACTAAGGGTTTTGTGACATCCCTTGTAAGTGGACCCTGTGTGGTACATATTTCTTGGCTGACCGTATACATTCTAAAGGTAGAAGCCAGTAGTAGCCAAGCTAATTTGTACAACATTTAAACAGTATGATCTACAAACATCGTAAACTATGGTTTCTGTGGTTGTTGTATAGTGTCATCACAGGAATCTTGGGGGACAATCATAACGCATTAAAATATACACTTCTGATTATTCAAGCTTCATTTATGTTTCCATTCTATAGCGTACACATTTGGAAATACCATTTTTTCTATTATGTGCCAGTGTTTGGTTAATAACAAACTGAAACTGGATTGTTATTTACAGAGAAGGGGTGACAGATCGAGAACTTGCCATTCAAAACCAGAGTACATGTATCTGATTGTATTTAAATAAATAGCAAATAAGATCCATTGACATGCAGTTGTGGTTTGCCCTTGTCTGTACATTCATTAGTTATGATATTGTTAAATATTTTATAACTTTTTATAGAAGAAATTTTTATGAAATATGAATGAGCTTTTCCTATTCTGTTTGATTATTTTCAAATTGCATGCAAATTTAAAGCTGCAAATACAGGCAAATTAAAACAATATTTTGTGGATGGTTGTATGTATTTTCTAAGTTATTCTCATCAGTGATCGCACCTGCTTGGATTTCTTTAAGACAGCCATTGTTGGGGACCATTAAGATGCATGGCGCTTATAAAATTACAATAAAGAAGCTGTCTCACAGATTACAGAACCCTGGCTAAAACGAAAAAGGGTTGTTTATACTATTTCTATGTAGTGTGATATTTGTATGAATTGTGCTACACACACATGCATGTATAGGAATAGATACAAACATATGTATCTGCTGGTATTTGTAGACAGCGAAATGTACATAGAGACCAACCCTGTGCTGAAAGTTTTGGAGGGAGTTTGGAAGATGATACACAAGAGTGTATGGATTTTACATACTTCAAATATACATTACATTTCAAACGTTTAATATTTTTGGGAGATTCTCTATTACAGCCTTATAGCCCACCATAGCAGGCTGTACCGGCCATTAAAGGACAGCTCCAGGGTTAAAGGCCCGAGCCAAAAGAGAGGGCCTTTAACAAAGGAGTATGGCCCGTTATGGAGGGCTATAAGGCTATTAGAACATTCCACCGACAGAGGGCAGAAAGTTCTAAATATTAAAACAAAGGCCTCACAGAGCCCGAGGGGGTTGAAATCCCCTCAGGCTCCGTGAGGCCTTTTTTCACAGCAACAGCTGTGAACAAAGGCGAACACTGGAATGTTGATGCTCTGGAGCACTCCATTGTCTTCAATAGAGCGATCAACATTCCAATGTTCTAATACAATTTATAGTCTATAAATACATTTTACTGAAGGGCTGTGGTGCTCGGGGAAGTGTGAGGTTTGGATATAATGCCGCTGTACCTCCTTTGTGACTGTGCTGCCATGGACACACAAGTTTAACCCCTCAACTTGGTTGTGCCGGTCTTTACTATCAACCTCTACTTTACATGCTAGTGATATTAGAATCTAACTTGACTTCAAAGATCGAATAACATATAGGCAAGCTCCAAAAAATATTCCCACATTAAGTTATTTAATGCAGCACTTTACTGTGCAGTCAGGACATTTTTTTTTCTCATAATCAAATACAATGTTAGTTTAGCTCTTATAATTACATTTTCTTAAACAGCGTTGTTAACCTGACTGCTGATATGTGAATTTCATTAGAATTTTCCATTACATGTGTCAATATGTGAAAGGTAAGGCAAGTGTAAACGTTTTAAATGTACTCAAATTGTAGAACATTGGATTGTTGAGAGCTCCTTTTGGGATAATGAAATAGCTCCAGGCTTATAATGGCTTGTATAAGCCTTCTGATCGAGAATTCCAATGTTTGTCTTTCTGTTTTTCTATTTTTAATTTAGAATATTCTACCCTCAGTATGTTCTTATAGCCTTATAGCCACACTGCCTCAGGCTATAGCAGTTGTTAAATGCCCCCTCCCTCTGTATAGGCCCTCGCTTGCGTCTCGGGCCTATAACTAAGGTTCAGGGCCTTTAACAACTGGTATGGCCCTCAGCAGCAGCTGCGGGCCCCCCTAATGGGTGACCATGCCCCCTCTCCTTTTTTAGGAAAAGTCAGCCTGACAGACACTCTTTAGATGACCTGAGCTAGACGTGCAAAATGCGCAGGCTCCTGGCTGCCTTAGCAGAACTTTGCTGTGCTGATGTTGTCACAGCTTCTGGGGGTGTGACCTCTTCAGCCTGGCAAAGCACTTCATGGCTCTTCCTCTCATAATGAGGGGAAGTGTCACTGATTGCCTCGGACCTGGGGGGCTTCATTTTTAAGCCATGCAGTGCCCAGAGCTGAGTGTTAATCCTGATCACAGAGTACTGTTTTGAAACAATTACGCCATTTAAAAAAAATAATTGTGCTAAATAAAATCACTCTATCTATTTAAAAAAAGAAAACATTACTTTCAAATACATACGAACTTAAAAATTTTGAGCTGAATGGTATGTGTCTTGTTACATAGCTAGATCCCTTGCCTATATATCAGTTAATATGGGATAAATGCTTATCTACAAAGCCTCAAAATATTAAAAGGGCCAAATTTAAGGACTGCAGGCTTAACTATGGGGCTGTCCTAGGTATTCATATTCTCATCAACCGCATATGTACTAGAGTCCAGAAAAATTATTCCAATGCTTGTTTTGCAACAGCGAGGTCAAACACAGATTGTGAAGATGTTCGGCTTTTGGACTCTTCAAATGCTGTGCTATTGGCCTATTCAGAGACGTTTTAAGGCAAGAGTAAAGTGAACAATTGTCACCTTCCAAAGGCCCCCTGGGAAAGTAAACTTTTTATCTCACAGCCGTCTATTTCTTCATCTCAACCTTTACACTTATTAATCAATATTGTTTGATATAATGTGGTTTGAATTATCAGAAAATGAGTAATAAAACACAATATATTCCGACTGGGACCCTAATATATGTCTTGCCTAGGCCCAAAAAAATCCTTAAGATGATACTTGACCTATTTGCTTGTCTTCTGCTTTATTGATTGCTGCTTTTACAACGATTTGTCGCCAAGACTGGCATGGTTCATGCTACAAATACGTACAAAAATGAATAAATGAATAAATACATAGAGAGAACAGTGAAATAGATAAAAACACTCACACTCCTGTGCATTCTCTGCCTCAGTATCTGCCAACTGGTTTTGAAGTGTGAACACGCGTCGCCGGATCTCCTGCAGCATCTCCTCAGCTTTGGCCGATTTGCGGGCAATTTCTTTGGGGTTCACCTCGCCCTGCAGGCTTTCATAGTACTCTAGCTTTGACAAGGTTTCTGAGAAGAAACATACATGTTTATCCTAAGACACATTCTGTTTTTTACAATTCTTTTTATTTTATTAACAATTGTGTAACATAGTTTTAAGCACTACTTTGACATGCCATATTACATAATATACAAAATATAGAATTGAGCGAACCAACAAGTTACAAGAGCGAGCCGAGCCAGTGCTGAGTCAATGATCTGGCTTGGCTCTTACACACTGTGAATGAGCCGAGCCCTGAAAATGTTTGCAATGGAAATCATATAACAAACATCATATTATATATGATGAATTCTCCTTAAAATTCAAAAAAGTCTATTTCTTTAACATATGGAAACTTTGACATTCATACATCACATTATAGCTCTGTACTGAGAAGCACTTATTAAAAGTGAGTTTTTAAACATGAACTTAGAATCATTCATGCCCCCCAACAACAAAGTCATAGGTGAACTAAGAAGCAAGACATTTGCCATGAGAGCCCTGTATGTGGCCCAGATTCTTAAAGATAGAGCCCCATTTTAGCCTATTAAATCAAACAAAATAGGTTATTTTTTACTGCTGATATTCTCGACACATGTATTTGAAGATGGTTTCATATGCAATAGTGAAGAAAAAGGGAGATCGGTAAAATAGGATAATTGCCTAAAATCAAGCAATTTGGTTAGGCAGTTAAGCCATGATGAATCAATGTTTTTTTTCTGGTTTCACATTGTGCAAATCAGCCTCTAAATAGGTATCACTTTGTCTCTTCTTTTTAACTGAGGGGCTTATTAAGAGTCTGTTGGTCCACGGACCGCCAGACTTACGTGGGTGCAGCAATATGGTTAAGGGGCCGGTGTGGATTCGCCAAGCATATTACGAGTTTCCTCACCGCCACACTTTTCATGGTGCTGCGACCACCATGAAAGTGTGGCAGTGTGACATGTTGTGCCCCCTGGTGCACATGCACCCCCAGTTCCTGCACAGCATGGACTTGACAGTCAATGCCCTGGACAAACTGCCTTTGATGCTCCCACTGCGGTGCCTTTTTCAAAGGCACCCCAGTGGGACCACCAAAGAACTGCCTGCCAGAGTAAAAATACGTTGTACTCTGGTGGGCGGTCATTAATGGCTTTGGCAGTCTCGGAGCGGGGCGGCAGTGTGGCGGCCCCGCTCTGAGACTGCCAAAGTCATAATAAGGCCCTAAGTGTTAATGCTTTCCTTTTACCTGTTGGTGCTTGAGGGCAGAACGAGGGTGGTAGGTAGAAGCCACATAAAAGCTCGACCCATTATGTGCTCAAGGTTCTTAATAGACCTCGAGCTGAGTCAGGCTTCAGGCTTCAGGCTTCAGCAAAACATAATGATGATCAGTGTTCCATTCACTCAGCAATATGGATTACAGTACCTACTACATTAGATGCAAATAGATGATCTAGTTTCATCACTTCACACATCTCTTGTTCGTTAAATTGCTGCTCTGAGTAATATCTTTGGGTGACAATGAGGTTTTGGTCTGTAACATTACATACATTTTTCAACCATCCAATAAAGAGAGAAAGAAAAGAACAAACTAAGGCTAAAACTGTGGATTGTTTACGTTGGTTATCTGTGTTCATTTATGTTGTCTGTGTTAAGGGGGAACAGGGCTTGTCAGTTAACGCAGTTTGTTGTGAGTGTGGTGCAACATCAGGGAGAGTTCTGTTGTGCTAAGGGGGTGCTTTCAAAGGGGCAGGTAGCTTTTCGCATTGTAAATCCTGAGTGGGCTTGGAGTTCCTTTCATGTATGCAATTGGGTCTTGTTTGTTCTCTCTTGTATTCTTTTTTTCTGCAGTAGATGTTGATTTTCCTTCCAACCTTCTCCATCTACTTGTGATGCTTGGATCTTAGTTTTTGGTTAGTTAAGCTCCTTTGCTGTCCTGTCCTGAGAGGAAAGTTGCCAACAGGTCTTTCCATTGACGTGAGGGAGGCTTTTCCCTCATTATTCCAGATTCTTGTATGTGTAAATTGGTGCTTTCTGCCTCCTCCCGTTTTTGTACCCTGTGTATCCACTGTGTTAGGGGAGGGAGGATGCAGACTTCCAGACTATCACCATTGCTTACTTGGCAAAAATAAGAGCCAGGTCTAGAAACCTGGTATCCATTTTACCAGGTCTGGGACGTGGAAATTTGCCAAGTAAGAAACTTTGTGGTGTACCTTGTCCTCTCCTTTCCATTAGAGTTAATAACTGTTTTACTCTGTCCTTCCAATATTGCGTGAAGTGGGGGCGGCGCTGCACTTGTAGTAGAACCCGGCTTCCACTTTTAAGATACAGGCATGGATAATAAACCACAATCAATACTACACACAAAACTGCAATGTTCATAGAAAAGTTTGAGCTACCGTGATCAGCACCTGAAAAACTCCAACAAATTCCCTAATTCTTCATGGTCAGTTATAGAGTTTTGAACTGGGATCCTCCTTGACTGGTTTGCACAAACACAGCAGGCGCTTTTAACATGACCTCATTTTAGATCTGTAAACTAATAGCACTAAAAGTGAAGAAGTGTTTACTTATTTGTAATATGGCTGTATGGTTCGTGCAGTAGGGTACATTAGCATCTTATGGGTGTGACTCAGACCAAAGTTGGTTATCTTTTGAATGAGGAGAAAGGGGAAAAACTATAATTCTCAGTGACAGTGGTCATAGAGAATGATTTATAACTGGACTAAAATGGGTTACAATTAAAGAGAAAGTTGCTAATGAGATTCTGTAGTTCACACCCACTACAGCAGACATTGTACCATAGTGTGGTATCAGATCTTATTGTCGAATACTTGACACCTAATGCAGAGTGTAAGATCCTTTAGGGGGCGATTCACACAGCTTTTTCCAGCTAAAGGTCCGTCTAATTCTTAGAATAAAGTCATATTTTACCCATGCATTATTTACACATGATATGCAAAGCTTGCAGAAATGCTTAACAGTTTAAATTATGCATAGATACCATATGCAAGCGCTGTGAAACCTATGTGAATATGTGAGCAAGTATGAAGGAGTGGAGTTCCCAGGGGTGTAACCTTGAAAAAAAGGAAAGGTAAAACACATGTACTGTACATTTTGTGGATGCCCAAAAAGTAGTAACCTTTACATCATTGGTAAAATTTTACAATCCATTATCTAAACCTAGGGATACACTAAAGTTATACCTTAATAATAGTGCGCAGGGTAATCTTAGGGGTGAAGTGCATCAACCAATTGTCACGACTTGCTCCCTGCGTTCTTGTGTCCACCACCAGGGGGCTGCACTGTGGGACTCTCCAGTGTCATAATAAGCTTCTGGACCCTCCCCTTCATGCATATACTGACTTCCAGCCTTTTGGACACTATTTGGGAATTTCCATCTATTCCCAATCCATGCCAGGTTTTGTGTAATCCAGTTTGCTCATGCTGGAAACTCCCTAGAATTCCCTGCTCCCTGCTTCGCCTCCACCCCTGCAGGCCAAGGATGGGTGGAGGAATTCAGCTTACTTGTGGCTGGCTGCTGCTAGCCTGCTCACACCTGATGCATGTAATTACTGTGAGCTCTTTTAAGCCCCAGCTCCCTTCAGTCCAGCGTTGGTCATTGTAGCTGTTTACCGGTGAGACTGACCCTTGTTTCCAGTGCTCCCTGAGCTTTTGCTATCCTTGTTTCCAGTGTTTACTGACCTTTTGCTATCCTTGTTTCCAGTGTTTCCTGAGCTTTAGTTATTCCTTGTTCCTGAGCTACAGCAGTTTCTCTTCTTCCTGAACAAGCACTGCCTGCAGTGCTACCGTGGCTTTTGAGCTTTTGCTAAATTCTTGTCGTGCTCCAGCACAGCCTTCAGTGCTGCTTTGTTTTCGTGATTCCTGATCCAGCCCCATTCTAGTATACCCTTGTAGCCTCCCTTCTGCATATCCTTTTCCAGTATCTTCCTTTCTTCCCATTTCCTTGGTTCCAGTTCCTAGTTTGCTGTCTTGCTTCTGTTACCTTGTATGTTTGTTACCTGCTTTCTGCCAAGTGTGCCCTGTGATTTCCTTCTTTTCCTGTTAAGCACTCTGCCTTGCTAGCTCCTTGTCTATTGTGCTTGTGTTTAGTTCTACCCCCTTGCTGTTACTGCCTTGCGTGTTCCTGTTTGATCGCCAGGATCCGTGGGCACAGCAGACTACCTAGGTGGTGTTTCTTGTTCACTGTGAGTATTGTCTTTGAGTTACATTTATAACATCACCATAAGTATAAGCTCCACAGACCCTGCCTTTGTATTCATATCCTATATTCACTTAAAAAACCATAGGTTTCACACATGTTATAGTTAGCTGGACATTTCACTCGTAAGAAACCAATGAAATTCCCCCGTTATAGTTACTGCAGGCAACTATAACTCACGCGACCGCAATCCTCTGCTGATTACGTCAGATATTACATCACTGTATTTAGACACTTATTTACCCATGTCTTCTTCCATTAATCTTTAGCTATACATATATTACAAATATTTATTTTTCAGAAAGACACATATGTCATCAGTGATGTAATATCTGACGTCATCAGCAGAGGATTGCGGTCGCGTGAGTTATAGGTGCCTGCAGTAACTATAACGGGGGAATTTCATTGGTTTTTTACGAGTGAAATGTACAGCTAACTATAACATGTGTGAAACCTATGGTTTTTTAAGTGAATTTGCAAGGTTTTTTAAATGCTAATTCGTAACTATAACGTGTGTGAAACCTATGGTTTTTTCAGTGAATTTGTATGGTTTTTTAAATGTTAAGTTATGTTTTTTTTTTTTTTCAGGTTTTACACCGCGCGCGCACCGTGCGCGCTCTGTGGGCAGTCGGTGCGCTTCGCGCACCGAGCGCCCACGGTTCGCAGTGCGCGCAGGGTGCGCGCACCTCGCGATTTAAAAAAAAAAAATTGTTTTTTTCTCCCTTGGGGGTCCTTCTGTGACCCCCTGACCAAGGCTAGGGGGTCAGGAACTGTCCACTCTGCCCCCTTTTCACGTTCTCCACCTTTGTTTTTCACCCCCTCAGACTGCGAGAGACAAAATGGCGGCCGACACTTCCTTGTTTCGACCGATTCGAATGTTTACAGACATCTAACAACCAATCAGAATTGCGCTCGCGCACAGCAGGTTGCGCGCACCGTGCGCGCACGGTGCACGCGTATAGATATTGGTATGCTTTTAAATGTTATCTTCTCAGGAAATACTGAACAGATTTACACCAGACCTGCAAAAGGCACTTCCTTGACCTTATGGCTACCTCTCTGCCAAATTTCAAGTAATTCTGTTCAGCCGTTCGGGCTGTAGCTGTGTCTAAAGGTCCTATGGAAAAATGCATGGGGAAAACGTGTTTTGGGACCCCCTCTTTTTTCTCGGCCCCTGCTTGACGAATCACCCCGAGACTTTCAGGGTAGGAGCTGAACGGCGCGCCCCATTAGTTTTGAAAATTTCGCGAGGATTCGTCAACCGGCGCCAAAGTTATTCAAAATAGAATTTTGAGATTTACTATGGAAACTAGGTTGTAACTATAACTATAACTGGGTATTTGCAGTCAATATCTGTAACAGCAACTGTGGGTGAGGAACTTACTGAGCTTCAGTGTTACTGTGTGGAGCTCCTGAGTGGTTTACCCCACATTTCCTTTATTGTTAATGTTGTTTTATATATGTGTATTGCACATCCGTCCTGGGTGTAGTGATTCTGAACGCTGAACCGCCTCATGAGTGCCTGTCCTTTCTGAGTCTTAGCCATCTTGTTTCTTTGTACAGGCTTCCCCCTTAGGATCGCTTTTCTCCTCTGTCTTCCTGTGTGATCATGGGCAGTGCTGTACTCCTTTTTCTGCTTCATTTTCTACCCAGTCGCCAGTCTTTTCCCAATTCCCTGACCGTGTCCTAGACTGTCCCGGATAGTCCCTGACACCAATATAAAAGGCACTATATGTTTAGAAGGGGTGGCCTGATTGGGAAAAATATCACCGCAAGCAAAAAGAGGAAAATAATAGAAACAAATGTGCAATCTTATAATTTTCTAACCTTATCCTTGTAAAGGTTAGAGCTAGTGAAAATGACATCAGTAGAGATAGGAATATAAAGACATGTTGCCTTCCATTTCCATTTTATAATTTTCACCAAGCCTAAGTTGGGCCTATTAAACAGGTTACAAAATGACACAATTGTCAAAGACAAATCCCTTCATTGCGTCCTACAGTATGCATTCAAGTGTAGGCTACAGAGAGGGGGTAGGCTCCAATCACCCTTATGGAAATTATATTCTTTATTTGTAATTTTTCAATTCGGTTTTTAATGTTATACTCTTACTATTTTTATAAAGATTGTGTTTTCCTTCATTAATATATTGATTTCCAATATGTTTTTAATTGGTGCAATACTTAATTCTTTTTGGTTTTACTTTGGGTATTGATGTAAATAATTTGTAATCTTGATTAATTGGCGATAGTTCACATTATTTTACGTTTCAATATTTTTGAATTAAACACATTTTTACCTCTGAATGCTTTTTATTAGCCGTGTTCTTTTGCTCTAGTGAGTCAATTTTCCTTACTTTTGATTTATATTTCATATGGAACTTTAATATTTTACTAAACTAAGGTGTGAACATTTCAAGCTCTATTTTACCTGCTTTGTTGTTGTTTTGGTATTTTATTTTTCTCACTACTTTGCAAAACAAGCAGTACCATCACTGAATACCGCTTATCACTGTGTGCTACTCAGTCAGTCAGTCCTCAACAGGAAAGGTTGTCTCATTTAGCATTTTCTAAAATGAGTTTCATTGGTTAAAAAAATAATCGTTTAATTTATTGAGTTTGAATAAACAAGCACACTTTCATTAGAACCAAAAGGCTCTTGAAATTAAAACAAACATAACTTTCTAAAGGGTTCGGTGGTACATTTTCTCCTCATAAAATCACAAATTACCCATTAATCCTTTCCTGTCTCTCACATTTTCTCCTCATGAAATTACTAATTACCCATTAATAGTTTCCTGTCTCTAAAATCTGAACAACATCTGCTCGACAGACTAATAGCTCCGTGTCCAATCTGACATTACCCACCTAAAAGACCCAATTTCAATTTACCAATAATCAGTCGGCGAGTGAAAAAATTGCAGTAGGCATGCACAACTGTGATTTTCTGGGAAGGCAAGTGGGAATTTTACACCCTGAAGGATTTACCATAATGTTGTATGCTAATCAATCCACCACCTCTCTAGAGAAAAGCGTGAGAAAAGCAGACACCGCTGTCAACGGTACTGATTAGGGACATGTTCCAGGAAGCGACAATATCAGAGAAGTAAATCAGTACCAAAATCAGTTCTGCAATGGATTCAAATCATCACCTCACAATGTTTAAAGCCACTCTTACATGGGAGAGGAGTTGGCCTAACGGCTAGGGCGGTCGACCTCGAATCTGGGGAACTGGGTTCGAGTCTCGGCAATGACGCTGAACATCCTGTAAGTCTGGGCAAATCACTTAATCTACCCGTGTGTAACAAAAAAACCAAAAAAAATTGATGTGTCCTCATGTAATGCAACTGGTGCTATGTAAAGTGCTCTGATACCCGATTGGGGTCAAGTTTGTGCTATATATAACTCTGTAAAAAAAAAAAAAAAAAAATAACTCTGATTGTAACACAGAGAAACCTCCTTGTGCGTGAAGCGATTGAACTCAATGACACCAACCAGTAGAATTCTGGGAATTCTCAACCTAACTCCAAATAGGTCCACTCCCGACCTCAACACAGGGACACTGGCGACGGTTACCACACAGACATTACAATCAGAAGGGGGGAATTTCACTGCAGCAAACCAACGACCACGGACGGGAAGCAGAGCACCTACCTGGCATCTTAACACTATTGGGAAGGCGACGCTGTGGGTCTCCCCTGCCGCCGCTTGACACCGCCGGCCGCAGTTGGGGGAGACTACAGCTCCCAGAGTGCCAAGCGCTATTCCCTCACTTCCGCCCATCAGCGCGGCCGGAGGCGCCGTAAAAAGGAGAGGCTCCCTCGGTGGAGCGGGGGCATTTCACTGCAGCAAACCAACGACCACGGACGGGAAGCAGAGCACCTACCTGGGAAGGCGACGCTGTGGGTCTCCCCTGCCACCGCTTGACACCGCCGGCCGCAGTTGGGGGAGACTACAGCTCCCAGAGTGCCAAGCGCTATTCCCTCACTTCCGCCCATCAGCGCGGCCGGAGGCGCCGTAAAAAGGAGAGGCTCCCTCGGTGGAGCGGGGGCATTTCACTGCAGCAAACCAACGACCACGGACGGGAAGCAGAGCACCTACCTGGGAAGGCGACGCTGTGGGTCTCCCCTGCCACCGCTTGACACCGCCGGCCGCAGTTGGGGGAGACTACAGCTCCCAGAGTGCCAAGCGCTATTCCCTCACTTCCGCCCATCAGCGCGGCCGGAGGCGCCGTAAAAAGGAGAGGCTCCCTCCGCGTCGCGGGACGCGCTCGGGCGTCGCCGGGCTAAGCCCGGGCAAAGGGCGGGCCGTTGTGTGGCCGTTTGGGGGCCGGATGAGGTCGGGTCGGGCCACCCCCCTAAGTTTCGAAGGGACAAATACTGCGGCAGGTCTCCACTCCAATTGACTATCGATTTAATCCCTGATTCTTAAGGCTGACTTTAATATTGCAGTATGTATGTTGTGTAACTTCCTAAATAATTGTGATTCTTGTTGACCCTTATCCTAGAATTTTATTTTGTTAGGCAGGTAGGCCTGTATATTGTTGTGTACCTTTTTGGTCTAGAGTCTATATAACTATCAGTCTTAGTCATCCTTTATAGGTGCCCCAGTTCACCCTTTGAGGGCTATCTATATTATATTCCACTTGTCAATCATGGCTAAAAACAAGACAACCATGGATAACTACCTGGTTAAAATGGTGAGCAAGATTAATAACGATAGAAGGAAATCACTGGGTAAAGAAACTTCCCCAGAAACCTTACTCCCATCTCCAGATGATAGCAGTAGTCCTATTATGATTGAATCTACTAGTATCGAACACCCAACAATGGAGATTTTAGCAACCACAGTCCCAGCTCAAAATGTATTAGACCAGGAGTCTTTAGCTGATCCTGGAGAGACGGTATTACCACACTCCCCTGTTAAGAGAGTAGTAAGAAAATGTAGAAAAATTCAGACTAAGCATGGGTGTGTTCACCATAAGCCATCGTTGGAATTAGGACAGAGAAGCACCAAGAATAATAAGGAGACCCAGTCCAATACCGATGATACGAATTCTGTTTTTTTGGGTCACATAGCTAAGATGTTTGAAGCAAAATTAAATCTTACTGTCAAACCATTAGTGGAAAAAATTGACTTTTTAACTGCTGAAATATCTAGGTTGGGTGACCTTTTAATTAAAATGAACAAGGCAGAGAGTATAAAACAATCAGAGATATTGGATCAATCTGGCCAATCTGCTCAGATGACTGCATTAGGGGGAGTAAAATCACCTAAACCCAAATCCAAGCCCAAAGAGCCACCTCGAGAGGACGATAGTAATACCCAGATTAAAAAAATTCCACCTATAGTTGCGAGGCCTACTGCCCCAGTGAGAACAACACGTCATACTAACCTTCCACCAGATTGTGAACCTTATGTTATTGTTCTTTCAAATGTTCCTCCCCTAGACCCCATAGCAACTAATTTCCGTGAGGAATCACACGATTCACTTAAACGGAAAACAGTTGCGTGGCTGAACAAAAACTGTGGATTCCCTACAAATTTTTCTGAACAAATATTGTCTACTAGACGGGGTTCCTGGATTGGCAATACAAGGAAAAGGTGTATGGGGGATTGTGTGATAATAAATTTTAGACACCCACAACATGTTGCGACTGTCTTACTCAGGGCAGCTTCCTTGGTCTCGGGGGAGAACGATGTGACTGTGCATTCGTTGGGATACTTTTATAGCCATTTAGATAGAACACCTCAACCTACTACTACTAAAAATAGGTTCCAAAGTATTAGTAGAAGTCCATTCTTTCAGATTCCCACTGAAAATAGATATCTGGCACTGAGCACATTGGATCATAATGATTGACTCCCACAGGCTGGAAAAACCACTGTAGTGACATCCTTAGATACCCAGGTACGGGGCTTAATCTCGAGGAACAAAGAACTTGATTCCATCTCCCTCTTGGAACCGACTTTTAAAGCTGTGGTGCCAGATGAGCTGCTATATAGTGATGGCCTTTATAAAACTAAATTGGGAGAGACAGCAAAGGAGGGAGAGGCAGTCAAGGTGGGAGAGGTAACCAGGGTGGGCGAGGTCATCTGTGGGTATATTAAGAGCCCGGAGGCAAAGATAAAGGGAAATAATATAGACGTTTCTCAAGCGGAAGAAGTAAATATTTCAACTATAATTGTGGACGATATACTATTAGATACTTCCCTATCATGTGCAGAGGAGAACTCAAGTATAAGATTGATAATTTGGAACATAGCTGGGTTAGCCAGAAACTTAAAGGATGCGGTATGGTGCTCATATATTGAGGACTATGATATTGTTTTTCTACAGGAGACTTGGATGGTAGAAATTCCTCATAGACTGGGGTACAAATCTTTTAGCTCTCACGCAATCCCGTCAGTAAGAGGAAGAGCATCAGGTGGGTTGGTCATATGGGTCAAAGCCACCCTGGAAATAGTTGTTACCCAATTGTCTATTCCCTCTCTTGATCTATTAGGTCTAAAAATTGTTACAAGAGGAAAAGAAGTTATGTATTTAATAAATATTTATAATAGACCGTATCCCTCAAATAAGGAATCTAAGGTGGTAGAACTCTTGGATTCCTTTTTAGACACACTGGGCCCATCTGTGCAGGTAGTGGTCGGCGGGGATTTTAATTGTAAGTACGAACCAGTTTTGGGTCTGGAAACCTTATTTGATGAGCAAGATGCTGCTAACGATATCATGCCTTTAGAGCTCATGGGGTCAGTTAAAAGTACCATAGCTGCCACACAGATTTTACAGCTGACCGTGTCTCATGACTTAAGGGCATGTAACGGTCGCTTTCGATCCCATAGACCACCGGTCCCAACTTTCGCGAAAGGCAACTGTAGGTCATACATAGATTTTGTATTGGCCTCAATGAGTCTATGATGATTTAATAATTGACTTTAAGATAGACTCCAGGTCAGAGAGTGACCATCTGCCACTCCAACTATGGCTAGACCCACAGCCTTTTATCTCTAGACTAGTTGGAGAAGCCATATTATATAACACTGTTGAGGAGCCACAGATAACAAATAATAGGCGTGCTCTAAGATGGCCACATATCTTGCGAAAAGAAAAGTCATTGATAAATATTTACAATACATTCTCTGAGACTGTAGAAGCATCCCAGAAGCCCTTATTGGGTACGAAGGGTGTCCTAGATCTACACAATAAACTGGTAGATGCGCTTACTCCCCTTCTGAGTAAATTATACAAAAAAGATGGGAATCTAAAAGGGAACCACCATGAGCTAACGAACCCATGGTATAATAAAGATTGCCGATTAGCAAAGTCCAACTTGATCCAGGCAGTAAAATCCAAGAATCAACTGGATATAAAAAATGGTAGACAGGTATACAACAAAACCCTGGTACAAGCAAAAAAAGCTTGGGATGTAACCTTATGGGACGATCTCCTAAGTGCGGCCAAGTTAAGAGACCAGAGCACATTCTGGAATCTAATTACAAAGGGAAACAAAAAAGGTAGATCGCCAAACGATACTTATTTGGATGAAAATACTTGGTGCGATCACTTTTCTAAGCTCTACTCTAATGACAAGGAGGGACTGATCCCAGGGGATCAAGAGATTAACTTAGAATTGAGTATTGTTCCCTTACCATTTAGTCTAGAAGAAACAATTCAGGCACTACAGGTTGTCAAAATGGGTAAAGCTCCAGGTCCTGATAAAATCCCCGGCGACTTACTGAAGCACGATGTGGAAGTGTGGGGGCCATATATAAATTTCCTGAGCAATTCAATTGTGGCAGGAACACCGATCCCCGAATCATGGAAAGGGGCGGAAATTATAACAATCTTTAAAAAAGGTGATTGTTATGATCCGAGTAATTACCGCCCAATAAGTTTAATTGATCTTTTACAAAAGATTTTTGCCAGACATATTTTAAATAGGCTTTTAATTTGGATAGAGGAGATGAAGATATTATCCAAATACCAAGCAGGATTTAGGTAAAAAACCAGTACGGTTGACCAGGTGTTTAGGTTCATGTGCATCTGTTGGAAGTATATTAATATAAGGAAGGGTAGCCTGTATGTAGCGTTTGTTGACTTGAGAGCCGCCTTCGACCTTGTTCCGCGCAACTTGTTGTGGATTACACTTAGGAACATGGCGGTCCCAGGCGAGCTTCTTAAAGAACTTATCAAACTACATACAGGGAATTACGCTAGAATCAGATGGGGGAAGGGTGGAGAAATTTCAAGGGCCATATCTGTGGACCGTGGTGTGCGACAAGGATGTGTGTTAGCACCCACACTCTTCTCGCTATATGTTAATGACATTCCTAGCTATCTAAGGGACTGTGACCATGATTCCCCGAAGCTAGGTGGCGAGGCGATTACGTCTCTACTTTTTGCCGATGACACCATTCTCATTTCACAGACTCCGAGGGGCTTACAAAAATTGGTGTATTCCTTCCAAAGTTATTGCGTGAGGAAGGGGTTAGAAATAAATCCATCCAAAACCAAATATATGTCTATAAACCCCAAAAAGTATTTTAGGCCAAATTTGTCTTTAGATAATCAAAAACTGGAACATGTGGCGAGTTTTAACTATTTAGGGTTAACCTTAGATAATAACCTTACATGGAAAGGGCAGCTGGAAAAAAGTAATCTATCCTTTAAACAAAATTCAATGCCTATTTTAAAAGTGCACGGCGCAAGCCACTCCAAAGCCATTACACCAGCACTTGAGGTATTTAAAGCGAAGGCCCAATCAGCAGCTCTTTATGGAGCTGAGCTTTGGGGTTGCTGCTGTAAAAATAACTTCGAAAAGGCAGAAAACCATTTTGTACGTAGGCTGCTCAAAATTCCCACTAGAACTCCCTTAGTACCAGTGTTCCTTGATATTAATCTTAAAAGGACTGATTATCAAGCTATACTAAGACCATTGTTGTATTGGGTTAGGTTATGGACAACCTTGGAGTTGGGTGACTACAAGAGTGGTCTAATTGAAATAACCCAGACCAATAGCCATAAGAAAATACCATGGCTAAAGCATATCTCTGTCTGGTTTGAGAGGTTAGGGCTTTCCCACCTATGGGATGTTCCCCAAAATATGACCTCTTCTTCTAAAAAGTTCGTAAAGGACTCCTTTTGGTCTTATGTCAATCGTGAACTAATACATAGTTCAACGATTGGCACATTGACCCAGAAATTTTTGAACACAAAAGATATACCCCTCTTTGAACAATTTATGGATGAGATAGGCCCACCTTTAGCAAAAACATTATATTTGCAATTTAGATATGGGGTCTTACAGATTTCTGTAATTACATGTAGGTGGGGGGGGGGAATGGTACTGATTTGTGCACTCTCTGCTCTCTAGGGGCAAAAGAAGATGATGTCCATCTACTCTTCTTCTGTCCGGCTTACAAAAAACTGAGAGATCGCTGGATCAAACCTTTATGTAAAAACATGGGGGTTAGATCCTATAAAGAGGCAGAGCGCATAATCAAGTCCAATACTTCACAACTTGAGGTGCTTGGCACAAGTAGATTTTTATTTAGTGTGTACCTCATTAGGAAACGGTCTGGTTATAAACTGTAATGTAAAGTTGTGTCCTGATGCCCTATTCCTAATCTGTACAAAATTACTGATGCACTGATCCTCTCAGTTTTAAAATGATTTTAGTATCTGGCTTTTAGCTATTTTTATAATTATATTTATGTTCTTAATTGCGGTATAGCTCAATCATGATCATAATTTGAAGACTTATTCGCCCCGCTACATGGTCTAATTTAAACACTGATTATGGTTATGTATATATATGTGCTTGTCTTTTATTTTCTTGTATCTCTGCTTTTAAGGCTATATAAGCCGAAATAAAGTTTAAACAAACAAACAAACAATCAGAAGATCCAAGTGTTCGAATAGAAAATTTGGTACCCACCATGAATGGGAGAAAGAACCAAGGTCTGAAAAGTAAGCTAGCCACCGTGGAAACAGTGTCTGAAGTGATCTAAATTAAAAATGAAGGAGATCACTACCAATGTCACCCATTAATGCACTTGCTATCCAATACCTAATCACTGAAAATGAATCCCAGTTATTTGGCCTCAAATAAACTTCAGTCACATACATATCAAGATCTCTTGCAGACTAGTTGATCTTAGCTTATTCATGCGCACAGAGTCCAAGTAGTGTCAGGAGAGCACAATGAAGAGCAGACATGCACATATATACTAGGCCCAATAAAACACTTTGTCTTAGTGCATGATTGTCTAGTGCCTAATAAACACAAACACTTTCTCCATTATAGAAGACATCCACCAATACTTAGGATGTTATGTCTCCTCCATCTTAAACTTAGGCCAGGAACTCACGCAAAACCTGCACACTGTCCCCCAAATATTTCTGATAGAAGACTTTAAGTTAGGGATCATTCAATACAACACCATTTGAGCATCAGAGTCATTACAGAACTTGACCAGGCTGGTTCTATGTCCAAATAAAAAGCACCAGCCCAAGGTTTCACTTTACACTGTACCGGAACATCTCCACACAAGCAACAAAATGTGCCTCATACAGGAAGGAAGTGGCTTGGAATGCATATCTCCTTGTGCCTGGGTTATGCAAAATACAAGATCTGGGGATAGGACACCAAAGCCCTGGGCTTCATTCAAGTAGTGAAAGGTTCCACTCACATGGCTGATCACATACTGAGCCTGGTGTTTACACAAAACATCAAAGTAGCCAAACTAGCTGTGCACCCATGCTATTGTTGGGTGATCCACGCATCATCTTGCATCTTTCCAGTGCTAAATACCATATATGGTCTTCAAATATGCCCTGCAATCTTCCCCTTCTACAGAAATGGTTCAACAAAAAGAAAGGTTCACTTATCAAGGCACATGTAGATGGCTCAATAAGTCGCCAGCACTAATGACATTTGATGAAGTCATCATTGAAAAAAATATCAATATGCCTTTTGTTTTATCTGGGATCCCTTTATAAAACCTCTTCACCTTCTTCCATTTGTCACCCGCCTTTTTGTTTTTATACCATGGCATTCTATTCTCTTTTGTTCCCCCGACAATAGTACTGACTATTTCTTCCTGGGTCTTTTCCGGGTCTTTAAAGTCCACGTTATATTTCCTATCATTGAAACAGAAAGAGGATTTGCAGGTCGAAAGTCTCCACTGCAGCACACAGGCCCTTCTGTGACATTTGAATGCCCAATGCAACAAGTCAGCAAGGTAATGGTAGAGACCAGTGCATGGTTGAGTGACAGATATCAGATTCTGTGCTGTGTTCTATCCTGTATTTGCCAGCACCTGCCCTTTTCAAGACCAAACCTTTTGGTAGGTTGCTTTTGTCATTTTAAAGCATTTTTGATTTGTCAGTTTAGTTTTCTTCATTTTAGATTTATCTAAATCTCTAATTGCTATGTAAGAATAAAGCAACCAAGATCATAACATTTTACAAAGTTGTAGGATATAGCGGAAACTCAACATCAGCATAGATTATAACATAGTTTTCCTGTTGAAAATTAACGTCTTACCGAGTTATAAAACATGAAAGCACTTACAGATCTAGTCCAGCAAACTGTTTAACCACATTAATTTCTAACACAGAAATGCGGGGACAGTAGAACACAAAAGAAATGTTCTGCTCACTACTTACAATGCTGCAAGAGTCTGTGGATATTTTTCACTTAAAACTAATGGGGAAAACACTAATGGTCACACGTGACTATCATCTTAAAGGCAAATTCTGTGATGCAATTTAGCAACCCCGTTCTAAACAAAAGAAGCGCCTCACTTCAAGGTGCACTTAGATTACGTGACTATCTTAACTTCTTAACCGCGGTGTGGAAGTTTTATTGAGTGGGCGGGGACACGTCGGCCAATGGACGTGCACAGCACTACCGAGGTAGTGCTCGTGACGGCCGTTGGCCGACGCGCACACACAACGGGGTAAACCTGCTGGATCCTAGTAGGGTGCTAAATTTGGAGATATAGCAGGAACAGTGACGAGGGCAGAAACTCCCTGAATTTTCACCAGAGACAGAGCACATAACAAACAAGCATTTGCAAAACCAAATGCCTGGCCTTGGCAAGATAGAATAATGGTTATTGTTTTTTATTTTTTCATTGCAAGCATATGCGGCATAAAAAAAGAAAATAATAATTGCCACCTAAATGTGACCGTCTAATGCTTGCAATATAAAATAGTAAATACACTGATGTGTTCGTTTCAATGATTAATTTTTTTAATAACAAGCCTTTCAGGCTTGCCATGCATTTTCGTAATGTTACTCAAATTTCAGGTCGCTTTTCCCTATCCACGTACTGTGGTGGCTTGGTGACCTCAGATATCATGTCCTACTATATGACCTCACAGTTACTCATCCTAAATGAGTGGTGGTATGGGAGTCGGGATGACCCAGCTTACGCTGTTGAGCGGTGCCTCCTGGGGGATCTCGCTCTCCACACGATCCTATACTCTGCACCAGCACACTGGGCTCTGCCGTTGGTGACTCGGGTGGCCTTCCAGGTTTGGCGGCAGGCATTACGGCGGATAGGGTGGTGGAATACGCTGACCCAGGAGACCCCCCTGTGGAACAATGGGCGCCTGCCACAGTTAGCTGCATTATCAGGGTTTCGGGGCTGGGACAATATCGGCATATCTACCCTTGGTGATGTCATGAGGGGGATACCCTGAAGTCCTTCCAAGACCTACAAAGCGACTTTCAGATGCATAAGTCCCAATTTTATAAATACCTCCAATTTCGCCACGCCCTCTCTCCTAGTCTGGTGGGCCTAGAGTCACTTGCTGAATTCAGCCCGGTGGAAGACAAAGTATTTATGTGGGATCTTGAGGACCACAACATTTCTAAGATTTATCAGACATTAGTGACACACAGCTCCCCCGCCCTGCAAAAATTTACAGAGACTTGGGAGAAGGATCTGGGTTCATTAGATGAGGAGGACTGGACGGAGGCCCTGGCCTCCCCACGCAGGGCGGCCATTGCGTTACGTTTCCTTCACAAGGGTCTGGTTATGGAGGGCGGGCATGGTGGCTTCCTCGGTATGCCATAAATGTGAATAGGAGGAAGGGTCCCTGATACATACGGTCTGGCATTTCCCTTCCTTGGCGCGGTTCTGGAGAGGGGTGATGTCCTGCCTTTCGGAAGTGTTGGGCTGGGACCTGCCTCGGTCACCGAAGCTGGTATTGCTGCATGTCATGGAGGGGATTGGGGGTAACATCTATAAACGCCATCCTATGTTGTTGGGATTTACGTTGGCAAAGAGGGATATCGCCAGGGCTTGGAAGTCGCCGGCACCACCATTAGTGTCCGTATGGAAGAGGTGCCTGGACTTTTGTATGGGCTTAAAACTCCCTATCTTCACAGCCAGAGGTAGCCCGCAGAAACATTTTAAAATTTGGAAGCGGTGAGCGAATTATTGGGGGCTGATGCTGTAGCCGGTTGCTGAAGGGGGTCCCCCTCTTCCAGTTTGATGTTGCCCCATGGGTGCAAATGGTATTCGATTGCATATATAAGTGTGTGGGTGCTGAAGGTGTGGTGCAATGCCATGTTCCAAATGTGATTAAGGGGTTGTTAGTCCGACTGGAGGGGGTAGTTGTGCGGGGTTTCTAAAAGGTATTTTCCATCTGTAATGCACTTCTACATCCTTGCTTCAGTCATGATGTTGTCTATTGATTGTGCAGAGGTCTCTGGGGTACAGAGCCCTGCGTTATATGTGTCATTTGACAAATAAAATCTGTTTTCAAAAAAAAAAATTCAGGTCGCTACAATGTTACTTTCTCACTTTAAACAACTTTAACAAGCCTTGGCAAAGCCAATAGGTCTGGTGTTGTGGACGAATTGGCTTTGAAAATGCTGTACAACATATCTGATGCTGTGTAGCAAGGCTAAAGAGTTCAAACAAAAGCCCTATGGCGCATCCACCCACCTCATTTTGTCATGCTTGTTTTTTCTTTTTTATTTACTGTTCTGAGTAGGATCCAGTTTTGATTATTTTGGGCTTGGGCCATGTTAGAAATGGGATTTCCGGTTGGCTAAGGTTTGCGCCAATGCCAGGCAGAAACCACCACTTTAGTCAGGGCAAGGGAGTTACATGCTGAAGATAACCCCTGCTCACCCCCTTGGTAGCTTGGCACAAGCAGTCAGGCATATCTCAGAGGCAATGTGTAAAGCATTTGCGCAACACACACACAGAGCAGCAACACACTAGGCACACTACAAAAGAACCTCCACACAAGGTTATATAAAAAAAATAGCCTTTGTATTATCATAACACATTAGAAACCTAATCACACATTTACACTGTGCCAACTGGCACTAGGCAATATTCACAGAATATACAGGATCAGGCCAATCGGGCCACGGTCAGAACCATCAGAACAGATAAGTAAATGCAAAATACAACCAGTAGCTACTGGTACCATAATGACCTAAGCATTATCACATTAGCATTAGACACCATCCTAAAATATCATAACATGATATTAGGCAATAAATCACATTAGGCCCAAACCTCATTAGCATAAACACATTACGCACTAGGCCTCACCAGCATAAACACATTATGCATAAACATCCTGAACATAAACATATTATGTCATAGGCATCACAAGTATAAATCACATTATGCAATCACATTAGGGCCTTGCGCCCTACCAACATAGAACTGACCCCCTGGCCAACTGGCCTTCCACTGGGGGTCAAAATGCCCTGTGTCCCAAAATGTCAGGGCTGGCTGCCAATGTAGCAGAATACAAGTGTGCAATTGCGCTGGCACCACTGGGCCTCCTGGGTCCCCACTGGAACTCCTCAAAATGCTCTGGCCTGAACGTTGCAGCTGACGCTAATTGCCGTGCAGCTGTGAAAGAAATCAGGCACTGGCACTGACTGTGCCCTCTGTGGCCAAATGGGCACGGGCACCTCAGGGCCCTCAGGAGCCTCCAAGGGCTCCAGGCACCGACAATGTACCTCGGGGGAGCCCCACTCTGGTACTCTCAACATAATTTGCACCCACGGGAAATGGCACTGGCACCACCTGGCTTTGAGTCCCCAACTCGAATCCAGCTGGACTATCAGCATCCACGCAGGCGGGGTGGGCTCCCGCCTGCCTTCAGCTTCACCTCTTGCACCGGGATGCCCTGGGAGGTGGGGTAGTCTCCCACCCTCCCTCTTGCATGCAGCCCGGCTTCTCCTGGCTTGCGGCGGGCTCCTGCTCGCATCTCGCTGCCCCGCCCACCATCAGGCGGAAGTGCCTGACTTCTGGTTTTAGGATCGGGCCGCGGCTGTGACTTCTCAGCAGCGGCACGGTGCGGGGTGGGCACCCGCCAACACAGCGGCAATATGGGGTGGGCACCCGCCATCCATCAAAGGCAAAAAATGCAGGGGGGGCACCCGCTCTTCAAAAATGCACAAAAGCGGGGTGGGCACCCGCTAGAGTACACACAAGCGGGGTAGGCTCCCGCTCTCCTTTGGAAAAATGCGGGGTGGGCACCCGCTCCACAACATCAATGGAGGGGGATCCCCACGTCGGGATTCCCTCCCAACAAGGTGCAGGTCGGTGCTGCAAGACCCACACGCTCCTCTCCTCTTCTTTGGGGATATAGAGAAATACAGCACAGCGCTCAGGATGCAGCCTAGCACTGTAGATGCCCCAAAATAAAGGCACCTCTCTCCTGGGAAGATTAAAGTATAGCACTCACCAGGCGCTAGAGGCAACCAAAGTCCTTAGGACCCTGGGACATAGTTGGGTCCAGGAAGGCCAGCACACAGGGCCCTCCAGCAGGGAGGCAAGCCCTTGTGGCAGTTCTTCCTGGGCCCCCCAACAGCAGCCAGCCCCAGCAAAGTCAGGAACAGCATACCTACATGGGGTCACAGTCCCTACATTTATACTAACATTTCCTTTGTCTGCACCAGCACAGGGCTTCGGGGAACCATATGCAACTGGTTCAGGGGGGATTTGGAGCACTCTGTTGACAGAGCTCCTGTTCTCCATTATTAGGTTGGGGCTTGTTATCAGACACACCACAGGGGGGGGCAGCATTCACTAGGGCAGGAACAATCCTATTCAGGGTCAGGGGACTACTCCTCCCACTACTCCAAATGTAGATGTCCTATTCAGCCTAGTGCTGACTCACCCTGCCCCTCCTGGAGCCACACACACCTCCCAGCTCCTGTCACTCAAAAGCCAGACATGCAATTCACATCAGGCAGGCAGACACATAGCACACAGAAATGCCAACTTCTAAAAGTGGCATTTCTAAAATAGTTATAAAAAATCTGAGCACACCATTGCGTAGCATTTATTATCACTATTCCAAATATACCAAACTTGACCACGCTGCGCCTCTCATATCAGGAATTACCACTGATACACTCATCAGGGAATCCTAAATGCATTCCTATGGGAGGGCAGCCCCACAGTAGTGAGAAACCAAAATGGCTGTTTGTCACTACCAGGACAAGTCACACACTTAAGGTACATGTCCTATCTTTTACCTACAATGCACCCTGCCCATAAGGCTAACTAGGGCCTACCTAAGGGGTGACTGACATGTAGTATAAGGGGGGTCATGGACATGGCACTCACTTTAGGTGCCACGTCACAACGGCAGTGACACTGCGCCCACAGGCCCTGCAATGGCAGAGGCCTGGGATAGGTTTGCAAGGCTACTTTAGTGGGTGGCGCAATCAGCGCTGCAAGCCCCCCAGTAGCATTTAATTTACCAGCCCTGGGTATATGAGATACCGCTTTACAAGGGACTGACAGGTAAATTAAATAGGCCAAACAGGTAGCCAATCTTACCATATTTAACACAGAGAGCACACGCACTTTACACTGAACAGCAGTGCTAAAGTGCTCAGAGTCCTAAAACCACCAACACCATATCAGAAAAAAAGGCTAGGAGAAAGGCAAAAAGTTTAGGGATGACCCTGCAAAAGGGCCAAGTCCAACAGGCCGAAACTGGATTACTGTGCAGCAAAGATTTTCCCTCAATCAGCTTCTTTATGCCAAGGTCTATTGACGGTATGTGGCAGTTTCTATTATCTGTGCTAGCCTCATTCCACTCCTCGCACTCTTGCTCGTTATATTTTCATAAGAGTTTAAAATAGATTTTTACTACGTACTTATTCGTTCTAAATATTGTGTTCTGCTGTATTTCTTGTCATTCGTTGTACCTTTTGCCAAACTTGCAATCTGCTCTCACTGCATTTCAATAGAATGTTTTTACTGATCACTGGAACAAGACATCATAGCAGAGTTTTATACAGTTTCCGTGACCATGGCCGTCCACGCGTCTAATTTGGCAGCAGAATGTTCCAAGACCATTCCACAAAAAGAAATTTAAAAAAACCCTAATCTCAACATTCCAGCTCCATAGCCACAGAATCTGCCCATGGAGTAGGGCTCCTACTGCAGAGGAAGCTTTAACTCTCCAATTTGTGGTTAGCAGTTTTAGTCCAGCCTGGTGGCGCCAGGTGGCAAACTACCTTTACAACGCGGTTGTTACACCGCGATACATTTACATCGCGTTCATCACAACGCAAGTCATTACAACGACTTGCGCTGAATTGCGCTATACACTAAGGAATAGTATGATTTACTATTCCAACACCTTTCCTACTGTTACGTAGGCTGGAGTTGGAATAGTAAATCATACTATTCCTAAGTCCAGCGCCTCTAGCGCAAGTCGTTGTAACGACTTGCGTTGTAATAACTGCGATGTAAGGTACTGCGGTGTAACGACCACGTTGTAACGTCACATATTCCGCCAGGCCCCTCCTATGAGAACATGAGAACAGGCGGTCGAAGACCTATGCACAAATAACTAAGGGCTTGATATAGAGTCTGGCGTAATTACTCCATCCCAAGCGTGGCATATATTCCACCTGCCTTATTACACGTGCCATGGGATATAGTGGTTTGTGATAGAGTTTCCCCTCTGCCAAAATGTAAATCAAATCCTAATTTAGGGAATGTTGTTCTGCTTCAGTATTGCATTAGCACAGCAACCCCCTTGAATTCCAAAGAAGCACTAAAAGGATTACTCTTTTAGATTTCATTACTTCTTGACGTTTCGCCATGCTAGGCCATGAGCATCATAGAATGTTCACTGTTCATAGTGCACTTCATAGCTTAAAAAAAAACATAAGGTGACATAACGCAAAATATCATAGAGTGGAATAACATCTATCAGAACATTGGAATGTGGAGCACTACATTGAAGACAATGGAGTGCTACATGCTTTTACGGACCGGTAAAGGCCCGTAAAGCAACATTCCAATGTTTTCACAAAGGCCTCAGAGCCCGAGAGGATTTAAACACCCTCCGCTCGCCAAAAGCCCTTTGTTTTATTTGTTAGAACATTCTGCCCTCTAGTGGCAGAATGTTCTATTAGCCTTACAGCCCTTGTAGCTGGGCTATACTGTGTATTAAAGTCCCGCTCCCTTATTAAAGCTGAAGCGGGCCTTTAATAGCCGGTATAGCCCGCCACGACGGACTATAATATATAACGTAACCTGGGATGTAGGGGCTATGCTGTCAAGCATTCAACGGAGAGCGCACATTTCTCTCTGTTGGCCTTTTAAGAAATTGGTTGGGCAATTTGCATTGGCTGAACATGAAGGAGGCCTTTCAGTTCGCGATGAAAACAAAAAATGCCATTATATTTCAGTAATCTCAGTTTCCTCCCAGTCCCGAAAAACAGGGCAGTCTTGCAATAAAATATGAACCGTAGCCTGCTGCGGAGCTGGTGGGAGGCGTGGCACCTGCAAGGTGGGGAGGGCGCGAGCGGGATTTGCAGTCCTCCAGGAAGAAGAATGCCTGTAACTGACATGCTGAGGGACACGCGCCACCCTCAGTGCAGTTAGGCCAGTCTGCTTCCGGTTTCGTGAGAGTGGTGCGTGTGTAGCGATGACATTTCCGCAGCTGCGGTTTCACAAAAATATTCTTGACATTAAACTGACCCTGAAAGAAATCTATTTACCTTGGATACTGTGCTTGGCGTCATTGACTTGTTCCACGATCTGAGCAGCAAGGTTCATGGTTGCCATGGTTTCCTTCTGTAGCTGCAGGCCTCTAGCCTCTGCTTCGTTTGCCTATAAATAATCCATAATGGCAGAAGATTAGATTATAGATTCTTCTTATTGCATAGGTGTGCGTGTATGTCTATCCAGATGTGTTTTCCTCTGCAGCTGTTTGCCATCTTTCTGTGCGTTATTTTAATGCATATTTTTGTAGCGTGTTGTGTTCCCATGCCCGATTCACTATGAGTATAACTGTTAACAAGTATCATTTCTTTCTGTTTTATATTTTCAGATAACTTTTAACACTAAGGAGGGACTTTTCATTTCCCAACCAAAGGAAATAAAAGTTCCTGTTTGGAAGGTAATGTTCACTTGATGTATTGAGCATGGGAGGTTCAATGTATATCACAACACGAAATTCAAGTGTAACTACAACCGTCACAGGCCTTACGAATGATATTGCTTTACTAAGGATGAAAACACAATAAAAACTTGAATTTCAAGTAAGTAACTTTCTGAAATTCAAAATAACAAAATAGCTAGGTCACTAGAAACTGAGGTTCTCAACCTTATACTTCCAGGAAACAGCACTCAACGTTATGTTTTAGACCTGAGCTTACATCACAACTAATATGTAGCATATTTTGTTTTGACATCATAAAAAAGATAGCTGACATTCAAGAACCCACATTTCATTATCAAATATTTTTACAAAATTGTCTCATAAGGTCAGTTCATTGAAATCCAATAGCAGCACTTCAGTGTTATAAAAATGTATCTTGTCACTTACCTATGCTCAAATATGTATTCTAAATTACCATAGCTTGGCAGTTTTGGAGAACCTCATTTTAAACTGACCTTCAAGCTTCTAATGTCTTCCCACATACCTTATTTCATCCTACATCCCTTCCAGGAGCTAATTATTATTTATTAGGTGGACTCAATGCCTATTCTTTTATAGTGAAAACTCTTTCTGACACGTGTAGTAGTTATAACAAAATATGTTTCAACCCTTATTATAAAGGGTTGGCACTGGAGCTTACAGTTCATGCCCATTTTAACAGAGCGTACAATGACTCCATTATGAGATACCATCCACAGCAGAGTTCCAAATTCTTAAATGTTGGACCTCGCCCTTTCTGCAGGGTCATCCCCAAACCTTTTGCCTTCACTTCTATTATTTTTTATAAACAAATTTTATTGTGTCAATAGTCACGTTCTGTTCAGCGCTCCCTAACACAGCAAGCGGTCGACATATCGCAAACCACATTATATTGATGTTGACAACTCGTCTACAATCTTCATGTATACAGAAAATTTATAAAACATTATAACGTTACCAATTTGAACCCCTCCCCTGTGTGCTGCACCTTCACTCCTATTTTTGCTGAATTTGGTTTTGTTGGCCTGGAATCCTTATTTAAAATCATAATTTATGGTGAAGTCGAATTTCAAATTACAATTCAGAATATGCCACATCTAGAAAGTTGGCATTTTCTTGCCTTACAAACAAACAAAGTGGACGGACCCACAAGCAATAGCGACTCACTTGTATTTTAATTAGATGAGGGCCAGGAAACCATTAGGTTTATTAAAAGACCTGCAATCTGTTGGGCACAACCTAAGGCCTTCTGCCTTACTCTGACAACAGCACCCCCTTCTCCCCACCCTCAGCGCCTTGAAACCCTTGCGGGTATGTAGTGCAACTATACATATGCACTTTGCACCGCTACCTCTACTGTTAGCATTCTAGTTTCCTGTTCACCGCGTCCCACGCTCCCACGTGGACGCAATGACATCAGCACGGTCTGCTTGCCCCAGTTACGGGACCCCCTCCATACTTATGCCCATTACACGGAAGTACGCAGTAACTTCCAGGACCACGAGGAGACCGTAATAGGTGCTGCCCACGGACGCCCCATCTCGACGAAGTAAGACCTTTCTTCACAGCTAGAGCCGGGGCACGCCTACGTGCAGCTCTGTAGCTGGCGAGTCACGTACTTGCGCTTCTATTTGACTCAGCATTTCTTCCCACCCCTGCTAACATTTCTCCCATTTTCGCCCTCAGTGTGTGACTACAGATGGGTGCCCCTCCCGGATCCTGCTAAAAGCTACAGGTAACACATAGCTAGTGTAATTATGATGTTTTTTGCATATACGTTTTTTCGTACTTAATTATTGACACCGATCTGATGTGATATTTTACCATGGCCTCACCGGCACATCTACATGTCTGTTATAGTGATATGTCCGGGTCGACAAATGCATTTTGCCCTTAGAATTTAACAGCAAAGCTAATGGCACATACAGCACTTCACAGGGCCATTCTACAAGTACGCCACAACTAGCAGATTGATGTATGCCAAATGAGCACAGTATACCTGAACAGATGCATTTACCATCAACCATCCGGTTGATACTATTGATCGACTCACGCCTGTGCCTACCCACCTGAGACACCGAAAAATACAGTGGCACATTAATATTGCTATTAAGATTGCATTTTATGTTACTTGTTTTGTCTCTTTGTCTTTTCTTCTTACAGATTTTTACCAGTGGGTCCATAAGTATACAGACACCACTCATCTCACAACACACCTTAGCGTGTGTGTTGATAATCACGATACACGTGGCTGATTTTTGCCACACCCCCACTTCACTCACCTGGTCCTGACGAAAGCCTCTTACTATTTTACGAGGCTGAAACATGTAGACCGATTACTGTGACAACCCAGATCATTTTATCTCCAAAGTTGTCCTTTCCTCTTTTTTTAACCTTATACTGGGCCGCTAAGAATAAAGTCTATTTAGTAAGGATTCCCAGAGATAATTTTAATTTGCACCACTTCCTTCACAAACACACAAAACCAGCTCCGCTGTAATCAGGTGTCATAGCATAACTGGGTGGCATTCGTCTACCCAGTTGGGACCCCAATGATGAAGCATGCCACCATCTAGGTTGGTGGGTGAGGGGTCTTTTAATAAACCTAATGGTTTCCTAGCACTCATCTAATTAAAATACGGGTGAGTTGCTAATGCTAGTGGGTCCGTCCACTTTGTTGGTACATTACCTTTGGGGATAGGGACGTACCCCGACATAATCCTTGCTCTCCCCATTTGTTTACCCATTTTCTTGCCTTAGCCATTTGATGTCTGTGGCATGTCCCTGATCATATGACTGGGTGTAGTTGCCATCTGGGCTTTGTGTATTTCTCCTAGACAGCCACACACAATGAGAGGTTAGAGGTGACTGGATGGGCCATCACTGGCAGTATGAGAGGGAGGAGTTGAGCTCAGCCTCACATCTGAATAGTCTGTGTCCTGCCTCAACACAAAGGACTGCATACCCGCTGTAGTTAGTCTGGAGCCTGGATCAGGAAGGCAGGACATCTTTGCACTTTAAAACCATGCATCTAGAAGTTTCTCCCCACTTAAAAAGCACAACTGTATATAAAAAAAAGAACCTCAGACACCATCACTTCAGTACACCTCTGGACCTGTGGATACTCTGCCAGGAAAAAGGACTGCTGTGCTGTTCCAAGGACTGCCACTCTGTAGGACTGCTACTCTTAAGGAGCTGCTTCCTTCCTATGCTGACCTGCTTCCCTCTTACCTGGGGAAGAGGTACTCGACCTGGAACCCATCTTGAACCCAGGACTCCAGAGTGACTCAAAGGGCTAGTCTGCTGGCCTCCTGATCTGAGCCTCAGGGACATAAAAGGCTTCCCAACATCTCTTTGACCCATCTTCAGCAAGTTCCTTACCCCCAAGAGGTGTCCCTCAGATCATGGACCCTTGGTGTGGCTCCAGAGCTCATGAAATCAAGCTTTTGGGCTCTTCAAGTCCTGAAATGAGCCCGTTTGCACTGGAACTGCATTGCTCACACAAAAATTATTGCAAGCCACCACCAGCCTGTTTCTTTGCACAGCAGCATCGTCAGACTGCGGGGAACACCAATGCAAAAGCTCCAGCCCACCCGTCCATGCCGCCTGGCCTGTTCTTCGCGCCACGCACGACTTCCGCCTGCGATGCTCTCCTTGCTCCTCTTGACCCTCTCCAATGGAAATGGGTCTCTAAGCACAAAACTTGAGAAAGTAAAACTTCAGCGGGACTAATCTGGGACTGTATCTGACTCGCACTCCATTACGGCTGCTTGAATTTTTGACTTTGACCTGGTCCAGCGTGACCAGATAGCCATGGTTAGGGGTTTATGATTTAGGCACTATATTGCAGTATATTCTGTAAAGATTCACAACTCTGGTTCGACTGATGGAATGTTTGTCATTTTGGTCTTGTTTTATTCATTACATTTTGCTCTATTTTTCTAAGCTGGTGTGGGATAATTTTTGTTGGGTGTTTTCAGTGTTTTACTGTTTGAAGTGTTGCATAAATACTTTACATATTGCCTCTAAGTTAAGCCTGACTACTCTGTACTAGTTACCAGGGGATGCGCACAGGTTAATTTGGTGGTCTGCTTGTGCTTTATCCTGACTAGGATTGTGGATGCTGCCTGACCAGGACTCACACCCAAGTCAACCAGTAACCTAATTTCTAACACTGAAGCCTAGAAGTAAAAACCTAGTGGGTCTCACAGGTTAGAATCCACTTCCCTGCACCGCTAACTGTTTTGACTGAGTCAATTTATCTGTCTTTGATATGTGTGCGTGTGAGAACTTTTGGTAGTGGTTCACTGATTTAAGTCACAAGGCCAGAGCATGGTGTGCATTAGGCATATTGGCAAACCTTTATAAAAATGCAGGAAACATGCATCCACAATTTTAATATGAAGTCACACTGGGTTTCTCAGGGACTATTCAATAGAGAGAAAGAGCATACTTGAGTACTAGGGACAAAATCAAGTACATGTCAAGAGTGTGATCAATACACATTGAACTTCTTTGGTACACATCTAGATTTTGTTCCAATATGGGTAAATGGTAACACCCCACAGGAAAACGTTTTCACACCCTAGTTCCTTCAATGTGGGGATGTGGGGCTGATGCTCACTTAATTGCTAGGGCAGTGGTATCCCTCTCAAAATTACTAAGGTATTGAATTATTTCATGGTTTTTGATGTAATTGTAATTTGTGTGTGTTTCTGGGCACACTTCTTCTGAAGTTCAGATCTAATAACAATGATTGCATTGACCTGTATTGTGGCTGCATCCAATTCTGAGTGCAAACTTGATGTTTCATTCTCGGCATGAGCAATTTGGATTGTTCTTAATACAGCATGGTTATCTTTTTCTGATAGCTTCACCTATGGGAGTAAAACAGAAAACAATACTATGAATAAAGTTAATAGTGAGCTCCGGGGTTAGTGCTACTTTAAATACAGCCCTAAGAGGTGCGTTATGGGCACCCCCCATGATTATTCATGTATTTAACATAATGCTGTGTAGCACATATTATTGCTTTGATATGTAGGAGTTCAGTGAATCAGAAAGACAGAGAACACTATGTAAGACAGTCTTCTGTTTCTATATTTAATGGCCCATTAGAAACACATTAACCTGAGCCACTGAAATTAAGCAATTGTGCATCCGTGGCCTTTCTGCATACATTTTAATATATCATATTTGCAACATAATTCCACCCATAAAATATGTATTTCGGCATACAGCTATAAAAGAACAGATAAAAAAAAAACTAATCAATAAAAACGTTATAAATTACATACAAATATATACAATGAGAAAAGAAAAGTAATCTAAAATACATTAAAATATACAACTGAGCAGATGGGGAACATTCTGTAACGAGAACTTTATATGGCATGTCAAAGACTGTGTAAAGGATAGGGAAAGTGCTGAGTTAATCCCACATTCATAAAGTGTAAATTTAGCAGGGAAAAGGGAATGGCGTCAACTGCGGCATGGCACCTAATGAAAACGAAAATGAACAGCTAGTGGTATGCTGCCTCAGCCTCTATGTCTCCTGCGTTGGTTGCTGGGGAACTAAGTTTGTGCCTGATTCGCCACATAGAATATAGGACCCTAGAAACAGCAAAAACGATATATTGATTTGTATCAGTTTGCAGATCCGGTAGGCTTCCAAATGCACCTAGTTCCTAGATTGCAACAGGCTGGAATTATCCAATTGTCCAAATGGACAAAAGAAGGAAAAGGACATGTACCCCTGATTCAGGCGAGGTTCCACAGGATGGGCATACTTGCTCTATTGTTCTTATCATGGGAACCAAGCAAACAGCGAATGTATACAGTGTCAGGGGTCTTAAGTCTAAACTGCATGAATAGCTTCCTAGCCAGAGAAGGTTGGATCTCGTTGCGATACTGCTCTGCTTTATATTCGTCCTTCCTCATGAGGAAAGCGTCTGTCAGGGAGCCCAAGGAAGACCTCGGTAGCAACATAATTCACCACCCACTCTTTAGTTATCATTAAGATCAAATGTTAATAAACAAAGTGGCTTGTGGCCCATTTGCAAATATTATCTGGTCACCTTTCACTTTTTGATTGGTATAATCAGTACTGATGTGGTGCTAATGAGGTCAATATTTTGCCTAATGAGAGTGCATGTGTGTTATAATGGCCATTGGCTTCCACAACATATTCACAGAGTGCGAGGTGGCCTACCCCATACATCTATACTCTGACATTAAGCCTATAATTGTAAGTATTTGTAAAAACAGGGTCTCAGGAGCAGGGCTCCTCTTCGTGTGGTAATTAATTGAATTAGAAAGGAACATGGCCACCCCAGTATTCTCTGGCTATGCTGTGTGTATCTGGTACTTTCTACTAGTTTAACTAGGGTAATCTGTGTTGAGGTAGGATGTAAAAACATTGTTTCGCAAGTTTCTGTGACTGCTCCAGTATTGTTCACTTCTGGGTGCTCTTCTCTCTTATGTACTGTTGAAACATAGTATGAAACTGATGGTTGTAAATACAAATAAATACAATTAAATATTTTGTATGCTGTCAATCTTTTTCGCAGACCCAGGGAAACTGTCCCATTAATCCCACATTCACTGCGCATCCACTACTAGACATGACGCAAATACTAGTTCTTTTCTCATAGTTTGAAATTTTAGCAATTATACAAGATGAGGGTGGGAGGGTAACTTCAGTTATACACTATTAGTACCTATAGAAGCTCAGATGTAAAAATCTCTCAAGGAAAGTTAATCCCTTTCAACACATTGAAACACTGATATAATAACATACTTCAACAATGTACTGGTATTAAGCACTGGACAATAGTCAGTTGGTTTTAGAATTACATTTTTGAATGATTTTGAAACACAATAACATATGATAGTCAATTAGTAGCACAGTTCAGTTAGTTACAATAGCAATTTTTAACATACAATTATTAAAGTCATGAACTAAAGGAAGACACGGCAACAGAACGAGCGCTGTTGTCTGTGACAAATGGCTTCGTTACAGGTACTTTAATGTACTGGGATTGTCTTTCTGTATTATTTTAGTACCGGCTAGCAATGAGTCTGTCAAGTGAAGAAGAAGCTTGAGAGGAGCATCTCCAGACTGCTGGAAAGGTTGTAGACAGCGTGGTTGACAGAGGCACAATCACGATCAAGCAGATGAAAATAGGCCTCAATCATTGCTCTCTCTCCCAGACGAACAGAGGATAGAGTTAAAACAAAATCGCCAGGCAGAAGATAATAAAGCTGCCGCACCTTAGAATCGAGCAAACAATATCTACTACACATTAAGAAATTATGTGGAACAGACCAAATCGGAATTTAAATATACATTGAACCACCAGAGAGCACAGTGTAAATGTAAAACGATACAATTTATTTAAAAATACATTTAACTTTCACCTAAAGACTATTTCTCTCCCTGACTTTCTTTCTCTTTCTTGCTTCCTGTCTTTCACTTTTTTTTTCTCTTTTTATTTCTGTTTCCTTCATTCTCTTTCTCTCTTTCTTGCTGTTTTTTTTCCCTAGATTTTTTTCCTCTCTGAGGAAACCCTTCACTGCAATCTGATTTAATATCGGCCTATTCCCTCTTGCCAATGGTGCCAGGTCTAACACCTCTCCTTTTCCACTCTCTAAGTCTACTTACTTCAGCCCTTGACAATAATACGTTTCTGGACACCCCTAACATTACATTTGCTCAAATGACATTCTACTGGTCCTGAGATTCAGAACTGACTAGTTACACATGCAGTGTGGTCATTTTGGGTACCTAAATTTAACTAGGGTACAAAGAAAAAATGTTCAAGTGATGCTGAGGTTCAGTCATTTACTTCACATAGTCTAGAATGTGGTTTAGAGAGCCTGAGACTGATGCTGTTCAGTTTCAGATCTCCTTATGGAACTGCATGTCTCATGGCAGTGCCATCTCTAAGAATTCTGAGCATGCACAGCACCAGCTCATACTTTCTATGAGGAATACTCTCTACACCATGGGTACTAGAAAACATTTATCCAGGGGCCAAACGTATGGTCTGTGGCATGACCAAGGGCTACATTGATGCCAGCAGGGTGAGAGGCGGGCGTGGTGTATGGTGCCTCTGCTTGTTGATGACTTGTTATTTTATTTTTCTTAAGTTTCTTTGTGTCAATTAAGTAAAATTGATACAAGTGCAGATAAATCATAAAACTGCAATAGATAAATCTTCTATCTTAAAAAATAAACATGAATACATCACTTTGTAAAATGGATAATTAACATTAAAACAGTTAATATTGCAACACTGGGAGGGGTCAGTGCTATCATGTCCTTCACTCTCGGATTGCAGTAAAAATCTTATTAACAAATTTGCCAAAGCGAGCCGAGTGCACCGAAAGAGAGGTGGTTATACAAAATTCCAGTGCGTCCTTGCAGGTAGAGACACCATTTGCCGTGAACATCATTTTTACTAAAGTGCGACGTTTGGATAAAAACTCCAGGCTGCAACATACTAAATGTAACATAGATTCCCTTTTATAATCACCAATGTACCTATCCGGTCTGAGCGTAATGCATGGATCGGGAGGACCAGGACTCAAGCGCTCAGGATGCAGTGCCTGGTTTCTTTAGTTAGAGTGGACTTTAAGTATAATGGGTGCTTTGCATTCTCGTTTGATTTTAAAATAGGAGCAGCCTGAGCAATGTAGTGGACAGATACAAAGTCAGGTGTAGATCGAATTACAGTCGATGAAGCGAGCAACGAGCATATTTTGGAAGTTGGAACAGCCGCCTAAAGGTGCTACACTGTACCTTTTCCAGTGCTGTAGTAAAAGCCCCTGGATAGGCAAATTGATCATAGGAGAGGTTAGGAAGCAAATTTGCCAGAGTGACCCAGAGAATGGCTTCGACTGTTGGAGACTAACTGCTGGTTTAGCCGTCATGAAGCAAATGTTATTGCTGGAGGCTTTCTACTAACATGTTTCAGCTCGAGGATCAGTTTGAATGTGTCTGTGAACCAGGTAGTTTTACTTAGATGTTTGAGAAATCCATTGGTTGCCAAGTCCCCAGCTTAGATTCTTTTTCTTTTTGTACTTGCTGAAAATCCTCACTTTTCTTTTGTCTGGGTTCCCCACCAATTTGTTCGCTATGTTGTAGACATGGAGCTCTTTAAGAGCATGCTGCAAACCAATTTTTGTGTGATCTGATACAAGAAGATCGGCAGCATATTGAATCATCGGCAGCCTGGGGGAAGGAATCTTTGGTGGGATTGAGTTTGGCCTGGTTAGTGAACAGCCTATATCTGCAGTATAAAGATTAAACAACTTAGGAGCCAGGACGCAGCCTTGCTTCAGACCCTGTGTGGGAAAGATTTCTTTTGTCGCTGTGTTGTCAGTGCCAGTCTTGAAATGGACCCACATGTCTGAGTAAAGTGTGACAATGGCTCTAAACAAGTTGGCTTGTGTGCCCCAATCTGACAGTTGTATCCAAAGAAGTTTGCGATCAACACTGTTGAAAGCAGAATTGTCCACAAAGCATGCAAACTGTGGTGGCCTTGAAGCGTTACAGTAACTCTTGTAGTTGTAAATGACAATAGCAGGACTATTGCTGTGGGCTTTGTGGATTTACACGAGTATCGATAAGCATGCAGAAACAGATATTAAGGTGGTGGTGTTTGGAGCGTTACACCCCCTAATAAATGTATTCTTTTGTAAGTAGGTGGACACAGGTGCTTTCAGTCGGGTATGGTGAGGTTTCTTCGGATTTCACCTGGAATTGTTACATACATACACATACAGAACTCTCTCTGTTTTGAAGGTCTTCAAGAATGTTGGTTATTTTACAAAATATTGTGTTTCCGCCCACTTAGTACCCCAAACAATCCACACTCCTCTCCTTTTCCATAGCCCCTTAAGCCCCACTCATGCCCTGTATGTCATATAATATATTTTTCTTTTTGATAACCAACTTTATTAAAAGTTTAACAGCAAGACACATAGCATTACAAAACATGGACATCCTGTATACAGCAATCTAATGAGATATGGCAGCATTCTGGCATAGAGATAGTGTATCATATTGGCAAACCATAGTAGCGACACCACTTTCCCCACAACCCCTCGTGTTTGTGAGGACAGCCACGGGCCATGAAGATGGGTTTCTCTTGGTATGCACACCAGACCACCCCCCTTGCGCCAGCACTGAATTGTGGGTGGTGCATGTGGCTTCCAGTTGTGGGCCACGTCTCTTTTGGCAACCAGGCAGGCTACCCCCAGAAAGATGCGCCTTTCCTCCACACAATCCTCCACCAACCCCAACAATACATTACGATGGGTCAGCTCTAGAGGGCGCCCCAGGACATTTGAGAGTACCCGATCCACTACCCTCCCAGAAGGGGCACAGCGCTGGGCATTCCCATGCCACGTGAAAGAAATCTGCTGCCGGAAGCGCACAATGCGAGACAGGTATATAATGATAACTGGCAATGCCATCGTGATTGTGGGAAAATCTGAAGGTTTCAAGCCCCTTAACCCTCCCAAGTTTACTGAACAAAATACGCCCCTGGCCTTAAGTAACAAAGATTATTAACTAGGAAAGTAACTGCGTAAGATATTTCATTGTTCAGGTTACGTCGTTATATGTAAATTGATCCAGCATAAATATTATACCTGGAGTTCCGAGATGGTGGAATTAATATCATCTAAGTGCTTCTGGGCAGCAACTCCTGTGGAGATGCTTAGCAGGGTTGCCCTAGTTTCATCAACAATTAGGGCTGCTCGTCCGATGTCATCAATCAAGTCCCAGATACATTTATCACAATCTAAGGAAGAAAAGATGTATACATTATTTACAGGCCAGTGCCTTCTGAACATCAAGTAGAAACACAAAGTATAAGTAAGTAAGGCGCCACTTTAAATATGAAAGGGTTAATTCGATGCCAGGCTGATATTGCATATTCCTGGTGGTACAGGAGTATAAATAGAACATTATTCGCCGCCATTTTTCAACAGAACCATAAAGGTATCTGAAAACACCGAAGGGATGCTTCAGGCATGACATGCCACAGTAGTCAATTTTCCAAGAAAACAAGACAAGTTGACATCTCAGTTGATACATTTCCCAGATGCACAAGGGAGTGTTATCACCCAGGAGAGCTTTTACTTTCAGGGGTATGGAATACACGTCACGAAGCATGGCAGGAATGAACACTGAACGCAATTTATTTAAAAATATGGCGCAATATATGTAGGGCATCAGTGTTTATTGCACAATTTTGCCTTGGGGCATAGTTCCTTGCCCAAAGGCAGAGTGGACAGCCCACCAATCAGAAAGTCATAATGCAATGGACCAGTCGGAACCCAAATCACCTGTATTGCTGAGTGCGTGTTGCATGTTTTTGTGGTTGTAACACTTCATTACAACTAAACGTAAAAATACATTGTTTAGCCACAAGATTTTCAAAATGGGTTTAATGAGGGGATGTCACTCCTGCTCCCTTCCCCCCCTTCCCAGCAAAACCCCTGCGGAGGCTAGGTCGACTGACCTCACATTTTCCTTTAGAGCTTCAGGCTAGAGGGATTCTTTCAGAGCCTGATGGGCATGGACGTCAATTCACCAAAATTCCAGGGATAGAGGAAGTGACTCAACCTTCACTTTCACTCACACATACATATGTTTACACATACACATGCATCCACGCATACACACTCACACATACATACACACTCTGCTTACACCTGCACACACATACACACACTCTCTCTTACATAAACACACTCAAAACTGCAAGCACACACACAACATACATACAACTAAAAGCTTTTTTACTTACCTTACCTGCCAGGGAAAGTCATACTCCAGCTATTTGTACTCCATTTTTTAAATTAAACTAATAGCGAATAATCTAATCATATTCACTATTAGTATAATAAACAAGCATTTGCAATGCAATAGGTCTCGCATTCATGAGAGTTTGAGCTATTGGCATCGTAAATGACAATGCCTTTTATTTGTGTGTTGTTTTTAAAACGGAAAAAAGGCATTGACACTTAGAATGCCAATAGTTTATCTCTTGCAAATGTGAGACCTATTGCATTGAAAATGCGTGCTATAATTAAAAAAAAAAAGCATTAGGAGAGAGCGTGTCCTGCCTTCAACAGTAGGTAGGATAACGCTATTTGAGAAAATAGTGCTCCGAGGCTGTAATTAAAAAGCCTACTGAGTAACCACACGTAACAGGGAGTGTCGCCATGGGAGATTACAATATGAGACAAGGCGGTACTAAGGAGGGACTACTACGCCTATTGACCAATGAACAGCCACAGTTTACAGTGGACAATAACACAAGCCAATGAAAAATGTGGGCAGAGAGTTGGCGGAACTTCAAGTCCCCACTATCTTAAAACAGCATGCCTCGCAGGGCAGTGCATGCTCTGCCCAGGCTCGACCTAAAAAGGGAGCGCTCCAACAGGGCAAATGTAATGTACCTGGATTTAAAACATATTTTATAGCATTTAAAATTGGATATATGAAAAATGTGATGGTTCACTTACATCATGGATAGGTTGAAAATGTATCGCAAACACACCCATAAATTAAAATATTTCATTATGTTTGGGGAAATAAATTGCTGCTAAAGTTATTGCATACATTCAACACAATCCATGATAGTGGAGGAAGCAGAAGAGCTGTTCTTGGTGCAGTTAGACATGGTTTGGAGAACTGTGTTGCTGATTTGGCTGCAAGACCACGAATAACTATGAAGGGAGCGAGTCAATAGGGCAAGTGTATTTTACCTGCATTACCAAAATAATTTTCAGCATTGTAAATGTGATAGGTGTAGTGTGTTATGGTGCACTAACATCCTGGAGTGGGTGATAATTTATTGCACACACGCGCAGAAAAGAAATCAATCCATCGTGTTTGTGGCCATAGGTTGCTGTCAAACTTACTGCAAATATAAATCCAAATCCATTATGGTTGGTGAAGTGGAAGAGTGTGTCTTATTGCAATTACACATGGAGATCCATCACACACGAAAAAGATAATTTATTACAGTTGGGGAAGTATGAGAATATGTTATGTTGCACTAAGACCGAGGCTGCCAACAAAACTTTACAGAAACACAAAAATAAATGCCTAAGAGTCTGAAAAGCGGGAGAGCGTGTCACGGTGCACTTAGACTCTGTTGCTGATGAAAACATAACACAAAGACCACATGAAATGCGAAACGGTGGGGGAATATAAATACATTTATCAATGGAAGCTGTAGTGCATGTGAAAACTTACAGGGCAAAAAAAAACCATAAAAATCGTTTGCTCTAAAAATCATTGCAAAAAAAAAAAATCAAAATCCATTAAAGTTGGGAGAGCGTGTCATGGTGCACGAAGAACCAGGGTCAGAGCAAAAGTCAAGCACAACACAAAATTAAATGCATTACACACCCAAAAACAATCTTATCCATTGTGTTCCTGGAAATAGATTACTGTAAAGGTTACGAGAAATATAAAATAAATTCCTTTCATGTTTTGGAAGCGAGAGTTGAATATGGTTCAGGGAAGTGTTTTGCTGTAATGGCTGCAAAAGCAAAAAAATATAAAGGGAGAGGCTTACACAAAGGATGTGCTCCACGTGTGATTCATATATTTACCAGTACCGCACTGCTAAACAGTACCAAGCACGGTAAAGACATTGAAAATGCGTGCTCCAATCGGCTAAAAATATTGTAGGTACATTTGCAACATATTTGACACTTTGTTGAATTTAAGAGTTGTTTTGCAGGTAAAACTGCGCCTATAAAGTGCGCCAAAGAAAAGTACCCTACACCAATGTTCTGCTAAAATACACCAAAGAACTAGGATTTTTCTTTTGTAGTAGGCAACTGTTTAGGCCTCGCGCCTAACGTTGCAGTGCGCAGCGAGAGACCTCTTGTAGGGGGTTTAAAAACTAACCTAGGAATCGCACACGCTCGTGCATGTGCTTTTCCTTTTGGCCCACGCTATTGGCCTTTGCGTGCGTCTTTTTAACAAAGACAGCATGCAATTGGCCAAAGGTGAGCGCATTGCTCCGCCCATGGCCTATTGGTGTTGGTTACCCGCACCGCCACCATATGGTTTCAATTATCGTGCCCAGACACGGGCGCGATAATTGGAACCACATGTCTCGCTGTGGCACGCACGCACCACTCGCGGACTTGTTTGCTTGCTGTTGTGCCGCGATGTTCATATACTTTGTCGGGAATGCTGGAGTGTTCGTGGGCTTCTAAATGCATTGGAGGCCCACAACCTTAAAAACCCTGTTAACATAGGAGCTCTTTGTTGTTTGCGGAAAGAGGGAGGGCACTGCAGTATTTATTCTGGTTTTTATTTTAGGCTTTCGAGACAGTGAAGGTGTTTCCTGGTGATTCTTTGAGCTCTTTACCTTCCCGTTTTGTGAACGCATTCCAGTGCCGAGTGTCATCTGGCCTGTGCGTGCGTCACGTTCGTGTTACCTCTATGCCCGTCCCTCAGAGCCTCTCTCCCGTTGCCCCGGATTACTGCTGCTTTCCATCCTGTGCTGCCGCAGACTGCCCATTGTTGACGGAATCTATCCCAGCTACATATATCGCCTTTCTGACATGACCTGCCTTTAGTTTCAGTTCGCCACTGAGGTGACCTGTGCTGTACTGTGGTCCTCGCTGTCTCTCTAGCTGCATTACATTACCTCTGCTGGCCTCTTGTGGCCATCACTGTGAATGTCGCCTTAAAATTATAATGCATAGAAGCGAGAGGCGAGCACTAGAAGGATCTATAAGCCAGACTGGGTGGTATGTGTGTCACTCCGTGTGAGTATGTGGTGGACAGAAGGAGCCCGAACTGTACGTCTTAATGTACATCTGTTTTAATTTTGTTTTCTCTTCTCGCCACTGGCTGATAACAGACCTGCAGAACCTTCGTTGAACCGAGGAGGCCGGGCGCCTCAGTAGTCTTTCGATGAAGCTGAGGACAACAAGCATTTGCAATGGAATAGGTCTCGCATTTACACGAGTTAAAGCTATTGGCATTGTAAATGGCAATGCCTTTTTATTACATTTTAAAAAACAAAAACATAAATAAAAGTCATTATCATTTACAATGCCAATAGCTAAAACTTACGTAAATGCGAGACCTACTGCATTGCAAATGCTTGTTTAGTGTTTACAAATGGATATTGGAAATAACCAACGTTTTCCAATGGAACTTATTTTGCTTTGTATTCTTTTAACTGTAAAGTGTTCGTATTTCCAACCTTAAAGTAAAAGAAGCAGATAAAGAAAGTGGACCACTGGCTGAGATTTCTGAAGGGAGTGTGAAGTGTAACAGCATCTGGTGAAAAGCTCGTATTGTTTAGTTGTTTGGTGACATCAGGCACCATTTTCTGCAACTCTACCAATCCGACATCTCGAGGAACAAGCTTTAATTATTTTAACACAGCAACAAGAGACCACTTTCTTTAAATTCTCACAAGTTCACATGTTTTCTTCTTTCTCTGGAGCGGGGGGGGGGGGCAGCAGCAGTTTGCCCCTCCCCAGAGGCAGCGAAACGGTCCATGTAGGACGAACTCTGATGCCCGGCCAGGAGCCTGCTGACCCAGTTCACATTTGTCACACCTGGTACGAGCACATCCATCCAGAAGCCCAGCCCTGGCCCCAGGCTCATCTCACTCGGCCCCTCCCTCGGCTCAATTACGATGCCAAAAATGCTGCACTGCTGTTTGTTTGTTCCCCTAAAATGTATATACGCTGCTGATTTAAAACATATAAAAAGGGCCGCAAATTGGATTACAAGGCACAGGGGGTTGTATGATGTTACAACGCATTCCGTTGCAACGCATGCCTTTACCACGCATGCGTTACAACGCGAATGCCATTACCACGCATAACCTTTTCCACGAATATTCCTTTACCACGCATACATTTACAACGATTTTCGATGTAAATGTATGCATGGTAAGGGCATATTCTTGCTAAAGGTTATCTCAGTCCCCTTGTCCTTTTCAATTTTGAACATGGAGTGCCCACACAAGCTCTGCGTTGTGACCCGTTACCAACTGTCCATGTTGAAGCTTTATTGTAACACGCTCGAAATGACGTGGTTTGCATTTTTTCATCATACTACTATAAAACGCCTCCAGTCACAATACTGCGGCACATAGTGACGGCCGCACCGGGTGGCTTTCAGGCAAGACGCGCTTCATAACGTTGCAGAGCAGCATGCGAGAGGTGAAAATGTCACAAAACACGTGGTGAATCCGATATGGACGTTAGAAACTCCACGCGACTTTCACATAGAACAAAGGTAGGCGCGTGCGTTCCATCGTTCTAAACACTTCTATTTTTAAATTCACACATATACAATATGCAGGCACTTTCCAAGTTGTGCCCACATCTGTAAATTAAAACCTTGCACATTTAAAATATGGTGCGTTTTTTTGGGGGGAGAGACCCCGCCAAGCCCTCTTTTCTTTTTGAACGCATTTTTTTTGTGGGAGGGTGAGACCCCCCCCCCAAGCGCCCTTTTTTAATTTGAGCCTTTACCACACATACCTTTACTACGTATCTCGTAGTAAAGGTATGCGTGGTAAAGGGTATTCGTGTTAACCACGCATGCATTGTAATGCATGCGTGGTTAAGGTTATGCGTGGAAACGGCCGTGTTGTAATGGCCGTTTCCCGGCACAGGGTTATGAACCTTCCGGGAGAATATCTCAAGTCGCAGCACTTCACAAAACACATTCTTATGTTGCATTAACAGAGACATCAAGAATAAACAGGATGGGGATTGGGCTGTGTTAGACCTGGCATCATTGGCATGAGTCTCTCCTCCATTTTTTTCTGTTTGCCTCCACTGTTTACGATGTTTTTGCTGGTTTATTGCTTTGGGCACTGTGCCACTGCTGATCAGTGCCACAGTGCAAGTGCTCCCTATGTTAAATTGTTATATTGATTGGTGTTACCATGATTGGCTTGGTTGACTTACTGTTCAGTCCCTAGTCTAGTGCACTGCGTGTGCCAAGGGCGTGTAAGTTAACTGCTGCTGGTGGGCTTGCAGCACTGGTTGTGCCACCCACAGGAGCAGCGTGTAAAATATGTCTCAGGCCTGCCACCGCAGCGCCTGCGTGCAGTCCCTGACTGCCATGTCGACTTGGCAAGGAAACCTACTTGCCAGTCTCTAAACCTTCCCTTTGCCACATTTCAGACACCTCTACGGTAGGCCCTAGGGCAGGGTGCATTGTTGGTAAAAGGTAGGTCATGCCCTGATGTGTGTGGCATGACCTAATAGTGAATTACAGCCATTTTCGTTTTTCACTATTGAAGGGCTACCTGCCTCCCATAGGCCAGAATGGGCAGACGGATTATTAACTCCATTATAATCTATCTGACTCAGGGAGCATGGTAGCAGGTCGAGTTTAGTATCCCTGAACTCAGAATTTAATAACACACCCTTTAGGATGGATGGTTTTTAAATTCTATGTTTGAAAATAGCCCTTTTAGAAAGTGGCTATTTTCTTGTCCAACTATCCACCGGTCTCTGCTGGTTTGGTGTGTGTGTCAGGGGCTGGGGGGCTCCAGAGGTCTGAATGAGTCAGTGTGGGGTGAATGAGGCATTTACACGTAGAGTGAGGGAAGAGTAGCCTGCCCTGCCTGACACAATTCTGGCTCCACCTCCTGCTGGGCGACTGATAGCCCTGCTCCTGCCAGTGACAATACTGGCTCCGCCTCCTGCTGGGCTGCTGAGGACTCTGCCCTGCTCAGTGAATAGGCCAGGTGCCTCTGCCTGGCAACACCCACAACGAACCTGAGATGGGGGGAATTTCCCTGCTTGGACAAAGGGAACAAAGGAGAAAAGGGGTATAAGAGAAGGACCCCTGAACCAAGAACTCAGATCACTTCTGACAAGGAAACCTGTACCAAGGACAAGAAGCCTGCTGATCTAAGGACTTGCCTCCCCTTTCTGCCAGAGTGCTGTTTTGCTGTGGAGGAACCTGAAAGCTGCTTCTTTATTTTTGCCAAGGAACAAGGAGAGAGGAACTTGGTGTGTACTCTCTGAACACTTGCTAGGAAATCTCCAAGGGCTGGAAGAGTGCCAGTCTCCTGCTGAAGTCACAGGGCCAAAGGACTTCACCATTTTGCTGAATTGCTGGAAAGTGTTGTTTCCAGTACACAAGGGAGAATCTGCAGTCTCGACGCCGCCGACGCCGCCGAATCCAGCCCGACACCGTGAGTAACGGCTCCAGTGTCCCGAGCCTTCGACGCCGGCCGCCGGGCCCGATCGACGCCAGCAGCAACGCCAGTGAGCAGTGGGTATCGGCCCCGGCTCCAAATGACCCCGTCTCGACGCCGGTATCGACGCCAGTGAGGAGTGAGTATCGGCTCCACCTCCAAGCGACCCCGTCCCGACGCCGCTGCTGATCGCATCGACTCGACGCCCTTCTCGACGCCGTGAGCGCTGCTCCGGCCCGACATCCCTCGACACCGCTGCAGATCGACCCGACTCCGAGGCACGATCGACGCCGACCTCGACGCCGACATCTCGACGCCGTGGATCATAGTCTTCTTCGTTTCTCAAGGTACTGTACTTGTGGGGTCTGTTGCAACTCCAGGCTCGACGTAGCGCTCCTCGCGGTCGACGCCGAACCTTGGGAATCTTGTAGACTCGACGTCGTGTGACTCCTGTGGGGGTTACATTGTTGCCAAAGAACTGTGCTCAGAAGAATACTTTGCTAAAGAACTATTTGCCAAGAAGAAACCTTACTTGAACTATTATTTTTCCTTCCAAAGAGTATTTATTAAGACTGTGGTATATTTTTGTCGTTATTTGGTCTTGTGCTAAGCCTTATATAAAAATCCTATTTTTATAATAACTTCTGTGTCGTGTCCATCTGTAGTGTATTCACTTTATTACTGTATGTGGTCATAAATGCTTAACACACTACCTCTGAGATAAGCCTGTCTGCTCTGCCAAGCTACCAAGGGGGTAGCAGGGGTTATCTGAGTGTGTAATCCCCTTTCCCTGACTAGAGTTGGTTGGTCCCTATTTGTCAGAAGTGTATACCTCTGCCAACTAGAGACCGCCGGTTCTAACATTGGTGGTCAGCGGTGAGGATTGAACTTTGCATTTATGACTCATGTGCAGTGATTAGTGTACGCTACATAGTGAAAGCAGACCATAACGCAGCCACAGTCTGTTTGGTAGGATATTCTATTTTTGTTCTCCGCTTTCCTGGAGCTTATTTTTTTAAACACTGCCAGTTTTGACCATGGAGAATGCCAGAGCTGCTACACCTGTGGAGATTGTTGTGGAGGAATTTGATAAGGAGAAGATAGATTCCTACGTGCTAAAGGATCTAAAAGGATTTTGCAAGCAGTTTAAAGTTCCCACCACAGGTCTCACAAGGAAAGACGACTTCCTCAAAGCGCTGAAGGCCTGGTTAGAGGCCAGAAATCCCTCTGATCCGGTGGTGGTACCGGAAGAGGAAGAAGAGGAGGAAGAGCCCGCAGATGGGCCAGTGTCATCTCCCGGCAGTAGTGCTTCCTCTAGGAGCCTTTCCCCTGAAGAATTGGAAGACAGGGAGAGGGAGAGGGGGCACAAGTTAGAAATGGCAAAACTTAAATTAGGAGGGCAGTTGGAATTAGAGAATGCAAGAAGCAAGAGAGAAGCTGAAATGGAGAGCAAAAGATTAGATTTTGAGAGAGAGAAATTAGCGTTTGAACGTGAGAAGATGGTGAGGGAGATGGAGCTTAAAACTAAGAGTTTAGAATTGAATCCCTCTGGTGGCAGCACTCCATCTGTGCCTGCAGAAAGTAGGTTTTATTTTCCGAAGGATGTGATCAAAGATTACAGTAAGAATGAAGATATTAGCCAATGGTTTAAAGCGTATGAGTTAGCATTGTTGGCCCACCGGGTCCCTGAGAAAGATTGGGGAACGGGGTTGTGGAGCCGCTTTACAAATGAAGGGAGAGATACCTTGTTGAGCCTTCCTGCTGAGGATAGGATGTCTTATACTCATATGAAAGATGCTTTAATGCTGAGATATGGCTTAACTCCAGAAAAGTACAGACAAACCTTTAGAGAATGTAAGAAGTTGCCTGGTACTACATGGGTTGAATATGTGTCTTTTTTCTGCAGAACCATGGATGGTTGGATAAAGGGTAGCAAGGTTGATAGTTATGATGCTCTTTATGATTTATTTGCTTGGGAGCACTTGTCTAATAACTGTTTTCCAGAGCTACGCCAGCACCTTGTTGATAGCAAGATATCTAACCCTAGAAAACTTGCTGAGGAGGCGGACCGCTGGGTCAGTACCAGGGTCCACAAGGGTCCAGTGGGAGACTCAGCCAAGGGTGGGCAGGGTCCCCAGCAGAAGAGTGGGGGGGACAGGGGTAAACAGAGGGAGTTTCAGAAAGGGCCCCAAAGTAGTCCCCAAGGGAACCAAGGGAAGGGTTCCCAGCCTCCCCCTGTAAAGAAGCCAGAGGCCCCGACAGGTAAACCTGTTCACAGGGGCCCCATGACCTGCTATGCCTGTAAGCAGGTGGGACACCGTTATTATGATCCCCAGTGTCCCATGAAGGATTCGAATGCACCGCCGCGTGCACCCCCTCGTCAGGTAGCGAGTGTAGCCCTGGGAGGGGATGAGATGGGTGCCCCCGGTGGGTGGGGTCCCGCAGAAATGTCCCTGGTCTCTTTAGGAGACGTGGAAATGGTCCCTCCAACCCCTCTGCCTAGTAACACTAAGAAATATAGGCAGTGGGTGACCATTAATGGCCATAGGGTGGAAGCTCTCAGAGACACCGGAGCGAGTGTGACAGCTGTCAAGTGTCACTTGGTGTCCAGAGAGCAGGTGGTCCCTCATGCATTCTACCCCGTTGTAGCTGCTGACAACTCACAGAGTCAGTGTGAGGTAGCTCAAGTTCCTTTTGAGTGGGGGGGGGGTCTCAGGTACTCTTCAGGTTGCTGTGAGGCCCGCCATGCCTGTTGATTGTCTCTTGGGCAATGATTTGGAGGACTCCCCTTGGGCTAAGGTGGAGAGAAAATCGCATCTGGAAATGTTGGGTCTGCCTGAGTGGGTGTGTGCGACCACCCGGTCCATGTCAGTTAGTAAAGGTGTTGATGGGGCCCTGGAGCCTGAAAGTATGGCCCAGGTCCCAACCGTGAAGAGAAGAGGCAGGGGGCGCGGGAAACCGTCCCCCGTCGTTCCCGCGGTCCAGGAGGGAGCAGACCCTGAGGGGGATGCCCTGGAACCGACAGGAGAACAAGTGGCCGAACTGGGAGACCTGCCCGAGCTGACCCATTGGCAGCAGGATGGTGGTCCCTCCAGGGAGGAATTTTGTGCTGAGCAGAAAGTGTGCCCTTCTCTTGTGGGTATGAGGCAGCAGGCCTCAGCCCAAATGACAGGTGATCAGTCAGGGTCACATTGGGTCTACTGGGAGAACGACCTCCTGTATAGCGAGCCTAAGGCTGCTGAGCCTGGGTCAGCCCGTGTGCTGGTGGTACCCCAGCGCTTCAGAGCCTTCCTACTGGGGTTGGCTCATGACGTTCCGTTAGCTGGACATCTGGGGCAGGACAAGACCTATGACAGGCTTGTCACCCATTTTTATTGGCCCCAGATGAGAAGGGATTCAGATATCCATTGTAGGACCTGTCAAACTTGCCAGGCAAGTGGGAAAAGCGGGCGGAAGCAGAAGGCTCCCCTCCAACCTTTTCCCGTCATCAGTACCCCCTTTGAGCGAGTGGGAATTGACATTGTGGGGCCACTGGACCCCAAGACAGCCATGGGCAACAGGTTTATCCTGGTCTTGGTGGACCATGCCACCCGGTACCCGGAAGCCATCCCTCTCCGAACAGTGACGGCCCCCGTGGTGGGACGGGCACTGATGGGTGTTTTCTCCCGCATGGGGTTCCCCAGAGAGGTGGTGTCAGACCGGGGCACCAACTTCATTTCGAATTATATGAAGTCTCTGTGGAAGGAGTGTGGGGTAACCTACAAGTTTACCACTCCTTACCACCCTCAAGGTAATGGGCTGGTTGAGAGATTCAACCGGACCCTAAAAGGCATGATCATGGGTCTTGAAGAACCAATGAGGCGTAAATGGGACGTCCTCTTGCCATGCCTACTGTTTGCTTACCGTGAGGTGCCACAGAAGTCTCTAGGGTTCAGCCCCTTTGAGCTTTTGTATGGTCACCCGGTAAGAGGACCTTTGAGTCTGGTTAAAGAAGGCTGGGAGCAATCTCCCAGGAAACCTCCCCAGGATGTATATAGTTACATGCTGGCCTTTAGGAACCAGACTCGGCGCTTCAGAGATCTTGCTCAGGCAAATCTGGAGGCCAGCCAGGAAGAGATGAAGCGGTGGTACGATCAGAACGCCACTCTGGTTGAGCTTCAACCTGGTCAGAAAGTTTGGGTCATGGCCCCTGTGGAACCTTGTGCGCTCAAGGACAGGTGGACTGGACCATTTGAGGTTGTGGAGAAAAAGAGCGATGTCACCTACTTGGTGGACTTGAAGTCTCCCAGGAACCCCTTAAGGGTCCTGCATGTCAACCGGTTAAAGCCCCACTTAGAAAGGTCCGAAGTGGGCATGCTCCTTGCCACAGATGCTGGGATGGAGGAGGAGAGTGAGCCTCTTCCTGACCTCCTGTGTGCAAAAGAAAAAGATGGGTCAGTGGATGGTGTCGTCCTCTCTGACACACTGACCCCTGAGCAGCAGCAAGATTGTCGCCATCTGTTGGTACAATTCCCTGATCTGTTCTCCTTAATCCCTGGTGTCACTCAGTGGTGTGTCCATGATGTGGACACTGGGGACAGCACTCCTGTGAGGCACAAGGCCTACAGGGTGACTGAAAAGGTCAGAGCATATATCAAGGAGGAGGTCTCCAAGATGTTTGCCTTAGGGGTGGTTGAGTCCTCTAGCAGTCCTTGGGCCAGCCCAGTGGTCTTGGTCCCAAAGGCTGCAGCGCCTGGTGCTTCACCAGAACTTCGGTTCTGTGTGGATTACCGAGGACTCAATTCGGTCACCAAGACTGACGCGCACCCCATCCCCAGAGCTGATGAGCTCATCGATCGGTTGGGGGCTGCCCGGTACCTTAGCACGTTTGATCTAACGTCTGGGTACTGGCAGATCGCCTTGACTGATGGGGCAAAAGAGAGGTCTGCATTCTCCACACCAGATGGGCACTACCAGTTCCGTGTGATGCCCTTTGGGATGAAGAATGCCCCTGCCACATTCCAGAGGTTGGTTAACCAGGTATTGGCCGGGCTGGAAGATTTCAGCGCCGCCTACCTGGACGATATAGCAGTGTTCAGCGCCAGCTGGGAGGAACACTTGCGCCACCTCCAGGAAGGGTTGTTGGCCCTGCGCAGAGCAGGCCTCACAATCAAGGCTAGTAAGTGCCAGATTGGGCAGGGTTCAGTGGTGTACTTGGGGCACCTAGTAGGGAGCGGCAAGGTGGCCCCCCTGCAACCCAAGATAGATACCATCCTGGCTTGGGAACCGCCCAAAACCCAGACCCAGGTGAGAGCCTTCTTGGGTCTCACGGGTTACTACAGGAGGTTTGTCAAGGGGTATGGCAACATTGTGCACCCCTTGACCTCGCTGACTTCCAGGAAGCAGCCGAGACTTGTGATCTGGACTGACGCCTGTCAGAACGCCTTTGACACCCTGAAAACTGCAATGTGTACAGCACCGGTCCTCCAGGCACCCGACTTTTCAAAAGAATTCATTGTCCAGACAGACGCTTCAGAGCATGGTGTGGGGGCTGTTCTAGCACAGATGAATGAGGAGGGCCGAGACTTACCTGTAGCCTTCATCAGCCGGAGGTTACTTCCCAGGGAACAAAGGTGGAGTGCGATAGAGCGTGAGGCATTTGCTGTGGTCTGGGCGCTGAAGAAGCTAAGACCCTACCTGTTTGGGACTCACTTCCGGGTTCAGACAGACCACAGGCCCCTCAGATGGTTAATGCAGATGAGGGGTGAGAACCCAAAGCTGTTGAGGTGGTCCATTTCCCTACAGGGGATGGACTTTACGGTGGAACACCGCCCTGGTACAGATCACGCCAATGCTGATGGTCTGTCCAGATTTTTCCGCCTTAGTGATGAGGACTCCCTGGGTGAAGGGTAGTTCTCCCCACATTTCAGCTGGAGGGGACACGTGTTAGACCTGGCATCATTGGCATGAGTCTCTCCTCCATTTTTTTCTGTTTGCCTCCACTGTTTACGATGTTTTTGCTGGTTTATTGCTTTGGGCACTGTGCCACTGCTGATCAGTGCCACAGTGCAAGTGCTCCCTATGTTAAATTGTTATATTGATTGGTGTTACCATGATTGGCTTGGTTGACTTACTGTTCAGTCCCTAGTCTAGTGCACTGCGTGTGCCAAGGGCGTGTAAGTTAACTGCTGCTGGTGGGCTTGCAGCACTGGTTGTGCCACCCACAGGAGCAGCGTGTAAAATATGTCTCAGGCCTGCCACCGCAGCGCCTGCGTGCAGTCCCTGACTGCCATGTCGACTTGGCAAGGAAACCTACTTGCCAGTCTCTAAACCTTCCCTTTGCCACATTTCAGACACCTCTACGGTAGGCCCTAGGGCAGGGTGCATTGTTGGTAAAAGGTAGGTCATGCCCTGATGTGTGTGGCATGACCTAATAGTGAATTACAGCCATTTTCGTTTTTCACTATTGAAGGGCTACCTGCCTCCCGTAGGCCAGAATGGGCAGACGGATTATTAACTCCATTATAATCTATCTGACTCAGGGAGCATGGTAGCAGGTCGAGTTTAGTATCCCTGAACTCAGAATTTAATAACACACCCTTTAGGATGGATGGTTTTTAAATTCTATGTTTGAAAATAGCCCTTTTAGAAAGTGGCTATTTTCTTGTCCAACTATCCACCGGTCTCTGCTGGTTTGGTGTGTGTGTCAGGGGCTGGGGGGCTCCAGAGGTCTGAATGAGTCAGTGTGGGGTGAATGAGGCATTTACACGTAGAGTGAGGGAAGAGTAGCCTGCCCTGCCTGACACAATTCTGGCTCCACCTCCTGCTGGGCGACTGATAGCCCTGCTCCTGCCAGTGACAATACTGGCTCCGCCTCCTGCTGGGCGGCTGAGGACTCTGCCCTGCTCAGTGAATAGGCCAGGTGCCTCTGCCTGGCAACACCCACAACGAACCTGAGATGGGGGGAATTTCCCTGCTTGGACAAAGGGAACAAAGGAGAAAAGGGGTATAAGAGAAGGACCCCTGAACCAAGAACTCAGATCACTTCTGACAAGGAAACCTGTACCAAGGACAAGAAGCCTGCTGATCTAAGGACTTGCCTCCCCTTTCTGCCAGAGTGCTGTTTTGCTGTGGAGGAACCTGAAAGCTGCTTCTTTATTTTTGCCAAGGAACAAGGAGAGAGGAACTTGGTGTGTACTCTCTGAACACTTGCTAGGAAATCTCCAAGGGCTGGAAGAGTGCCAGTCTCCTGCTGAAGTCACAGGGCCAAAGGACTTCATCATTTTGCTGAATTGCTGGAAAGTGTTGTTTCCAGTACACAAGGGAGAATCTGCAGTCTCGACGCCGCCGACGCCGCCGAATCCAGCCCGACACCGTGAGTAACGGCTCCAGTGTCCCGAGCCTTCGACGCCGGCCGCCGGGCCCGATCAACGCCAGCAGCAACGCCAGTGAGCAGTGGGTATCGGCCCCGGCTCCAAATGACCCCGTCTCGACGCCAGTATCGACGCCAGTGAGGAGTGAGTATCGGCTCCACCTCCAAGCGACCCCGTCCCGACGCCGCTGCTGATCGCATCGACTCGACGCCCTTCTCGACGCCGTGAGCGCTGCTCCGGCCCGACATCCCTCGACGCCGCTGCAGATCGACCCGACTCCGAGGCACGATCGACGCCGACCTCGACGCCGACATCTCGACGCCGTGGATCATAGTCTTCTTCGTTTCTCAAGGTACTGTACTTGTGGGGTCTGTTGCAACTCCAGGCTCGACGTAGCGCTCCTCGCGGTCGACGCCGAACCTTGGGAATCTTGTAGACTCGACGTCGTGTGACTCCTGTGGGGGTTACATTGTTGCCAAAGAACTGTGCTCAGAAGAATACTTTGCTAAAGAACTATTTGCCAAGAAGAAACCTTACTTGAACTATTATTTTTCCTTCCAAAGAGTATTTATTAAGACTGTGGTATATTTTTGTCGTTATTTGGTCTTGTGCTAAGCCTTATATAAAAATCCTATTTTTATAATAACTTCTGTGTCGTGTCCATCTGTAGTGTATTCACTTTATTACTGTATGTGGTCATAAATGCTTAACACACTGCCTCTGAGATAAGCCTTTCTGCTCTGCCAAGCTACCAAGGGGGTAGCAGGGGTTATCTGAGTGTGTAATCCCCTTTCCCTGACTAGAGTTGGTTGGTCCCTATTTGTCAGAAGTGTATACCTCTGCCAACTAGAGACCGCCGGTTCTAACAGGCTGAAAATAACAAGAGGGAGGTGGGGTTGCAAATGCATTCTGGGTCTGGTGTCAGAGTTAGGGCAGGGCACCATCCTACATTTGTTTTTAGCAGACCCTCACCAAGAAAATTAAGTTATTTTTCTGCAGTTATCAAAACATTAACTCTAAGCCAATTATGGAACTGAAAATATAAGGTTCACACGGTTAATAGACCATACTGTTCAAAATAGTATATACAACAGGCGGGTTCTCCCACTATGCTATGACCTTTCATTATGCTACAAAATGAGATACACTACGTAAGCTGCACTTCACCCCAAAACAATAGTAACTATCTGTGCTGCGAGGCCCATCATAAACAGGTTTGAAATCAAAAATGTAATTTTTCTCTTATTTTGGCAGGAGGTTAATCGTTATTAACTATAACATTTACACTCGATTTGTTTTTAAACTTTATTTAAAATGAAGAGAACACTTATGGAAATGTGCAGTGTCAAGACACAAAGTTGATGCTCTGGAAGCACGAACTGACATTTGCAGTTACATTTCACAACTTTTTTTAATGGGGTTCAGTCTGGTATGCAAATAATCCCCTAGTATTGCGGTGGCCTCACGTTGAGATCCTCCTCGTCTCCACCCAATCCACAGGAAATAAGTGCAAGAGCAGCAGCACAGATGCGAAGACAGAGTGCTCAGATACTACAATGGGCAGCAGTGCGTATTTGACGTTCATTCCCCCCCCTTCGAGTGGAATAGCCACAGACATGAAAATTAAGATTCCCTGCAAGTAATGCCGACTCCTGTAGGATACAGGGGCAATGCCTGCCCAGAGTATGAGAACTGAGCAGTTGCGTCTCTGCAGCTGCTGCTCAGCAGGAGGAGACACTCCCCCATGGTGGATGCTGCCGGGAAGCCAATATGCTGCCGTTAAAACACTCACGCCGTCCGCTCTGACTGCTAAGAAGTCAACAGAAACACAAAATTAAAGAAAAAACATTGCAGTCAGTAAAGCAGGAAGACGTGTCACAAGCCACTTAGAGCCCGTGACCGATCAAAATCCGGGTTGCTTTGAAAGTGAAAGTGCGCATGGCGCACTGCACGTAGTGCCTGCAGGACCAGAAACATTAAAGAAAATAGTGCTTACGGTCTAAGACTAAAATAAACATACTGTGTAACAACCGAAGTAAAGGGGCTAGTAACCATGGGAGGATACAAATGACGACATATCCCTACTAAGGAGGGACTAACAAGGCTATTTAGGAATCAGAAGACAGCATTTACGAAGTACAAAGACACAAGCCAATGAAAAATATGGGCGGGGCTTCTCTCCTGTACTATACTACAACAGATCATCGCTAGAGCAGCGCTTGCGCGCTGGCTCAGGCTCGACCTAAAAATTGACAAAAACAAGGTGAGTGTAGACCCCACCGATGTCCATAAGGACGAGCTGCTTTTGTTCCTGCCATTGATTTTGCCAATGCTTACTCTAGGGGTCGCAAAGGCAGTGCCAGGGGTCACAAGTGGCATGCCAGGGTTTGCAGCAGCGGCCCCTGGTGACCCCTAAATGACGTCCATGCCGATGGGCAGCCATCTCCCAACCATGCCCCTATGACTCTATTCTAATCTTGGGCTCCTGCAGAGTAGGGCGGGCTTGTTTTTGCCAGGGTTCATTTTGGTTTCCAGTCTGGCCTGGTGCAGAGGTTTAGATTCACCCATTTTGTTTGTTTGGTACAGTACGCGGATTACATTACAAATGTCTCCAGAGCTTCTTTGACTTCCCAGTCTAGCACAACAAATGATAAGTATGCAGCCAAAACAGGTGGTCAAAGGTATATTGACATGGTGCAAACAATAGCTATACATAGCTGTTCTCACCACACTTCTGCTGATTCTAAGCACTGCAGTTAACAATTGTTACCATCACTCAAATTAGTGGTGCTCAGTTTACCAAAGTCAAAAGGATAGAGGCTAAGATGGCCTTGCAGGGGTTTGAATTCGTGACTTTCAGATCATAATGTCTAAGGAAGATGTTCCATCTCCCTTAGAACAAACAGAGATCTACTTAGTTTCAGGAGGGACATAAAAACTTGTCTCTTTCCTAAATAAATGTAGGGCGGAGTCTGCCGTATTCAAAAGAACAAAACTGTTACCCTAGCCTTGATGTTACTGATGAACGTTGATAGAGCTAAGATACCTGTCAGGTGGACGCAGTGCTTAATTTGTGCCGGGGCTCTAGTAGGAGGCCAGTGCAGCTTGCACCACCCATTGCCCCGCAAGCTGTCAATGACAGTACAAATACTGCTACTAACCATCACACTCTTAAAAACTTGACAATTCAGACTATTCTAGCCCCACCCCCAAAACTATAAGAATGGCTTGGGAGGTAGATATTAGTCATGGTAAATGTAAATTGAAGTAATAAGCTGCTGTTTTTGTGCTCATACCAAAATTAGCCAGGCAGCGCCACCATGTGGCAGACTGTCATAAGCCCCGGTGCTGGCAATTAGGTGCCGGTGCCCAGCACCGGAAACTACCTGCACAAATTAAGCACTGGGTGGACGTTGCACTTTACACATGATTAATAATAATAATCACCATTTCAGTGGCAAGAATTGAGCCATCCTGCATCTCAGCCAGGAGATCCTAAGTGTGTACTAAGTAATGGCCCGTTAATGCATGGTGAAGCTTATGCTTTTCACTAAAGTGATGGCTGTTAATGCATGGTGAAGCTTATGCTTTTCACTAAAGTGATGGCTGTTAATGCATGGTGATGCTTATGCTTTTCACTAAAGTGATGGCTGTTAATGCATGGTGAAGCTTATGCTTTTCACTAAAGTGATGGCTGTTAGTGCATGGTGATGCTTACGTTTTTCCCTTTTTTAAGGAAACACTCCGTTCAGCATTCCATTTGAAACAGGTAAATAACTGATTGAATTAATTTTTCAAATTGTCTGATTGAAAGCAGTTTTTCGAATTTTAAGAAATAGCCTTCCAAAAATTGCTACAGAAAAGAAGTTATGCGCCGGGGATAAAGTCGGCCAGAAAACGAAGCCCTTTAATTAATCACTTTCATTAACTTAAAACCCAGGTGGAACGACTTCACTCTAGTTAAGCGCTACTTTTGCCCTCACTTCGCCGCATCGCCACGGAGGCCCTGGCTGGGATGGGACTTCGTTCACACTATACCATTTGAAAGCATTTGAGGAGCCCACTTCAGATTTTATATAGATGAATGCACTTGAATATTGTCAGGCTTGGGGCTCTCTGAGGCAGAGTCAAATGTGGAGGTGGAGGCTTATGAGTGGTGTACCCCACAACATGCTGTTGCCTGGTGTCCCCCCCAAAATGCTTACCCTCTCAAACACCTCTGAGAGCCCTGCATGGCACCAGAAAATAATTTATGCACAGCAGTGAGACCAATAAGAAAGACAAATACCTCTGAACACAACTTTTAGAAAGCACACCCGTGTATAACGCGCCAAGATGCAATGAAAAACTTTATTGGATTTCTGTGATTTCTTTTATCACACGTCAACAAAGAAAAAACAGGAATAGCATTTATAAAACATCTGGTTCTTTTCGTGCATCAGAAACAATCCATTGTGTCAATAAAGGGAAATGACTGGTAAAACGTGTAGCTGGCCTCATGTTTGCTTGTCTTACATCTTGCAGATTGATTTGTATTGTTGTTAGCTTTAAAGCTCATATTGGCACAAAGGCGGAATGACGATCAATCATAAAACATCGAATGTTTAGGCAGTGTGCCTCGGTTTCTGATTTCGGGTGATCAAAACAACAAATGTTGACATGATTTCTGAAATGGGAAAATAAGGTTTTCCCAAGCGAATAGAACCCCCCCCCCCTCCCCGCACAGATATTCGCATATGCTGTTTAAAAGCGTGTTTCCCTTCTAATGCCTGCCTTAATTATTTTAGTTGATGGGGTATGAGATCTAAAGTTGTACATATTCATTCATGTGGTGATTACAACGTTTTTGTAGAGCGCTGCGCACCACTTAGGAATGCCGTAATTGGGTCAGAAGTAAAACAGATGATAGGCACGCCAGATATCTTCCGTTTTAAGTCTTTTTTTAATGCAAAAATAACAACCTGTCCTCCTGATTTACACTATTAATTCCAATCAATGATTTGTGCTGCACCGTAAAAAAAAAAACCTTTGATGGTTTACTTAACACTTCCAGAGACGCATTGTCTGGTCGGCGTATCTTTTAAGCACCAGTATAGTATGTATGTCCACAGTAAATTAATAAATTTAGGTTATTCATGAAGTTAGGATTTTATTATGGAAATGGGAATAACTCTTAAGGCAGCGGTAGTTTACGAACACATCTGTGTTGTCCATTCAACCAGTATCGAAGAGCACGACTAAATGGCGAGGGATGTGACATGGCGGATTTATGACTTCGACTAAATGACTTTCTCACGAAAGTCAAATAACCACCACCTTCTATTCAGAACAACCACCTCTCACTTACTTTCCTGCTTCATAATACTAGATATGTCCAATGGCGGTCAGCACGGATTTGGGGTGGTGTGGCGGAGGGGCGAGGGGGTAAGGAGGTATAATTGTAAAAAAAAAAAAAATAGAAAGATTCACTTACCTCCTCGCCGCTCTGTCCCACGTTGTCTCTCCTCCGCCGAGCAGGAAGCAGTCAGGCTCCCCATAGCCAATCACAACGCTGCAAAGCAGCATTGTGTTTGGCTCCACTAAGCCAATCACAACACTGCAATGCAATGCTCATTTCCTACCATTGGCTTTGTGGTTTGTAACCCATATTTTTGTCTGCTTTCTAATTGCTGGCTTTATTTGTTTTAGGCTGTCCAACTTGAGTTCATATCCCTCCTGTAGAGCCAGTGCTTTAAATGGGTCGGTATTTTCTGGTACTGAGTACCAGCACTTTTTTGTTTTGAGAGGTAGAGTACCTGTAGTTCTCAAGAGTGACGTAATATGTTTAATTGGAGAGTACCAGCACTTCTCAGAAACAAGCAGGTACTCTGGTTCAGAGTACCTCCACGTCTGTTTTCCCATTTTAAGCACTGCATGGAGCATAGCCTATTTACTGTATTCTTCCTCCAGTGTTTGCTTTCTGTAAACAGGCATCTAAATCTTGGTCTCCACTTGTAACATTTGCTGCGCATTCAAAGACTAAGAGCAAATGTCAGACTTTGTCTTCCAGGGAGCTTGTTGTTTACCATTCTTTCTCTGACTTCAAAGTGTAATGTAAATATCTGTAAATGAACTGGGCAGATATTTCAGAATATATCAGGATTAGGAGAGCATAAATGAAGCATACTTATATTCTATCATGCACAAGAAAATTTCTGCTTTTGCAAGCAAGTGTTCTTACGCTTACTGCAATTATTTAAATGACTGGGCCAATTTAATTGAACTTGCCGGGGAAACCATTTCATTATTTTTATAGACCACTCCATACCCCATCTGACAAGCCTGACTGCTGCTCTCCCCAGGGTTGTAAAATTTGCCCCAGTGTATACATGGTGTACCTCTGTGCAGTGGCATAACAAAATTAGATGGACCCCCCTGCAAAGTACTTGGAGGGGACCCCTACCCTCCGAACCCAGTCAGGAGCTCTGAGCCACCGCCTATGCACAGTGCCAGAGGGGGTCTCCTGGTGCTCACCCCCCACCCGCACCTTGGACTTATGTTACGCCACTGCCTCTGTGGGAGCTTGTTTGTACTTGCATATCTTTGACTAGGGCAACACGTGCAAAGGCAGAGCATCCTTCATTTGATTGCGAAAAGCCCACTCAGGAAAGCACAGACAGTAACACGGGACTGACATTTCCCGAGGTGTAAAGTATACCATAGTAACCTTTTTGGAATATCAAGTTGCTCTGCATATGCTGTAGCTCAGCCGCAAACCATTGACCTTCAGTTTACACAAAGATCTCTGTAGTAGATGCATCAACCCATTAAGTTATGTTATATACTGATCAGAGCTTGGGCTTCTTGGAGATTTTCAGTAGGATTCTCTGAACATTAACATCTGACGTTGTTAGGATACTCTGAGAAACGTTTGTTGGTCAAATATCGGAACAGGTCGGGAGAGACATCATGAAAATGGAGATGAGCCCAATCTGCTGCATTAGTTTGTTGACTATGGTATTTTAGCACTTGAAACATATTTACAGCCAGGCTCTTGCAACCCTCCCTGATGCTCACTGGAAAATTATGTGTCTCAAAACAGTTTTGAAATTACAAAGTTTCTCTTGTATACTGCTTCCCTATTAAGCAAATGGTGTGAACTAATGAATCAAATCTAGGCCAGAGTGAAATGTTCATTACACAGGGGTAATCTCATGTATTGTGTTACGGTTGTGATATGAATTTCTCAAAATTAGGTGATCACGTCATATCACACAATTAGCAAAGATTTAGTGCTGGTGCATGGGAACAACGCAAATGACCAGAATGCCAGCAGCTGCTATTTGCGGTGCTGCGGTCCTCATGTCCAAAATGGACATGAGGATGCATTAACTTCAAAATATAGTGCCAAATGCAGGTTTTGCATTTTACATAGTTTTGTTTACATTTTGTGAAATAATTACGCAGATGTCACAATAAAAGACCTATTGTGCACAACATCGAGCAATAGAAAATCAATGATATTTCTAGCTAATGTGATGTCAGTATTGTGAAGAAGATATGTGCCTTGTCTTCCCTGAGTCTTTAGAAACAGAAAAACTGGAAAAATGGGATAGAAGGACTCCCCTTGACTTGTTATCTCCCTTAACTTATCCTCTTTCTCCATCCTTAATCGACCCAGCAGAAATGGTGGCTTGGCAGATGTTGGTTTCACCTACCTCCAACGAGCTTTATATACCCGTGACAGACAACAGGGCTATGCATGCTTCCATTGAATCACCCTAAATTAACCCACCACGTTGGCATACTTCATGTAGAAATGAACCTGCAGCAAACTGTTTTCCAACAAACTTTGTGTGGCGTGATTATTTATTGCAGTGTGTACTAAGTACCTTACTATGCTTCGGGGGAGGGTTGCTGATATTGGCACTATGATGGGTTGGCAGAGGATGGTTTCACCTACCGCCAAAGAGCTTTATATACCCATGGAAGACAACAGAGCCCTGCATGCTCAGTGGCAGGTCAGTGAGCCTGCTCGTGCTGATCATGGTTACTGCTCTGGCTCTCGACAAAGAGGTAATTCAGGAATAGTCCATGGTGATGGAGTATGGGTGTGCCAGGCATTTCTTAATACATTGGAAGGGTGAAATTGAGAGGTGTTTAGAGTGAGATGGTGGAGAGTTGCAAGATTCTCGATTTTTATTTAGGTGTTTTAAGTAAAGTAGAGAGGCAGGGGTGGAGGGAGGTGAGGGTGGCAGAGTGCAGGTATCTTAATATGTATTCCATGCAGTGGCAGCTCCTCCGCTATGGAGGAGGAGCATTGCCCCACTGCTTCACAGCAATGGAAACTTTTTATGAACTTACTTGGACATGAACAGAGTCATCCTAACAATGATTAGCACTGAAGTTAAATATTTAACAAGTTGAAATGCGTACATTTATATGCTTATTTAGGTGCCGATTCCGATCCTGTAAAATCCGGGTACAAATGGTCGTACGGAGCGTTTTCTCAGTACGACTCGTACCCGGGAATTCCACCGTACAAACCAGCAAGTACGATTCGTACAGAAATACCATTTCCGTACGAATCGTAAAAAACACCGTACGGCTAAAAAATACATACAATTCCTATCCTGGACAGGCAGCGTTTTACGGACCAGCAAGTACGATTCTTACCTACAGCACTCCGCACGGCTATATTTTTATGGGAGCCAAAAAGTGCTGGAAAAGCTAAGTACGCTGTGATGCACGAGGAAAAGGGGGCCCGCTATACAACATACACGCCATCACCCACATCATACGTGTCATCATGTACGGTGCGTACCCCAACATTGCATATGTACGGACCGTACCCTCCACCGCCATATGTACCAACCGTACCCCCCACCCCCCGTACCCCTCACCCCCGTATGTACGGACCGTATCCCAGGCGTACCCCCACCCGCGTATGTCCGCACCGTACCCAAGGCGTACCCCCCACCCGCGTATGTACGGACCGTACCCCAGGCATACCCCCCACCCGCGTAAGTCCGCATCGTACCCCAGGCGTACCCCAATCCTCACGTATGTATGGTCCATACATAAGCGAGGATTGGGTATGCCTGGGGTACGGTGTGGACATACGTGGGTGGGGGGTACGCCTGGGGTCCGGTGCAGACATACGCGGGTGGGGGGTATGCCAGGGGTACGTGCGGACATACGCGGGTGGGGGGTACGCCTGGGGTACGGTGCAGACATACGGGGTGTGGGGGGTACGGTCCGTACATACGGGGGGTGGGGGGGTATGGTGCAGACGTACGCGGGAGGGGTGGGATGCTGGGGGGTCCGTACGACTCGTACCCTGGGCACAAGTGAACTCGGGGTCGTACAAAGTTCGCTCCGTACGGGGCCTTTTCCATGGGCTTGTGTTTTCGGACAGGCGGTACGGATCGTACTTGCGCGCTCGGAGTTCAGTTTTACAAGTTGTAAGTAAACCTGTCCTGGGACGTCTCGTAGACTTTTCCCGATGCGATTCGTATGTATTTTCCATGTACGAATCGTACTTGGCCGTTACATTTAGGTATTCATATTTGTTCTTATTTATCTTTATATAATTGTATTTGTTTGAATATAATTTTTATTTTTTGTGATTACTTTAAGGTGTTCATTTACATTTTATGTTTTTAAGTTATACTTTTTATATATTTTTGATATTATGAGTATTTTTAATGAAATATTTTTAAAAATACTATATTAATTAAAGATAACATAGCGCATAATAGGAAATATTCACTATACATACCAATTTTCTTAAGATACTGTGGTCTATATTATTTCGGTCAATAGTTTTTGACATTACAGACGAAGAATTTAATGTCCATATTTGTGTCCTAGATATTTTTGGGTGATATTTTTGTCGGAATATTTTTGCCTGAGATATTTCATCTTACAACTGTCTTTAGAGCTCTCCTGTTCAAAATACTTATTAAATAAATAAGTACCCATTGAAATTAATCCACACGTTAGAGATTCTCAAAGTACAGTGGGGAAACTAATTTACTCTGATGAAGATAATTGGTGCCTATCATTCAGCAGGTAACTTTATTTGAATTGCATTTTTCCACCTGTGTCATAGTGTTATTTTTAATTAAAGCAAATGAAGTGTGTTGAGTGAATTTGAATCGTAACTGAAATTTTTTGAGTTTACTTTTATGCTCTTATATTTTTCTTCTTTTTTATCGTTCCATGTTCTCACTTTTGTTCACATTATTGTCTTTCCTCCTTATATTGTATTCTTTCTTTTCCTATTTGTGTCATTACATTTTGGGATTTACTTTGGCCTATCACCATCTTGGTTTTCAGAGCATGTATGTGTCGCGCCATGGCTCTGAGGCGTCGTGGTTGCTGGTACCACAGTTGGGCTGACTGAGTACCTTTTAGGCCCCCTTCCAAGGGTCCAGGACTGGGGTGGCACCACTTGGGAGGACAGGACTCACAGTTGGCAGAGTCCTGGTGCTGAGTTCAAGTTGGAGGAATCCTGTCATATCCCCGAGTCATCTGATCAGGAGGCCAGCCATCTGGCCCTTGGAGTGACTCTGGTTGTCCTGGGATCAAGAAGCAGGTCCAGTCCTTCACTCAGGCAGCACGACAGGACTGTAGCAGAGTGGCAGTCCTTCTTGCAGAGTGGCGCACCAGTCCTTTTTCTGAGTCTTCCATAGGTCCAGATGTGTACTTAATAGTTGAGGGTCTGAGGTCCAATATGTATACCTGGCATCCATATTGAAATAGGAGAAGCTTCTAGAGGTTTCCACCTGCCAGAGGCACTTGGACATTTCTGCTTCCCTGCGCTGGCCCCAGCTTGTCTGGGGTAACAATAGACTAGGGTCAAAGCACTTTGTGCGACTGCTCAGGGAGGGCCTTTATGATGTGCAAATGTGGTAGGTTCAGCTCCTCCCCTCGTTATTTCAGAGTGGCCCATCCTGCCAACTCCTACATTCCCTTTATTGCACTGTCTGAGAGCAATACACAAAGACCAACTGCCAACTACCTAGTCATATGACCCAGGATACAGCAGAAGCCATCAAATAGTTAGGACAAGAAAATGCTAACTTTCTAAACGTAAATGGAAAATAATGGAACCTTGTCAGATCCCAACAAGGGATGCACTGCCAAAATCACACTTCCCATTAGGTGAGTTTCAACATTTTATTTCAATTAATCCAATAGGTTTTCACGTCTCAATCCGTTATCAGTTCATGCCAATTAGTAATTCAAATTAAATTCCAAGGTTAACGAATGCCTGTCCAGGCCTTTCCTTTACAAAACCTGGGGGTTCACCCCTCCGCATAGCATGACATTACAGAAGTGAAAAGACCCAATGCATTTCGGGCAATCTCTGCCCCTCTTCAGGGGTAACTGCAAGAGAACAAACAATTTAAACATTACCAGTATGTTCTGCTCATGGTAATGATATTCATATAAAGAGCTTATTAGATAAAATGTGTCCTGCGTTCCCGTTTGACTTAACCCTTACCCGTACTAGAAAAGAAATATAATAGTAAACAAGCCCCAACCGACAGGCATTCGTTGAACTTAGAATTTAATTTGAATTACTAATTGGCATGAACAGATTACGGATTGAGACTTGAATACTTATTGGATTAATTGAAAAACAATTTTGAAACTCACCCAATGGGAAGTGTGATTTTGGCAGTGCATCCCTTGTTAGGATCTGACGAGGTTCCATGATTTTCCATTTACCCCATGCGTACGGATGGAACGCACTCTGGGGTTGCACGCCACAACTACTTGAAAACTTTAAGTGTCTTGCAACATCGAGAGAATGTTCGGTGTGCATTCTACCACTTTTAAACTTTCTAAAAGTGGCATTTTCAGAATTGTGACTGAAAATCCAACTTTACCATTAAAGAGGACTTTTAATTACAATTCTTTAGACACTAAACTCGACTTGTCTACCTGCCCCCCAATTGGAAGTTATAACTTAATAAATATAATAAGGGAACCTAATGTTATCATATGGGATAGGTAGGCCTTGCAGTAGTGAAAAAGGAATGTAGGAGTGTTTCACTACCAGGACATGTAAAACTTGAAAAGTACATGTCCCACTTTTTAAATACTATTCACCCTGCCCTCTAGCATGTGTAGTGTCTACCTTAGGGGTGACGTATATGTATTAAAAAGGAAGGTTTGGGCATAGCAAAAGGTTTATCTTACCAAGTCAAAATGGCAATTTAAAACTGCACACACAGGCTGCAATGGCAGACATGGGACGTGTTTAGAAGGGTTACTTAAATGGGTGGCAAAATCAGTTCTGCAGGCCCACTAGCAGCTTTTAATTTACAGGTAGGTAGTACCACTTTACTAAATACTTACAAGTAAATTCAATATGCCAAGCGAGTACATGCCTATTCTACCATACTTACTAAGTACTGTATCATTGGTTAGAAGTGGTAAAGTGGAGAGAGGCCTAAGGCAAGCAAAAACGAGGTTAGCAAACATAATAGGAGGGGTGAAAGCAGAAACTTTGGGGAATGACCACCCTAATTGACAGGTCTAACAGCCACCCACTAAATTGTATACTGAATGAGTGAGTTCAGCGAATGAGTGAAGCACATGACCCCACCTTCCCTAATAAGGTTTCTTTCTTTGCTTCTGTGTGTTGTGCCGTCTCCCACCGTGTCATTTTTATTTGCCACTCATTTCTTTTTTGTTTCTGTCTTTTTTCCTTATTTTAAATATTTCCTTCCTTCTTCCGAACTTTCCTACTGACTATTTTATAATGATTATTTCCTACTTTGTTGCATTTGAATATTTGTTTCCATCTCTGTTTTCAATTTCTTTACACCATTCCTTCCATTATTTCATACTTTCCTCATTCTTGCTTTTGTTCCATAACTCTTTCCATCTTTCTTATTTTCTGACTCTCTTTTTTGTATTTTTTTCTTTTTATTCTCCATTCATATTTAGTATAGCCAGATGTACTAACTAACTTTGCAATCTCATATGCTGCGATTTGCAAAATAGGAGCATTCAGGACCATACAATAGGTTTTGCATATGTATGAATCCAGTTTTAGGACCCGTTAATCTTTAAATGACTCCTGAAATGGGATTGCAAATGGATACTGATTGGCAATTTGGAAGAGATGTGCTGTAGGCGTCCTTTCCAAAATGAGCATCTGTATGAGGTGCATCAATATTTTGTGAATTAAATCCAGACACAAATTTGAGAAGGTACCAACTCCTGAGTTGGGGTGGTAACTCATTCCCAAAAAGAAAGGCATCCAGTTGGGACCACTTCCTCAACCCCACCCGCATTGTGAATGTTAAAAAGAAAGTGTGTTGGAGAGTAGGCAGAAGTCCAGGGGACTGCTGCCAACTCCCAAACAAAGTTGAAACAAAATGTAAACTTTTTTGAAATGTAGTACGGTCTCCTTTAAGGAAAACAGGCTGCTTAAAAAAATAGTTTACTTTATATAAAGGCGATCACAGACATGGTGATTTACTGATCCGAGCAGGCCACCATCCCTGTGATGGCCACCAATCAGTGTGAGTTGCATTTTGCGACCTACCTCATAAATACCCATGCGGTAGGTCGAATTGCAACCCACTCCAATTCCTTATTTTGTGAACCAACCTATTAGTAGCTAGATCCGTTCGCAAACTTGGAATCGCTTTGCAAATAATTGGTGCGCATTTTCAGAACTCTTTTTGCAAATCGATTCTTAGTACATCTGGCCCTTACTTCTTTCCATCTTTCTTTCTATCTTTCTTGCTATTCCTCTTACACCTCATCTTGTTTCTCCCTCTTTTCTGCTTTTCTTTTCTTTTAAATTTTCTTCGTTTCTACACTCTCTTTCTTGATAACTGTGCATGCCTTCTTTTGAAAGCCCCCTCCCTTGGCTCTATCTTGAAAAAGGCACAATAATTTTTCATCGCTCTGGCTCATCATTGAAACTGAACTGTTTTGCAGCATGCATAAATTAATAAAGCTCAAACTATTTAAAATTTTTGCCAAAAATCTCTTAAAAAGGTTACAGCCACATGAAAGGAGAATGAAAATATGCAGATGAATATGTGGAGATCGTCGCTTCTCATTTGGGGTCAGGTTACATACGTTTGTTTCAGTGCAAGTTTACACCAACCCACTGGGGCAAATATAATATTGCAGAATGATTTACACAAAGGTCATTTTTGCCCGGTTAATGTGGTGAGAATGTATACTACACTGAGGAAAAAATAAGCAATTTGTATCTTCCAAGTGGGGGAAATTAGGTCTATGGTGTGAACCTTTACAGGACATGTCATCTGAATGCCATCAATCTCAATTCCAGTTATCCAACATACACATGTACGGTGAGATTACGGTAGAAGAGTTAACAGAAGGATGAAACTGATTAGGTTGAATACATTGTTATTGAAAAAAGTAACATCATTAGGAAAATTAGCATTACTTTCAAGTTTATGTATACATTTTTTTTTAAACAAAATGAAGTGGGAAAAACTACAACTACAAAGCAGCTAACAGCTGATTTAGCTCAGAACTAGCAGTTTTCAAATCTAAATTAAAGGAAAGTATGCAAATGTGGGTTAAAACATATTTCCTACATTTAAAAATCATACTTCTTAGCATATATTACAATTCCTTCCTGATCACAAGTATACTTGAAATATTTTCAAAAAATTACAACTGGTCCAGTTTTCCCTCATGTTCGCTCAAGATGACACAGGGCTGAACACGTTGTTTATTCTGCTTTATTTCTTTATAAAATAGCTCATATTTAGTTATTGATTAGCTTGCATGAAGACTGATGAGTGTTCTGTAACTTGGATTTGGACAGAGCCTATGCCTGTCCACAAAATGAAGCAACTTCTTTTGACCGTTGTGCAGTGCTAGACACACTAAACATCATCAATATCTACATGATCGACAAAATTGAGGATTTGTAATGGCTAACATGTTTCAGGCAGATATATGCCACGGCACTCTTACAAATAAGCATTGGCAAAGTCACAAGGTCTCGCCGTTGGGACCTACTGGCTTTGGCAACGGTTTTAGCCATGCTGCACAGCATCCCTGATGCTCAGCAGCATGGCTAATGAACAGGAAAAAAGAAAAAGGCTATGCACCAACCTGTGTCATTGTGTAGTCACGTGCACCATGCATGCACATGTCTACATAATGATAGGAGCATTTCTTTTTTTACTGATCTCAGTTGGATTGTTAAACAAAAATAATTTATATTGAGGAGGTGGGATTGAAAAAAATGTGGCCAGGAGAAAGAACGCAAGTGAGGAGAAGCAACATGAGATTTTGGGAAGCAACATGGAAGGCATATGGGAAGCAACCCGGGGTGCATCAAGGGAAGCAACACGGGGTGCACGGGTGAGGAAAGAAACCTGAAGGGGACTTGCGGTAAGCCAACTGAGGTAAAGCAATGTGGAAGGGGATGGCAATGAATGAACAAGAGCTAGCAGAACGTGATGTTAAAGTGCATGGGACAGCATCATCAAGGGCGAAGTTGTATAAAAACGTAGCATATATAAGAGCGCACAAAGTTTAAAGCTATAAAACAGCAGCTTGTAGGACAACTTTGTGGAAAATTCAGTTTTTATAAAGTTAAGTAAATATATATGCTGAGAGAAGTGTGAAAACATAGAAAACGCGAGGAAACTCAACCACTTCAATGGAGTGCTTTTAAAAAAAGAAAAACTAAGGGGCAGATTTATGAGGCCCTTGCGCCTCATTTACACCGCTGTTGCATCACTTTTGTGACGCAGCGGCGGCGCAAATCTTGCGCCATGCTGCGGGTATTTACAACGTGACGCATCTGGGAGATGCGTCACGTTGTAAAGCCCTGCGCCAGCAGTAGGCGAACCTGTGCAGGGGGGGCGTTCCGTCGCAGGAACGCCTCCTAAAAGTGGCTGAGTGAAATCTACAAGATTTCACTCAGTCACTTTTGAGCCGATGCTGCGTCAAAACCCTGCACCTGCTTGAAGCAGGCGTAAGGATTGACGCAGCATTGTGAAGATAGGTCCCCCCAAAGCATTGCTGGAGCTGCGTCGCGCTTGCGACGCAACTCCAGCAATGCGCCACTTTTACGGCACAGATGCGTCACGCATCTGTGCCGTTTTTGCCCCATGGTGCGCTGCATTGTAAATGCGGCGCATCCATGGTGGCGGAGCTGTGGCGCATAATAACTGGCGCATCCCTGCTGATATGCAGGGATGCGCCAGTTATTATAAATCTGCCCCAAAGTATGAAAGCAGGCAATTGTGGAAGGAGACAATCAGATTATAAACAGGATATCCTCCACTGGCAGGACAAAGACTAAATGGATGGCTAAACCAAGCAAAACCATCAAATTGTCAGCAAGAAAATAAGCGTGACAAAACAAAAATGGATGGTGTTGGAATTCCAGGTCAGCTATCTACATGCCCCCAAGAAGTCTTTCCCAGCCAGACAGCTCTCTTTTCAAACCTCTGCTATAAGATTTTGTTAACAGTCATTTCAGACTGCTGTTTTCCCTACTACATATTTTGGATCAAGTTTGCCTTTGGAAGTGGTGAATTGGAATTCTGTATGGGTGATTATTCATCAGCCTTCCTCTAAAATCTGCCTTCTTTCTAAGGTACTGGAGACAGGGTGACTAGCCTGCTTAAGGCTCACATTATAATTTTTAATTTTTTTAAAATGTATTTATTCTGGTCAGCAAAGAAGAATAAAAGCAAAGCAAAGTTACACAGCTTAACGTCATTTGATTCATACATTGTCATATCCCAACAGCCCTACATGTATGACCACGCACAGAGTATACAATACAGTAATTATTAGAGCATTTGTCTCTCCACAGGCACTCATGCCTGCCGTTCTTACACATTTTTACCATATACCTCCCTTTCACAACACACCATCTCTGCGTTTCTCGTGCGATCTCTGTGTCCAATTGCATGGATTTAGTCAGTGTCTTGTAAGGGTCGAAGATATTGTACAAAAGGATCCCAGAAGTGTCTAGGTCTTGAGGCCTGAGGTATTTCTTCTGCATACGTTTCCAATGTCTCTTTACAAAAGGTCATATCCGTTAGCCAGTCTTTGTAATGTGGTGGGCGCTTGCTACCCCAGTGCATCCCAATCCGGCGTTTAGCCAGTAGCAGTGCCACAGCTAGCAACTTATATCTTTTGGCTGGCCGAATCTTATAGAGTCCCAGCAGACAGACCAGTGGAGCATTTGGGATCTGTTCAACTAGCATCACTATAAGGGTACTTGTGACTTCTTGCCAGTATAATGTAAGTTGATGACATGCCCATGCCATGTGAAGAGAATCTGCATTTGGAGTCCTGCATCTGTGACACCTATTGTCTGGTCTAAGTCCGCATTTATGTAATTTTACTGGAGTGTAATATATTTGCTGTAGAAACTTAAAATGAATAATACGCAAGTTGCAGTTAGATGTTAGCAGCTGCATTTCTGTGCAACTAAAGCCTCAGTCCTTCTTATCTATAGTAGTTCCTAATGTCTCCTCCCATCGCTGGAGAAATTTATCTTGGACCTGACTCAATTCTCCCTGTGAAGCGTTATATAAGTGTGTGACTAAGCGTTGGCGTGTGGGTGATGTTAGCAGTATTTGTAGTTCATTTAGCTGGGAAAGTTCATCTGGGAACGATGGGTACAGTTCCCTGATTGCCACACGCAGCCTAAGATACGCAAATATCTTCAATGGTGTTCAATGTGCACTGAGGGGAAACGATTGTGTGGGAAAATATCACTCATGGTGCGTAAACCCATAGTCCCCAGTAAAGTGAGCATGTTTTTCTCCGGCCCGACTGTTATTCGCTCTTGGTGGGCTATAGGCAGCGCCTGAACATATACCGGGAGTTAACGTGCGCGCTGCGCTAATGCACACCATGATCTCGATGTGCAAGTTACAGAGTGTATCACGTCCCTCGGGGTGTATCGCTTTGGGTCGGATATGAATGTAAGCAGTTGTGAGGGAAACGCACTGTCATGTTCCACAGCTGTGTGCGGTATATGTGCATGCGGTTGTGCCCAGTAATGGGCATGTTGGGCCTGAGTACAATAAAAATATAATTGGATATCCGGCGCTCCGAAGCCTTGATGATATGGCTTGGTTAGAATTTTTCAGCCAACTCGCGCCTGTTTCACGGCCCAAGTTAGGCGCTGCATAGCCGTGCGCAACCTAGAAAACAACGCTTGCGTGAGCCAGATCGGAATATTCATAAATAAGTATAGAAATCACGGCAATACCACCATCTTTTGTATAGCTACTCTGTCAGCCAGGGACAGCGCTTGTCTAATCCACCGATCTATCTGCTCGTCCAGTTTAGTTAGTGCTCTGCCGTAATTCTCCCGAATCAACGTTTCTGGATTTCTGTGTATCCATACTCCAGGGTATTTGACCGGTTCGGTCTGCCATTGTAATGGGAAATCCAGGTTGGGCTGTGTTGTAGCTAGCGTAAGTGGTATGACCACCGATTTGTCCCAGTTGATACTGAGACCTGAATACCGGCTTATTTTAATTTGGTCAGATGTGTTCCTGTTCATTCTAATGCGCGCGCTGGGTTCAGCATACAAAGCGCAATCCAACGCAGGAAAGGCTCCGGAAATCCCATCCTCCGCAGTACCGTAAACATGAATACCCACTCAACTGAATCAAAAACCTTCGCCGCGTCCAATAGGGCTGTGGCTGCTGGCAGTTCTGGGTTCAGTTGTTGGAACATTGCGAAGATGGTCCTAAGATTTTGCGCAGTGGATCTAGTCGGTATGAAACTGGCCTGATCCGGCAGTACGAGTTTCTGTAATAAAGGTTGTAACCTTGTCGCAATAATTCTAGCTAAAATCTTTGCGTCTATATTAATTAAAGACAGTGGTCGATAGGACTCGCACTGGAGTGGGTCCTTGCCTGGTTTGGGGAGAGTGATTAGTAACGCCTCCCTCAGCGAGGTCGACAGCATTCCCTCTTCATATGCCTCTTCATACATCTCGGCTAGGTGTGGGATCAATAAATCTTGGAATTCTTAGTAGAATTCTCCGGGGAGACCATCCACCCTGGGCGCTTTGATATTTGGCAGAAAGTTTATCACCTCTTTGATCTCAGCTTCTGTAATATGGTGACACAGATATTCACGGTGGTCATCCGACAGCCATGCCAGTGCAATGTCATCTAAGTATTGGCAGATATCTGGAGGGGACACCATCATTGCCGTTGAGTACAGGCGCTTCGTTATCTACGGTGTCAAAAGTGGGGTTCCCTTGCACGTTCGTTATTTGTGTTATATATGTGGATGTATGTGGTGCACGTATTCGATATGAAAGCGAAATGTCCTGGTCTGCCCCCTTCCCCATATGTGCGTGAGTATCTGTGAGATATATTTGAGCTCATCGTCTGCAAACCCGTTATAGACGTCCACCTTCTGCCTAATGTCCGCAGGTGTTTTGGGGTCCAAAGTAGTTGCAAACTCCTCCTCTAACCTCCGAATATCCCTTCCCACCATAGGTAATTGCTGTTGAATGTTCTTCAATATGCCTGCCTGCTTGCCTATACAGTGTCCCCTTATGGTGGCCTTAAAAGCCTCCCATAGTGTTTTCGCACTACTGATGGATCCCTCATTTAATTTGAAGTATTCCACTATAGCCTGATGCAGCTCAGAATGGAAGACCAGATCAAGGAGTGCCCCCGGCTGTAATCGCCAAGTAAACTGTTCTGGAGTATGTGAGGGAATGGCAAGCGCTAGTCGGACGGGTGCATGGTCTCATAGTGTCTTGGGCATATGTACTAACGTCTTGTGTAGCTATCCAATAATCTGTTCTCGACCATGTATTATGCACCATGGACCTACAGATGCCTTTTTCTTCCCCGGGTTTTTCAAACGCCACAGATCAAGCATTGCGCATTCCATCATACCATCTCTGAGCATTTTTGCTGATTGTTTCCCACATCGTTCCTTACCTGAAGACCTATCTATGGCAGGATCTAAGCATGTGTTAAAGTCCCCTCCCCATATAATGGGTGTGGGTGGTAAGTCAGGCAGTTTAGCCCATATGTGCGCAAAAACAAAGGTGCGCCAGTGTTCGGTCCATACGTCGTGACTATTGTTAATGCAGTGCCTCCGAAATTTACCTGTACTATAACGTATCGCCCTTGATCATCTTTGAGGGAAGTAATAAGTGTGAAAGGGACGTTGTGGTGAATGAGGATCAATACTCCCCTGGCATAAGTAGAATAAGATGACGCCATGCGGTATGAGACCCATCTCTCTCCAATCCGCTTTTCAGTGAGATTTGTAAGATGTGTCTCCTGCAAGCAGGCAACGTCTATTTTATGCCTGTCTAAGTATGCCATGACCTTTCGTACTTTCCGCGGGTTGTGAAGGCCTCTCACATTCGAGGTCAGTAATGTTAATGGTCTAATTTAACCATTCCTGTTATCCATACGCAGCATTACCTGCAAAATGGGCTAGCCTTTGACTTATGTATTGGACGTTGCTGTGTTATATGCTAACTGATCCGTACTTGCTGACCAGGGTTTTCAAATTTACTCCCCATCCACCCCTCTCCCACTTCACCAGCCCCCAACCTGCTGCGAAGACATTGCCCATTTGACCAAAGAACTCCCCCGCTTCCTCCCCATTTTTGAGACTCAAACTTGGTGTGGTGCACTCATGTTGGCGGGAGCTGCTAGCCGAAAGTTCCGGCGATATGTAATCGCACGGATGGTCACTTAAGAAAGACATATAGACTTATGCAACCAACAGCCTGCAGTTAGTAAATAGCACCTGAGTGCTGCCCCATCCTAACCCCATCACATTTTTCCTTACACCATTTCTAACTATTTTTAACTGAAACACACAATTTTCAACAATATCGCTTAATTAACTGCAAATTTTACACTTTACTGTGCGAGCATTTACCATGACTTAGCCTCGTAGTTTGCAACCTGAGTCTCACTCACAGTTCAGTTCCTGCAGAGAAGAGATCCATTCACTCAACATCGGATTTGCGTAGCACTGCATCACGATACCGATAATTCAAAAGTCGGGCTATGATTGTTCTTGACCTGGCTCCTGGTGGGGGCGGTGAGGCTATCGACCGGTGAGCCGTTCGACAATAAAGACATCGGAGAAAGTGTCCCTTCCCATCAAAGTCGTCAGCAATCCCTCAATGCATTTTTCCATCTGGCGGGTATTTGTCGTCTCTGCAATGCCCAGGAAACAGAAGTTGTTTCTTCGGGACCGAGCTTCTGAGTCTTCAGCCCTCGCCATTAGGGCTGTTAGAGTTTTGTTCATCTTGCCCTGTTGTTCATCCATTTGTTGCAGCGCATCTTCAGCGTCTTCGTTCTGCCATATCTATGCTCTCCGTGTGCCTGTCCAGCCTCTCCGACATCCTGTCTACCCTGTAAGTGAGGGTGTCTATTTTTCCATCAATGTTTGAGAGGGCAGTCTGAATCGCTGCGAACATTGAGTGCACATGCCCTGTAGTTTCCACGCCGGATGGCGCTGCAACGCTCTGCGTGGATTGTTGAACATCCTGGCCACTCTCCGTTACCTTTTTAGGTTGTTCAAATTGCAGCTTCGGTTGGTTTCTGTCCGGTTTTTCCATATTGCTTCTACAGAAACACGCGGGGCGTTTCATCCACGGGCCCTTCCGGAAATCTATGTCCCAAGAAGCACTGATTGCTTTCTTTTCCCTCCCCGCTGTCGTACCTGACAATGGAGACCTCTTTCAGGAAGGAGCTCGTCGCGCTCCGGTACAGCCCTCAGGTCCAGAATCGGGTCGCGTCGTTTATGGGAATATCCTACCCCCAGGCTTTGTTGTTGATAAGTTCACTGTGTGCCTTTCCTGTGCATTCCCAGAGGTCAGCTGTTACCCAATATCCCCACAGTGCTTGTGAGACCGTAATCCTCCTGCCTCAGCTGCAGCGTGAGCGCATCCGTCCCCCGGTGCAGTGGTCTACCCCGGGGTTCTCACCAGCTGGCTCACGGTTGAGTTGTCAGTCCGTTTTGTATGTTTGCCTCTCAGCATGAGCACCCCACAGAGCTCCAAGATGGTATCTGCAGTCCACGGGCTGCTCAGGGATTCGATTGCGCCTCCTCAGGTGTGAAGGGGTTCGTCACACAGGCTCAGGCCTCAGTCCGATCACTCATGTGGCCCACAGCCATGAGTTTCTGTATAGCCACAGCAGTGTATCCAGGGTACAGTCTATCTTGTAGGGGAAGTAGTGTTTCATCTGTGGCTGCTGTTGTAGTGGGTGTGCCTCTTCGCTGCCCTCCTGCTTTCACTGATTGTTCCTCCGATCTTGATTTGGCTTCACAGCGTCACGGCCAGCCGCCACCGGCCCTGCCCACTATCGTTAGCTCCGGACTGCAAGGCCACTCCGGTGCGAGACACTGTGCAGACAAGTGTCGCCATAGGGAGGGACTTCCTCTCACTTCGGAGTCTCTCCTATACCGGATCAGCTCGCGCCATCCGCCCCCCAGTCAGCGCAGACCTCAGCTCGGCAGAGTTTGCGTGCCGGTATCGGAGCTCCGATCCTGCTACCGAGATTAGCGATTGCCTCACACAGCTGATCGGAAACGGCCACACACCTCTCCCGCACTGCGCGGCCTGCAGCGTCTTCGGTGGTCAGGGGGTCGATCTCACCGCCTGCGTGCTCTGCATCGCGGCTGGCTTCCACGCTAGCTGGCAGCGTCATCTCCCGCCTCTGTATCGTGGGTCTCTTCAACGCCTCACAGGTCGCGACACCGCTCCGGCCCTTCCAGGTCAGTTTTCCTCGTCAAACCGGTGTCTAGCGTCAGGCGCGGTGTACCGACGTTGCTTTTTTGGGGTTTCTGGTTTCTATTGGCTCACTGGATTTCAGGATTATTAAAGGATTTTATCGGGACCGAAGGAGCTCACTCAGATGGCAGCCATCTTCGGGTTTGGCTAGCTCCGCCCCCCTTAAGGCTCATATCGAAGTGACATTGAAGTGTACTCAGTATTTGGTTCAATCTTCTAGAGGCATCTGGGGTGGGCGGAACTCGTGAAGTTCGACTATGCGGAATTCCGCAGTTTAATAAAAACTCTGTGAGATTCCACAGAGTTCTGCCTGCCCTGTGCTTTGCCTTCTCGAGGTCTCACTGGTGGGTAGAGGGCCCACTCGGAGATGCAAGTCACCATTGGTTGTGAATGCCTTCTGGACAGTCACATTCAGACAGCTGGTGGGCGACAGCGGTCTGACGAGGTTAATGAAAGTAACTTTGCTGCGCTGCAGCCCCTTGTTACACTAATGCGGTGTGCACAGCTCGCTCGCTAATTCACAGTCCACAATACCCGTGTTTGTACTTCCTAAACAAATAAGATATAGCGCATGCAATAAAGGCCTAGGGGTACTTTTGCACCCAATGCCATTATCCACAGAAAAACTACGCGCTCCATAGCCTTAGACTTCCCAGGAGCTGTGAGAGCCCGGGTGCAGTGGGGGGAGGGACCAGGCCATGACTCACTGCATGACTTTCAGTTTCAGGCAGGAAGCGATTCTCCGCAAGGGGTGAAGTTTTAGCTCTTTCCCCGTCAGAGACCAACACAGTGGATTTAAAGCTGTCCTCCTGATTAATTAATTCAGCTGGTAGAGCGTGGCAGCGGAATTAAAAATTATATTTTTAATTCAATTTTATACAAGATGCCAGTTGGGGTCGTGCTAAACTGGGCACTTTTGATAACCATGGGACTAGACTCTGCTGTCTTTATTGGCCACCAAGAGCCAATGCACATCCAAGCTGACATGTTTGGTGTTTAAATGCATAAATATAAATGCCAAATCTCTCTGCAGGAGTAATTGTCATAGCATTGACCAGCATAGGTGCTTAGATCCAAAAGCCACGCGCTTCTGAGAACCACTAGAACAAAACTTCAGTGGACGACGGAATACAGCTTTGCCTTCTTGGGTCCAAATATTGAATTGGCTTCCGGTGGACATTGAACATAAGCTCACTCTGCAAGGTGGTCAAAGGCCCTGAGGCTCCATTTCACCAGGGTACATCTGCACCAACGCACTGATATTTGTAAGAATGATAACTTTTAGCAGAGTTTAGTAGTATGTTTTGACATCCCCATATTACACAAGTGTTATATCCCAGGGGTGTAATTTAAAATGATGGGGCCCCCTGCACAATGTGATGAAGAGCCTCTGAGTCTCTCATCTCACAAATATTCACTGACCTTGGCGTGAATGGGGGCCGCTGAGTAGGCCTCACCCCCCTGCTCCGCAGGCGCTGTAATACACCCCTGAACCTGCACATTATTTGGCTGCTGATTTTCTGAGTATGATACCGTGCGCAATAATTTTGGCAGGATATCATGCACAATACCGTGCATATGACCAGGGTACAATAACGTGCCAGGGTACAATAACAATAACAGATGACCAGGGTACAATAGCACACCTCCGGGTGTGATACTGGAAGGATGAGTGCTCTGATCCTCTTGCAGCTCTGACGTTCTGCGGCCGTTTACCTTTTCCCCTTCAAGTTTCCCGTTTGTCCCTTTTTTCCCACAAGAGACCACACAAGCACTGTGTCTCAGCAGGTACCACAAGTTGCAGGGTCTCTCATTGTCCACCCAGGCCGGGTCCACCCTTGCCAGGACCCTTGGCTGGTAGCAATACTGAACAGGAGTTAGGGGCCCCCTGGAGCTCGGGCCCCCCGCACTGTGAGGTCTGCGGGGGCCTTTGTTACGCCCCTGGCTGTCGTCAGGACATCCAAACTCTGGAGTCTGTGCTTGCCGTCATACATTTGCCGTCGACATACTATTTTCAAGCTTTCTGATGTTCTCTCTGTAGACATTGGTAATTTCCAGCCAATCTACAGTGAAATCCAGGTTTGGATGAGGGTCAATTTGCGCAGATATAAGGTCACTGAAGACGTGTCTTACTCCGTCGTACTCTATGCAAACCCCACAAAAGCGATACTGTTAAAGATCTATAGTTTTCCACTAACAGCACATAAATTCTCCTGCCTCCAAGCTAAAAAAAGCCTTTAGGAGTGGCCAATCCATGATAGGTTAATGTTTTGTGCGGTGTACCTCATACTATTTGAAGTTACTCAGAAACATTAGGCCTGGTTTGATTTAAACTTAATTGACCACAGTGGTCATGATGGTGACTGTGTCACAAGTTGAGTACTGCAAAGTATGCTCATTTTTCACAATACTTTGTACAAGCATTGTAGGTGCTTCACATCAAGTTGCTGTCATAGTGGTATTGTGAGTAATGTCACAAGGCTGTGCCTGAAGCATTCCATTGACTAACTCTGAAAGCTTACTTTGTGTTCAAGTTTTTTCTACTACATATCTGGGAGTGCTTGGCAACAGTCCTTCATATCTGAAATTGCATTTTTTCTGGCATTTGACGTCAAGAACTGCTGTTCCTACCATTAAGTATTTCAAATGTAGAGCAAAGTATTTTTTATTAAGCTGAGGGTCTTTGGAAGAGCTCACCTGTAGATTTATGCAACCTGACTCATTAAATGAATTTTAGAAAATGTATGAAGAACTTTCCATTTACAGTAGCAGATGGATTATAAAGTGTTATACAAATGAGCACGGAATTGGATTTTAAAAATGTGACAGCACAAAAAAGAAAGACGTCTCTGCAGTAAAAAGGAAAATACTTTGAAGAATTAATGTAGAGAACTGACTTCCCACATCATACTCTGACCACATATAGGTTTATGCTAAAGAAATGCTGGTAAAGAATACTTACCGAAGAGCGAGCAGGAGGTGCTGCCAGGAGCTTCGGGGTCTTCTGCCAGGCATTCTCCTGTTTGACGGTCACAAGGCCCCCCATCACAGTCACATCCTACAGAGACAAAGCCAGTGAGTTGAAGAAGGGCAGGATAAAAATAAATAATAATTGTATACTGAAGCTGCATCTACATCCTTAAAGATTTACTGGCCAATTCACCCTTTGAGGACCTAAGTAAATACATTTGCCATACCAAGGCTCTGAAGCAACATTGTAGTTCTATATACAACCATTAAATTGCAAATCCTGAATCATGAATTGCTCTTTGAAGGCAGAGAATCAGCCAGATGTTTCACCAACGTAAGCAAATGTATTCATGTGAAAGGCAAGAATAAGTGACTTTTCAGGATATGAAAAGGAAGCCAACACCCCTAAATGTCCTAACCTGAAGGTGAAGGTGGTTCACCACCAGGCAAAATCATATCTTGGTGGAGAAGAAAAATCAAAATTTACATTTTGCGTTAGTACATCTGAGATTCTTTGGAATCCTCAAAATGACAGAAGTTTACTCAAAACATAGTTGAGACCCTACGGGAGTACATTTCTGACTTTGTGCAGCCTACCTTTGGAAATGCCTTCGTAAGGCTTGCTCCCTCGAGATTCAAATAGCATGATTCATACAATTGTTCTGTCCTCTATTACTATTCCGCATTACCATCATCTGCCCTCATTTAAACCTGTTAATCTCATGTATATTGCATGAGAAGGTGGCAAAAGTAATATGAGGATTAGGACAAGGAAATCCTTGACTCGGAATAATGAAGAATGAAGATTATCAGGTCATTACCTTCTTGTCTATCTTTCTCGTCGCAGTCTTAACTTATTGAGAATGTAGGAAGCCAAAATGACCTCTTTTTATACATCTCATAATAAGAGAACAGACCACATATATATTGCCAGCCACTAATATATTCAATAAACAAATTATAGTACATTCAGGACAACTGTTTTGCAAAAGACTAGCACCAAGAGAACCTTTTCTACTGCATCACTAGCTAAACAATAATGACAACCCAAAGTGTTCTGGGACAACCAGGTTTCATCTGTACATAACTTTTGCAGCCATACGCCTGGCTGAACATACTGGTACACTTAAAGGAAATGAAATTCCTCAAGAATAATAAGCTTTTCTAATTGTTGTCATTTTAAGCCACTTACCAACTGTAGAAGCAGAGGCTTTCTTATCTTTCTCTCCTGGACTAAAAGCTACAAAAAAAGACTGTAGGTTTTTAATATCATGCCTGATCATGCCAGCGCCCCGCCGCAAGACCACCAAACCTGTAGTCAGACCGTCTGCCGGATTACGAGTTTACTCCTGGCTGGTAGTCCTGCTGCAGCGGTCCCACGGCAGTGCCTTTCTAAGGCTCAAAGGAGAGCCATAGAAAGGCAGTGCCTTGGGAGTGATGTAGCTCATTCCTCCACAGGGAGAAAGGCACATGTCGAGCATTTTTTCCTGTGCAGGAACTGGGAGTGCAAACATGCAGGGGGGCGTGCACCCCTGCATGCACCCCCATGCACAAAGGCGGCAGGGGCCCTATAACGGCCCCCCTGAGTTGCCTCACCACCACCCTTTCCATAGCGGGCTCACCGCCGTGGATAGGGTCACAGTGAGGCAACTTGGAATATGCTTGGTGGCACCGCATTAGCATTCACAGTGTATTGCGACCTCTGACCTTTGCAATAATGCTGCTGGATCATGGATCCCTGGTGGTTGCAGAAGTCCTGTGGTGGACCGACCATCAAACTCAGAATACGTCAGTCGGACTGCTGGTGCGGCAGTGGCAGCACAGCCACCACGGGTTCGGCAGTCCGAAATTGTAATGAGGCCCTGTGTTTTGTAAGTAAATCAATAATGTTCTACAAACATCAAGACGGAGGCGAATTGTGGAAAATGTATGTAGAAAACCCTGGGGTAAGGAATAAAAAAGGGCATCCACTCCCCATTCCTGATCTTCACAGACCAGCGAGCAGTCCAGTGGTAAAACAGCATCCTTCCTGCACGCAAACCGTTCCTTACCTGGGCTAACCCCACTTCTGGCATATGAACTGGAATGCTCAAGGATGAAGTCTCAACAAATGTGAGGATTGAAAATTCAAACTGAGTGAGTTGGCTCATATGTTGTCACTTCCTGGAATGTAAGACGTTGATAGAGAGAGAAGGTGAATTTCTGCCCAAGAACATTTTGCCTTAGCTCTAGCCACCAGGCAAGGATAATGTGTGGATAATGAGCACCCCTTTGATGATTTATATACACTTGTGCTACCTGGCTGTCGGATTTCAGCAGAACTATAGAACTACTCATTTTGTGTTTAGGAGAGCAAACTGTAAAACAGCCTTCAGAATCGCATTCAGATGCATCCAGTTGGAGGATTGTTTGGCATGTTCTGGAAACCAACACGCCTGAATTGATTAGTTCTGTAAAAAGCTGCTTTTACCCAGGTGACTGGTATCCAATGTAATCACTACAGGGGTAAGGGATTCAGAGCTATCCCTTCTCCATAACTATTTGTTTTTTATCTCCTGGTAAAAATACTGAAGTCATAGATTTGTAATCTTGTTTTTTTGGATCCAATGAGACAGAGGTTTTCAAACCAAAAGGGTGAGCTGGAGGGGACCATGAAACTGGACTTTTGCTGATGGGTGCTGTGAAGGCCTGGATTCTTACCCAAACCCTGGCAATCAAATGCTTCTTGAATTTCAGTACAGCTGACAGTAGAATCTGAGTTACCTTTGCTGTGTCTACTAGAAGGGCCACAATTAATTTGAGTGTTTGGAACTGGGCCCCTAAGCATTGTAGTTCTTGGTGAGGTTGAAGATCCTTTTTTCCATAGCTAACAGGAACCCATACTCCAAAAGCAATTCTGACAATATGGTTGTATTTTGAGGCCTTCAAACTAGAAAGAAATCAGTCAATCATCCAGGTAAGGAACATGGAAAATACTTGATGCTATAATTGGTGAAAGTACCTTTAAAGATTTCCTTGATTTTGGATGGCACTGAATGTGGAATGATGTATTGCTGATTGATACTATGAAGTCACCCTTGTTGACAAAAAGGATTCTTGTTTGTAGAGAAACTTTCTAAAATGGTCTGTATGCGCAAAGTTGTTCACATACTCTAGGTCAATAATCGGTCTATATTGAACTTAATATTTCAAGGCTAAAAAGATGAATGAATAACAGCCTTTCCCTTGCTCTTTCCTTGAACTGAGTAAATTGCATTCTTCCGTAGACGATACTGACATCTTCTCGAAAAGGCTCATGTCTTTTCTTGAAAGTTCGGCATTGGAGTTTGACAAATATGTGCAGGAGAAAAACTGTCAAACTCTATTTTGGAGCTTTCCATAGTCACTTGTTCACCCCAACATGCCAGCATTCCTCAGAATTGGCAAAGCTTAAAGGAAATTGAGCACTTGTAGTTTCTGGCCTGGTGTAGCTTTTCATTTGTTAGGGTCCCTGAACCATGGCTCCTCCCAAAAAAGGGCTGTTGTGATTGTTGCAGCTGATGTTGTTCGTTGTAACATGTTGAGAAGAGAGAATTTACAAATGAATGAACAAAGTGTTTCCAACGTCTTCTCTTCCATTGGCTTTTTAAACATCTCATGGAGATCGGGACCAAATATTTTTTGAGATGAAAATGAAGATTGGAAATTTATATTTTTTGCTGTCCTTCCACTTTCCAGGAGTTTAGCCGCAAAAGTCTTGTAGAAACAATGGATGCTCCTGCAGTTGAAGCTTCCTACTGTAATTTATCTTAAATTGTTGTCAGCTCCAGTGAGGCCAATAAGGCAATGCAGTGTCCACTTCATGTGTCATAACATATCAATATTCTTTAAAAGCGTTTGTGCTACATAACTTTGTATAAGTACCATCATGAACAGAAAAAAATCCATGCAGTATAAAACCGTTTTAAACTTGATTCCACCCTCTGGTCTCCTGGGCCTTGGGGTGTAGTGTATTTAGAAATGACTGTTAACTGTCTTTCCATATTTGCAAATGGTGTTTACTTTTGGGGATGGAAGAAAAATCATCTGCAAATCTACCTAATGGATATTTTTTTGCTATCATGCATGAAAAGTCAGAACAATCTTCCTACATCCTTCCATTCTTCATCATCATGGCCCTGATAGCTTTATGAAAAGGTAAAGTATCAGTAGTGTCTGTTTGTTATTGATGAACATGATTCCATTATTACCTTCAGGCCCATTAAATCCCAGAATATTTCAAACGTGACACAATACCCACATACGTTGTTGTCATTTAGTATGTTTTCCTTTTGGTAAAGGGTTCAGCATCATATCTTAGTCCAAACCCCCCACTTTAGGCTGTTTAGCAGGAGTCTGAACCTCTTTACAGAGCCCTGGCCACTGCTTCATCAATCATGAATGGAAAATCCCTTTTAGGTATAGTAAGTAGTGGGTCGTCCTCATGACAAGCACAGTTTCAGATTCTTAAACCAAGTCAGGCACTAAAAGTTGCATCTTCTGTGTGCGCTTTCTGTTTTCCATATTGCCGTTTATGTAGGTTGCCAAGCAACCATACCTCATATCAGGGAAATGAAAGCGACCTTTCAGTTTCTGTAATACAGCCTCCCTTCTCACTGAGATCTCCAAAGAAACCTTAATTATGCAGCACATTGCAGCCTGCTATAGCTGGGCTAAGTAACAAAAGACAGAAAGGAAAAAGGAACAAACAGCTGCTTAGGCTGGGCAATCACCAGCCCAAAATATCCCAACCATAATTGCCACATCCCTGCTCAACATAGAACAGGGCATGGGGGAGATCGTGATATGCTACAATGTTTGACTGCTAAGCCACAAAATAGATATTTACAGTATGTAATACAGAAAATAAGCAGTAAAATAAAGTTATATTCATACATTGTATTGTCATAATATCTGCTTGTCGGTCACTGATGACAAAAAAAGGAAGTGATGGTGATAGAGCACATAATGGTAGTGTGAACCATGCTCTTCAAGTGTTTCTTCTCTTATAAAAGTTTATGGAAGTAACTGACTTCAGGAAGCAAAGTTCCGTAAGATTGGACTGGGATAAAGAAGACCGATGAAAGGTAATGTGGTCCTCATATATAAAAGCTTGTACCGCCAAAAAACATTGACATTTCAGCTTGTGTGAGAACCGAGAAGAGACAGGAAGCCTAGACTGTGTTTGTATCCAAGCCTCATGCTATGCTATTTTTAGGTCAAGTTTGCACTAATGAGTCTGGATTCCAGCTGAATGTGCTTCGAGGAACTACAAAGTTAGTGACTGACTATAAAAATATTATTGTATTAATTTAAAACATTTAACCACTTAGAAACTGTAATCATTCCACATCGTGGTTCATGCTAGGGGATAAGGAATTTAGCAAATTACTATATGTGAAACAGATATAATCCTTTTAGAATGCTACTTATTTTTAGTGAGTGTTAAATTGCTTGCTTGTTGCTTTCTTGTAGGAAGCGCAGCAAATTCTGCCTTTCAATGTCTACTTTAATCAATCCTATAATTTCTATGCCATTATTGATTTAGAGTTTGCATAGTATTCGGCGCCTACAGCCAGATTCACAGATCTGCTTGTTAGGAAAGCAGATTAGTGAGTATTAATGGGTGGATTTACGAGTTCAAGAAATACACAACAAGTGACCTTGCAGTCGTAAATCCTTTTACACTTGTTTAATATTATCCCAGGACTATGTAATATTATTTAAGACTAAGCCCATGCAAGGGATGTAGAGTGGGCATTTCAAAGCATGGATAACCTTGAAAGTACGTGCACACAAGCAAACTTGAGTTTGTGGCCATTCACAAACTCCTTTCCAAACCCACCCTCGTAATGGTTAGATATCCACTCCAGTCAGGGGCAGAATACATCCTGTTCAAGAGTGTTAAGGGGAACAGAGCACCCACCTTCCTAAAGGGGTGTAGTGATAGGCATTTCTCCCTATGGAGAAAAAAATAAATTACAAAAACACTCATGCCTTTGCATGGGAGCGCTGGCTCTCCAAAGTGGGAAAATGTAAAGGCCAAAAAAGTTTTTCAGTGAAGGGCTTTTTAACATAAAGTGATATTTTATTACCATATGTAAAGCCAACCTCACCCTGCTCACGGCCTTCTACTTAGGTTTGGCCATAGGGCATGGCATTGCATCCAACTTCCTGTGGGCAGACAACCTCCGTCGTACATGGCCAAGCCCTGCGTCCAACACTTTGCAGGCAGTCAACCCCCGCTGTGCATGGCCTATGGAGACTTGCAGTTTTTTTTTAATTGCTGTGGGGCTGCTGCACTCCTAGCAGCCCCTGCCAACATTAAAACAATGCTTGGTGGTGCCTCTCTCCTAGGGACACCACAAGCACACAAATATGTTATATTCAAATGTCATAGGGTATTATGGGGCACTCCTTGCAAGGACAGTGAATAATAAATGAGCAGCTCCTGCTGCTATTTTATTATTCATTTTTAATATATATTTTGGGTGACCCGGTGCCCACATACAAATTTTTGGCTTTGAGCCATGGGGGGAGTCCCAGGGCAGTCGCGTAATGAAACTTGAGTGGGATCCCTTGCAGGGTACGTTGAGGGCACCCCTCCGGACTCAATCTGGAGCTCTACGGCCAAAGTGCAGTGCTGAGGGGGGGCCCTGGAGTTGGGGCCCACCGCACTGTGGGGGCTGGGGGGCCTGTTTTACGCCACTGCTCCAGTGCCCACGCACCTCCCACTGACTCCTCTACCAGCACCCATCACAGGTGCCAGTGGGAGCCAGCATATCTTTAAAAAATATATATAAATATTGGGGAGCAGGGCATGTGACCCCCCATCGCTGAGCATTTATGGACCCCATCACCCAGGGCCTAGTCTATTTTTAAGGGGAGAGGGGGTGAGTCCCTGAGTCTTTACAGGCCCTGGGGACCACATGACCAGAGCTGGTTTCTTTTATGGGCCAAAAGCGTGAGCAAAGAAACAAATGTCTGCTCCCATTCGACGGCTTGGAGCACACACGAGTTCCCTGCCTGTGCTCTCGTGGGCAGGGAAACGGTGTCCCAGATATGGGCTTCTTGGGACACTGTTATTGAGCCGGCGCCGTGGGATGGGGTCCAGGGACATTTGAAGGCTCAGGGAGAGGTCTGCATGCCCCCTACCCTTTTTAAAAATATTGGCCTACTACATGGGGTCCTTAGGAGGCTCAGGGACAGAGCGATGAGCCCTCCTCCCCTTTCAATATATGTGTTGACCCCAGGGGATGGGGACCCTGGGGAATTTAGAGGCTCTGTAACTGGGGCCACATGCCCTCTCCCCTTTATTATATGCATTGGTTTGGACTATAGGGTTCCCAGGACCTTTCAATATATGCATCGGTCCCAGGGATGGGATTCCTGGGTCGTTAGAGGCTAGGGGAGGGAGCCCCATGGATGCCCCCTCCCCAAATTAATATATATGTTTGACCCCTGGACCCTGGTCCATCCAATAGGTCATTTTAACTTACAAAGGAATGGTATCCACCATTGTGCTGTCCCTCTGAGACTCCACCACAAGGGTGCCCTATCCTGCCTGCTAATGTCTTTTTTAAAAACCTTTTCAGGATGAGAACTAGATCCCAGAATCCTGTAATGGCCGTAGCAATATTTTTGTTCATGTTGCAGCCAGCAAATCAGAGCGCTCACTACAGTGGGATCCTCACTACTGCAGGAGTGAGATGGCCCAACAGAAAAAAGCCCCCTTGGTCGATCAGAATATCGACTTTTTTAAGTTGTGCTCACAGAGTCCCTCAAACCCAATTATATAGATTTACAAATATTTTTGTTCCTTAATCTCTCAAAAACTACTGAACGGATTTACACCAAATCACAAAAATCACGGTTTCTGGAACAAGATCTAGCTTCATGTCACATTCGTTCAGCGGTTTTCATGCTATTGCGTTCCCAAAAAGTCTATGGAAAATGCATGGAGTTTTAGGGGCATATTTACAAGCCCCTATCGCCACAGGAACGTCACTTTTTGCAACGTTCCTATGCCTATAATCCCTTTGCTTTGATTACATGCCCAAATAATTAATTAGTCTCTTTCTAAACTAGTATTCGTTTGTGCCTTGTGTGAGATGGCTTCATATACTTCTTGGTTTCTTATAACATCTTTAGAGAAGAAGCAATAGACTTGTGCAAATTGGGACTTGTGTTGTAGATCTGGTTCAAGAGAGTGGTTTAGTTTTCTGTGCCGGAGTATCCTGGAAGCTGTCCCTACCAGTTTGGGATCTTTAGGCATGACGAAGAGGAAGATATTGACTGTCCTTTAAATGCTGGAGCTGCACTTTTTCCCTGTGGCCCTGAAGAAGAGGGTAGAGAAGCCTGTTTCCCCTGAAATTCATGAGATGGTTCTTAACAGAAGAATTCCTTGAAATTTGGGAACACTGGAATCTAGCAGCATGTAAGGTGACTGCCGCTGTTTTTCCATCGTGTTTGAGTCAGAAAGGTTTGTTGGTAAATAGTTTTCATTTTGGTGCAATACTTACCTCCAGTCCCAATGCCCAAACAATGACATCAACTTTACCGTTCCCATTAATTGTTTTTGGGCATTTTTCATATTTTCTGCGAAAATTTGACTCTTGAGTCCCTTAGTCAAAATTTTGCATTTTGGTCTCGTTTTATTGATTATATTTTCTTATTTGTAATAAATCAGGCTGGCAATTTTGCTGCTTGATTTCTAAACTTTAAAAATGTTTTGGTACTACTTACGTAATTTAATCTATTTCTCTGAAGAGAGCCTGCCATTTTTGTGCCAAAGCTATCATCGAAGAGTCCATGATTTATCAATGAAACTATTTCTCTAAAAAGGCACTAGTTTACTAACTTTGTTGGAATGCAGATCTTGCTTGCTCCATTATAGCAATCCAGGATCTCTGAATCACCAGGTCATTCTTACCTTAATTATCAGCTAAGAAGGACTCAATTGCTTTTGTCACATTGACTTGTTGTCGACAGTCTAGTGTCTATCCAAGTGCTCCCAGACATAGCCCCCTATGGTAAAAAGGTCTACATACATTGACAAAATATTTTTCTAGTCCTGGATCAGAGGTAACATTTAGCTCCCATCCTTTTTAGCCTTCTTTCTTACTTATTATTTTTATTGAGAGTTGGGCTTCCCTCCTTCTCGAAGAAATCTGACCAAAATGGCAGTCCAATTCTCATTACAGATGGCTTTAGGACACCCCAACAATGATTTCTGAAGCCATCTGGTGAACAATAATTTTGAAAATCTAGACTTTTGACATGATAAGTTAATCCTATCTCTCGGGAGCTCTTGGGGCATGATCGTCAGCCCCACAGGAATGCCTGAGAAAAAATGGCAGAAGAACAATTAGAATACCTACAGTAAGAATTTCAATCCTTCTGTTTCAAAATATTTTATCTGTAATATTTTTAATTTGGAAAATGCTCACCAGTAGATCCTCTTAAAGAGGAGGAGAATTGGAAGAAAACTTTCAAAGCAAGTATATTGGTTTATTCCCTGAACTCATTCCATCCATTTAGGTTAAATATCAAAATGCTTAGGGGCTTTTTATGAGTTTGGTGGTCCGGGGACTGCCAAACTCACAGTGGTGCAGCAGTGGTGGTCCGGCCACCGCTGCACCGGCAGTCTGACCACCAGATTAGAACTATAGCAGTCGCACTGCCATTGCACAGCAGTAACCACCAGGGATCAGAGATCCCTGGCTGTGGCACGGCGGTCTGAGGGCTGCAATATACTTGGTGGTGCCCTGAGGCACCACCAAGCATATTACATCTTTCCTCACCGCCAGTCGTATGGAGGTTCTTCCTCCATGAACCTGCTGGCGGAGAGGAAAGAAAGGGGTCCTACAGGCTGGGGTGCCCCCCTGTAGTTTTGCAGCCCCAGTTCCTGCATGGGAAGGAATGCACTATATGGTGCATTCCTTCCTGTGCAGGAACGAGCACTCGTGGTCCAGCGGCGGTGCAGTTTAAGGTTCACTATGAGCCTTTAAACTTCACCGCCGTGACCCCGCTACACTGCCCACCTGCCAAACCACAAAAATACTTGTCATCTGGCAAAACTCGTAATGAGGCCCTAAGTGTTCTATTGATTTCATTGGGGAGGGATAATAGAATATGAAAAGAAAGGTGCAATATCTATCACTTTGTGTTATAAAGATTGTTAACCTACACAACATAAACAGAACCGAGAATCTGGCTTGTGGAGCAAATAGTTTATTGTAGACACATATTTTTTCTGTTGACAAATGTGATAGGGGATGCACCCAGTGATGTAATGAAACTTGAGGGGACCTCCTTGCAAAGTACATGGAGGGGGCCCCCCACGCTCCTGACTCAGTCAGGAGAATACAGCTGCCACCCATGCACAGTGTCTGAGGGGTGCCTTCTGGAGCTCTTGCCCCCCCGGACCACGGGGGCTGCAGGGGCTGTGGGGACTATTGTTGCAACACTGGATGCACGTCCCAGGGATGATTTAAAACAGTTTGTTCAATATGAAAACCCCAGCAGTGTTTGATGAAATCCTCTTTGATCAAGTAACATTAGAAAGTTTATGAAACTCTATTACAGTGAAGTATGCAAGCTAGGATTTTGAGTATTATTCAATTGCTTTACATTATAGATTGAGGAGGATTGGAAAATAAATGTAGCCTTTCAAGCAAAAGGTTAAGTTAATCTTGTCAGAGCATGGGCTAAGAAGATAGATTTGTCAATGGTGTTTTGATGATTGATTGACTATTAGTTGAGAGCAACTTTCACCGTAGGGCACCTCGGCACTAAGAACAAGACAATGATAAAAATCTACACATCCAGGTTAAAAGAAAAAAAGAATCTTTAAAACATTCAACAGACAATTTGGGTTTTAAGAGCCTTCTTAGAGCACACAAATTGATGAAGAGTGTACACATGACAAGGGAGAAAGTTCCACAGTTTGGCCCTAAAAGAACTACTGACCGACCTCCCATCCTCAATCTGTGGAGTTGTAGCACAAAAACATAAAGACTGACAAGGATGATAATACAGTAAAGTAACCTTTCAAGCCAGAGTGCTCAGGTTCATAAAGACACTGCGCCTCGCTCAGAAGACCTTGGAACAGATTGCCTGCCATACAGATAGCTAATGGAGGGCAGTATGAGTATCTGAAAAACCGATCAAATTTTCCTATCTGGACTATTCTCTGAGCAGCTAAAAATTGTATTCTCTTTAATTATGATGAGGTGTCATCAAAGACCCAAACAAAGAACATGTAAATATTTAATGTATGACAGAATGGAAACTGTGCCCATCCACAGATTATCTGTGGAAGGTAAGAATGAAAGAACCTAGTAAAGAAGATGTATTGTGCAGACAAAAGCAAAATATACTGAATTATTGTGAGCTGCAAAAGACAGTCCTTTGAACAGGTACACCCATAAGAGACCTTAATTCGGATGGCCAATGATGTTTCTCATTTCCATTTGAAGGGAACTCTGTCTCTTTGTCATTCAGTTTCATTAGATTCATACTCATACACTTTTGGTTGGCAACAAGACTGTTCATCAGGTTAGTGGCTGAACCTGGAACAGAGTGCTCCACTTGCACCACAAGCTAGATGCTAGCTAGAAGCTTAATAAGTAGAGTTATAGGTCTTACATAAATATTAAGAAGCTTAGGGGACAGATATGACCCTCATGGAGCTCTACTGGCTCTGGAAAGGATAGTGGACTGCAAAGATGCTAAGGTGATTTCCTCAGGAAGGGTGAGAACTGGTCTGTCACTGACCCAGAGATACCTGTACCTTGAGGCCACATGAAGGTGTATGACCAATGATGTCACTGCAGATAGATCAAACATGATCCCCATTGTCAGTTATGGATCTCAGCTCATTCACCACTATGAACATAGCTGTCTCCTTGCCACTCTCCATCCAGAAACCAATCTGCCATGGTTCCAATATATTGTTCTCCAATAAATAGGGTAAGATCAAACTAGCAACTATTTTTTGTGAATTCTTCCAAGAGCTGGTATCAAAGTATTTATATTGAGCTGCTCTTTTTGCATTAAGGAGGTTATGAAACCTGATTTTGATTCAATTTGCACCAAGCAAGAGGGTGGCAGGTCAGTACAGCAGGCAGCAGTTCTTCAGAGCAGCAGTCCAGTAAAGTGACAGTTCTTTCAGCAGCACAATAGTCCTTCTTCCTGGCACAGTCTTCCACATTTCCAGAAGTGTAAGGAAGAGTTGGTGTCTGAGGTCCAACTTTTATGCCCATTTCTGCCTTTGATGTGGGAAAAGTTTCAAGATGTTTCCTTTTGAAGTCCATTGCCTTCTTGCCTTCCCTGTCCTTGCTGCAGACTAACTACAGGAGGTATGCAGTCCTTTATGTGGAGGCTGGACACATCCTAACCAAGGGTAAGTAGGGCTGTGTCCTGCTCCGCCCTCTCAACCTGCCAATGATGGCCCATCCAGGCACACCTAACTATTTATTGTGTGTGGCTGTCTAGGAGGAATATACAAAGCCCAACCATCAGCCACACCCAGTCATGTGACCCAAAGGCAGGCTAGAGGCCGTTAATGGCTAAGGCAGGAAAATGTCAGCTTACTACAAGTTTTCCAAACTGTAATCTAAAATCTGACCTTACTATGAGAGAGGATTTTTCATCACAATTCCAAAGACACCAAACATGAACTTGTCACCTGATCCCATTTGGAAATTACAGCTTATTAAATGCAGTAAGGTTACTCCAAGGTTATCCTATGGGAGAGGTAGGTCTTGCATAATTGAAACATGAATTTAAGAGCCACTGTTAAATACTTTACATATTGTCTCTGCTTTGTGCCAACTTACCAGACGGTTAAACACACATTTATTTAGTGGCTTTAGTGATTCACGCTGACAAGGATTGTGATTATTATTTGAAATGGGTTCTCACCCCCCTTTAACAAAAATCCAATTTCTTCCAGTTTCTATTAAGGAATACCAATTCCAAAGTGGATGCTGATGTGCTTTATGATGCATATGGCCATTTGTCATTACCTGTGTTTTGTGACAAGTGCACACCCATTCGCCATAACATGTGCATGCGCATACATTATGGCGCAAGCTGCCATTTGTTATTTTCTATCATAACATGGTAAGTTGCCATGTTAGAACAGTAACTTAAAATGGAAAAAAGGGTAAATAAAGTGCATGCAAAGCACAAAAAACTATGTGCGGGGCCAAGCAGCAACCGGTGCCTAGCAAAATAAAATAAAATGGGGGTGGGACGGGGAACGGGGGAGGAGAAATGAAAAAGTGTGCACAGGGAAGAAAGAAGAAAACGCATAGAGAACAATAAAACCCATTCTCTCCAATGGTGTGTTGAACTTAAATTCAAAAAATGACCTTTAGAATTCAGTGGAACAATAAAACTCATCCAATCATAACAATAATTCTGGGTGGGATAATCACAAGAAGTGGACGATAAGTCATTGACTCAGGAGGAGACAACTGAGAAAGACAACAATACTATCAATTTTTGAGCATAGGGATAATCCAATGCCCATTGTAAGTATATGTTATTTACTGGAAACAATTGCTCTGCCTACAGACAGCTAAGACTGTTTGTAGCTGAGACCTAATACTGTAACTTACTCTGGCATCCTGAGGGCCCATAATTCCAAAACCCAGACTGACATCGCTCGCAGTAAACACCACCAGCTCCAGGCCGGCAGCGACATCGTTGAGTTATTGGATCACAAATGTTATCCTGGGAAGCAGACCCACATGTACACTTTTGGCAACCTGTACACTTGTCATACCCAAAATAACCAACCTGGAGGAAAAAAAGATGCAGTATTAGTATTGATGCTTAAAGGTATATCGATTATCTAAATTAAACTCAGCAACTAGTATGAACTGTATTCAACTCTGATTGAAAAATACAAGCTTATAAATTCTCTTTTCACTGATCATGTTGATTACAATATCTGTCAGCACTTCTGGAGAGGCTACACTGTGGTCTCATTCAAATCTACTGAAATGGGAGCTTGGGCTATTTCAAGGCACCCTTGGCCTATCTTTGTGAATTGCTGGCTAGTGTTGTGGGAGTTCATCCACAGTACAATATTCCATTAGCTGCTTTATCACTTCCTCTCTCCATGTCACATAAAATGCTCCTTATTCTGAATCCTATGGTTTTTGGGGGCCTGCATTAGTCAGAGGAGATGCCCAGAGGTAAATCACTGTAAATGCATATTCCGCCTACATTGTGTCCACCATGAGACGTTCTTGATGCTCTACACCAATGGTGGTCATTGGTGAAATTCACCTACCACGTTGCATTAAAATAATTTAGTAGCACAAACGTCTTTATTTGTATCCATCCATTTATTTCAATATCAACTTAACATAAAAATATTGCACATACATCGTCTACAAAAATACATCACAATGCATTTCATATTGAAGTACATTAAGGGACAAAACCGTATAAATCCCTGGTATCTCGATTAAAATGTTCCTTGCTCTTTCTTTGATGTCTATTAGGTGTTTGAAAGGTTTTTAAAGGTTCATACTTTCTCTTTGTAGCTTTAAAGCAGCAGATAGTTACTGCCAAACCAACCCCACAGGATACTGGGATTGGGGTTTTATTACCAGTCCTGATGGTATAATTACCCATCAATTCACATTGGCAGGATAAAAAAGAAAAATAGACATCCCCTGTATCTGAAAAACTACAAAAGTGAGTTTTGTCATTTGGGAACTCGACCCACATTATATATCCTGTTTAAGTGAATACTTTGTAGCTGTCAAGAACCAATATTTTTAGGGCCACATTTTACAGTGGCGTTGTTTAGTTCAGATGTAGCAGCAAACCGTGGCATATCATCTTCCTAGGCCATAGACCACCAACTTCTGTCCTCCACATACTCTTAGCTTCCCACTGAGGTTTCAGAACAGCGGACGGGGAGGGGCTTGCAGGGTAATGCATGTTCTCAAACAACTACCATATTCAGTGCCAGTTTTTGTCATCAGACACATCCCATTGCCAACCCGGTGAAAAAGAAGTGTATTCCTGACATTGCTGTCATTTAGATATCCACATGTATCTTCAAGTCAGGATAACCTCAGTGAAACAGTGGGGTTCACTGAGGCCTGACTGTGGTCGGGTAAACTGGTCTCAAAGCTCAGAACAATAAAAAAAAACACTTGAGTCTAAAAGTGAAAAACTGGGAGAACATAAGGCTCAGTCACCCTCTCCCATAGACCCTCATGTTTCTTATCTCTTGTCCAAATTGCACTGGCTACCCATCTTGCTTGAATTCTGTTCAAATCCATGCGCATTGTTTATCGAGCTTTCCATAATTCTGGCCGTCTTCCTCTACGAGAAAGGTCAGTCATACAGTTCTCAACACAATCTGCCTTCTTCTCCCTGTGCCTAAAATCTTTCATTCATTATCACCATCAACCAAAATATCGTTGCCATCATTTTTACAAGAAACCCCATGAAATTCAACTGTAATATAATTTACAGCAAATGTCATACACTGCTTGCTTCATGGCTAAGTTTAAATTTATAACACCTTCTAAGTTCTAAAGCATGTCTCAGCTACAGCCTCAACAAGAGGTCAACATCTCACTGCCTATATTCAACAGGAAGGCATCTAAAGGAAAAAGCACTCTTTACCTTTCCCCCAAAAATTTTAAACTATTTCCCTCAAAATCAAAAAAAAATACAGAGCCAAGATAGATTCAGGAAAGCCTTCAAATCCTTCTACTAATAGCTCCTTTAGACTTGAAAAAGGGGCAGGTACTCTGTACTCCAGGATCTGAGGGGGACTAATAACAAAGAGAACATTGAAGAATATGGCTTAGAGTTTTGGTGTCCAGGATTCAGAGGCCTTTTGGGATATGTGTCTTAGAGTACAAGAAAGAGTGCAGGTGATCTTCTATTAAACCTTCTATTATGCTCTTAAACCGGAGGATGTTATGTTACCAATTCTTTACCTACAAGTGACCCCTCACCTCATAAAGAAGCCTTTTTTGAACAAAAAACTGGTGTCAACGTTTTTTGTGAGTTTAACATGTAAAATAGTAGTCTATATTTAAATTTACATGTGTGCACTTATATGATCCTATTTCCTTGGTAACGATTTTGCTGTGACCTGTTAAAACGTATATTCTTGGCTTATGTAAGACCTTGATGCCAACATGTTCAAAATTAATGTCTCACTGTTCCTGTACAGTGTCTATTATTTTTGCTACACATGTCATGTTTGTTCATTTCCAAATGGCATTGTTCTCAAAGAAGACTCTCTAGCATGAGCTCAGTAATGTTACATTGATCAAGGTTTCTTTCGCCTACACTTTCCATTCTGTGCCATGAGACAATTTCTTATATAAACCCTCAAATTTGGGGCTGAGGCAGAACTCTTTGAGAACTTTCCCATGCTACTAGGGATGCTGTTCGATTTATTATTGATTTTGCTGCTTATTTAGGGCTGTTTTTGATTTTACTTATTATTCTGTATTGTCCTTTTACTAGGAGCATTCATGGCAATGGCTTTATGCATCTGCACTTTGCAAATTCTCTATAGCACCTTTTAATTTCTTGTAATAAATATTTATAATTTTTTAATTCCACCCTAAAACTCACTTATTGAATCTACCCTATCTTATTTAACTGTACTTTTGTTATGTTGATTTGAACATTATCTTGGGAGATATGTCCTCATGAAATTGAAATATAACACTGTCACTGATACGCCAGTCTGTGGGCATGCTTTTATTGTATTTCTTGGAGTGTAAGAATTTAGAGGTACCACACACCCACAGAGGAAATAATTTTATTCTGGAATTTGTGATTCCACCTCCTTTCTTTAGATTTTTGAGTTTCTTAGTTAAGAACTCCGTCATTTGGAGCACCCTTAAACAATTATCCTTTAAAGTGTTGAGAAACCATGCATTTGGTTATCCTTTAGACCTTTTGCCATGACCAGCATTGTTTACTCATAGATTCCCACTACATTTTGTGGCTGATTGGCATAACTATTACATTTTGTGTAAGAAAAGCTCAGTTATAAACTCAATTGAATCATTTGCAGCTTGTGGTGGTTGATCCTGACATATTTCTTCCTGTTTTCTGGGCTGTCCATTGCTATGCTTACTACTCCTATGTCTGCGACCGCTATGTCCTGCCTTTCTTGTACCTGCAGATTGCTACCACTGGGCTTTTTGATAATGCCTCCTGTTAAGGAGTTCCTACTCTGTGCCTAATCCATCCTGTTGTAATGCCAATGTCTCTAAAATATTTTGGAAGATGCTTAAGGCCGCTTTTTCCTTTTACTTTATCTGTTGACCAGTACTTAATGTGAGTTGGTGGTTGCAGGACGGCTCCACAAACCCTTATTGGTGGGGTCAGTGATACTTGCTAAAAGGGCCAGTGGGGCACAGGCCCAAATTTCCTGGTTCCAAGTATAAAAAAAAAGTGGTCCTTGTCTGTCTGTCCTATCCTTTAGGACAGTCCCATCAAGTCTAATACTGATGCTGTGCAGCTCTGTGTCTCAGCTGGCCTGGGGCAGCAGTACAGACACACATGTTGGCTTGGTGATATTTTCTTGGCTTGCATTAATCATAGGTGTAGTACTGGTGCCGACTGCCTGCCCCCAGTTTCCCCCAATGATTCAAATATCCTAGAGACTGCCCATGCCTATGATGTTGCCAACTCTGAGTGTCTGGCACTGACTTTGACATGACAGAATGCAGACCTTGGGTTCACAGCTAATAACTGCTTGTGGCCTGCAGTGCTCATCTGCAGTCTATGGCTTGGTGCTGTAAGATCAGAATCTGAGCCTTCCAGCAGGACAGCCCACCATCCTCCTGCACAATAACGTGTAAGCTCTTTGTCTCGTCACGCTATCTGCAGAGCAGTGCCCGATGCTCTGCACAGTGCTATGCCTGGTTAGATCACCTCTTGTGGGGACGTCGTCTCAGAGTCAGATACATCAGTATCACCAGGACTCGCAGGGTCATCTCGCAGGAGCCTCTCCATAAGACGCCCAGCAGCACACAAACAGTCACCAACACTGACCTCCTTGCTGAACAGAAGGTATTGATCTTTCAAAGATGCCAAAGAACAGTAAGTATTGTTTTATTTGGGTAAAAATAATTAATTCCTTCACTGGGATAAAGGACAAATGTCACAGAGGTGTTTTCACCGATTCCATTTTTTTTGCATATGAATTTTCAGATTTTCTGCATTTCTTAGAATATTCCTCAAATTATCTCATCGTCCAGTTTGGGTCTAAGAGGAGGTGAGCCCTGGTCCTCTTTACCGTGTTGATAGTGAAGGACAAGTAAACTGAGGAACCTCTGCAGGGCCTGTTAGAGATGTGGTGCGCCGGGCGACTGGACAGGGGGACAAAGAGGGCATCTGTACTTAGCATTTTTCACCCAGACCATGAACTGCACTCTGTGGAGGCCTTGGTCTTCTGTCTATGTAGTAGATCAAACATTCATCCAATATTGAATGTGCAAATGTGTCTCATTGACCTAAACCAGCTTAAGATGTCAGAAAAGGGTTTCCACCTGGCTGTTTTTTTATTGGCATGACCAGTATTTTATTGTTCAGGTTGGTAAAAATAATATGGAAATTACATGAAACCAGTAGTTTTTTCTCCTTATCAATACACAGTAAAATAGCAAATTCGAGAAGAATGCACTTGTAAAAAGTATTAGAGCTGCCTAAATGGTGTCTGATGGATAATTGAATAAGTGACAGAAAAGCCATGTTAGAAATAAATGCACAGGATTTTACATAAAGTGCATCTTTGATTATTCAACTTCTTTGGGAGATGCTTTTCTTGGGCTGGCACAGTTACTTTCAAGTGTCGCAACATGCCTCTAAACCTTCAGTGGGACTCCAAAACGACAAGCAACAGGGCTGTTGTTGTGTGTGTAAGTTTTCTTTGGAAACGGATAGGCACTTTTAGTTTTTATATATAATTTGATTTGTGTTTTATAGCACTTTGTTCATAGGTTCTGCTGTTTCCAAGCACTCTCAGTTTTGATAAGGACCTGAGGCGCCAGCCATGCCAGTAATACTGCACTTTCTTTTTTTTTGTTTTTACAAATTAAGCATTAGTTTTGCCTACCATCTTTAATACACAACATTTCTCTTTCACTGAACTGCTTTCAAATGGGAGAGGATGTGGTCTCACGGCTAGAGCTGCCGACTTTGGAGCTGGGAGACCAATGTTCGAGTCTCGAGGTCAACTCCACATCCTGTGATTCTGGGCAAATCACTTAATCTTCACGGGCCTAACAAAAAACATGAATGTGTCCTTGGGAAACGTAACTGGTGCTAATGTAAAGCGCTCCAATACTTTTGGGTCGAGTCCGCGCTATATAAAATCTGCAAGCAAAAATAACCCAGAGCTCAGGACATATTGGAAAGATTCTCTTTGCAGATTTAAGTTTCTCAACACGTGTTTTCCTGTCCAGAGCAGTTTGCTTGCCCTCGTGTTTGACGGATGCCCAATGCACATGTGTTCAGTCATCACCCCTCTATGTGTGAAGGTAGTTTTGTTTGCCAAGCTTTCTACAGTTTGTAACTTCTGAGCAGCATTTGTGCTTCTGAGATCTGTGGGCTTGAAGTTACAGTGCTATAAGCATCATATTTACTGCTGCTTCGCACCATTTATTATAAAATTCGAATTCTATAGATTTGCTTAACAGTAGATCATGAGAGTAATGAGAGTAACCTTTTAGAAAAAGGCTATGGGCCTGATTCACAAACTACACTTTTTAGTGAATCTTTTAGTACTACAGTAACACTACAATACTTACCATAAAGTGCTATTCACAAACCGTACTTTTGTCGTAACTTACACTTTTGTAGCAACTCACACATGTAACTTACACTTTTGTAGTATACTTAACAATACAAATATTTTTAATATTTCTTTTGAGCTAAATATTTTTTTCAAAATTTTCAGATACTTGACCATATGGAGATTGATCTCTGCTGCGACTGCAGTCTGTCTCCCTTTGGTAAAGTATAGGGAACATTTGAAAAATGTTTTTAATTAAAAAATAAATATAACAAGTATATTTATGTTAAATATTAATGTACATTCATTTTATATGTTCACTCTAAATGCAGAATAAGATGGAAACAATGTGACTGCACTTTTAAATTAATTTTGAATAAAAACTTTGTTTCATGGAAATTTATTAAATTACACATATGTTTCTGAAGTTTAAATTCAAAAATAAATTTCCACCTGAAGAATAAATCTATTTTTAATGTGCATGAATAATTATTCAAAGTGATATTTAGAATTAATTAACATTCCGCATATTTTTTGATAAAATATGTTACATTGTGTTTTAAATTAAAAATATCTTAATGAATATTTTATAATTAAATAATACATATGTATTAGTTTCATATTGTTTTAGCATTCATTTATACTTTTTATACTTTTAACTATTTTAAATTATCCAATTAAATGTAACAATATTTCCTATGGGGTTTTAGTTAATTCCCTACCTCCATTATTTTCTATAGGAGGGAGAACCAGTGGTTGGCCATGTGTAGTGTTGGACTTACCACAAAAGTATAAGTTGTGTATGTAAGTTACTAACTAGTGTAAGTTATTACAAAAGTGTGGTTTGTGAATACTGAAAAGTTGTAAACTTACTCAAAAGTGTAAACTTACTCAAAAGTGTAGGTTACCTTTGTGAATGAGGCACAAAGTATGAAAACACAATTTACTTGACGGTTGATGTGTTTCTGCTGTTCCCAATAGTCTTACTACCACTAACCGTGGTTGTTCTATATTTAGTAACTTAAATAACCTTGTCTATATTATTGTGAGTCTTTGATTGCTGAACTTTGCATGTTTCTTTTTCCTGTGTACTTTTCCTACTTGAGCATCTTGTTACCCTTGCTGAAGGCTGTGTGCCACTGTTTCTTTCCTCTGTAATACGTTTGCTCAGGCTTTTCTCAGTTCTGGCCAATGTTATCTTAAACTGATCTCCCCTTCATCTCACCTTCACTACAGCTCAGATAGTCCCTGTACGTTATCTACAGCGTTATTTATTAGTTATTACATGAAATACTTAAAGAACACCTTAAAAGGCAGGATTTCATCAGTTCACACCATTTTGTATGGAAGAAAGGTCCACACATTCTATGTGTGAGAGATAACTCATGTCTATATTTAATCTGCCAGTTAAGCAGTTGGTTTCTTTCTTCCACTGTGTTAAATATATGAATCCAAATAAAAAAAGCTGAAACATGTGTCATTTTCCTTTCCATGTTACGTACCTCACAGCGATCACAGAGTGGCCCTGTTACTCCTTTCTTGCAGCGACACATCCCACTGATATCATCACAGGATTCTGTGCCACATTTCTTACAGTGGCATTCTGGAATTACAGAAGCGGCATCCAAAGAGGCAATGAGCAATGTGGCTTACTTAGATGCGCCCGCAATACAATACAATACAAACATTTAACAAACAATAATACATCAGACCTCATGCAGAGTTCTATGCCAATGTGAGGCATGTGTCAGCATTTCAATAAATGTAAACCAAAAGAAGATCCATAATTAACAATCACTAATACTACTTACTCAGTTCACAAATGATCAGGGCAAGTAATCAGTTAATCAACATAGGTTATTCATTGTATTATTCCATAATCATTAAAAAAAAAATCCTTTAGCAAAATATAATTAATCAAAGGTATCATACGGAAAATTGCATTTGGAAAATGACAAGTAACACAAAGTCACACGAAACAGTGTGAATAGAAAAATACATATAAGGCCCTATTTATAAAAGGGCATGCGTTGCGTTTGCACCATGCAATGTGGTGCATGAGTGATGCAAACCCTTAAATGTGATTTATTATGCTACACAAGGCCACTGTGCGTGGCCCGGCATGACTTGATAAATGAGGAGTAACGCAATGCAGCGCAAATCGCTGCATTGCAAAGCATTCCATGGGCGTTGCGTGGGTGTTCCCACACAATTCCCATGGTTTTTGACACATTCCTAGATAAACCATTGCTGGTAGACCTTCGAATGTGCAAAAATGCTATACCTTTCAAGGTGAGGCATAACGAGGAGAAATATCTTCATTTCTCCTCCTTACTTCCTGTTTAGAGGAATTTCTTCCAAGATAGAGGACTGTGCCTCAGGGGATTGTTTTTGTGCAGGATGGTACTCCTTCCTGCCCAAAAGCACTCCTGCATGCAGCGCCTGCATTGACACTAGGCAGCCTATTGTGTGACAGTGCTGGGGAAAGGACAGGAATGCACATTCCTTCCATTTCCCTGAAGGTGACTTGCTGCGCTGCGTTAAGTTTACATAAATGGGCCACAACATGTGTAGTGCTAGGGGCTGTCTCCAATCATTAATAACAAAGTGAGAGTAATATATAAACTTTCAGTTGTTCATGGAATGCAGTTCCAAATCCGCAATTTATGAAGATGGGTTTGATCAATGTCTCTAAATGTTAAATCCTGTACATAATAATGGAGATCTGCAGGAGTGTCATGCATTTAGGGGAAGCTAAGTAGTATCTTAGTTGTCTTGTTTGTAAACTCCCACTGGAGTTACTTTTGCCTACGGCCCCTGCTTGATATTATCAACACATTTCAATCCCTAGGAATCACAGGGTCTCCTAAGGACTCGGACCTGCTGTGGCTGTTATTAAAGATATGAGGGGCAATTCATTATTTATCTTTGTATTGTGTGAGCCACCCAAGTGATTTGTGAACAGAAACATAATTTCATATGTTACTTATGGATGTTGCATGTTACAGTGTTTGGCCTAAATATATTTACATATATATAAAATACAATTAGATTATTGTGAAAAGCCAAGTGTAAGGGTGAAAAAATGAGTGGTGACACCTAAGTACCTACGACTTATGTGTATAAATGACTTTCAATTTGTCAGCTTGGGTCATGCGATGTCTATAAAGTGTCTGTGAACAGATTATGGTGGAATAGAGCAGAACACCTTTGTCATAAATTTCAATTCCTTGCTTTACCTAGGCTGTTAGTTGTTTGTGGATTGCTCAAAAATGGCGTTTTATCTGGAACAAATCTGCGTCTTTTGTCTCATGTCGGTGTTTAGAGTTCGTGAGGAAGGACCGCTCCAGCTGCCCCGGAGGAGGCATCGCCATCGCTCACAAACCCAACCTCCATCTGAGCACCTACACCTATGGGTCCATAGACCTGATGGAACACCTCCACTTCAAGATACAGACCAACCTGTCTACCACCCTCAAAGGCACCCTCATCTACAGACCCCGCACACCTTTCTCTGACTCCATCACTGACATCATCACCCCGCAAGCCATCACCTCCAACAACTATACCTTGCTAGGAGACCTCAACTTCCCACTCGACAACTTCCAAGACCCCAACACCACCTCCCTCCTGGACAACCTCCACAACTTCAGACTGAAAGAGATCATACCAGAACCCACACACTCAGCAGGACACAAGTTCGACCCCATCTGCACTGCAGGAAGCTCTATCACCTTCAGCCACATCTCTGAACTCCTATGGCAGCAGCAGACCATCGCTGCTTCAATTTCACCTTCAAAACAAACATCATCCACAAACGTCCTCACCAGCTGCAGCGCAGATATTGGACCAAGATCCCCAACGACCAGCTCACCACCTCCCTCAGCAGCTCACCTCCCACCTCCACGGACGACGACCCTACCACCACCACCCTTACCCTACACAACTGGATCACCGACTGCGCCAACACCATCACTCCCTCAAGAAAACTTCCAACCCACACGCCAAGAAAGCCAGCTGGTTCTCCACTGAACTCCAAGAATCTAGACAAACCTGCAGATGCCTCAAAAAGCTATAGAGGAACTCCAAAACCACAGCAGACCTCGACAGCTTTAAAGCAGCCACCACTGCCCACCACAAACTCATCAGATACTCAAGGAAGAAAGTGCTCCAGGACAGAATCTACACCCAGGCACACAACAGCGAGGAACTCTTCGACATCATCAACGAGTTCGCCCAACCCAACAGTGAGACCACCGACATCCCACCCTCCCAGGACTTTTGCAGCAGACTTAGCGCCTTCTTCCATCACAAAATAAAGACCATCTATGACAACTTCGAAGACGACAACCTACACACAGATCCCACAACCACCGTTCCCCATACCACGCAGCCAACACTTGACAGTTGGACTGCCCTCAGCATTGAAGTCACACTGAAGACTATGAAGTCAACCCACTTTGGAGCCCCTATGGACCCCTGCCCCCACCACATCTACCACAGAGCTGCAGACATCATCACCCCCGAGCTTCGACGAATCATCAACCGCTCCTTCAAGACCGCCTCCTTCCCAGAGGACTGGGAACACGCTGAGATCAACCCTCTCTTGAAAAAACCTCCGACCTCAAGAACTTCAGACCGATCTCCTTACTCCCGTATCCGGCACAAGTCATTGAAAAAGCCATCAATAGTCAACTCGCCTCCTTCATAGAAGAAAACAACATCCTCGACTCCTCCCAGTCAGGTTTCAGGAGGAATCACAGCACCGAAACTGCTCTCCTCACTGCGACAGACAACATCCACTCCCTCCTTGACAGAGGAGAGACTGTGGCCCTCATCCACCTGGACCTCTCCGCTTCCTTCGACACAGTCTCACACCGCCCTAGCACGCAGACTCCATGACGCAGGAATATGGAACAAAGCCCTCGACTGGATCCGCTCATTCCTCTCCGGCAGAACGCAGTGGGTCAGACTCCCTCCTTTTGGAACCCACACCAACCACATACGAACTCGCCCCACCCTGGTCAACGTCTACATGGCCTCGCTCACATCCATCGTCAGATCACATGGACTCAACATAATATCGTACGCAGATGACACCCAACTCATCCTCTCCCTATCCAACGAACCCAACATCTCCAAACACGACTTTCAAGAAGGAATGGAAGCAGTCTCCTGGTGGATGAAGAACTGCTGCCTACAACTCAACACAGACAAAACTGAAGTACTTATCATTGGCCCACATCCCGACTCCTGGAATGACACCTGGTGGCCCCCCAGCCTAGGGAATCCTCCCTCCCCCACGGACCACGCAGGCAACCTCGGAATCATCCTGGACTCCGAATCTCAAAAGGACCACCAGATCAACGCTGTCGCCTCTTCCTGCTACCACATCCTTCCCCTCCTCCAAAAGACCTTCAACTGGAATCTTCTTGAACACAGTAAAACCGTCACCCATGCCCTCATCAGCAGCAGACAGGACTACAGCAATGCACTCTCTCTGGGATCAACAAGAGCCTCACTCACAGACTCCCGAACATCCAGAGTGCCACCGCCCAACTAGTCCTCAACCTACCGCGCCACTGCCACATCAACCAACATCTACGGACACTTCACTGACTCCCCGTCGAGAAGAGCATCAAATTCAAGCTTCTCATCCTCGCCCACAAAGCCCTCCACTACACCAGATCCACCTACATGAACCACCGCCTCTCAATCCACGCACTCCAAAGATCCCTCCCCTTAGCCCAGCTCTCTCTTGTGACACTTCCACACATCAAGAAGACCAGAACAGGAGGACGCTCCTTTTTCTTCCTCACGGTCAAAGCATGGAACAACCTCCCTCTCCTCCCTCGACAGACACCCCCAGCAACTTCTTAGGGATCGATACAATGATCTGTGTGTCGTTAGCGTATGATATCCCGTGTAGCCCATGGGAGCGAATGATTGAAGCCAGTGGAGACACATAGACATTAAATAACGTGGGATTTGGAGATGAGCCCTGTGGTACGCCACATGGCAGGGAAAAAACATCAAAGTAGTACTGATTAAGCATCACCATCTGAGAGCGATCCTTAAGCAAGGAGGACAACATTGCCAGAGTCCTATCTATAATGCCTATTTCTTGTAGGCGTTCACTCAACCAAGAAGGGGGAGATGGTATCAAAGACCGCAGATAGATCTAACAGAACCAATGTTGCGCCTGCCCTCCATTCCATTCAGTCTGTGGCGAAAACCAAAACAGTTTTGGTTCCGTTATGTTTTTGGAAGCCATACTGAGAGGTGTTTAGCCATTACTGATCTTCCACTAACTCTATCAATTATCCACCATTCAGATGTTTTTCAAGAATCTTAGCAGGATGCGGGGGTAGCGAGATTGGACGGTAGTTTTTCGAATTTTGCTATCAAGATTAGGCATTTTAAGAAGAGGCATGATCACTGCCTTCTTCCGGAGCCATGGAATGCATCTGGAGGAGATGACTTTATTCATTAAGGATGCAAGAGGGGATGCCACGGTACTAGCCACTAAGTGCAAAACTGCAGGACCGCATTGTTCCAGGGGTAAGCCTGACTTGGTGTTAAGAAGATAATGTTCCACTATTTCAGAGGTAATAGGTGGAAAAACTATGACTACGTTGGATTCTTGGTCTATAGACTCTGGATGTAGGGGAGATATTTCGGCCTCAACTCTACCTCATTACCTCCCAGTCGCGTGGGACGTCTGGCCGTGGCCTACGGCGTCCCCCTTTCTGCCCTACTTCCCTTGCACTAACATAACACTGCAGTTCCGACACTCTTGGGGAGGGGAGGGCCGTGGCTTCCCTCGTGGGGGTGGTGCTGGAGTGGGGGGTTCGGAGGGGGGATGGATCCGATCAACAATGGACTTTGTGGAACTGTGCAACTGAACATGGCCAGAGACTCTCCACCTACTGAATGGATCATCGTGGGGGCTCGGCTGGCCGGATGGAACTTTCAAATGCATTAACTGTTGCTCTGGGGGCCCAGTGCGGGGACGGGCTACTACGACTATGTGGGGGTAACCAATGTAAGATGTCAAGGATAATGGTGATACTAAGACTATTCTGCATATGACCAAGTGTGTGATTTTAATGTTCCTTGTTGAATATAAGACTAAATAAAGTGTTAAAAAAATTTTTTAAAAACTCTACCTCATTACCTGGGGACTGCAGCATGTAACATTTTTCTTTTGATAGTTCAAGTTCATCATAGATTTTGCTGCTTTTACATTGAAAAAAACAGCCAGCTGATTGCAAAAATCTTGTGACCCCTCATGCTCTCCAGCTGACGGGAGAGTAAAGAGCTGCTGCACCAACTTAAAAAGTTCTTTATTGGATGTGGCAGATTAAATTTTGTTGGTGCAGAATAAGGATTTCTCCTCTTTGAGAGCTAGTTAATAATTCCTCATCCTGCTCTTATAAATGGCTTTTTCATGCTCCTCATAGTTCTTCCTCCACACTTGCTCTTGACAGCGATGAGCCTGCCTAAGAGCTCTCAGCCTCTCATTAAAACAGGGGCCGAAGTGGATATCTTCCTCAATTTAACTTCTCGCAAAGGGGCTACCATGTCAGCCGCCACTTCCAACCAGCCTACAATGTTACTTACCCCTTGTCCACATCCTTCTGTATCTCTACAGGCATGCTGACTCGTGCAGTGGCCAGAGATCCTGCAATACACCATTCCAGTTCCGCCTACAGACTTTAACATTGGATTATGAGCATCTCCCACCTGGGGCAGCAAGTGTGAATGAAAAGGCAACGGCTCCATGATCCGACCAGCTGAGGGGAAAAATGGACTGGAATGACACCTGTAGATCGTTAGACAAAATGTCAGCGAGGGAATGCCCTGCCTCATGATTGGGTGTTCCCACCAATTAGGCCATCCCCATGCCAGAAAGGGTCTCAATTAGTGCTGTAGAGTCTTTATTAGTACTCTCTTCAGGATGAAAGTTAAAATCACCCAACACAGTCAGCCCACTCTTCATCATGAATGACTCTGTGAGACACACTAACTCATTTAGAAAGAGCGTTCTGGGCCCAGGAGGCCGATAGACCAAGATACCAGTTAAAGAACTAATAGCCGATAGAACTCCCACCCAAAATACAATACAAAAAAATTATGTTGTTTTGTGTACTTAAATAGACATGGACAGTATGGCTATCATTAATTATTTATTGCAATTACCATTTTTCAGTCTAAAACAAAAGCGATTCAGTATATCAGAAGCTAGTGGTCGCGTCAAGAATGATTTTCTGTGTGGATGTAATTCTTGTAAAAAAACAGAATATGTGAGCTACTGCCTATAGAATGCATTATATTCTGTCCTTTTCTTTTAGGTTGAGTTAGAACACTAAAATGGTTTTGATTATGTCACGCTATTAATTCATCTTATGAGCTCCAGTAAGTTTTAGGTTCTCCTTTCCTAAAGAGCAATTAAATAGTGGAAGTTTATTTCATCAGTTGTCATTATCTTAGTACATTTGTATGCAACTTGTCTTACGCTTATTCAATTTTATACAAGAGACTTTGCATGCTATGTCATTCCAAACATTGGCTAAGGTGTTAAGACATGTTCCTCTGACCAGTGAGCTAAATAAAATGCAAATTTGGCATCAGTTTGGATCTCAACACCCTTTACGACTAATCAGTTAATTATCGGGGTCTCTCAAGAATCACTATGAGGGACATAAAAAGCTCACAGGATCCCTCCTCATTGCATCCAATTGAATACTGTATTTTTATCTGTATTCTCTGATAGAGTCTCATCCATCTGTGACCATGTAGTGGAGCTTCAACAATACTTGTTTCTGTTGGTTGTAATCATATCTTAGGGAATATGATTTAAAGAAAAATATTTTACCAACTTCACTGTCACTTGTCATTCAGCTCCTCTGCCACTGTAACCTGACCATCCTGGAGCTGTCAGTGTTGTGCCCAATGCATATGTATGTAATAAATATGGGGACTGAGCTTATTCCTAACCAATGAAGCATGGTGCACTCAAGAAGCCATGTGATCTTGGACCCTATACCACAATTTAACACACACCTCTTGTGTTTCAACAACTGAGAGACCTGATTGATTTCACTCTCTCCCAGCAAGAATACTATCCTCAGCTGTGTTCTGCACTTCACCCTGATCTAGACCACACCCTGTGCAGGAACTAAGTAGACGTTCTCCCAATTTATCAGGAAGATGAACCTCAGTTAAATTCTCCATACATGGTCTTGGGCGACTTTTGCTCCACCAGTTTGACAGGGAATCAGCAAATCCACTTATCCATTTAAATGAGTACAATGAGTCCTTCCAAAATAGGAGATCTAAAATCTGGGCCAATACTTGTGTAAATTTCCTTTGTAGTAAAGAGACACCAAAGAACAAGACTAGAGCTTGAAGTTCATCTCCCCGAGATAAACCTCCGGTATGGCCAGTATGATGGCCACATCCACTAAAACTGCCAGGATCTTGAACCTAAGACTGTGAAACAGCATCTACATCTTACATGTGGTTGTACTGATATACTTGTTGATCAAGTTCAGTTCAAGTTTAGAACCTGCAGATAACTTAAAGAGACCTTGTGAACCACAACAATTTCCATTAATATTCAAGAGGCTCTGCAATGCCTCCAGAAGAGTCTGACTCTTTTGCCAGCTGCCAAGTCTAGGAAGTGATGACTGTTTTGGAACAGTAAGCCCTTCAGAACTGTTTCGAACACCTTCGAGTTTAAGATAAGTTTGACTCAGACATCCTGGTAGACATATGTTTGCTCTCCAGTTGATCAACTGTTACCAGCTTGGCATAACCATGAAGACAATACTTTTTGAGAAGGCTGTGTCGGAATTGTAGATGATGAAGCAAGCAGAGACCTCAGCTGGAACTTAACCTGCTGCTGTCTACTTTAATAAGAAAACGTGCATGACTAGTGGAAGATGAACAAATCTGACAATGTCTTCTTTCACCCTGGTTTCTCTTCACCACATTAGCATTTTTGAGTTCCTTGAGAGCAGTGCACGCCAAATTTTGTAGCAGCTTCTCCACACGGCTTCTTATCAGTAAACATAATTTTCAATTATGCTGTCTTCTGAGCTACATTTGCATGACCATCCTTCAAGTGGATTTACCTTTGAGCTGCCATATTTAATCTGGTAGACAAGGCTGTGGTCCAAACACCAACAAATGCTAGGTCCAAGGTAAACTTCCCCTGCTTTTCAAAGTTCTTCAAGAGGCACCATGTGCTCTGTTCACGTTGGCCAACAAGGAGGACTTGAAATCTGAAAGCATAGATAAACTTCTGTATGTCACCTATGCATCGACCCCAAAAGTTAAATGGGGGTTCATACAGGATTTCTTCAAGGCTAAACCTACATCCCAAGCGAAAGCATCCCTTGGAGAGAAAAGTCATCTGTTTCCAGGCATGATCTCCAATCCAGGATGGAAAAGAGCAAGTTCCGTTGCAACACTTTGCACCTGATTCACAAAGGTAAACTTACACTTCTGCATAAGTTTACTATTTTTGGGGTATTCACGTAGTACAAGTTCAATTTTACTAATACTAATTTTAGGACTGTGGAGAGAGACTCTGCACTCGTGGCAGAAGCTATGCACATAAAAAGATAGGCCTGCCCTGGTTGAAATATGTGGTGATCTTAGCGTTGTTAGTCTGAATCCTGGTAATAGCAACTCACCATTCTATTCTTCGTTACACTAAACGAGGGAATAGAAACATCTGTCATTTGCAGCGATGAGACATGATTAAAGTGTGATATGACGTGCTTGAAAAGAGATACAGTGGTATTATTTTCAGCTGCTGACAGGTGATCATCTTTTGGAAAGTCTTATGATTGGATCAGTGCATCATTTGGTCAGCTGCAGTCAATGAGGAAATTATTCTGAAACATACACAGTGTGCATTGGAATGGTCAAGTCTGCTGTGTGTGTGTACCCCATATCACAATGGTGCTGTTAGAGGAGGCAAGAAATTGAAAATCTTGCATGATACGCAAATTGTGTGAAATGTCGAAAATTATGACAGAGTACAATTTTGCAAAGGTTTTTGCTGCAAGCAATTAACTTGAGCAGAAAATATCTTGTAGGAGATAGGTCAGAGAATGTGTTGTATGTGACATTTTCTCCTTGAACCAATCTCTTTCTCCGATCTTGGGTGACTTTTGAACGTGCGGCATGCCCTCCTGTTCAGTTTGCTCTCGAATACATAAAGTGCAGTTTACATAATTTACGCTCAAATTTGCATACTTTTCTCAACAAATACCAGAATTTCAGGTAAAAAAATACACAATTTTGCTTACCCTTAGACTAGAGTAATATCGTTTTCCAAAGAAACTCTGGAAATTCTTGTGTATCAATAGAAAACATTCCAAAAGAAGTGTAGACTTTGCTGTTTAGTGCGTCACAAGGTGAGAATATATTCAATACCCAAATATCGCATAGTCATTCGGTCTCTCATGAACTACATGGGAGAGAGTCTGTTGACAACCAGAATAATACCCGTGCACTTTGCAAGTGCTTATTTGTTGAAAGAGACAACTAACAGCTCGTATCCCAGAATGCAAAGCAAATGCGGCACAACAAATCTCTCTTCCACTCTCTCTTCCACTCTCTCCACCCAAAGCTACCAGTGTTATAGCATTTGGATTATAAACGTGGCGTACCTTTACAGTTGTATGGAATGGTAGCATTTCCATAAAAGCCAGACGCGCATTTCTCGCAGTTGAATCCAGTGGTGTTGCGCATACAGTTGCGACACTGGCCTGTCACTTCATCGCAGTCTTCAAAGATTAAGTTGGGGTCCGAGTTTCCACTACAGTTACACCTTTTACAAGAGCTCCCTATCAGCAGAGGGTTTCCATAGAATCCTGGTGCACACCTGAAAAAAAGTATTCAAAGAATATGAGGAAAAACGTATTTTAATTCTTAATTTTCATAACCGTTTTCTATTGTAGATACCTTGAGAAATGATTTTCTGTTATTGCCATAAGATGATGCTCCTAATATAGATACAACATATCTTTTTAGTTTCTAGAAAATGTAGCTTCTTGAAAACCTAGGGTTCACAAATTGTAGCATGGGAAAAGAAAACTCGTCAAATGTCAATACCTGTCTTGCTTTCAATGTCTCCACATAGAGAGACCTGAAAAATGAAAAATCTAGAAATAGTGCCGCATTTTAAGCAAAAAATGTCAAATAAAATATGAAAACATGAGAGTACATTAAGGGTTTAACAGAACTCTTGTTTGTATCCCAAGAATATATTTTACTTTAGCTTCCAAATATGTATCTTTACTTTCCACTCACTTAAGGAAATTTGTTTTACAGACTTTTTTAACTGTATCATATTTGAATTTGTATAAAGCACCAACCTACCAGACAGTGTCAGTGCACACGCGAACATCAACAACAGACAGAGATACAAGAATCGTGAACGCATGCCAGGGCTCAGCACTGGCAGTCAAAACAAAAACAAGCATTGGCAAAGCCAATAGGTCTGGCTTGCATTTTCAGTTATAACACTTATTGACGTTGCCAATGTTTTATTTCTATTTGATCCCCAATAGGGATATTTTACATTGAATTAATGATTTTGCGTTTTGTCATTCTGAATTATGCACACTGTCCCCTCTTACAGAGATGAAAAAACCATCTTGACCGAGCTATCAAAATGGCGATCCAGGTGTTTATTAGGGGTGGGCGGAATTTTCATAGTCGCGTTACGCAAAGTTCAGCGAAACGGAAAAAGTCTCTGTGAGCTATGCAGAATTCCGCGAGCATGCGGAATTGCTTTTTCCTCCCGCTCGCGATGTGTTTTACCTGTTCGGCGACTCTGTTTGCGTGCTCGAGGGGAAATATCTCGTGAACTTACCCATGTGGTCGCCAATTGGCGCAGCCATCTTGTTTCACTTGTCCCACCCGCTCACGATGCATGTTTCCTGTTCACGAACGCGGATGTCCAATGGCGCATCCGAATGACGTGTTCACGGTCGCACACTCTCGCGGGATCTCGTGGCACACGCGAACAGATAGGAAAACGCAGCGGCGAACGCAGGGATCCCAGTAAGTCGCTCACGAACACGCATTTTGAAATCGCGAACAAGGAAAAAATTCCATTACGCCGCAGATCGCGGAATTTTTGGCAATTCTGCGTTCTCTGCAGAATGCGGAATTGCCAAAGTTTCGCAAATTCCGCGAGCGGAGCGGAATTTACCGCCCAGGCCTAGTGTTTATATGTGGTGCGATGTGAACCTGGATGTTTGATCGTTAACCCTTCCACATGGAAACCCTACTACCAGTTGTGAGGTGCTTACACTGGGGTATTGCAAATAAGAGAACCATCCTGATAGTGTAGTGGTTCTGTAAGTCATGGCATGTTATTGCCTTTACTCCAGTGCTACAGGTCATTTGGAGGTAATAGCGTGTCGGAATATCTCTTTACTAACTGGCATGTAAATAACTTTATCCCAGCCTCGCTGTCTTTTCAGAAGAAGGGGCGAGTCAAGAAATATTATCTTTTGCTTGATGGATGGTCAGCTTCTGTGGCACGGGGTCAACACATCAGGCCAGGATGGGGTTAAGCGCTTTGGACACAGATTAATAAGTGGCTTTAGCATCATGCACTAACTTTGGCCGGCATTCAAACATCTGCCATGCCCAGCTGGTCCTGGCACTGTCCCCTTACTCCCCAATCCCCCGGCAGTGTATTAGGGAATCCCCGGCTGTCCACCCCAGTGTATTGCTCACCGGGTGCTTTAAGGCCATTCGGACACACTGCAGACTTAAGGCCTCCACCTCACACCACCATCACTCACACCCTCTGAGAACAACACTAAGAGGGAAGCCAACAGCATCAAGCCAGGCGAGTGAGGGGGGAGTGAGAGGAGAGTCGTGGGGGCAGAGGCAGATGTTTTTTACAAGAGGGAGGGTGTGAAGAGAGGCAAGGCGAGAAGAAGAGGTGACAGAGAGTGGGGTGCACAGGGAGCAGAGGGAACGAAAGATGGGAGATGAACAAATGAGGACAATTTTGATGAGGGAGGTGGGGATGTTGCAGGGGGGCAAATAAATATATAGAGGCAAGGGGTTATCATTGGAGTATACTGACAGTGTTTGGGATGGTGAAGGTGGCTGAGAGCTGGGGCGTGGTGTGGAATGAGTCCGTTGAGAGAAAGGAGAGAGAGATAAAGATGGAAAATCAAAGTGGGAGGAGGAGTGTGTGGGGCATTTATTTATTTGAGCCTTGACCTTTTAAAGGAGTTCGTCTAGGCAGCAACGAATAGGAAGAACGAAGCATGAGCAGGCAAGAAAGAGGGAAGGATAGATAGGGAGTGATAAATGAGGGCAACAGGAGAGGAAGGAGGGAGATAAGAAAGGAAGGGCAAATGTAGAGGAAAGAGGGATTACAAAGAGAGGCAGGGGAGTAGAGGTCTGGCCAGGGGACATAAGAGCCATCGAGAGAAAGAGAGGTGGGGAGGCAAAGTGAAGTGTTAGCAATGGGTTAATGGAACCTAAAATAGGGAGGGTGGGCAATGGGGCTGAAAGTAAGCAATGGGAGCGGGTGAGAAAATAAGGGGTGAAAGGAGAGAAGAAGGTTAAAGAAAAAGCACAATAATGGAAAAGAAAGGGACAGACGATTGAGAGAGAGTTAAAGAAACAGGGAATGGGCAGGAGGGCACTATGGGAGGATGATGGAGCCAGGTTATAGGAAAAGAAAGGGGTGACAGAAGGGAGGAATAGACAGCTATTAGCAAACAATAGAGCAGGTAGAGGAGGCAATGAAATATGCAAGTTGAGAAGAGACTGAGGGATGTGGTTAGGATAATGGAAAAGTTATAAGGGAAAAAGAAAAAGGAGAGAGAGAAAGAAGGGACAGGCAGAGGAATTTGGGAGTCTGGGGAGGTGAGGGTGTCAGAGTATTCACGGAAAAGGAGAAATAAATGGGCAGATAAGGGAAAATGTTGTCCTGTAAATGAAAGTAAAAAATGAAAGACGGGTGAAGATAAAAGTCAAGATAAAATCTGAAGAATGAGTGCAAGAGAGAAGGGGAAAAGGACATAAAGGATGGAGAAAGAAGCAGAGGAAAGAAGAAGGATGGCGCACATGAGAGAAAAAGAGTTAAAAGTGGAGAACAAGCTGAGAGAAGCTAGGAAAAAAGCAAGTACACAGAAAAGCAATACAGATAGGAAGATACAATACATCCACCACTTTCTATCCAGCCTCAGGGCCTGATTACGAGTTTGGGAGTGTGGGAGCTGGACTGTCCTGCTCAACTCATGATTGAACCTCCAGCCAGTTTAGGAGTTTTCTCCTAGTCTGGCGTGTGTTTTTTTGGCGTTCCCACAGCGGTGCCTACATAGGCATCAAAATGGGATTGTCAAAATCAGTACCTGCACAGCATGGACTGCTGCAGTCCATGTAATACAGGTACTGAGATGCATGCACACAGTGGGGCACAAAATTACCCCCCCATGCATCCCCAGAGGCACAGGGGGCCCTGCAGGGCCCCCTTTGTTTCCTCTCCGCCACGCTTTGCCATGAAAACCGTGGCAGAGAGAAAACTTGTAATATGCTTGGCGCCTCAGGACCGCCGCGAAGGTCCCTGGAGGTTGTGGCATTCACAGGGCGGCACAACCGCCCTAGTTGTAATAGGGTGGTCAGAAGACCGCCACACCCCGCAAATCTGGCGGTCCATGGACGGCCAGACTCGTAATTAGCCCTTTAGTCTTTTTCAAGGGCCCCATGCTGGCTAGAGTAGAGGGCATAAGCAGACCCCTGAAGCATGCCCATCTCCACGTCCCAACCCCTGCCATCGCCCAACAGGAGCAGCTCCTGCTGCAATAGACTGATGCCTGTAGATCCTGTGACCTGCTGAAAACAGTAATGGGTGCTGAAGCGAGGTGATAAAGAGTGCTGGAAAGCACCCAGGATGCTGCTCCCATCTGCCATGGAGGAGCAATATTATTTTAATCTGCTGTAGCGGATGCAAAACCTCAAGGGGGGTTGCTCTTTTTCTTGCTAGCTGTCCCTGACACCAGCCTTGCTCCTCTGGTTCGGGCCACACTCAGCGCTGAGATGGGGAAGCCACTGGGCCCAATGAAAGATGAGAGGCTGACAGCGTGGCACGGTTAAATGACTAATACATCACCCACGTCAGAGCTCAGACACTTGCCATGCTCAGTCAGAAAAAGGACAGCATGGGTCAAGATCATGTATTGCCCAATTATCAAGGATTTCCTTACCGATACACTGCATCATTATGTTAATTCAGCAGCCATTTTAGGTGAGTGGAAAACCCATCAGAGCAAATAGGAGTGCAAGAAACATTCTTTTGATGGAAACACACAACGTCTGTTCCATCAAATGATGTACTCAAGCCAACCAACATGTGGGCAGATCTCAAGTCTCTCTCTCAGTAATACGTCTCAAAGCTCTTTTTTTGTTGGTCACATAAGGTCTGGTGGCAGCAGTGCTATTACTCCAGACCTAAAAGTGGGCCCTCTATTTCTGTTTTTTACTCACCAGCAATAAAAAAAAAAAAACAGACGCCAGAGGAAAGAAAAATTGTACAGTGGTGGTTTTCTCACACCTTTGCATTACAGAGGAGTGATAGCAGCTGAGCCAGGCATGTGACGGCGTGGACATTACCTTAGGAGACTGTTTTTCTCTCCATATCGCTATGGATATTGTCTGTTAGAGTCTAGTCGCCTGGCCAACTCTGTAGGGACGTTGTCTATGGGAGACTAGCCAAAAGTCTACATCTGTAGGCACATTGCCTAGAGTGGTAATCTATCCATTTCTTGTTCGTTGCTAGGTTCAATTATTCTTTGAGTAGGAGAACGCTGTATAATTTATCAATCACAGGATTATCTTTCATATGTGAGAGATCATGACCTTAGTTGCAAAAGTCACACCTCCTTCTTTGGCCATACCCCTTTCAGAATCACCTCACATACTACATAAAGAACTACTTACAGGGAACACAGTAATATCATATGAAACAAAATGGACGGCATTGCAGTCCCCCCCCCCCCACACAATTTGGCCCCATTTAACTATTAGATGCTTTGGTTTTTTAACTGAAAGTGCACTGAGACCTGCTAACCAGGTCCCAGTGCCACTGCTCATTCCTTTAAAAATGACAAATGTAAATTGGTACAGCCAATTGGCAAGATCTTAACATGCCCATAATGCCCTAGTCTATGGTACCAGTCGTACCCAGGGCAAGAATGTTAAAGGGGTCACCAGGGATTCAGCACTTATTGTGCCAACCTGACTGACCCAAATGAAAAGGAAGTCTGCAGATATGCCATGTCAGATCTGCACTCGCAGCCTGTGTGCTCAAATTGGACTAGGCACACACCATGTGTGACAGTCACCTCACTGCATTTAATATATGTCAGTCACCCCTAAAGTAGGCCTCCCATAGCCCAGGAGGCAGGATGCATTATATTATATGTGTGGAAATATATGTGCAAGCATATCTTACACCGTAGTAGCATTCTAAATGTGATTCTACTACAAGTGACCAGCTGTTCATCGGATAACTAGGGCTGGCATATGGGCATCACCTATATGTCTAGCTTCATGATGGACCGCTTATTTCTTTCATGTTTGGTGTCACACACAATGCTTTTTGACCCCCCGACAAAATGGTGGTGTCGAGGTTTAACCAGCATCTACCTAGGTGGCACTTTAGATAGTGTTCACCAAGTTAACCCAGTGTTCTCGTGGCTTGGTGGGCTTTTTTGAAGGTTTGCCGCCAAGACAGAAGTCTTACCTCATGCTGGGGAGTGTGTGCCGCTCCCAGAGGCCACAGACAAAGACCTGTGTGAGCAGGAGGTGACACCTCCACCCCCACAAGATGGCTAGTGAGTACACTGGTGCAGCAGAGAGCCTCAAGGGCTTCACTAGCATCAATGGATAGAAGAACTTGTCCCCCACTTAAGGACAAAGCCTCCCCCTGCCCCACACACTGTTTTTCACTGCCAGGCAGGAAATTGGCAATGCAGTAGGCATGCACCGCCTCAAGGCTGACCACACCTCTAGGGTGTTGGAGCTGAAGTGTACAGTCAAGGGTGGTTTTGGCCATCTTGAATTTGGACTAAAACGCAGGTTCTGACTAGTTTTAGTGGCATACTCCCACTGGATATGGTGACTACTGGTGCGGATCAGCAGCAGTACTAGATGTCCATTGGCTACTAGTCCTTACACCCACTAGCACCCCTAAATCCCGGATTTAAGGGGCACCCCAGACACCAGAACCTCAGATTTGACGCAATATCTAGAAGTGGGTAAACAACGTTTGCCCCGCAACTTTTGCAACGCAGGGAATCACAACGCGGTCGTTACAACGACCGCGTTGTGATTCCGCATACCATTATTCCGCAAGTCGGAACAACGACTTGCGGGGGGGGGGGGAGGTGTTGGATTTAAAATTCAACACCTTCCCTAGTGTCCGCACAGACTGGAGTTGGAATAGTAAATGATACTTTTCCAACATCCAGCGCCCCCCCCTCCGCAAGTCGTTCTTCCGACTTGCGGAGTAATGGTATGCGGAATCACGACCGCGTTGTGATTCCCTGCGGGGAAAAAGGCTGTGGAATACTGCCATAGATTCCTAGAAGAGACCAGTTTCCACAACAAGGCAGGACTCTACGAAGACAGGTGCCAAACTCTGCACCTGTGGCAGCCACTCTGTGCCCACTGGATTGCGACTTGACCGAGGCAAGAGATCAGGTCCAAAAGGAAGATGAACCCCTGCACCAACTCCAGACTTCCCAATAACTCCCTTGGGCTAAAGAAACTAATACCCTGTCATCAGCAGGCACAAACCACTAAATCAACGACATTTAAGTCCTGCACCCCGAGCCGTCCAAAGTGTTTGCTCAAAGTCCTTGTGCAGGTGGCTTCTGGAAACTGTAGTTCAGACCCTCAGCAAGGCTCAGCTTTATACAACATTTCCTTGGTCCACTGGATAAAGATTTCCTCAGCCAGAGTGCTTGCAGGCTCCAAGGCTTGTTGGTGGTCTGACCGACTACATCTTTGCTTTACTCTACGCTTCAAGAGAAGAGATTCATCGACCAACCACACCTGGGGCTCCATCTCAAAGATTTTGCATTTATTTTTACTCTCTCTTGGCAAACCTGCTAGCTACTCTGGCCGCAGATCCGGTTCAGCACCACGGATAGCACGTAGATTGGATCAGCCTGGAGACTCCTGGTCCAGAGCCAGCTGCTTACTTTGTTTCCAAAGGGTTTTGCTCAACTTGCTCCACAAGTAAAGTTTTGCTAAGGTAACCCTCTAAAGACCAGTAACCTGACTGAAAGCTCAGTTTGACAGCTAAAAGTGCACCTCTGCACCCCGCTCCCCTAAGACAGGTAAAATTGTGCTAGCTGTTGTGAACTGGTCTATGGACTCATGAGACCTTAACCCCAAGTGGGTTCCATTGAACTCACTCTCCAAAGATTCGATTATATATATATATGTGTTTTTTCCATTGACCGCAGCATTACTGTTTTTACATTGCAAAAGTATTGATATTTATCACTTTAAAATGGATAACTCCTGTTACACTGTATGTATTGATTTCATTTTGGTGCCTAAAAATAGATAAAAATCAGAGCTAGTTTTATAAATTGGTGTCGGATTTCTATTGAGTTGTGTCAATTACTTATCGTCCATGTTGGTGATGTGAAATGCTTAATACAGGTGTATGAGAGAGGGTCCATCTTTGTGTATTGTGCTAGCATTACATGGGAAAGCAACCCTGGCGTACCACATAATAGTTTCACCTTGCAATATCATGCATCAATATAATCTGCCCGGACCGGCTTCGTGTGGGTAGGACTGCCGCCACCCTTGATCTCTTGGAACCCTTGCCTGAACTCCGTAGGACCTGGGAGAGACTTTGTGGTGTACTTCTTCGGAGGGTGGGACTGCGAGGACCAGCCTGCACAGCGCACTCATCACCATCGGCGCAGCTGGGGCCTCTTCCCGCCCATCCCCTCTAACAGCGTTATAAAGACTCGCGGCCCCCGCTTCGCGGGAGCCGCTCGCCGATTTAAATAATCACCGCAGCCTTTGAAGACTGGTGCTTTGTATTCCAGCTTGCCTGAACTCCGTAGGACCTGGGAGAGACTTTGTGGTGTACTTCTTCGGAGGGTGGGACTGCGAGGACCAGCCTGCACAGCGCACTCATCACCATCGGCGCAGCTGGGGCCTCTTCCCGCCCATCCCCTCTAACGATATCCTGCCTATTTGTGACGCCCGGTCCAAACGTGCTAGCGGAACGCGCGTGGGACGAAGCCCGGGCAAAGAGTGGGCCGTTTGAGGCCGTTCGAGAACGGGAGAGTTAGGGCCTGGGCCCCCCTACTTGGATTAAGGTTGCACACCCAACCGTGCAACTGAGATACGAACCATGACCTCAAGAGAAACGAGGAGCAAAACCTCACTGGCCACAGGGACGGCAAAAGGTACTTTGGATACGTATTTCGCTAAAGCAGGCTCACTTCTCATTGATGAAATTACCATCCTGGAAAGGCGCATTTCTCAAGAAATTGACTGGGTTAGGAGATCCTCTTTAGGTCCCCTCGCACAAGCCATCACGCCAGAACATATCTCTGTTCCCATATCATCAGATGCTGGGGGGACAAATGGTATGCCTGGCCTATTCGATCTACGTAGTCCTACTATATCTACCATTGACTGCGACAATTCTGCCCCCGAAGAGCTCAGTATATTACCTCTTCCACCTACTAGGCCCCCTCCACCTCCAATCATTGCTAAAGTGATTATCCCTAATAAAGACGCAACTACTGAGACAGCTCAGCAGATTGTGCAGTCATCACAGGGTGTGAGGGAGGGAGCTATCCCGAAAAGAAAAAGAAGGGCCCAAACCACAGGGGGGCGCAAGCCGAAGATACCAAAGCACAATCCTATAAGTGAGGGTAACCAACAGGTCTTAGCTAGCAAGGGGTTGATTCCGCTTGCGAAAAAATGGGCACCATCCACACTTACCCTGGCCCAGATATCTCCCAGTTCTAAAGTTACATCGAGGGAAGAGGCTTTTATCGTTTCGGATATTCGCATTCTTCTGGGGGGATTTATTAATCCCTTAGAGGACCGTATAGCCAAGATGGAAATATGTCTATCGAACATCCAAAAGGGAATCGCATATTTAGTAGAGGCCAAGAAAACATCTAGTGAATCTACTAGTGGAGGGCTGATCCATAGGGGTGCAGAGTTTGCATCTGCACCTCCATTTAAAGAAGGGCTTCCTCCACCTCAGTTCACTCAGACACAACCTTTCATACCAACCACTTCAGAAACTGAAAAACCACAAGTTCTACCCTGCACAGTAAACGCAAGTCCCCAAGAGAAGATGGCTGCGTCCCCAATAGGGGTACAGGGAAAAGGCATAAAATATAGGCCAGTCAATTTGCCACCGGAGGTCATCCCGTACAGTCATTTTAACAGGTATTCCAGAATTAAAACCATCCACTAGAGAACCTGTGGAGACCTTAAAAAATAAGGTAATTTACAGGCTTTCTAACAACAGGCCCCTCCCTAACGGAAAATGTAGCGAGGTTCTCATGGTGAGAAGAGTTCCATGGTTGGGCAATACCAGGAAATCCATCCGTGGAGATTGCATCTTGATTAATTTTCGGGACCCCTCTACCGTCTCCTATATATGTAGCTGGCCTCACCATGCCCAGGAGACTTCTATCCAATCCCTCCCCCTATCATTCTTTTACCCCTCAACAAGTCATGAGCAGGTAGAGGAGGGATGGGAACTTGTACGTAGGAGAGGAGGTAGATGGGGCCTAAGGGAAAAAAAGGATTACCCCTTTCCCAGATTTCCGTCACATGATCATCTTTCCACATACAATAGGTTTAGTCATCTAGACATGGTGGATTGACCGAATGAGACGGGGGATGGGGAGGATTTGGGTTACAAAAGGATCCCGACTCTTAATCCACGATCAGTTATTCCCACAGAGAAGGACCATGTCGAGCAGAAATCAACTAATGGGAAAGTTTGTGCAGGGACTCTCAACTCTCCACTTAACACATCTGCGGTGTTGGCTGTTCAAACTGGTTTGATTGACTGCAACCCCTTATTGGAGATGCACTCTGATGTGCTTGTACCTCTCATTTCTCAAATAGAGAGAATCAATTTGTCCTCTCTCAAGATTTTATCATGGAACGTGGCGGACCTGGCCAATAAACAGATTTGCCCGGCCTGGTGTTCCTTTATCGAGGATAAAGACATATGCCTGTTTCAAGAAACCTGGGCGAGGGAAGATGTTACCTGTACAGGCTTTGCTGCATTCTCCATACACACAACATGGGGGGGCAGAGGGCGTCCCTCGGGATGTCTCGCTATCTGGGTGGCTACTGACCTGGGATGCAGGGCCGATGTCTTCCCTCTAAATACGGAGGACATTTTAGCAGTATTGCTGGAATGGCCGAATTCACACAGCCTTATGGTGCTAAATGTCTACTCCAGGCCAGTTAACATCTCACAGGAGTCGCGCACCATTGAGGAGCTTGCGCTTGCCTTAAATGAAATCCCGAAGGGCATCCCTTTCCTAATAGGTGGCGACTTGAATTGCCACTTCGAGCCCCTTCTGGGCACATTGGATGAGGACCAGGTGTGGTCTATACCACCATCGCAAGTACCGGCTCCAAGAGTCTGGTCCCCTTTGGCTCTACAAATCACATCCCTAACTCTGAAATATGGTCTTCGGGCTTGTAACAGAAGGCTAAAATCTGACATTCCCCCAAGATGTACCTACAACAGAGAAGGTAGGGAGTCAAGACTAGACTATATCCTGGTCCCACTGTTCTCGTGGTCGCTCATTAGAGACTTCCGGGTGATTCCCAGAGAAGATAGCGACCACAACGCTTTGGAACTAGAATATGATCATTCTGGTCTTGAGACCAGGGGGAAGAAGAGGGAGGTATCTGAGGTGGGGTTAGCCCTCTCGAACAATAGACGTAGAGTGAAGTGGGAGAAAATAGCTGCCACACCAGGGAGGATTTCTAAGTTGTATGCCCAGGTAATTCCTACATTTGAAAAGGTACAGGTCCTAAATGTGCAAGGCAGCACCCAGGGTGCATATAATCAACTGGGGCAGCTACATGCAGATCTTATCAAATCTGTGTCTGAAATCCTCTCTACCACCTCCAAAAGGGCTAATAGACCCGCCCATGGCCCCCCCTGGTATAACGCTGCATGTCGGAAGGCAAAAACCGATCTACTGACCTCGATCAAGGCGGGGAAGGGAAGTGTGGAAATTAGGGCCAGGAGATCAGCCTATAAGACCCTGACCATCAATGCCAAGAGTGAATGGGAGCATCAGAAATGGGAGAAACTTACCATCTCCCTGGGACGCGGGGATTCGCGCAAGTTTTGGCGTTGCGTGAATACAGGTTCTGAGGAATTGGCTACTGCAATAGAGCCTAACATCTCAGCCAAGGCATGGCAAGATCATTTCCAGTCCCTCTATAGGTCACCTGAAGGGGTCAGCACAAACTCCATCCAGATGGTCAGCACTATTCCAAAGGGGGTGCCTTTTACACTAAAGGAGGTCCGAGCGGCAATTGCAGGGTTGGCATCAGGCAAGGCGCCTGGTTTGGATGGCTTGCCTGGTGACCTATTTAAACAAGAACCGGATGTCTGGGCACCTTACCTTATGCTTTTATTTAATTCCATTCTGGAGGAAATGGAGTTGCCAGACACTTGGCTGGGCGCAGAGATTGTCCCAATATTTAAAAAGGGTTCGCCTCTGCTCCCAGCCAACTATAGACCCATCAGCCTCATTGAGGTTCCCCAGAAGATATTCGGCAGACTCATGATCAATCGTTTACAAGATTGGACAGAAGAATGTGAAATTATGAGCACATATCAAGCAGGGTTCAGAAGAAATATTTCAACTATTGACCAGATTTTCCTCTTGAACCTTATATATTGGAAGACTGTGTCAATCGAGGGCGGCAGCTTATACACGGTTTTCGTGGATTTGCGAGCCGCCTTCGATCTAGTGCCCAGGGATAAACTATGGGCTGTCTTATTGGACCTTGGGGTTCCTGCCGATATCTTATCAATTTTGATAAGATTACATCAGGGAAATTTTGCTAGGGTTAGGTGTGGAAGAGGAGGAATTCTCTCGGATGGTTTCCCCGTTGACAGGGGGGTTAGACAGGGTTGTGTCCTTGCGCCGACCCTCGTCTGCCTCTTTGTCAACAGGGTAATTAACCATCTCAACGGGTTGAGTAATATCGATGCCCCCAGGTTGGACGGCAGCAGGGTTCCTGCTATTTTGTTTGCAGATGATACCCTGCTGCTTTCCAAATCCCCCATGGCTATACAACGGGTCCTGGACGGATTTGCGAATTTCTGTGAGATGCGCGGACTGGAGATTAATGCTTCTAAAACCAAGTACATGATCTTCAATCCGCCTTCTTCAACACGTGCAAATCCTGTCCTAGGGTCCTCCAGATTAGAGAGGGTTTATACATTTGAATATCTGGGGGTAACGATCAATCAATCCATGACATGGGACTCACACCAAACCAAGGCAAACCTTAAATTGATCCAGCTGACAGGTGGCATATCCAGAATGAAGAGAGGACTGACATATAAGCCATTTGGTCCTCGCCTCCAAATCTACAAAATTCAGGCAAGAGGGGCAGTGTCCTATGGAGGCGAACTATGGGGGCACACCGCCTCTCAGAAATTGCAGGTCACGGAGAACAACTTCTTAAGGCACTTGACAAGTTTACCGTCCAGTGCCCCGCTCCTCCCACTGAGATTTGATTTGGGTCTAAGACCCATTATAGAGGAGTTGGGTCTTAAACCGATAACTTATTGGCGCAAAATATGGAGCACGCCGGAACTACTACATTACAGAGCTGAGCTCCAGGAGATTTTGCGTCTTGTCAAACCTGCCCAAATTCCATGGCTCAGATACATCAAGCAAACATGCGAGTCATTAGGAAGACCGGATCTGTGGTCTGATCCAGGAAGCACATGCTCCAGGATCTCATGCAAAGCCATCTCCAAGGTCTACTATGAGCACCATTTACGGGCTTTAATTAAGAGTGTACGGGAGGGGTCTCTATCTGTTCAGTTTTTGGGGTTCAAAGACTCATACCAACTAGAGCTTGCATTTGATGATATAGGCCCTACGCTAACAAGGAAGCTTTACATGCAATGGCGATACAGCACTCTTCCTCTTAGGGCGCATACAGACCGATGGACATATCCCCAGTCTACAGTGCAATGTCCAGCTTGCGCTCACCCACGAGAGACTGATTTACATATTATATTCTTTTGCCCAGCTTACCGAAGAGCAAGGAACTATTGGCTTGTCCCACTTCTCAAAAATCTTGGTTTTAGACGGCACCTTCCAGCATTTAGGATTCTAAAAATAGATCTATCGGCCCCAATTGTATTCGCAGTGGCAAAATTTCTAACAGCTATGTGGTTTAGTCACAATCACTGTATTAAGTTAACTGCAGCTGAATGAATATCTTTCTAGTTCTTAGGTCACTCGATTCATGATTGATTTTTTAATGCAACCATGTGTGAATTTTCTTTTATTTTTAATTGTTTATTTGTTGTATTCTTTTATGGTCCTAGTGACCGAAATAAAGTTGATATGATGATGAATATAATCTACATCAGCGATATGATTGAGGGCATGAGGCAGTGGTAATAATTCTGTTAGAGAGAAAAGGGAATAATAGAGAAGAAAGGGAAGCCACAGAACTAGGAGACAAGGGCAGATGTAATTATAACGTCTTCTTTACATTCTCTTTTTGCTTTTGATCTTTTACCATTTTCCACTTCCCTCCTTTTGAGTGATATTTTCTCTCTCCCATTTCAAAAAGCTTCAGCAACCCTTTTGATCCTTTCATTAGTTACATATCAATTGCATCCTTTGAGATTACTGTCCCTGTGTTTCGATTTTCTTCTCTGCTATAATTGCTTGCTTTATAGCACCTTCACTGTGCCATTTTAGTTCAAGACTTCATAGAGCCAGGAGCAATTCGGGTAGGAGACAAGTTATTCCATTTTAGGCCATTAGGTTACAGTCTCAGCAGGTAGGTTTTGTTAGGAGTCAATTCTAAATCCACAGTAATCCAGTCCCAGGCTTCATCCAGGACCCGGGTATTGCATGTATCACCACATTCTCACAGCATCCACACCACATCATTCTGCAGCATGCCCACTCAGCCCTTGCTTACATAGGCCATCACGTCACTACATCATCCCCATTCCGTACACACAAGACAAACCAGACATGCTACGTCACTAAGCATTTGCATTCATGGTACAGTAGCAACACCTCCCTATGCGTAACCATCTCTAGGAATTAGTGTGAGATTTCAATGAATGTTTCCACAGTGGATACTTCTGTGTTGTTTCAAAACAGCTTCATTATTTCTTGTCATACCTGCTCTGGCTAGTATATAGTGGCCTTGGACTTTATCTTGAAATCATATGAATCGACTTCAATGCCTCCCTTCACATTTTTATCCTGACGAGGTATATTTTACTATTTGATGTCAGGGTTGCTCGCTCTCCATCAGGTTATTTCATCCCTGCAACAGAGTAAACCTCGAGGTTTTCTGGCATGAGAGCAAGTGTATATGTTTGGTCATAAACTTCAGAATTACACACTCCTACGCAGAGGCGTACAGCTCCCTAAAACTTCCTCTTCAGTTCTTCCTCAGCACCTGCATTGCATGGGCTGCCTGCACATATAAGGTTTGCTTCCTCAGCATCAAGTCGTTCAGGAAACATCTGGGCTCTGGTTGGCAATGAGTCAAACAGCTGAGGTCAGAGGCAGGATACAAACTCATCATAAGAGTGCCTTTAACTAATGTAATCATATTTCCATGGTACATTCTGTCATTTAGTCCTCCAAACCACTACCTGGTTGGAAAGTTGGGATTTATTTCTCTTGTATTTTGGTTGGTTAAATCTGGAGAATGCCAACATGATGACATCATAGTGCAGCCTCTGTTTTGCCAAGAGTATTTTGAAGCCATGATTTTGTTTGCATCTAACTACCGCATATAAGCTTTCCAAAGAGAGCAGGGAAAACATTCTAAAGAAACCCATCATCCAGAGAAACGGTCATATTAGCGACAACCAAGACATATTGGGTCTGATGCTGCAAGCAGCCTCACTTTGCATGACAAATGATTCACTAATTATTGATAGTGCAAGGGGACTGTGCATGGAGAGGAACTCAAGGCCTCTGATTAATAACAATGAGTTTGGAATCTGCAGTACACCTCGCTGTAAACAGGAGCAGTGCCTCAGTCTCATTGGCTGGCATATCTATAATTGGGTTCTCTGGGCACAGACCAGGACAATACACCTTATAACAACAAATGCTAGGATGACCACCTAACTCCAGGTCATTAGAGGCACTCTCTCTTGTCTTGAACATTTCACCTACAAATCATTGATTACAGGTGTGTTAGTTTAACTAGTTGAATGACTAGCCCATAAAAATACAGGTCTGGTAAAAGTGTACGTAATGACTTAGAAGGAGGTAGCCACCCTAACCAGGCGCGCAACACCTATTGGACTCAAAGGGCTTCAGCCCCCCCCCCTCGTGTGTGGCAGCCTGGGTTGAGACAGCTACCGGGCACACACACAGCCGCACCCGAGCACTTCACAGGTCTTTAAAAGACCATTTGCATGTCAATGAGGCATTGCTGTTGTTTCACCCCTTCTAAGAGCCCCAGCAGCTCCACTCTGCCTTTTGCTTAAAGATTCACCCCCCCCCCCCCGAAATCAGCTCCTCTCTGCCTATTGCTTAAAGATTCAGCCCCCCCCCGAACTTTTTTCTTAGCCCCCCCCCCCCCCCCCCCGAAATGTGGCTCTAGTTGCGCCTCTGACCCTAACAAATGTGTGAACTCCTGATTGCGCTGGGAATGACTCATTGGTGTACGTTAGTCAAGTGACTTGAAGTTTCCCGTCTATTTTTCACGCGAGGTCGCGAAGTGGCCTCTGTTGCAAAGGAGGTCAGAGATTCCCATACAGGCGGGCGCAGTGAGCATCTGCTTGTGCCTCTAAGGGGATGCTTTGAGGCATCCTGGGACACCCCATGTCCCTCTCACAAGGAGCATCCTTGGTGGGGGCTCACAGCCTGCAATCCACCTCTCTGTGCAGCACAGTCAGTGCACCTCCTGATGTCCTCTTCCAGATCCGTCCGATGGGGCGGGTGCAAAGAAAAAAGATTCACTCAGTCGCACAGGCCACGCCTCCATGTAAATGAGGGCACACCCCCTATAGACGGGGTCGCAAACAGCAGGTGTCTTATTTCTCTTCAGTCGCGTTCATCTCTTTCCCAAAAGTGAGATGGCAGCAGCATTTAATGGTAAAACTCTGCTGTGAATGATGAAAATCTCTAAGTGTATCCTTTATTATGACTCAGTTGTTAACTCAACAAAGTGCCCTGCTGCATAAAAAAAAATCCCCTGCTGCCGAAGGGCTACAGTTTTACGAATTACCAGAACTAAGCCTTGCCTAGAATCCTCCCTCCCACTCTCACCCCCTCTCGATTCAGACCACTCTGTGCCCCGGAGGATCGGTGAAAAAGACATTCCCCTCTGCACATCTTTTTCCACAGATTGCAGCCAAAGGCTGCTCCAGGTCGGTCATGGCAAAGCATCTGAACATCACCTTATTTGCAAGTGTGCAGCGGTGACAGTAAGGCTTTTGAATTTGGTCAGTTGTCTATATCTTTGCACAGAAAGAAGTGTGAGAAGAGTAATTACCTTTTGTAGTGTCCTGCACGACATGTTACACAGCAGCCCCTCCCTAGGGGCATTCCTACCCCCACCCCTCACCCGTCCAACACAGACGTCACCAGCCAGGTAACCCTGCTCACAAATGGGGCTAGGCGTACATGCCCTGGGTCACTTAAGTTACCATACCACTAGTGTCCGTGTGGCCTTTTACTTTAACATGTGGGCCTAGGGCCCACCACTTTACAATGGCGACGAGACGGAGCAACCATGCCTGCTACCTCCGGCCTGCCCACAAGGTGGCATGAACTGAAGTGCAGTCCACCCGAGTTGAGACAGGCAAGCCTCTTCCCAGTGGTGGTGGGAGGCTGACTGCAGCGGAAATTGGCCTGCACATGCAGGGTCCATACCAGCTGCCTAGATTAGGTGAACAGCCACATACCATTCTGAAGTAAACGTCCCTATCTGCTGACAATCATCTGCTGAGACACTTACAATATTAATAATAATAATAATCCATATTTGTAAAGCGCAAATATTATACCCCTTAAGGTTTTTAGGCGCTGGGGGCTGTCGGGGAGATTAAGGCGCATATCAACAACAACCGGCGATAATTATCGCTAAGCGCACTTAGCGCTAGGTTAATTATCGCCGGCTAGCGTTGATTTTTATCGCTGAGATAGCGTGCTATTAGCAACGCTTATCTCAATAGCGATAAAAATTCTCACGCTAAGTGGCTAACGTGAGATTATCGCTGGAAACCCAGCGATAATCTCACGTTAGCTTGTTGATAGGGACAGACAAACTTAGCCATGATATCCTCCTTCCATAGGATATCATGGCTAAGTCAGAAAAATACCAGACGTAAAAAAGCAGCGTTAACCGCGGTTAGCGCTGCTTTTTTTGTCTCTAACAGGGTTAGCGATATTCTTGATAATAGGAGAAATGCCGCTTAGCGACATTTCTCCTATTATTTTACTCTGGAACGCCCCCTTTGCATCTCATTAGAGATGCAAGGGGAAGCGTAGAGTAAAAGGGTGCTAACATGCAAATTTGCATGTTAGCACCCTGTTGTTGATAGGGTGCTAGTTTTATCTCTGCCTCTGCTTTTTTGGCTTTTAAAGCTAAAAAAGCAGAGATAAAGCCCTTGTTGATATGCCCCTAAGTGAGCTATTACCCAGAGTCACATGGTGCTGAGCTGAGCTGTCACCGTTGCCCGGAATCAAACCAGCCCCGCGCTCCGGAGTCAGCCACTCTGGCTGTGCCCCTCCTCTCCCAGGCACTTCCTCACCCCGTGGCACCAGCAGTCCAGCCTTGTGTTGTCCCAAAAGTGGAAAAAGGGCCTGGCTGCACCCGTCAGCAGGAACCAGCAATGAGAGAGGACTGAGCGGGGAGGGGCCCACGTGGGCTGACAAGCAGACAGTGACTATCTCTTCACATGGGATAAGAACAATAAAAGGGGACAGAGTACTCCCGATAATGAGTGCAGTACCTCTCTGCAGTGTAAAACTAAAACAAAAAAGTAAAATACGGACTATACCATATGCTGACCACGGTAGTATTCCCTTAAATGCTGCCGGTCTTAGAGGGTGACCATGGTTCATGGCAGGGCTGTGAATAGGCTCATACTGGTGCACATGTAGAAGGTAGTGTGCACACAATGCTGAGAACCCGGAGCAGTTTCAGTGCAGCTTAGGCCCCTTCTACCCCTCGAGTCTCCTGAAGACTGCTGCAAACCGGATCGTCTGCAAAGGGAACCCCTGGAAGGATGACGAAACCCATCCCCACAGGCAGAGAGAGAGAAACAGTCTCCCCCACACACACAACAAAGGAAAATAGCAGGAGGTCGACTCCAGTGTACCCAACAGTAAGATGCAGCTTACGGGTGCAGAAGAAACATTATTTAGAGACTTTGTTGAGGGAATCTGCTCTGGACCACCATGCTCCCATCTTGCCAAAGTGTCCAAATGGTAACGCCTGGTTCCCAGAACACTACCCTAGTACCCCAAAAACATAAAAAAGAGAAGACCTGCCAACAGCCTCTTAGCTGGCAAGAGCCTATAACGCCACCCAGCACGGGAGAGACTGCAGCGGCTGGCCCCAGAAACCTCCAGATATGGTCTGACACTCTAAAAGGAGCAGCGCTGGACAACTCTGTGGCTAGAGCACTGACAGGGAGCACACAGGCACTCATGGGTTCTCACCCACACATGCCATGCCTGACTGTAAAGCCTCAAGGTGTGAGCATTGTGCCAGCAAGAGAAGGTTAGTCAGAAGCAACACTATGCACAGAGCAGGAGCTCCAAGAAGGTCCCAGATGAAGGAACATGCAACTTGTGAGCGGACTCCACACAGCCCTAGAGAAGACAAGGCAAATCATATGAGCAACTGCCCTTATCAAATCAACAAAGAGAGGGACAGCTAGGGCTTAATATAGGTCCAACGTACTTGCCCTGAGTTAAGCTAGAAGACAATGAAAGGTACGAAGTTCCTCGGTGGCAAGTTGGCCACCTGGTGTGTACTCAAGGTAGTGAGGAGGTGGGGGATGCCTCCTGTCGGAACTAGGACCCTCACACACCCAGCAAGCTAGGTGTCATGCTTCATCATATGGGTCTGCTCCTTGTCGAGCCGGCGCTGAAATGCTCGACGGGCACCCATAAAGGGGTTCTTTTTCGGAGATCTTTAGTTCCTTGTCGTATAGGTGCCGTGGGTGTGAGGGGCCTAGAGGCGTGTAGATGTGGTGTGTGGAGCATTGCAGCGCCGACTCGACGAGGAGCAGACCCATATAATGAAGCATGACACCTAGCTTGCTGGGTGTGTGAGGGTCCTAGTTCTGACAGGAGGTATCCCCCACCTCCTCACTACCTCGAGTACACACCAGGTGGCCAACTTGCCACCGAGGAACTTCGTACCTTTCATTGTCTTCTAACTGCCCTTATCATCAGCAATCCAGAGCCCAACACCTGAGGCCGGTGGCTGGACTACAGAGACAGTCTGCTGCTGAAAGGCCCTGTTGGCTGGCCCTGAAGAAGGTGTATGCCGCTGCACTCAAAAGGAGAAGAAAGTCAAGTGACTAGAAGTCTCACACTCATAGTCCTGAAGAAGGTGCATGCCGCTGCACCCAGAAGAAACTCTAGAAATGAGATGTCTCAGCTGCATCATTGGAAAAAAGGTGCATGCCAAAGCACCAAGAGAGAGAAGAGAAGAAAGTGTTATCTGCCAGTGCACACTGAGAAACCTCATGACCGACCAAGGCCAGGACGGAAGATCAGGAGTGGGCAGGCCTGGAAGGCATGTTTGAGAAGACTCGAGCCACTGACAGAGGGCATCTACCCACACAAAGAAGCCACTGAGATGATATAACGATGGCCTGGTGACAGCACAGCGGGGGGACTGCAAGTAAGCCACAAGCATGCGCAAACCCAAATCTCTGCCCCAAGCCCTATAGCCCAGGAGTAAGGCGCAAGCATGCACAATCTCTGCCTCAAGCCCAGTGGTAGCACTGGGAGTAAGCCACAAGCATGTACGAACTGAGTCTCTACCCCATGCTTCCCAGCTTAACAGTCAAAGACACAATAAGCAGCATCTCAGAAACACAGAGCATCCAGTCTGCATCCAGGCTGAAGGATGCAGATGCCTCTTCAAAGAAAAGATGAAAGCACCTGGCCACCATCACTCCAAGTTGTCGACAACCCAAGAAGGAATGCCCATGACTATGAAGGCAATTCGTTGCCACATGTTGTACAGGTTCACCACATGACTGGCAACTCCGTAATGCCAGTTTCTGTCTTGTGCTTCACCACTACCACCCAGGGAGCATCGAACAACCAGAGTGGAGTCTAACATTGTCATCATACTTACAGGCAAGAAACTCCAAAGATCACCTGTAGGATCAGTCAACAATCGACTACCTGTGCATCCCGCCTGCATCCTGATTCCAGTAGCGAGAGAGAGTCTTGACTAGGACCCACCTACACCTGAGGTTGCACAAGCGACTAGCCTGGTGCTCCTCAGCAGTCATGCAGCGGTCCAAACACGGCTCACAGGCAGCCCCAGTGCAGACCCCACATAGTCCTGTGACAACCCATCCAAGGGGCCTCCACAAGTGCGAGAGATAGACTTGACTCTGCCCCACCAACAGATTCCAGGCTGTAGCAACGCCTTGCAGCGGAGACTTCAACAGTTGCAGTATGAGAAGACTTTTAGTGAGCCAAGCAACATCACTAAAGTATACTTCGTGATGGCAGCTTTGCAGTTGACTCTGACAACACACCTGACACACAATGGACATGCCTCCAGCCGTCATGCAGCCAGAAGGCCCCTGACGTCTCTGAGTCAGCGTTTGTGTCCTGAACCACTCAGGTTAAATTATGAATGCAAGCGGAGATGTCCTGTTGCAGCAAGCTTCATCAGTCCATATGTCCACTGATGTCCTGCTGATTGATTCTAGAGACCACATGTTATCCAGTTTATTGGTGTTTTGTTTCCACAGGTTGGACTGTGGGGCATTCCTAACACCCACTCCACACCCATCAAACACAGATGGCACCAATTAGGTGGCCCTGCTAATAAAAGGACCTGGACGCATGTTCCCAGGGTCACTTAAATTAACATACCACTAGTGTCCGTGTGGTCTTTTACTTTAGCTTCTGAGCCTAGGGCCCACTACTTTACACCTTCCAACCTCAGCATGATCAAATAAAGGGAACAGGTTACACTACCAGTTATGACTCCTCATACCCTTAGGTAGTTAATGTGATAACTTTTCAAAAGTTATGTTAGCAACATAAGTAACAAAGATTCTGTCTCTCCTGTTTTTCTATTGCTTAATTACCGAACCGCTGCAACATTTCCAGCTATTTTTTAAAAGAAGTAAAGTAAAAACAGATGTAAAGTCACAATATCAATTTTAAAAGGCTGCAGCTGCGTGCATAAGTATGACTCTAAACAGATGTTAGCTATTAACCTGCAAGCAGGACTAACATAGTTCTTAACATCTTTATACATTAAGTAGCTTTGCAAGAAGGTTCTATGCCTCTTTATAGCTGTGCTGCAAGGTAACAATCTGTCATTTTAAATGGAAAAACTGAATGACTTTTTAAGTATGCGCTCAGCTTGAACTGCTACAGGGCTGGTTTAATTCCATGTTGTAGGTTTTGCTCCTCCCACTGGTTGTGGGGAATGTTTTGTTCTAGATTGTCACATTGGGGATTTAACTTTTCTGTAGACACATTACACTTGACCTGTAAAAAGCTGAAATATGCCATTCTAAATGCAAACAAACTGTCCTTGTTGTGGAAGGCACATGTAGTTGGTTGCTATGCCCAGAATTTAAAATACCAAGTATCCAGATTCCAAACATCAGACACTTTCTTGGGAAACATAATACAAATTGAATTTCCTACAACAAAATATTCTTCTTAATGTTTTCTGGTCGAAAGTGATCAAAAACAGATAGGTTGCAACCTCTCGTACGCGAGGCTGACAAGTTGACTTTCATCCTTTATTTCTTTTGATGATTTTTCTGGAGTCTTACTTAACCTAATTCTGGTCATAGTGAATAATACTCTGTCTTCAATTGATGAATACTTCAGACGTGAAGATCTTTTCCAAGGGACATTCTGCAATTTCTCTGTGGCATTCTCGAAATATGTTTTTTATTTATGCATAATGATTTGTCTGACAATTTATCATAAGAACGGTTTCTATGACACCAGGAGGCTTAATGTATAAGAGTTCTTATTCTCATAGTTTTAATAAATTCACCAATTTAAACACAGCTAGCCACAAGTTGATCTTTGTACGAACTCTTGCAATCTATCCAGGACATGTCAATCAGAGAATTTGGTGACCGGCCAGGTCTGCCCAGGCCTTCCTATAGACACTGGCATGGCGCATTAACACGTTCACCTCTCATTGCTGCTATTCGTGCACGAGTTCCACTTCACAGTTCTTGTCTAGAGGGTGCTCCAGTGCAATGTGTGCTTGACCACAAAGACACTGCCTGTAGAACCAATGATTGCGCTCTCTGCCTCCTCTTTGCAGATTAGCCAGTAGATGAAAATATTCCAACAAGAACCAGGTATTGAAGAAGGGATGAACTGATGTTGGGTCACCTGGCTAAAGGGCAAAGCCATGCTCCTGCATTGATACTCTTATCACACTTCTTTGAAAGAAATTGACTCTCTATTGCATTTGAGGAGCTAAAAGGTTAAGTTTCTTCATTATGTTCTTTGTTATTTGCAAGTTTGACTACTCATTACTACCATTAGAGTTCTATGAACTATTTAATTCACATCAGAGTCTGTTTACTCAATGGCCAGTTTCATTTACAGGTATCACTGATTTTACCTGCCTGCAGATCTCGTTTCAGCCATCATGGGTTGATCAACTGGCATCAGCTGGTGATTGAATCCTGTTTGTCTCACTGGGTGTAGTAACAACAGGTTGATTGCTGTTGGACCAGCTGCTGAATTGGCTCACTCGCTGCAAACAACAAGTGTATTATTTTTGCTAGCTTAGTGCCTAATTTAGAGTTAGGCATATGGGTTACTCCATCACAAATGTGACTGATATCCCTTCCTCCTAATTATAAGTCCATTATATCCAATGGCCCTTGTAATATCGTGGACGGGAAATCCTTGACCTTTGTCCCATCTGCAGAACTCTAAATCAGGCCCTTAATTTGCCGTGCCAAACTTGCCGTGTGACAAGATCTGTTAGATTTCGGTCTCTCACCTAATGAAGAACTTGCAAGTTCCTATTTGTCCTCTACCATGTTGCGATAATTCCAAATATCAAACAGACATGTCCACCCCAACAAATCAGGACCTGATGTTGAATATTTTACTGCCTCTTTGGGAAAGCTATTTATTTACTCTTATGACTTGGAAGACCCAGAAGTAGGAGTACAAGTATATAACACCAACATTGAGTATGATGTTTCAACACTAGCAAACTGATAATTTTTTAAGATATTATTGTTTATGCTGATAATCCACAAGAGGCTGTTATTGTTTTGCTCGGGATGCAGTTGTTCTGATTCATACATAGTTGGAGGATGTAGGAGTTGACTCTTTGAAGGCAGTGATTGCATGTATTCAACCCAATTGTAGGGGTGGTTAATGTTTCTATTAAGCATATGCAGTTATGAAACATTGAAAATGAAGTTTAAACTGCCACGCATGCCCTCCTCGACATCAACTGGAGTAAGAATCTGTCCTTCATGGAGGGTGCAGTCTGCATCTACAATTTCGTGACTGATGGACAACCTCGAGCAGAACATAGTGGATGTGGGGGTGGGCCATTCTTGGGTTCCTGCACCAGGATGTCTCTGGATGGGTCATAAATCAAGCAGAAAATGGTAAACCCAGTTGGCACTCAGCGAATGCTGTTTGGTGCCAGAAAGGAGAGTGGTTCAGTCCAGTGAGTAAGGGAGGTGGTAACATGAAGGGTGCAAGTTGTAAGGGTAGTCAGGGAGCATCTAGAAAAAGCCTGCTCTGCTAGTTGAGCTCACTCGGAAGCAGTTTGGGCAGAGTGGGAATTTGAGTTGGCTGGCTGAAAATTACAGTACATGTCAGTGAGGAGGTCCAGTCCTCAATTACCATCAAATATAAAACTTTAGATAGCTATGCTATTTGCTTAGCTATCCATAGTTAAAAATATTGCACGGAGTTGGAAGCCATGAGACTTTGCAAGTTTGCATTCTCCTACCCCACTGTCTGATTTTGGCGGAGTTGACAAACACACAAACACATAAAAGTCCTACCTAAACATTGATTGCAGATATGAGTACCCGTGTGCATAGTCCAAACCTCTATTTGTTTCCTTTGCATGGCATGTTGGATTTCCAGCATTAATTCCTAACCCCTCTTGCTGACAAACTGAATAACTCAAAGAAAAGTGAGAACACTGTAAGACCTGCTAGATAAAAAAAGGAAGCTTTCTCATGAAATGATAGAAGTGTGGAGAAGAAAGGCCTTACAACCATCTGTCTGTGACACATCTGTACCCATGATTGTCTTCAAAGGTAGTGAAGGGTCTCCCTAACCTTCTGGCACACCCATGCATCCCATTAACGCCCCCTTAACGATTTTGGGAACGGTCAAAACACGTGTTCCATGGTGAGAGACCACAGCATGTTTTATAATGTTTTGACTCCTCTAACTTGCTAAGCCCATCCTAACCTTTGTTCAGAGGCATGCAGTTGTGGCACAGCCTGATTGTTTTAAAACTGATGCACATCCCAGCTGCTGTGTTCTCTCTGGCGAGCCATGCAGCCATGGATTTTTTAAGAGGCATGCTATTTGTTGGTGAACATTCTGGCAAATAAATTGAGCCTGAAAGGATTGGCAAGTGTCTATGTTTTCCTCAAAATTCCAAAATAGTCAAAGGTTTTAGGTATCACACTCTGCATTGTTTACATGTTTTATGTTAGACTATATTTGTTTATGAACCCAGTGTTTAACCTAAACACGTTTTAGTCAATTCAGCTGAGTTTTACACTCATGCTCCTCCTCCTTACTAAACTGATATTGAATTATAATGAATGCCTTGATGCCAATGGAACTGATATCTTTATGGTTTCGGAAATTTAGGTCATCCAAGGAATTTAGGACTAACATTTATACGAGATATCCTTCCCCCACCTTTAGTAGCAACGCAATCAAAGACCACGATTGAGCGATTCAGTTAATTTATGAATTCAGCACTGATTTGCCATTCAGTAATATATGATTCAGTATGAAGGGGAAAACGTAATGAAGATGAGTGTGAAAACAACCAGTCAACTCTACCAAGTGTCAAATCCCGTCATTTTCTATTTGTCTCCACAAGTACCCCTGTATTTCTCAGTTTTTCTGTCTGTGTGAGTGGTCTCTTATCTAAAGGACCACCCACACTGCACCCCTGGTAACCCATGGAAAAGAGTGACTAAACTGTCCACCCTGCCTCACATTCTCCTGGTGGTCCTTGGCTTCAGGTCCAGGCTGATGTCACTAGCAACAATTGGGACATGAGAAGAACTGAGAATATGCTAACCACCCAAGATGTTACCCTTGCAAAAACTCTTTTAATCTAACACTGAGAATGTTGATATTCATTTGAAAATATCTCCTTACATTTCTCCTTGGATATTATTCTTTATTTTGTATTTCCCAATACTCTTACAGATGATCAACAATAGATAGTTTTCAATTGCTTAGATTTTCATACAATATTCTCTTGGGGGCCACAGGTTTTCTTCGGTCCATATGATACTTTGGTATCTATGTACATGGGATTATGCGTCCTTTTTTTATGGAGGTAGATAAATATGGAGGAAAAAATAAAACCAAAGTATTCTATTTACATTTATGCACAACTAACATGTAAATGTCTAGCCATGTAAATATTATTACATGTATGCACATATGGGTGTATATATGTATAGCAGGGTTTGTACCTTATTCAAAAAGTGTAATACGTATAATTTGTATATATGTGCATGTATGTATACATTTTGCTATGTGTTAAGATGTGTAGGTATGTCTATATTTGCAATTATTAATTTTTAATTAATGGAAACAAATATTTTCCCTTCAAACTCTGCCCCTCGCCCCACTCTCTGGCACATCCCAACACCTTCTGACTACTGTGGACCCCACAACATCCTTTGAAAACTCTTTCCTCCCTTACCCGATTCATCCAACTAACAGGTGCACATGTCCACCACTCAAAGTAGCATTTCACATCTTCACTTTAGTAATTCACTTCAATTAATCTATGCGTTTCAAAACAGTACAGCAATTGCATGAGATATCAAGGGCACACACATAACAAATGAACCACAATGAGTCCACAAGGAAAAAGGAAGCACATATTGCAAATTCTGCTACCTTTGTAACTCTAACCTGGAGTATCGTGCTACTTGCAACAAAGCACTTCATTCCCTTGTAGTTTGTAGTAAGTGTTCTGTAAACACAAGATACAATTACAGCAATTAGCACATGGAGTGTCTTGCTTTTGCATTCACTGAAGGCTGGTTGAAGCACAGTTTTATATTATTATTATTATTATTATGGAATTTTATAAAGCGCATGGTTACGCACCACGGCGTGTCCCCGCGCTGAGAGGAAAAGAAGAGGCGAGTCAGGAAGAAGGTCATAGTAGTGCTGAGCGGTAAAGATGGGTTTTTAGTGCTTTGCGAAATTTGTTCTCTGAGGGTTCGAGGCGAAGCTCTGCCGGGAGAAGATTCCAGTTTTTGGCCGCGAGAAATATATGCACATGAAACAATAATGTAGACATCTAATATAAGTTACATTTTAAATGTTGCAAGAATTATTGCCACTATTTACATTTACATGTTATGAATTTAGTTATCCAATGAGAAGAGGTGTAATTTATATTCGCATGCCTGGAGTGATGCAATGTATCGATGAACTAGCAATAGCCAAGTTTGGCTGCGGAAACATGGGCGATAGACTGTAGCAGTATTTTTCTCTAGTGATTTAGTGTGCAGGACCGCCATTTCTGATGAAGATTATATGTCAGAATACTGTTGTCCGAAATGTTGTCTGACAGAAAAATTGGGCCCTAAGTATTGTTTAGAAACATATTGTTTCTGTGGCTGTAATTCTCCTAATTTTATTTTCAGTGGGGTGATGTTTTCGTAACCACCAATTAGAACGCAATATTTCTGTCAGGTGGTTTAATGACAATGACATTCTGGTACCCTACTTCTGATGACAAGAGTCTAATGGTTGCAGGATGTGACTGAGTGACTGCCAAGATTTCTACCTGCATCATGTTGCATGATCCTTTCTTCCAGGTTTTCGTTTGCCCACCTTTGCTGGTGGTGGAAAATTTGACAAAAATAAATATGAGGTATATGCTACATCAATCCTTTTGTGACAACAGCCCCTACCCTGTTTCAATGAAACATCGGCCCTACACATCTGCTCTCCCTCCTTCAAGCCAGAGTTCAGCTAACAAAGCGAATAGCACTCGTTACTTAGCATGCGTTTAGTACGCATGCCATTACGCGTTGTTAGTTCGCATACCTTTACTACACAATTCGGAACAACGAATTGCAGTAGAGGGCGCTGGATGTTGGAATAGTATAATTTACTATTCCAACTCCAGTCTGTGCGGACACTAGGGAAGGTGTTGGATTTAAAATCCAACACCTTCTCCCCACTAACGCAAGTCGTTTTTCTGACTTGCTTAGTAAAGGTATGTGAACTAACAATGCGGTCGTTCTAACGACCGCGTTGTAATAGCATGCTAAGTATCGCATGCGAAGTAAACGCTGTTTACCAGCAAAGCTCGTGTTGTAGTACAGGCAGAGATTTAAAAGGGCAGGTGCTGTCAGGTACTGGAAGAGTACCAGAGCTTCTCAGGAGCAAACAGGTATTGGGGGATATATTTCATTTTCAAGTGCTTAGTACGGGTAGCTACTAATTCATTACACTGGCCATGCAATTTTGGAATAACTTTCTATCCTGGACCACCTGTTTTATTTTGTGTTTTTAAAAAAAACAGTCAAATGTGTGACTTTTCTCATTATTACACCAATCTGCGAGCTAGCGACAATTAACAGATCACAGCTAGCACCACGAAATGCAGCTCTGAATATTTGGGCAAATAAATACCTGGTGCATATCACGGAATTGCCTAATTACATTGGGACTAGATCAAACAGAAACAAAAATCTTTTAGGATTTCATTTTTTCCCCATCTCGTTTACTTGCAGCTTAATAGGAAAGTGAGGGTAACCCAAGAATGTTTAGGAGGGCAGGAACAAAAGCAGTCCTTAATTTGTGCAGTTTTTTGTAGGTGAAGGGCACTGCCACTCTTTTTTGTGGACCAACAGTTTTTTCTTCATTAGACCTTGACCGCAAGCAAGAGAGAGAAGAGGAGAGAGAAGGAGGAAAAAAAAAGTAGGAAAACGGGGAAAAAGTGAGGAATTAAAGGAAAAGAAATGAAAAGAACTGGCAAGAATGAGATCCATTGGGTGGAAGTGTAGGTTTGTGGGGACAATAAACATGAGGTGGAATCAAAATTATACAGCCTTGGAAGTCTGCATACCTGCCATTCAACTGCGACGAACTCCTAAGAAAAACTTTAAGCTCCTGCATTTCAATTTTTTCATAGAGTAGGCACAAATGTAAGAGACAATTTCTAGCACCAATGTTGACAAAAAACTGACACATGTGAAAAAGGCAAATAGAAAATCTTTAAACAATTAGGACTACACTAAGTGACTACTTATGGCTATTAAAGTATTTCATGATGTAGTGCACTCAACTCTTTAAAGCTATGTTTTTGTCAAGAAATGAGGATGGACTTTCTGCTCATTCATTTTAAAGACATTTTAACAAAATGCACCATTTTATATATAAAATGGCCAAGGTTATAGCAATGCATCAGACGCATATTCACATCCTGCAGTGTTACTACAGTTGTCCACTGGAAGATGCTGATTGCTCTAAGTTCATATTGCATGCAGTATGCAAGCATGTCTACATTCAGTGTAAGATAGCTGAATTACACATAATAATTGGAAGAGAGCACTCCTTTAGAATCTAAAGGAATTCTGCCACATCAATTGCTAAGATTCAGAATGCATCAACTTTTGTCATGTATAACATGGATTAAAGGTATTCTCTTCTGTACTTCAGGCAGGTAGTTCACAACTTTGATTTGAATAATTTTCTATCCAGGTTTTCTGAAGTTGTATCTCTAAACCATGGTAGTTTGCAAAGTGTAACTTAATTAGATGCATCCACATTTCTCCATAGTGAACAAACAATTGTAAAATTATTGAACAGCAAACATTACACAATATTATAGGGTGTGATTTAATAAAGATGGTCCACATATTAAATAGACACATTTCCTGGATCCATATGAATTTTAGTCATTCAAGATCTACTTGTAGAGAAGGACTAAACTGATGCCACTTTAATTGAATCCAAGCAGCTAAAAGCAGTCACATGCATTGTGAAACCAAACTAACTCTGTACAATGTACCTGAGAGGATTATAAGCCAGAATGAAGAATAAATCCAATCAATGTCTTGTTGTGCGAGTGTCATGTTCACACTCTAAGAGAAATCTATAGCTTCAAATTTTGGGGGGATTTATGGCTTTGAGGGATGCATATTATAGGTTTTTTTCTAAAGTCACTATCCCAGTGCTTAGTTTGTGCCGCTGGTTGAAGTGGTTAGCACCAGCACTCATTTGTGGGGACCGGCACTTATTTTTCATCATCAGATTTTAACTAAGTTAGGAGAGATAAAGAGATAAAAATAAGAAAGAAGGCGTGAAGCAGATAGGAAAAGTGAAAACAGTAGAAAGAAGGTTGCAATCAACCTGCAAGACAGATAAACAGATTGGAAGAGTCGGGTGGTGGAAGAAAAAAGGCAAAGGGTGTTATCAAAACTAGACAGCCTTGGTATTTAGCAACCATGGCCTTTGGCAGTGCCAGCAGCGGGATACTAACCCCTTGGACCCCCTGCATTTATTTTTTATTAAATTAAGTACAGGTCTAAAGTGGATCCACCATCCAATCCCAGTAGCTGGCAGGTCCAAAGGGATAGGTGAACTATCTAGCTACTGACTTGACCGTTGTGCTGGCTTTTATATGGCTTTATCCATCTCCAGGATCCAGGGGCATCAACCTGCAGAAAAGGCTACATTGGGATCGGTGGACAGGTTGTAAATATATGACCACACTCCAGATCCCCTGGAAATCGTAAGTGGCTAAAGCTACGTGATAAGTACAATGTTATTTTTATGAGCTCATGAAGCTGAAGTCTCCTAGTAGCTTCTGTTTCGCAAAGAAATCCTTTTGGCAAACAGTTGTTTTGCCTGTATGATCCTCTACAATGAAATTGCTTGCCATTCGTACTGAGGCTTGAAAAAGTGCATTGTTCCCCCCCCCCCCCGTGGTCTTCTAAAAAAAATGTGTTTGAATAGTCGACTTAATTTATGGTTGCCTGAAAAGGGCAACATCAGTTTTGAAAGATGGTGAGCTCATTAACTACATGCTTCATTAATCTTCTCACGCCCTCCTTTCTGACTCAAACACAAATTTCGTCAGCGAAGGTGAATAAAATATTGTTCTATCCACTCTGTTATCCAATCAGAACAGGAGTCTGGTAAAAATACCCACTGTCAGATTCAAAACCCACGTTATCTGACATTGTGTTAATAGAGGGATAAAAGATGGGTATGCAATATTGTTAAAACCATACACGGTCCGGATTATTCATACTGGTTAGCTAAACTTCATCTTGAAGCGTCAATGATAGAGAAATGGGGAGAAATAAATTCCATTTGAGAGCAGATGAAGTTAGAGAATTGATAAAAGCCTATAAAAGGAAAAGAGATAGTTGTGTGTACGTAAACATTATATGGGATTCAGTTAGATTGGGCTGTATAAGGGAAAGACCAAAGTTGAATGAATGAGAGAAAGCTATATGGAATTATATGAAGACTGATCAATTTTGTTTCCAAGAATTGTTGACATATTTTCCTATGGGTATGAAAAGCTAAGATGTTGTTTCTTTAGGAGAAGATAGGCCACCTTAGGGTACAATGACAGTTTCAAACAATTATAGGACTGGTTCATTGATTGCCTTAGTTTGTTAATCCCTGATAGTCTAATCATTTTCTTTCCACGCAAGCCCTCATTCTGCATTCCCAAATTCAATGGAAATGTGAGTTTCTGCATAAATTGGGAATTCTGAGTATTAAGGTGACTCCTCGTGCAGTATTACGCCCTGTAGATTTACTGCGGGTGTTTCCAAGGAGGATACATACACCAGGTCAACCCTGGCAGAATTTGCCCTCCAAAAAAATATCCAGGATTTGGGGATTGACAGCCGAAATTAGTATAGTAACACCAATTTCCCCAGTAATTTATAATTCCATTAGGTACTTATCAGAATTAATTGGAAGTTCCATACCCAGACAATACAGATACTTGTTGTGTCGGTAATTTTGGATGTAAAATGATCAGACCCAAGCCCTGGACCCTACCCAATTTGGCTTTAGGGAGGGCCATACCACGGAGTCAGCTCTCATTAAGGCTACTGAAGAGAATAGGAGAGCTGTGGATCAAGGTGGGAAGGCCGCCTTGATACTACTAGATCTGTCTGCAGCCTTTGATACGGTCCATCATGATCTCTTGATGGACCGTTTAAGGACATGTGGGATTCAGGAGAAAATCTGGAAACTTTTCCAATCATTCCTAACAGACAGGGTACAAATTGTATCCATGGATGATTACCACCAAAGCCTTTCAAGTTGCCCTGTGGAGTTCCGCAGGGGTCTTCGTTGAGCCCAACATTATTTAATGTATATGTTTCTTCCTTGCCTCCGATCATTAGTGCGTTTGGCTTTGGTCTCACCTCCTACACGGATGACACCCAAATTGTGGTGTCTCTGCTTCCAGGTCAGGAGAGGGGCCTTGAGAAACGTTTCCAGGATTGTATGTTATCGGTAGGCAGCTGGTTGGCGAAAAATTGCCTAAAGCTCAATTCAGGCAAGACGGAGATGATATTCTTTGGAAATGACACCAATTTTTGGAATCCAAACTGGTGACCGTCTTCCATGGGCTCTCTTCCTACTCCTATAAAAAGAGTGTGAAACCTGGGAGTAATTGTGGATGATAGACTGACCTTCGGCGATCAAGTCAATGCAGTCTCTTCTTCCACAGCGTATGTACTCAAAACTGTGAAAAAAATACTACCATATCTACCATCTGACAGTCGGCAAACAGTGGTTACCATGCTAGTCTTATCCAGACTGCATTAATGTAACGGTCTATATCTGAACCTCCAGGAACGTCTTATGAATAAACTTCAAAGGCTGAAAAATGCAGCGGCCAGGTTACTTACAGGTACGCCAAAGTATGGTTCAATTGTCAAGGGAATCAAAAAACTGCACTGGCTCCCGGTAAGGAATCGGGTCCGTTTTAAATCGTTGTGTACCGTATTAAAGGCACTTCATGGAATAGGATCCAAGTACCTACAACAACAATTTAAGTGGTATATACTAAAAAGAAATATGCATTCCCTTGGGGCCAGATGGGTTCCAGTTCCAGTTATAAAAAAGGCGACTTGGGGAGGCCGAGGCTTCCTCTTCGGGGCAGCCAAAGCCTGGAATGACCTCCCATTTCACTTGAGGAATGCCACAGATCTTCTAGACTTTAGGAGGGGTCTGAAGACCTGGCTTTTTGACATATAATCTTTCATCTGCCGCTCAGCCAAATGGATAGGTAACAAGCGCCAGGACACCTATGGGAACAGCTGCGCTTAAAAAATTCCGTAACATAACATAACATCACTTCGGGCACCCCCGATGCAGTTAAAATGAGGGCGTCAAGTGTAAATGTTATTATTTATTTTCTAATTAATTTTTAAATATTGAGCTTAAATGGTTGGTAAGTGAATGAATTTGTAACTAGAGTTTCAATTGCTGAACAGATTATAATTACTTTAGGACATTTTTAAAAAGATAGGTGCGAAGCAACATACTATTCCAAGTCCCTGTCTGGCTGCTTAGTGATGGGTTGATAGTTACTTATAGAAACCTGAATAAGGTTAGAATTTTTATGCACATTGTTATCTTGCATGTTTTACATTGAGAGAAAAAAGCTCTCTGACAGCAAAATGTTGAACAAAGGGAATTGAAGTCACATAGGAGGTTACATTATATTTCTGCTGCTTTGAGGCATGTCTATCATCAAGAAGAATGCTCTAGAAATTATTTACGAACAGTTGTTTAGTTTCAACTGAAAATATAGGTTGGTAATAGCATGATGTTTGGCAGGGATAAGGCAGGACCGGAGTATCAGTCAGTGAGTGAGAAGCATTGTCGGCTGGCCTTTTTAAAACCCTGACCTCTGTTTTTCAATGCATTGGTCTTTGTTGAAATAATCATCTCTGGCCAATTTTTTTTATTTAAAGGCTGAGATGCAGTGGCGTAACGAAACTTGAGGGGGTCCCCCTGCAAGGTAAATGGAGGGGCCCCCTCAGAGCTCAATCAGGAGCTCTCTGGACGGAGTACTGTGTGGAGGGGGTCCCCTAGAGCTTGGGGCCCCCCGCACCGCGGGGGATGCGGGAGCCTGTGTTACGCCCCTGCTGAGATGATGAGATGAGGGGACTTGTTGTTATATGCTACTAGTATAGTTCTTTGACAATGGATTTTTGTCTTCTGAGGGAAAGGTAGAGGTAATCACCATGGGGGCAAAAAGTACATGGTTTTGGATGCCAGACCTTTCTAAACCTTATGGCTTTGGGAAATCAATGTTCTGGATGTGTTGGAAGTTTAATGCAAAGCAATTACTAAGTACTATTACCAGTCCCCTCCTACTGTGATTTCTACAATAGCAGTGACAGTGTTTGTCACAGAAATGTCAAAGAGATTAATCCAAGGAGAAGGGAGAGATTAGATTAACAAGAGGTCATGTAATATATGACCTTTAGTAGTGGAGAGTAGGAACAGAGGTTATGGTACTCCCAGTGTCCGAGAAATATGTCACATAGGAAGACCATTTATTTTTACCTCAGGTACTCAGTAAGTTGGTCAGATGTTAGTCTATAGTATGTTGATATACGATTAGAGGGGATTTGCATTGTCAACAGTAGGCAATCTACGGGCCCAATTTAATATTTGGGGGTCGGGCCATCCTACATCCAAAGAGGGATTTTGTATTTGAAAATAAAATAAACAATGCCCCCCTTGGCAAGGTGGCATTTTGCAGTTTTCACTGCCCATTCCCACCCCCAAATGCGATGCAGCGCGCGCAACGAAATTTGTTTTATTTATTTGTTTGTGTACTTAACTCTGTGCGGCCGTATTCTGCAGTTTACTACCCCCCACCCCACGTCAGCACCCGGTAGCACTCCCACCACAGGCCGCTACTGGTACCCTGTGAGTATTGGAAGATGCAGCAGCATAATGGGGGTCGAGGAAGGGGGACTTATTGGAGATTTACTCATATATTGGTTGGCATTGTTATACTAAATGAGACATGGATAAAAAAAACACAGCAGCATCTTGCAGTCCTCTTATTAGTCATTCACATTTGTGTTCAAGCCTTTTGAGCCCCCTCCAAATGCATCCCTAAAAAAGTCCCTAGAAGCCTCTGTGGAAATATAAAATATCCTCAAAGCCTTTTTTGCGCCTTGGCCAAATTTGCTCACTTCCCCATAACTTAATGTAACTGGAAACACATCACTGTTTAGCAGGTGAGGGACCCATTTTCTACAGACATCTGCAGTGAGGCATATCACTTGTCCTGTACAAAAGGAATTTGAAAACACGCCTTATTCCAACCCTGTGCAATATTTCCATTAGACAGGAAGCGCTTAGAAGGAATTCACTTGCCCTGCTGCAATATACATGCCTCCTCTCTCGATGTACTGGTCCTTTGATCAGGGAATCTATGGGATACATACATCATGACACCAGCCTGATCTAAACACTGACACTTGTCAGATTTTAGGGCTGGCTTTGGAGACTAGCAGTACTGCACTCAAAAAAAGGAGCATGCCCCAACATATAGGCTCTTCCTCCAATCTAAGACCGTCAAGGCACAGATAATCAACAGCGATTCTAGAGGATAACCTTACAAGAGTGGGTGGAACCTCCAGAGAACGCATAGACGAACCACACCCATGGTCTAGGAGCATGAAGATCTTGGAACAACTGAATACCATTTCTAACTGATCGCCATTATTGAACATTGAGTGGTTACAGATGCTACAAGTGTGCCTTTCACATTGCCAGGGATTAATTTCAGCCAATTCCTGCTCCATCCACAAGGCACCTTGTACTGCACTACGAGTTTAAGAATTGTTTTTGGCCGGAAGCAAAAATTGGCAAAGTGAACTGACGCACCACTACTGCTAGAACAAATGAACGTTTCATTAGTGAGTTCACCCTCATTTCAAAGGAAAATTAATAGCGTGACAAGGACGAAACTGCATTAACCAACCCTTTCTCTTAATGCTCAATTTTACATGAAGGTCACATTTGTGCCCAAGGAGGAATGATACGTTTCCAAATACATCAAAGGTACCTTACATGTTGTCTCCACATCAAATTAATTATGTCTCCGAACAGAATACAAAGGAGCTCTGAAAATCACATTTTTGCTTCCTGTCCTGGCTTCCATTCCAGCTGGCTTAGTTAGTAATAGGCCTTTGGCAGTTTCATACTTACAGTAATACCTCCCGTTTGGCCTTTACACTGCCAAAAAGTTTGAAATGAAACTTTGAATTATATATTCATTTCTTTTCTCTCAAATTGTATGGGAACGGCCCATGCTACAGGTCTGCAACTTCCCTATCACATTAATTGACAAACCCAGTGCTGCAAATACATTTGTATTTATTTGTAACATTTGCAATTTTTAGCAGGAGCTGAAACAAAATAAACTTTGAATGATATGATAGTAAATATAACAACGGTACTCAGTAATTACATATGAGCTAAAATGTAGTACCAAACAAAATATTAAAACCAATGAGTGTTTCCAATGAGCATCTACTATTATCATGTTTAAATTTACAGATTTTAATGCACTGCTTCAGTTCTGAGTGCAATCCTCTTCTCAGAAACATGATGTAAGATAATATGTAATTATGAAACAAAAGAGAAATTGGCTTCTGTAGAAGCCATGTTTAACTACACAAATAAATTAATAATAAGCAATAAATGCAAATGTTATTTAATTACCTCAAACGTATTTAAAAACAAATGTTGAGGATCTGAAAGTAATATGCCTGAGTCCACTATTCACAAAAAATGTCTTCAGAGCGCAAGTGATTTAAATGCCAGATAGTCACATTTTAAAGCCTTGAAACTTTAAAAATCAATGAGGTAATAATTTCCAAAGATAACCTTATCTCAGTAAAGATTTGACTTTTGCAATACAGGATAGAGTTTCATAATTGTATCCTTATACATGCACGTTTGCAGTACAACATTATTTTGACTGTTAAATATATTAATTTAAAGTTCTTAGATACTAAATAACTGTGACAAAAAGATAAACATTGGTCTGTCTTAAGGTTTGAATATTTTCAATTATGCAGAAATTCCTTACATAATTCTTCTTCTTATGCAGACATTGACTCTGTCACGCGTCTAACATCAGGGGCATGGCTTATTTCCCATGTCTTTTAATTTCCTAAAAGGAAAACGGGATGCATTTAAAAACAAGCATTTGCAATGCAGTAGGTCTCGCAGTTACGAGAGTTTCAGCTAGTGGCATTGTAAATAACAATGCCTTTTATTTATGTTTTTAAAAGGCATTATTATTTGCAATGTCAATAGCTCAAACGAACGTAAATGCGAGAACTATTGCATTGCAAATGCTTGTTATAGCTTTGGGGCCTGGAATTGTCACACTTTTAAGAATGCGATGATTAGTAGTGTGTTTGTGCTGTCACTGGCAGCTCTGACAGAGGTAACGAGTAGTGCAAGCTGCAATGGCCTCGTGAAGAGAGCCCTGGCACTTACGTTTTTTTTGTTTTTACAAGTTAAGCACTGGTCTGTAGCTTCCAAAAAGAGACCTTCAGCTTTAAAATGATGAAGGCTTACAAACCCGCGAGCCTCGTGCTAATTAAGCCATGATAAAATCAAGAGGCTGGTAGCACCAAATGGTAGACGCAAAGAAAGTACCTGCTGCAAAAGGCCCGCGTCAGTACAGCGTAGGATGGAGACATACTGACCTCTTAGAGTGCCGGCTGGCATGTAGTACAGGTCCTTGCCGATGGGGGCGCTGTGGCTTCTTCCTGCGGTCAGCAGGAGGCAGAGGACAGTCCAGCCCCAGGGCTTCATCCTCTTCTGGCGGGGCGGAAGTCTTTACCGGAAACAGCTGGCTGTGCTCGTGCGCTTCTGGCTTCTTTTACACTTTGTGGCTATTTTCTCCCCTTTGCGACCCCACTGCTTGCTCCTTTTTTCCTGTGCCTCTTTCCTCTATTTTGTCGTCTTTTAGTTCAATTAAATGCCTATTTTATACTAAGTTTTCCTCAATGTTGGGAATATACCATTGTTCAGCGATGTATACTGGTGGATGAGACACCTGACATGTTGCAATAAAGTTGTATGCTCAGGGTCACACAGTTTGTTTGGTCCAGTGGAGGAAACTTATTTGAAGACAAACCTCCTGGTGTTGCAAATGGCAATTTCACCACCAGATCAAGCCTTCCCTCTTGCTTATTCTTCTCTCACTTCCTTTTGTGCTTTTGCCTTACCTTGGTCTGGTTTTGTTCCCTCAATCTATCTTGTTGTTCTTCCCCTCAACTCAGTCCTCGCTCTTGTCATTCTCTCTTTCCCTCAGTTTATTTTCTTGCTCTCTGACTCAGCAAACCTTTGACTCCAGTTTTGCGTTTTGTTGTCCTCTAGCTCTCTCAATTCTGAGTCCTCTTGCTCCCTCAGTCCCCAATCCTTTTGTCCTTTCTCTCCCTCAGTTGTTAGTCCTCTTGTACTATCACTCCTTCAGGTCTGAGTCCTATACTGTCACTCCCTCAGTTCTGAGTCCTCTTGTACTGTCACTCCCTCAGTTCTGAGTCCTTTGTACTGTCGCTCCCTCAGTTCTGAGTCCTCTTGTACAGTCACACCCTCAGTTCTGAGTCCTCATGTCTGCACGTTCCCTCAATTCTCAATTCGGAGTCCTCTCCCTCCCTCAGCCCTGGGTCCTCTTGCTCCCTCAGTTCGGAGTCCTCTTGCCCTCTCGCTCCCTCACTTTTGTGTTCTCCTGTCTTCATGTTCCCTCACTTCTGAGTCCTTTGCTCCCCCAGTCCTGGGTCCTCTCGCTCCCTCAGGTCTGAGTTCTCTTTCTCCCTCGCTCCCTCAGTTCTGAGTACTCTTTCTCTCTCGCTCCCTCAGTTCTGAGTCCTCTTATACTCTCGCTCACTCTGTTCTGAGTGCTCTTGTCTTCTTGCTCCCTCAGTTCTGAGTCATCTTGCTCCCTCACTTCTGAGTCCTCTGCTCCCTGAGTCGTCTCGCTCCCTCACTTCTGAGTCCTCTCGCTCCCTCACTTCTGAGTCCTCTCGCTCCCTCACTCTTCCAGTCCTCTCAGTCCTCGCCTGGAAGGCCTGTCTCTCCTCTGCCCTCCGCGCGCCCTGAAGATGGACAGTCGGACAATGATGAAGACGGAAGGCCGGCCGCCCCGTGTATATATACAGTGCGGCGGGGGAGGGCGGGGCGCGCTTCCCATGCTTCGGAAAAGCAACTGTTTGAATTCATTAATGCAGCCTCGGCCGTGCCTGGGGGGCGTGTGGCAGCGGGACGAGCGGGCAGTGAATGGGAGAGTTGGCAGTTCATTAAAGGGCTGAGGTGGGCCGGGTGGGCGCAGAGAGAGGATGCGCCGGTGGCTCGTCCTCCCCTGAATGGCGCCTTTGTTTTCCGGGCCTGGAGAGGCCGTGCCAACAAAGCCCTGTCCTAATGATCAGAGGCGGCGCGCTCCCTTCATCCATTCTGCGCTTTTATTTGGACCAATAAAATATTGTCAGTTCCTATCACTTTGGTCCTGCAAAGAGACACCGTCGGAACAAACGAGGCCGCGAGAGCATCCGAGAGGCTGCGAAGACCTTGGCGGGAGAGAGGCTGCGGGGAGGTGTCAGTCAGGCCTGGGTGGAGGGGTCGAGCGAAAAACGGGACACATTGGGGCCCTTGTTTCCAAAATGCAAGCCCCGCACACATGCACGCTGCTTCAAAGTGGTTTGTTACTAAATGGTGTGGCTGGGAGGGGGGTGGCAGGCTTTGATGTGTGCGGTGCCCTGTGATGTGGTCCAGTCCAAGGGGTTGGCACGCGGACTGCAGGGCCTGGCAGGAGCTGTGATCTGGCCGTCCTGTATACTTCCAAGATCTCTGCTTGATCATCGTTTTATGTCTGATGGGAGGTTTACTCGCGTGGTGAGTGAAATAAGGGGAAAAAAACACAAGCGCACACCATGACGTATTTGCTCGGCTTTTTCTGCCGAGCCACTTGGACGGCCTCGCCTGCCAAAAGGTTTCTTGTCTTTATGGAGCCATGTGATTGGCCCCATAAAGATAAGAAACCTTTTGCGACCAACGCAAAGCAAGCGAGTCCGTCCAAATGGGTCGGCTCGAAAAGCCAAGCAAAAACGTCATCGACACCTCTGTTCCAATGGCTGGCCACTGTTTAGCATAAACGGTGACGCCGGTCAATGGAACAGAGGGGCGGGGCTTAAGCCCCTTACAGAAAATACCCTGTAAAGACTAAATCTCGCCAGCGAGACTGCGCATGCGCGCAGCCTACGCCAGGCGAGACCTAAAGAAAGTGAATACTTTTCTAACCATTTTTTTTGGAGCAGGCCGTGGTCCTGCCTGCTTGTAAAAAAATATATTGTTAACATTCACAAAAGTGAAGCTGCCCCATGGGGACGTCTTCCCATTTGCAAATGGGTACCACCCTTTTTGATTTGATGGCAAAAAGTCAATGTTTGCAACCAGCAAAAAATTAATACAAAAGCTAAAGAGTCTGTATTTGAAAGGGGCACTGTTTACACTCCCCTTCCAAATCCTGATTCTTCCTTTATTCTAAAACCCTAATTGTGATTCGGTTACATGTTAGCGACTCGCAATATGAGTTTGGTACTTTAAAAAAAATCAATTTTGCGAACACAAAGGCTCAAGTTTGACCTTTTCGGCCATAACATCGCTTGATTCATGAGTCCCCTAATGAGGTGTTGAGCATTGACCATACTTCTCAAAATTGGGTTTGAACCACCCCCTGATGAGACCATCACACTACACTTGTGCCCTCTTGAACTGGAATAACCTCCGAAGTGAGGCATCTGAGAAATACCAATGCTCAAACTAAAGCATTGAGAACTAATAGTCTGAGCTACAAAGCCCGTTTGCAGTTGCAAACCTTGTGATTCGCAAAATCTTAAATTAAGCACCTATAAATCATACAACACAACTACCCATAGACAAAGCTTTGAGATTCGAACCCTAACACTCCAGTTTATGCATAGTTTAGCTAAACATATGTTTACAAACAACTTCATGAATTAGGACCTTTAGTTTTAATACAGCCACTAATTATTTTAGGTTGGTGTTTCTGAGACTAGCTCACAGTCCATCTTGTCTCTGGTTCCATTGCTTTTCTTATAAACAGACACCAAAAAACAGAGCTTTGTTAAGATGCCCATACAAAGGATCAAACGCGATTCTACTTTGTATAGAAAAAGTGACAGCTGTTCCGCATACAAAGCTACATTTAACATGACATTTCCATAGACACTGCCAAGCTCACTAGCCTTTTAATTGTCTCCATTTGCTTGTGTTTATGAGCCTGACATTTTTGAAGAATAACAGGATGTAAACAATCCGCCTCAAAATAGGTTGAGCCTAAATTAACTCTTTCACCGCCCACAGAGCGCATGATTTTTAAATATGATTTGTATCTACTGCCAGGATCACTAAACAACCATACACATACATTTCACATGCCTTATTTCCTCAGCTGAATTGCTTTATTTGTAGTGTTCTTTGAAATGCAACTCTTCATGCTTAGCTTTCAAGTTTGCATGCACGCAAAAAAACAAGAGACGTGGATAGAATGTGTTTGATGTAAAACTGCAGGTTTTTTATTATATGAGTGCATTGCTCAAATATCCAATTTCCTACTGTTGAAAATGCAAGGAGGGCACAGTCCTTTCTATTTGTGCTAATGCCATTTGACCATTCCCCAACTATTCAATTTTTTTCCCATTCTAGATGTTTTGCAGCCATTTTACAAGGCTACCTGAGAGTATATGAAACAATACTGAAGGAGCGCTTCTTTACGTACGTCAAAATGCCTTTGCGAATACCCCCTAAATATTTTTGATATGGGAGGATCAGTATAAACATTTGTTTCAGTGTTATGTTTTCACTGTGTTGGTCTCGTATTTTGGTGCTGAATTACCTCACCCTACCTCCTTGCTACTAAAGAGGCATCCTTTCTTTTTTCTTATGACTAGTTTAGCTCTTTACTTCGTTGGTGGCATGTATGAAGTACCTGAAGATGCTCTCTTAATCAGTGCTCACTATGTCAGTGTGCTCAGTATTAGGCTTCATTTAGTGGTGCAGTCATTTTATCTTTGCCACTGCTGATTACTTCTACCAGTCACATGAGAAACAATGGGAATTACTTGGCGGCCATTTTCTTATTTCAGCGCGGCCCCTCAGGGTAACCATGATGGTGTCATATCTGGGACAGATCACTCTGCTATTGTAAGCAGGCATGTGCAGGGCAGCACACAATAGATACTGAGAATTCTATAAAGTATTATTCATCAATAGACACTTTCTTCAATTCTCATTCAAAACTCATGGAATATTAGCTAAAATACCTTATTTGCATGAATGTAAAAGGAAACTTCACAGAAACAGGAAATCTTCTAAAACCAACTGGAACACAACACAAGCAACCTCTGTACATATATTTAAGGGCCCAGCTACTGGAAGTTGTAGACTAAGGGTTCCCCCTCTCTCTACTGAGGAAGAATTATGGTAAATTGTGAATTTCTAAGTGGATGATCTGAGCATGAATTTGACAATAATCACCTAAAGGATCACCTAGTCATATTTCTCCCAAACCAAAACTCATAAGAGATCCCAATTTGAGATGCACAATAAGGGGATGAACTCTCATGTTAAAAAGAAACAATCTTTACACAGATAGCAAATCAGCAAATAAGTAATGCTTGAAAGATAGGCAACGCCTCAAACATTAGATGCTCTTATCCAGTAAACGAATAAAGGATATTAGAAGAATGAAATATTAAATTGTTTCTAGATCCTCTCAGAACAAAGCATCTAATTAAGTGGTATTGTCTGCACCTGCAGCACTAACAGCTGGTTATTGCTGCCCATGTACTTGTGTAAGCAAGATGAAAGCAATAAGAAATATAGAACAAGTTTGTTTATGTTTTTGCTGGTATGACTTCACACTTGCTAATAGCAAGGAGAGGAGTCCAGACAGTCACGTGTGAACCAGCAGCTGCAACAGAAGAGTCTGAAGGAGATTGTAGGAGGACAGAACCATTTTTTCACCCAAATATTCAGGTGATCAACTGCTTATGCTTCTTCAGCACTCACAATTTGGCCACAGTAAACTAGAGACATGTTAGGGTCTGACCAGCCACTCAATGCTTCCTTTTCAGGTTTATAACTGTACATATAGCCAGCAAATGGAGACCGTTGATTTGCTTGCCAGCTCCCAATGTTCCACTCGGTTTGCTAAATGTGCTTACACATTCGTGGCCTCGTCCTCAGTTGTGTGCTACAGAAAAACTCTCCATCTTCGAAAAAGCGGTTTCAGCCAATGATAAGATTATGTTCTTAAGGCTTTTTTAAATTACCAAGATCATCTTAATTTCAGTCATGATGGCATTCACTGCATTAGTGCCACCATAAACCTCTAACTGAAGATTTCCGAGGTTACATTCATGGACCACTTTGTCCTACAGAGACTTCAGAGAGCTCTGAGAGCTCATGTTTTCAGCTATCCATTAGAACCCCCTGAATTCCCAATCCTGACAGGCATTATCAAGGCTGGGGTGGGACGCACCTTATGGCCAGAATGTATAGAGCTACGGTGGCTCTGTTGCTGTCCCGGGAAGCTGGGGTTCGCGCTGCTTGGGAGCGGGACCTCGGACGTGCTATTACGGATGTACAATGGGGTTGGTGCTGCACCCAAATATGCTGAGTCTCTCCCAGCCACTGCCATGAGCTGCTGCACTTAAAATTTCTTTGGAGGGCTTATAAGACACCTAGCGCACTACATCGAATAGACCCATCTCGATCACATTCCTGCCCAAAATGCCACTCCCTGATGCGGACTTTGCACACATTACATGGACATGTGCTAAAATAATAGGATACTGGACAACAATATTTGGGGAAATTTCCCGAATGATAGGAATGGTGATTACACCCACGCCATTTATGACGTTGCTTGGGTACACACATGACCTCCCCAAACCCAAATGACAGTTTGTCACCATTGCACTGCTTATCGCCAAACGCGAAGTGGCTATTAATTGAGGTAGTAAACGCACGCCTACAGTTCGCTCCTGGCTGCATATTATGACATATTGCAAAACTAACAGACACTTATATTCAGTTACAACCACCCACTGCTAAGCCCCTTGACATATGGCAACCATTCCATTCCTATCTGCGAGAATCGCGGGACACTGGTGGCACTTCAACACTGGCACAACACACTCCTGAATTGGATGGGAGAGAAGAGGGTACACATGGGACAGCTGGGACACAGCAGGTTTTTGTAACCTTAATATGTATGCTTTCTGCTCCCTGCAATACAGATGCCTTGTACGTAATGTTAACCTTGTATACAGATGCCTGCTATTTGACTTGTATTTACCTTTAATGGATCATACCCTATCCTGCACTGTAACCAAGTTTGCAATTTGTGGAAAATCAATAAAAAGAATTTAATAAAAAACAAAACCTGAAGCTATGAGAAACAAACTGAACCCTAAATAGTTAAGTATCACCCATGAATCTATGGCTGAAAATATGCGCTATATAAATTATTCATAATTTCAATAATATTTAAATATGTTCTAAGAGGCATAGTTTGTGCTACTGAGTTTGTTTCCTAAATTTTTTAAAGAATTTTGTTTTAAATATTACTAGACTTTCAGTTCAACTATAAACCTAAATAGCTCTTACATTTATTAGAAAACAGCACAAGTATCTTCATTTGCATTCAAATAATATTTTCTTCTTTCTATGAACATGTAAAAACAATCCTACTATTTAAAAAGTTAATTGAGTTATTAAATTATTCTTTGAATAAATACTGCACCACACGTGTGATGTATAAACTAAAGGTACAGAAATCCAGCAGATATTATAAAAGGATTTCCAATAGCATTGTTTAGATAATTACATTTCCCTTTAATCAGAATATCTCTGAGACTTGCACAATTCACTTTCATACAAGTAGCCACTATCCATGGGTACACCCATGCCCCTACACATCAGCTGTACAATCTATATGTTACAAATGAAAACAAACACCAAATTCAATTTGCACCGACTAAACGTTCCTGAGTGGGATCCTCCTCTTCTTTATCACATTTCAAAGGATTGAGCTGATCATCACAGTTACTCTTTCCTAACCCCACTATTGCAACAGACACCACGGTGCCCTTTGTTTTGCAATTTTTTCCTTCCTATAAATCTTGTATCACAGATTTGTATCATCACCTCTACCGCTACCACTCTAGTACAATGTCCTCCAAATGTCCTTTAGTTTAACATAATCCACATGTGCTCACTTACCACATCTATTTCCTAAAACTATACTCTACTTCCATTCAGCATAATCCATGTGTTAGTCAACTCCAGGTACAGCACTACATCTCCACACCAGCCCTGTCACACTCCGACCCTACTCCGTTGAGTTAAGGACTTCTCATCTTGTTAGTCATGAATGGCATTCAGCCTCACATCTTCACCAACTATAATGCAAATGGCATTATTTCATACAATGTTTTTTTTATTGCAGTTTATTGTTTTGTGTGCGCCAACTTTACTCCAGGTGTCATCCCTTTATTTTACTGTGACACTACCCTTGAAAAAAAAGAGGAAACAAGAAACTGCAGAGTCGATGGGGGATTATTTAAATGTTGGTATTGTGTTTAGGATATGTCCTAAAGTCATCCCCTGACAGGGGGATTCTGAAAATACTATCAGAAATCTAATGCGGCCCTTCACCTTATTATAATGAAATGGTCAGAAAACCAGGGAACTCACCAGTGACTAGAAGACGTTCACCACAGAGATTAATTCACAAAACAATTTTTTTATTTTTCAAATATATATATTCCAACCTGGTATATTAGAGATAGAAAATGCAATAACCTATCATCTGCACAAATTTCCACCACCCCTTGAGGGACAATGAGCTTTGAGTGAAATCACTAATGGGCATATTTTCTAGATGCTCGGCACCACTGGAGAGATTCACTCACAAGAGAAGTCAAAACAGTTAAATTAGTCTCAACAAATTATTCTTTAACAAAACCCAACCCACTACTGGTTTGCAAAAGGGGACGACCCAGATGCCCTGTTTCCAATACTGGGGGAAATTTGCAAGTGTTTGAGAAAATAAGGATAAGTGTTACCTATATGAATTCGGAGTGACAGAATTCCTACTCTGGCAAATGTTTGATCACAGCAGGTACCCCTATTCTCTCTCTTTGTCTCTTTCTCTCTCTCTCTCTCTCTCTCACACACACACACACACGTGTGTGCACGTACTCACTCACACAATCACATTCCACACACATCTTCAGTTACTCCAAACAGCATTCATATATATAAGCAGATCACTCTTTCTAGCAATATCTAGGCGACAACAGTCTGGTGGTAATGTGGGAGTCTCCCACAGATATCATGCACAGTACGGGCCTAGAAACATTCACTGTTATAGCCACCATATCCCTGAGTACAAGAACAAATGTGGGGCAAAAAACGATCTCACGTAATGGGAACACAGCAAACGCTACCAAGACAGCTGTTGGAATGATTGGCCACTGCATCATGGTCCTACATTGATCTGTGCTATGAATTTGTAAATGCAAGAAAATCCATAGCAAGGTGTACATGTGCCACATTTCATAATTCTTACAGTGTGGGAATAAAATAGCAATTGGACAGGGGCTAGTACTACTTCTGTGAGTATTTAATGAATTGGAACGAATATTTCCAGGCAAAGTAGTTGCTTGCATAGATACGAAATGTCTGGAATTGCATGATCTGATTACCACAATCAATGAGCTGGTGCTCCACAGCAGCATTGCATAAGTTGGAAGGAGCAGAGGTCTGCAGAGGAGTTTAACATTGATCAGCAACGATAAAATGTATTTTAGGAACAATGTGGCACCTTTCTTAAGCAATGCATTAAAAAAGATAGACAGGCAGAGTACCGTAAGTGTCTTCTAAATGGCACATTGCTGGAGAACATAGTAGTAAAAAAAGTTATATTTCAAGAAGAAAGTAAATGGAAATGCTCCCTGTAGGCAGTTGCTTTTGTATCTATATCTACATTTCACTGCAGTAACTGATATGGAGTGTCTAGGGACTGCCATTTCACAAGATTTTTAGATTCGGTTGGCGTCTCAAGTGATACATTTTGAGATGTTTGTATTGTTATACATTACGTTGTGATTTCTTTGAGTATTGTGTTTGCATTTGACGTTTCTGAGAGTGTTACGTTTATATTTTGAAAGGCATCTGATATTTTAGAAAATATGTGATGTATTACACTCGTAGAAGCTGATTAAGGATTTGCTAGATGGGTTATTCCATCACTAATGTGACAGATAACTCGTCAGCCTTACTAGAAGTGCATTATACCCTATCACTTGTACTAAAAGCAGACAGGGTATCTGTCACCTTTGTGATGGAGTAACATTTCTGCCAAACTCTAAATCAGGGGTAGTTACAAGGAAAGGGTAAACCCAAACAAGCCACTGGGAACTGGGTATGAGACAGTACAGTAAAGAATTGGTCCCAGTAGAACAATTCTTAGCAAAACACACAGTTGGAAACACAGTAAGCATAAATACACTAATTTGTTGTAAATGTTAAGTCCAATGTTATTTAATCACATTGAACATAGCAAATGCTTATGAGTCAGCGAATAAATCAAAGAATATGCCAAAAACAAGTGCCCCACATGGGGGAAAGGAAACTAGGAGGAAGAGGTATTGTGCATCAAGTGAGGGTTGAAAAAGTGTAAAGGAAAGATAGTGAGATTATGCTCATCACACAATTATTTACATTGAAGAACGGCTTATCCATAAGCCTCACAATTAAAAGGATGAAGAATGCATAGCCATGATTGGAAGTGCACTATGACAGTAAAAAATAGCTGTTGCTCAAACTGGCATGTGACAATTACAAAGTCGACGTTTTAACCAACGGATAAATGTAGGTTGCTTAATCCCTTACTGTGGGGTCTTCCTCAGGACTGGACTGTAAAGTTCCAATCAGCTGTTGTAGATGAATCTCTGTTTGTTCTGGGTCACAACACTCGTAAAGCCCGCTAGGTGCTTTTACCTCCATCCATCAAAATGCCTCAGTCTCGCATGAAGGGACATGCGAGAGGTGGCATTTTGATGGCTGGAGGTACAACAACTGATTGGACCTTTACAGTCCAAGTGATTTAACTACTTTTTTGGCATAATGGCCGATCTAAAGGGACAGCTTCTCTATTAATTTATTTCAAGTGCCATATATCCGCTCTTCGCCTTTGGAGCCTACAGGCCCAACCACTACGGTACCACCTACAGTCAGGGATGGTTCATGGTGCCCCTTTCCCCCCTTCTTCACAGTCCTGAGGAAGACCCCACCGTAAGGGATTAAGCAACCTACATTTATCCGTTGGTTAAAACGTCGACTTTGTAATTGTCACATGCTAGTTTGAGCAACAGCGATTTTTCACTGTGATAGTGTACTTTCAATCATGGCTATGCATTCTTCATCCTTTTAATTGTGAGGCTTATAGATAAGCCGTTCTTCAATGTAAATAATTGTGTGATGAGTATAATGTCACTATCTTTCCTTTACACTTTTTCAACCCTCACAATACCTCTTCCCCTAGTTTCCTTTCCCCCCATGCGGGGCACTTGTTTTTGGCATATTCTTTGATTTATTCACTGACTCATAAGCATTTGCTCTGTTCAATGTGATTAAATTACATTGGAATTAACATTTACAACGTATTAGTGTATTTAGGCTTACTGTGTTTCCAACTGTGTGTTTTGCTAAGAATTGTTCTACTGGGACCAATTCTATACTGTACAAACTCTAAATCAGGCCCTTAAATTTTGGATCATTTATCCAAAAATTCCCAAACAGTCCCCTTATTTTTATCGTTTTTGGAACACTGCTCTTCCACAATGCTGGTCTGAATGAAAACATTATCACAAATGTCTCTTACTTTTGCATGTTCCTCACATTTGCTTTGAAAGCCATCCTACATCAAGTACTGTAGAGGTTCACCCAGGACTGCTTGATCAACTTGATCTGTGAAATCGTGTCACAAGAGTGCATTGACTATACTATATTATTTAATGTATAGAGAGCATAACAACCCCTTCAGGTTCCTCATTATATATCCATTTTGTTTTGTTTGTTGTTTCTAAAGTGACCAAAATACAAGACGTGTAGATGAAATAGAATAAAAAGGTAAAAATAACAATTAATGTACAAATCAGTAAATTGATCTCATACATTATGGAAGCATGTAGGCAAAACGTTATCATAGAGAGAAAACCTTATCTTTGTTTTTTTCTGCTGAATCTTATTGGAGAATCTCCCTTTTTAAGGATTTTCTAAATTTTACAAAATAATTTAATTAAATGAATTCAATTTATACATAATATCTTTGGTAGTATTGAATCAGCTAACTGATCGTGACATAAAATAATACATATAACTAAATTGATGCTTTTGCTAAATTAAATCCACTTACCTTTCACAGTTGGGTCCAGCGTAATTTCCTTTGCAAATGCAGCGCACAGTACCGCTTTTTCGATTACATGAGACAGCAAAGCTAAAATGATATTGAAATTCAGAATGTTATCAGATGCTTACAGAGTATTCACTGCCACGTTTATGGCATATGCAAAGTAAATATGCATTTTAAAAATAGTTAAAAAATGAACTATTCATATTGTGTAGATAAACTGGAAATTAAACAAATCAATGAGCAAGGTAGAGTATTTGTAAAGCCAGTATTGGTTGTTCAAACACGATATACCTGATTGCATGGCTGAATCTACTGTAGTCGAATATTTGAATAAATATGTTGTATGGGTGAGTATATTGAGCTATATACAACTATTGACAGCACTTAATTGGGGCGAAGGTGGGTGCCAGACAGTCGTTATTTGTCCCTTTAATGACCTTCAAGGAGTCATCCAATTATAATCTTGTTTCCAATAGTCTATAAATACCCACAGCACCTAAAATGTCACTGGTAAGGTGCCCCATCCTATCCTTTTGCAAGCCACATGCAAGAGCGCCTCCTCCATTAGAGCAGCGGAGGCTCACGCCACTACTAAAATGCTCCCAGAAAAGCCCCAGAGATGAAAAATAAAATGTAATTAAGTTAATTTAATACCATTATATTTTTCACCAATACGAACCGAGTGTTGGGGCGGGTGTGACCATTGCTGATGAGTGGCAGCAGCAGGAAATGGCCTGCTCACTTGATGTTTAAAGTGGGCAGGTCACTTTGGCGAGGTGTCTTGTGACGGTCAGCTAGACATGGCCACTTTAAACCTCTCTAAACCAGCAGTATTAGACACCTGGGTTGAGAGCAAGCACAGGCCTCCAGTGCCTTTGAGAGTGCTGAGGGAGGCCCCTCCCTCAATCCTGGTGCTTCTCTTATGGTGGTTAACAGCATGACAGCAGAGCTAGGATTGGTTGAGGGAGTTGGCTGGGGACCACGCTGGAGCCTGAAGAGGAGAGAAGAAGAACACCAGAGCAAGCAGGACATGTCGTGCAGCTAGCAAGAGCAAGGTAAGTGAATTTTAATTTGTTTTTATTTCTAATTTAGGCACCTTGGATTTACCATGTGGAGCGGTGTAGCTAGCCACTTTGCCGCCCGTGGTGGTTCCAGAGTTTGCCACCCTTGGCAGGCATAAGAGCAGGGGAGGGTGCTGGCAAAATTCCTGCGATTGCTTCCCCGAGGCAGACGCATGGAAGAGCAGGGGAGTTTGGGGGGAGGTCGCTGCCGCCCCCTCTTGCTACACCACTGACCGTGTGCATGCACCCATTTGCCCAACACTCTCCATAGTTGCCACTGGCCACATGATTAAAAAGACATAGGGGCATATTATCAAGGACGGCGTTACAATTATCGCTGGTTTAGCAGCAGAGAACTGCCGCTAAAGCGGCGATAATGGGCTTGATAATATGCCCTGGAGAATTCCAATAGAAGCCCATGCTCACACCAGAACATGGACTTCTATTGGAATTCTCTAGGGCATATCATCAAGCCCATTATTGCCACTTTTCTGCCGCTAAACCGGCGATAATTTTTAACGCTGTCCTTGATAATATGCCGCTAAGGCCCTGATTACGGGTAGGGTGGTGTGTTACGACTTCAGTGCAAACCTGTTTGCACAGAGGCTGAAATTCTGGAATACCTCAACTTTCTTTACATTTCGGAAGCTCAAACCTGCTGGAGATTAATAGAGGAAAAGTATACAGTATTTACAGTACCATGTAGTTAAGCACCTAAATCCACGTTATTCCCCAAAAATTCAGAGCAGTCACTTTTGATTGAACTCGAGAAAGAACATACCTCAAGGTATCGTTATTTGTTAAGTATGATAAATAGCATCTCCTATTCTGACAAACTCGGAATCAGGGCCGAAAACACCAATCTTTGCTTACATTGTGCCATTGTTATCATCGAATCAATTCCTGATGTACAAGGAGTAGGTTTTCGTGGTACAAGATGCTGTTAACATCCAGGTGGACCCTGAGAACTTCATGAATGCATTCCTTCCTAAACATTTTTAAAACATGTTTACTACACTCATTCATTCATAGTTTTCACACGTATCTGACTGGTTGTTACTTTTAGGGTGTACAGCTGCATTGAATGCCAACAAGATAGACGTTGGTGGTTTATTTTCTCTTCTCCACATATACCACCGACCTGTTTATTTGATATTACACCGCCAAGCTAACCTCATATTGCTGTTGTCCAAAAAAACTGGAAATTCCTGAGAGCTACTTATTGACCAAGAGACAGTTGACAATGATGCTATAAGTCAATAAAGAGGTATGCATATATAGAATGACAAACCCTAATGCAAATCTCAACCGATTCCCAACAAGGTGCAATTAAAAACTCATTCATAAGACCTCGCTGCAGTTACCTGGACTAATCTCACCGATGCCGTAGGGTGTGCAATCAATTTGAAAATACTTCAGCCCTAGTAACTTATTGGGGCTCTAACGCAAACTTCCCGGTGTTCCCCGCACTCAGCACTTTAAAAGCTCTGGGGCAACACTGCATCGCAATTTAATTTTTAACATGTTCACCAGTAGCACTGGGCCAGGGGCGTGAGGGGCCCACGGAACCCTGGCTAATACTGTATTTAAATAATCCAAACGGCTACTGGGGGGGGAGGGGGGGAGGGGGGTGATTTCCTTTCTCGCAGTAGGCTCCATGTCTATGCAAAGACAGGTTCAAGGTTCAACACACAAGTTGTCTCCCAAGTAATTGACTGGGGAACATTTTTAAGCACCACAAAAAGTAGGGTGTGCTTGCACTAACTGTGCTCACACGTCATACTTTTACTGTCACTACCCCATTACATTTTTTTTAGTTCTCACTCATTGCATCTTTCTTTCTTACACTGCATTTTTTGCTTGTCCAATGGAACTATATTCACAAAGTCTTACTTGGAGACACAACCAATATATAGAATTGTATATACAACACGTTTATTTAAATTATTTTTAAAATTCCAGTTGTACCTTCCATAATTCATAAGAGTACAGCTCTTTCACCGGCTGGTGGAGATTTTCCCACTATTTATGCTGATTAATGCTGCAAAAAGATTTCATTTTGTGGCTACATCATACAATAATAGTGCATAAAAAACATTAACCTGAGGTAGAAGTTCTAAATATTATGATATCACACATGCAAATTGTGGACGTAGTTTTTTGAGAATAGAATCATTGCCCAGCACTAGCGGTGCTCCACCGTTTGACGACATATTCCCAACTGATGTTGAACTGTAAAACTAAAAACACAAGAATGGAGACAACACTGATATACATTTGAAGACAAGAGAGAGTTTGCGACAGTGACTTGTGACTGAGCAAGCTGATTGAGTTAGCCTAGTCAAGAGCTTTTCTGATGGAATAATTTGTTTTTAAAATTTGGCTTTTTCTCAATAGAAACACAGCATCTTCCAGCAGAGCACATTGCAGATGTGAATAGAAAGCACGCAGGCCATGATTCCCAGTGGTCTGTTTAATTATATACGCTATACTCATTTGATTGTACAGGAAACCGAACTGTGAATTGTGTGGTAAACAACGCATCCCTTGCAAATTCCCCCACGTCACACGCTGAAATGTACCAGGTGAAAAAAGAGGGATTTCCCACAGATGGGGACGGACATAGGTTCAGAAAAGACTACATTTTGAAGGTCATTTCTCATGAAAAGTCGGCGTTGAATTATTTTACTGCACTCTTCAAATGCCACAAGCTGTGACGTCAGAATGTACTGGATGCGTAAAAATCTTACTCCATCTTGTCCACTCAGAAACAGGACCTCATTAAACCATCTCCTTTGCCAATAAATGTCTCTCCGAATTCTCTCTCCCGTTCCTTACATGCACGCATTTTAGAAAATTAGAAACACAAATTTCGTACAAATGAGGTATTTTTTCTAAATTAAATTGTCATACTTGTTGGATCCGACTGGCAAGGGGCAGGGGCATGGTGCGCAGGACCTGGGCACTCCTCTCACGACTTCAGCGATGTGACCATCCAGGCATCGCTCACAGCGCTTTCCAGTCGTGTTCCTTTGGCACTCCTAATGGAAAACAAATAAAACCAATATGGAGTGGAATAAGGAGAGACTTCACATTGCATGCACTGTAGCATCTTTACTGCCCTAATTTTTTTTATTTTTTTTTATTTTTTAAATGTGTCTTTTGTTTAGCTTTCACGATGAATTTGGCAGCACATATTATTGGCAGATGAAGCATTGAATCATGGTTATGATAGTGCATTAATTGCATGCAAAATGTCTTCAGCAGCTTACAAAGAACCCACATTTGGTACAATATCATTGTATCATAAATAATCTTTGAACTAAGCAAAGTCCTGTTATGAAATGCCCCAACATTTACTGATACTAGTATTCTCTCAGTTCATATTATCATAATAAAAGACATTTCTTGGAGTAAAGTAAGCATGGAACAAGGAGACACTGAAATCAGGGTTCTACTGACAGTGAGGCAAGATCACAGACATAAGCCTTTTGTCCTCACATGGCATCTCTTTCTTCCCCCCTCACTCCAATTCCCTTTTCACCTTTCACTGCACTTGTCCTTCGCCCGACACAGAGCCTCTCTTCTACCATACCTACCTCCTTCCTTTCTACTTTCTCTCTCACCGCCTCACTACAGGGACTGCCTGCCTGGTCTTCTCCATTTACGGCAGGCAGAATATTGAGGAGTCGCTTCCCAACACAGTCAGGGTCAGACGATTTCTAGGTAGTGTGTTCCTACTCGAATCCTATCATTCATTCATTCATGTATACCACCTATACAGCCACATGAAGATTTCAAAATGGCTATAAAACTGCCATTAAATTTATGTCAATTCAACAATACAAAACTGAAGTCAACTTTAATGGAATCATGCACTTGGTTAGTGCTTCACACTGGACATAATCTGGGCCCAAATGCCATTTTGAAATGGGCCTTATCTCATCTGCAACTGGCCCTGGTATAATTTTATACTTGCATTTTCACATTATATTGATTGCAATTGTGTAGGTTCAGTTTTTTGCTGACGTTTGCATTGCCTACCCGGTGTGAAATTGGTATTTGCACAGAATTACCTGGTCGGAAATTACTTTTTAGTCTTTTCAGTCTAGCCGACATACTGTGCAAAATTGTACCTTGCCAGTCTCATGTAGAGATGCTGGTAAAATATTGCACGAGATTTAGTGGAATTTGCTTGGCTTAGAAATGTTGTTGTACAGCTGCACATGCATCGATGTGATGTATGTGACCCAGCCCATCGCTGATTCATAGTTGCCGTTCCAGTTTTTCAGAGATGCTCGTTTCCTACCAAACCATTGTGTAATGTGTCAAACAACTTGACCTGTGATATTGTCCATCAATTTATTCTGTAAAATTATGTGCCCAGAATCACTGTAATTACATGTATGGTGTACTCTCTGTATGTACCGAACAATTATTTTCTTTCAGGAAGACTTGGGGGCAGATTTACAAAGAATGCAACTTGCTGGGCTGCATGACAGGGAGAGAACAGGAGTATGCCTTATCTACTAAGACATGACACATTCCCTCTCTCTCCCTGCACTGGTGCATTGAGTGCAGCCTAGCACCAACACAGGCATCCTTGCTCCCTGGTGCAAAGGTACCTGTGGTACAGGCAGGATTGTATTTGTGCACAAACGGACACCTTCCTTCACAAAAAAAATACTTCATTTCTCCTCGTCACACCTCTGTTGGGAAGGCATACCATTTTGACGCCTTTCCAGGTATACAAGTCTTTGTAAATATGGTAATACCCAAAAATCCATGGGTAGGTGCATGGGGACACCCATGCTCCACCCATGGAATGCCTTCCCAATGCAGAGTAGCATAAAGCAGTGATTTGCGCTACCTTCTGTTATTCTGGATTTACAAAGCCATGCAGAGTCACGCAAAGTAGCTTTGCGTGACTTAGTAAATCTCACGTAAGTCCTTGTGTTGCATTGCGTCATCTTGCATGATGAAAGGGCATCACAAGGGCTTACAAAATCTGGCCCTTGGTGTTTTGGCCTCACAAACATCTCTCTCAGAATAGCATTCACATTGAACCCAGGTATCACCAACATTACTCATATATCCCTGAAATGTGTAACATGTCATAGCAAGCAAAATCAATCACACGTTCTGTTGGAGTCACTGTCTGGACTGGTGAATTCTAGGTAGAGTGTAATATTTAAATAAAGACGAGATGTTGTTCCCCATCTAGACTCACTGAAATATTTTTCCAAATCTTTGGCCTTTCTTATGGCTGTCATATTCAGCACAAGCATCTTTGCTGAGCTTCTCTTTCTATAGAATGATACTCCTAGATGCCTGTATTTTGAAGTCATTGCAGCACTAGGCCCACCATTTCTTTAAAATACCTTTCCTTAAAACATTTGACTTTGGGCTGAAACCTAAAGCTACACATTTGTCTGTTACTTATTGATTTAAAGTAGTTTTGCCCATTATGCAGCCCCTTAAGTATTTCATGCCACTAAGGGAGACTGAAAACAGATGACAGACTATAAGGTTACTGTGAGCGTTTACGTCTTTCGTCGGATTAATATTTCAGCCTCACGTAGTGACGTGAAGCTCCGGGCACGTCCATGTTCATCGGAATGGAGACCCGCTGACGTGAGAGCATATGGTTGTCATTCCCGCACAGTCACTCACACTGAGAAGCACTTTGCCTGACATGCCTTATCTGGATGAAAGAAAGGAATGCCGAGCACTTATCGCGAGGTTTAGTGCAGCATGCGAGGAAATCAACAGCAAGCACGCGCCAGAGCCGGCTGCCAAGGAGACGAGGCCGAGAACGAACTCACCACACAGGCTCCCGACCCGTCCAGGCACTTCTTCGAATTGTCGTTGCAGCTGCAGGGTAGACATATGCCAGAGAAGGCCCGGTACAACCCTCTGCCGCATTTCTGAAAGAGAGGGGATTACAGTGAATACATTTCAAGCCAGACTCAGAGTTACTGTGAATATGTTTCGAGAGAAGAAGGTTGGCGTTTCTAGACTAGCGTTTTTGAAGAGGACTATATTTTGAAATATTCTTAAAAATAAGTGCACATCCAGCCTGGTTGTCCAAACCTGCCCTTCTTTCAATTTATTAAAATGTTTTCAGTATAATTTGTGACTGTTTTGTTTGAAATAGGTTGACATATGTAAATCTCTGTGTGAAATTACGAAATGTCAGGACAGATTTATGAAAAGGAGTGCAAAGTGATGATAATGTATTTTTTTCCTAGCTTTGTTTCTAGCAAAAAACGTTGTTTGCAATAGAAATTAGCCCCTAAAGGAGCGCAGATAGCACTTTGCGCTGCTTTGTGCTACTCTATGCCTCATTATGCCAAGGAGGCATCCCATGGTCGTACATGGGCATTCCATGAAATAAACCATGGTTTTTAATGTAAAGCTGTAGCTACTCATATTTTTAGACATGACTTGGAACCAGAAAATATCTCCGTGAAGCTGTTAATGCACTGCATATTTGCTGCACTGCACAGCATTCATCCAATGTGTGAAAAGTTTAAAAGTTTGTCTAGGCATAGTATTTCAAAACCCGAGTTAGACAACATGCACACATCTCTGCACCATGAGGTGTTTGCGTGTCGCTAGGCAACCTGTTACTGTGTGCTAACGCTCTGTATTTGGGCCCCTTTTCCTTGCTCCCTGCAATGGAAATTTCTAAGTGACTGAGGAATAAAAGGAGTTAGGATCAATTACAATTTAACAATTACAGTGCAACCCATCTGGCCACACAGGGAAGCTAAGAGTCAATAGATGGGTTTAAGTATGGATTTATAACAAATTCTAAGCCAGATTCTAAGCCAGACTGGTATACACAAGTCTCAGGAATATATTGTAACACTACAGGATTACTACAGGCAGCCCAAAATGACGATTGAAAAAGTTTACCCTCAGCAACATCAAACATACAAGCAATTCAGTGATCGTAATACAGAATCTTAAAAAGAGGATCTGATGATCCGTATAGGATTTGTGGTCCTCTTGCCTGTTATGCATGAGGATAATCTAAATCTCCTAATTTAAACCTAATCTACACAATAGAGGAACAGGCAACACAAATTAGATACATAGAAAGAGAAAGGTGTCCACATAGCAGGACCTCTGTAGAGGTTCTCTGAAGGAAGAATATTGTATAGCATGAAGCCACACAACAGAGGTTTTGCAAAGAGGTATGTACCTCTCAAAGTCTAAAAGGAATCTGAATCTAGCTGAAGTGTGATCTCCAATTAAACCCCCCAAAAGAACGTCCGAGAACTCCTTATCACATGTCTCAATATTTTCCACCTTCAAACAGCCAAACTTGGCAAGTACTCTTGAAACTCCATTTCTTTGGTCCACAAATCAGAATGTACTTGGATTCCTCCCATCTCCCACTTCCGTACAAACAGTAGTCCTCCCTTTATTCATTAGGGCTTCTTGTCCTTGCTAAAATATACTCTTTTCGAGCCTCACTATCTCTGATGTACAATGTGCCTTTTTCTATTCATAAGATCGCACAACAGCACTTGCAGAGGAGAGAAAAACATTGCATGCAAAGCAAACGTTCACGTTGAAGATTAAACATTAAGAAATCCAAATGCTTAGGGCCTTTGGTCAACCTAATGTGCCTAGCATCTCAATACATGTTCAAATGCATGATTACAGCTATGTATTCAGAAAAATGTAGATACAGAGTAGTATTTAAATGAATACATGAGTATATATGAGTTAACCATCATAATTCAAATCATACAAATGCATATATATATAGAAACTGCAATTCAATGTTGATGTAATAAAAACATTAGTTATGCATACACATATATATGTCAGGATTACACAGTGAATGCAATTTCTGTACTGTTAAAGCACCCCGTCACATCAAAGTTATATATACGTGAGGACATAAGGCCATGTGTAAATATATACATGGCTTAGTCGAATATGAAAGGGTGGATCCAAAATGACGCTGCTCCATGTCTCGTGCTGAGGAAGACAGCAGCAGCACCATATCTCAGTAAATATGGCTCTGCGCTGCTCTCACCACCCAGCACAACTTTGATTGCTGTGCAAAACATTGTGCTATCTGGCATCATTTAATGCAGCAGCACACCTCCAGTTCAATGGTCACAGAAGATACTAGAAAGGTGAGTGAGTCATGATAAAATGTCTCCCATGAGACATTCTCTAGTTCTAAAAAACATTTTCTGGCGGAAATAGTCCCCCGCAGTACATAATTTCAAAGGAAAGCAAAACCTTGAACATTTTACTAGGGTTACAAAGATTTCACTCAAGCCTAAACGTCTACATTCTCCTTTCAAAGAATGACATGAGTTATAAATAGTAACTGTAGCTATTGTGTGCATTTACACTCAAAATCAAGAAAAAACACTTGTTTCTAAATACAAAAACAGCAACTGTCAACTTAAAAAGCCAAAATCTATGGACACAGAACAAATTACTGTCTGCAATAAAGTGCACCTGACAAAAAGAATATCAAAAATATTAACAGTAGAAAGCAGCAGTCAAGCATGAAGAGTTATTTCTGAAATGCCATGCTGCATACCTCCATTCAGCACAGCTTAATTTATATGTACTGTACATGCAGCTTGCATTGAAGATATTTTTAGCAAAGCTATCATTGGACTATGGGTGCTCGTGCAATCTAATGACGTTTGTATGCATTGGAAGATGAACAATTCTTTTATATATAGTTTCCCAGCTCGATTGCACTTTAGATTGATTCAAGAGCATTTTCTGGTAAAGGATGATAGACACCTTACTTTCTTCCATGAAATTTGACCAATGCTGCTATTAGAATATTAAAACTTTGAAACATTAAATGTGTGACTGCTATCCAACTGCATCGTAAATTTAACCGCTCATGCGCATGCTTCAGTACAAACAAGGATGTTTGCCTATGGATGCTTTACAGGTTGTTCCCTCTTCTTTTTTTAACTCATTCCTTGATATTTTAGTCTCACAAAATTTGTATAATAAAATTTAACGCAGGCTGTTAACAAAGCTTCAGCTAGTGCAGAACGTTGAGTGAATCTTTAGCCATGTATGGCATCTGGGTGTATCAATCTTCTGGTACACTGTAGCCCCTGTGATGTAACCAGTCACACAACAGGGATTTTAAAATTAGGCACGCCTTTGGTTTTCTAGCTGTGCTAAAAATAATACAATGAGTGATTAGAAATCAATGATGTCACTTGGTGGTATCACTTCCACTAGCCTTAAGGTCTAGTGCACTGTGACACTGAAGGCATGCAAACTCCTCCTACCCTGTCACACTTTCAGGATGACACTTTAGAACTTTTCGTAGATGCAGCGATGGAGTCCAATCATATTGAATTCAGTGGCAGCGTCGCCCCACTGCTCAGGGAGAAGTGTAAATTAAATAAAAAATGATAATAACTGAAGTTATTATCATTTTATTTTCCATATAGTCAGGCTAGAGCAGGGTGGGGGTTGGCTCCCCTGACGTCAGGGAGGAGTAGTGGTTTTGCACTCTGTAAAGTGCGAATGAAATATTGACCGGCCCTCTCGGGACCTGGAGCTGACTGCTCCTTGCTCAGCTACGAAACGCATTCTGCATTTTCGCTGTACAATACAATTATTACGCTGACAGGAATTGGGCTGCAGCTCGTTTCTTCTGGCAAAATGACAATTATGAGGAGGTGATTTCTGAAAGCTTTAAGAGATACACTACCTCGCCACGAGCCCGCAGTCGCAAGCGGCAGGGACAACTAGCAACTTTGGAGATTTATATATATATATGTATATAATATATATTCTTTAATAATTATTATTTCGTTTACAGCACATATAAAAACATGAAGAAATAGAAAATGCAGGCATCATAACTGAAAGTGATAACACAACAGTAAAGCTTTCCAAACATGTTCTAAGTATTAAAGAGTAAAAGCTACTGAGGCTGGGACTACTGATTGTTCCTAATAGGCACCTCAGCTATGGAAAAACCAGAATAAACATTTTCAAATGTAATCTTTAACTTAAATTAGAGAAGCAATTTGCACATGTTCCTCAAAAAGTAGTACCCACAACAAATACTGCCCAAGAAACATTGGGTTTACAAATAAAAGATTTCGATAATTTGCTAGCAAATGTTAGAACATCTAGGCACTAACATTGTTAAACTGGAAAAAATGAACTAAAGCAATTTGTTGGCAGCATTGGCTTAGGAGATTTTGAGTCAAGCGAGTTAAGAAGAATGGCAAAACTCACACCCACATTGACCATTGATGCATTGTAAGTGTCCTAGGACAAGGTGATCATGAATCTTAAGAAATTAGGGAGGCCACATAGAAGGATGGTCAGCAACATTGACAAAGTTAAAATAATTGCACTAAATAACCTAAGGAAGATAACTATTTGATTATAAAACCAACCAAAACAGTAGGACAAGTGGGTCTTGTAAAAAAAGCAAAGCATTTGGAGGATGCAATGTTCCAGTTGCAAGATGGAAAATGCAATGAATTCTTTACTTTTACCCTGTACAAACAAGACATTAGAGACTATCACACACAACTCTTTGATTGGTACTGACAAAGCCTCCTAGAGCATAAGGAATATTAGTATCTGAGGAAACAACACCCTACACTACCAATGACTTACTTTCTACCTAAGATTAACAAGAATGCTACTAGACTACCAGAATGTGCCCCCTCTCTTCCATAGAGGATGTGTTAGTATCCACATCTGAGTATGTGGACCATTTATGCAAACATATGTACAATGTCTGACATCATTTATAAAGGAGAATACAAATATTTCTTTTGAAAATTAAAGGGACCACTCGGCTTGATCAATATGTTATGATTTCTTTGGATGTTTCTGCACTGTAAATTGGCATTAGACCCCCAGTTGCAATACGGCATGTGATCATTTGTTTTGGAAAAGTTTCATCCAATATATACTTCAAAACATAATGCTACTGGCCATGTTGAGATTCTGTTTGAAAAAAATACTTTTTGTTTCAGAATACTCTCTTCCACCAGCTCTGCTAAACTACAATGGGCACAAGATTAGCTACAAGCTATGCACCTTTGCTGATGGGATCATGGTAGGAGCAAGTACTATGTGAGATGTTCACAGCATGTGATTCCATGTCATTGTTGTGTAAACGATTTGTTTATCATCTGATCTAGAAGCAAATCATTACCCAAAAAATGTATGAGTCTTAAATGAGAATTATGTGAATCTCAGATTTGCAAGTCATCTTCACAATGAAATGCCCTGTTTTGGATTTAAATTTTGTGGTTTGAGAAGATTCAATCAAACATCGAACCACTATTGTTTGAAGGGAAACAGTGTGTTACACACCCTAAAATCCCATCCAAATAAACTGAAATTGCATGACCTGTATGGGGAGCTGATTTGAATCAAGTGCAACTGTAGCACAATAGAAGATTATGCAGGAGAGAAGGAAGCTCCACTAGATCGGTTCATGGAGGGGAGCGATTGCCAACATGTGCTACAGGCAGCAAGTGTAAAAGGAAGACCGCAAGCAAAGAAGTGAATTATTGTTAAGGAAACCAAACAAAAGTTAGTGGAATCAAATTCTATACACATGATTACAGACAGAATCAAGACTGATTACAGGAGTGATCCATAAACATTTGAGTACATTATAATAAGATGATCTATTTAAAGGCTAAATAGGCAATATTTTTAAGAACACATATAGGAAGGCATGCTCGATAATAAATGAATTGATGCAGAGTTATCTAAATTATATCCCTCAGCAAGATTGCCTGTCGAAAAGAAGTGGGTTTGTGGCATGCAAAAAATGTAAAGCTTGTAATAGCAGTACTAATGGAAGAATGTATAGTAATCCATATCAGAAGAAAACTCCAATCAAAATATGTATCTATTGCATAAGGGATTACACAATGTATGTGATAGAGGCGGATCTAGGAAGAAATATGTGGGCAGTACGATCTTGGCAGTGAAAAAAATGAGTTAAAGAAGATGAACATGATATAAAAAATATGAACTTACTTATGCAGTGGAATGCCACTTTCAACCAGAACAGAGAGGTGACCCTAACTTACTGGTGTGCTATGGTACAGATTAGAAAAGAGGGGCGCTAAAGCCAAGCTACGAAAACTAGAAGCAGTATACATAATTTCTTTTACAATGTTTACATCCAACTGGTCGGAATTTGGATGAAGAACTGAGTACATATTTAGCTTGATACTTCTGGTTACAACAATGGGAGAGTTGTAGGACCTGGAAATTATCAGTATTATGGAAGCAATTGAATGGGAGCATAAATGCATAATGGACTTTGTTTAGATATGAGTGATTGAAATTTTAGATGAAAGCCTTTTTGTCTCAAATGAGATTTAATGTAAAATATGTTGTTGGATAGCTGGATTGTTTAGACAGCTGTTTGATGTTTAATTTGAAACATCGGAACCTTTCATAGTCATGAGGACAAGGCAAGTCAATATTATTGGTCATAGAATATTGCGCTACAAAGAATCCATATTTGAGATGTAAGACCCTTTGATAACTTCTGACAATGTTATCAATTAATGAACATTTAATGCCCCAAGTTAATATTTGCATTGAGAGGGTGTGAACAGCACACAATAATGTATAGTACTTACACTAAAAGGAACGGCAGGATACTACAAATTTTGAAGCTCAATGTATCAGCATACGTTTCCTATTTTACATTCTTTCAGTTGCATTTGAAATTTACAATGATCCCAACAAATAATTAGTATAGTATACAATGAACGCCCTTATGGGTGAGATATAAGATATGGGAATAGGGAGATATGTGATGGAATAACATGGGGATGCTAATATGGAATAGGTTGTGGATTATCTGTTGAATTCGGCGATATGGTTGAGCCATATGTCATTTAGCAAACACTGGTTTAGTGCAGAATATATAATTTGTGTTTCACCCAATGCCAGCAACATTGACTGGTATTATCTTCTTTTAGTGTCTATAGCCCCACCTAAGCCATGTTTTCTCCATGTATAATCTTATGATATCTGGTAACCAGGTCTGAGGAAGGTCTTGTTTAGGAATGATTTGTGTCACATTTTTGCCAGGCTTGAATGAATTAAAATATAATTAAGAAGAGATAATAGGCTTGTGTTCTTGTGATGTCTGTTCGTCTGTGATGCGTGGAACTGTTTATGATATGAAAATGGATGCCTTCAGAAACACAAAACACTTGTTTGAATGGTGTCATGAGCAGAGGGCAAAACTGTTTATCAATATATCTTTTTTAAGTCAGGCTTAGTTTCTGAGTCAAAAATGATGTCCTGCAGTTAGCAGGAATCATATATATATATATATATATATATATATCAGATCATGTGATGCCATAATTGTTGTGATGGTCTGATGCACAGGGACCCAATGCCAGAGAATAACTGGTAGGTATAAAATTGTCTGTGGTTCAGACACGGGGTCACCTAGACCCTGACAAGCTGATTGCCTGGTCAGTGAAGGCTATGTCCTCCAATCCCATTGCAGAGGATTGGTTTCTCTGTTTAGGTTTAAATCTGTTTTATTTATTTTTAAACAAGGGTGAAATACAGCAACATCCCACCTACATCCACTATGGTTTCTCTATTTAAAGATCCCTGGCTGCCTGGCAGTGATCTTTAAGATGTGAGCACAAGTGCCACTGTGACTCTGAAGGCCTTGTTTGTTCTGACCATTCAGCAAACATTTTCATTTTTCAAACTCACCAAACTGGTATTGTTCTTGAGTAAAAACAAAAATCAATGGTCCTGATGTGCAGGGAGTTTTGTCATTGATGGAGTTTCTTGCTTAGAATCACCATTGGTGGTAAAGGGCAGGGAAATGGAGTGATGGTTGCTCCAATGGAGCAGCCAACAATGTGACCTGATGGCCCTGTGATTGGATCTGCTGTCGGAAAATCCATGATTCACCCATCTATAATTGATGCATCAAACATGTTGAGTGGGGTAGGAGTCCAGCCTATCCCTCTCTGTCTATTTACAGTGAGGGTCCAGCCATTTATGATCCAGAGGTCAGGAAAGCCTATACTCCTTGATAAGATCAGATCTGTGAGAAGAGGAAATCGTCTGCAACAGATCCTTAGAAACAGAGATGCTAGCTAAACTTTAAGATACTCCTCAAAATGTACACTGGCTTACTAAAAGCAGTGACTCAGGGAGCTTAATTGCATTGGAGTAAACAGCATATTCAGTGGTCTTTAACCCACTGTAAAAGGAATAAAAAAACTTGAGGGTTAGAATGTGAAAGAATGGAAAATCTTTTCTTGCTTGGAAATGAATGTAAATATCCTATGGTGTAATAGTCATTAACATGTTTTTAAGTTACCACATCATACTACACTTCTAAGTACTGTAAAAAAAAAGTTACTCTTACACAATTTAATTGTAACCGATTTACCAACCTCAGAAGGAAGGTTGAGTTGACCTCGTAGAGATGTGAGTCTGTGACCTGCAGATTACAGAAGATGCCAGGAGCAGGCATCTAACTCACAGAGTCATCTTGATTACTGTGATTGTTATATCTAAGCTTGGAATAGAAAACTACTGTCCATAGTGCATCATTCTTTTAAAGTTCCAGAATAGCTACTACTTTTAGAAGCAATCTGTTTCCATTGTGGAGCAGTTAAAAAAAACAATTATATACTAATCACAATACCATACCAAGATGGCCATTCAATAAACATCGCACTGGATGACCATCTTCAAATGCTAAAGCGTATCACTGTTGTGCTGATCTAATGCTACTAAACATGGTGGCCATCTTGGAACAATAAAACAATAGTACACTATGAACAATCCCATACCAAGAAGGCCGTCCAGTTTAAAAATAGCAGCACACTGCAGATTAAATGAGCCGCAAGTGTGTGGGCTGGTAGGATTTTCCTGGGAGCTACAGAATATTCTAAAAAAAGAGAAGAAAATAAATTAAACAGGACCTATAAAAGGAAAAATGGAAAACTAAAGAACCGGCTGCCAAACATGACATTAAAACGCCCTCACTTTCAGGCGGATGTGCACACGGGATCAAGAAAAATGCCTTTACTAGAGGAACATAGAGACAGTGGCAGAAAGGTGCTACCTCATTGAAACATGCAGGGTGCTGTCATTGGAAGAAGCAGAATATGAATGACAATCAGACAGAAAAAGTTGACCTTAAAACCTCCTTGGAATGTGCATGTATGTAGATGTTCTTTTATGTGTTTTTTGTGACAAAATCCTGGCAGACATCAACAACTGTCAGGCCTCCTAAGAAGGCCTAGCAAGGATAATCACAGTTCAAATCATCTACCCTCCAGGGTTTGTTCATAGAAGTAACAAACAATAAAATCCTTACTTACCACAGTAATAAATGGCATCTCATGCAACACAATGTCTGTCTTCAGGCATTAATACAGTGTCACATTAACACACCCTTGAAACCCTATTGGTTTTAAACTGTGATTTTCACAATCAGCAAGTCAGGCTTAATACCCTTGTCATAACTTTTTATAATAGACAGATAGGACTTATGGCATCTCACATAATCTTTTTCCATGATCCAATCAGTGAAGGACCCTCTCTCAGCTGGATCTGATCCTTCTTATTGGACATAACACAAGCTGCCAGCCTGAATCGTACCCTTCGGAAGCCCACAAACTCTTCTCCATAGTACCTCAAAGTTAATAGCTAAACTCCACTCCCTTTTACACATACATGATTCCTCTGGGGAACATCAGCCATGTACACAACATTCTCTCCTATGCCAATGACACGAAGCTCATACTCTCTCTCTCGGACAAGAACCCAAACACAAGAAACAAATTCACTACCTGCATGGCCAAAGTAGCTAACTGAATGAAAGGCAACTTTCCAAAGCTCAACACCAACAAGGCAGATGTAATGATCTTCGGCAAAAAAACGTCACCATGGGACTCCAACTGATGGCCGGCTGAACTCAGACCCACACCCAGCACCCACGCCAGGAACCTCAAAATAATCATCAACAGCAAACTGGACATGACCATACAATTCAACTCTGTCACTGCATCCTGCTACCACACCCAGAAGATACTGAGGATGATCTTCAAATGGCACCCGACTGTAAAACACTTGCTGCCTAGTCATCAGCAAGCTGGACTACGGAAACACCCTCTACACCGGTATCACCAAGCTGCAAGAGGACTACAAACCATCTAGAACTCGGCAGCCAGACTCACTGTCAACCTACCACACAGAACTCACATCACACCACACCTCAGGGAGCTCCACTGACTCCTGATAGACAAATACTCTCATTTCAACCTCCTCACACACACACATTCAAGGCACTACACAACTTAGGCCCCACTCATCTGAACAGTCACACCTCCTTCCACCAACCACCCAGACATGTCTGCTACTCAGGACTCCTACTGACACAAATCTCACACATATACAGAACCAGATCAGGAGGATGGGCGTTCTCTTACATTGCTCCTAAAGGTGGAACGGACTCACACTCCACATCAGAGCCCCCTCCTCTCTTCTTGAATTCCACAGGAAGCTGAAGACCTAGCTTTTCAATTAACCAACTTATCATAGGCAGAGCTAGGCACACACACCTACTGAAAGCCAGGATGCCCATGCAGGTGGTAGTGCACTTTACAAATACACATATAATAACAATCAAGCCTATAGTCTTCACCTTGTCACCATAATCAACTAAGGCCTCCTGTGTTGCACATTAGCTGGCAACCATCAGACACACAACCATACAATTGCAAATTTATATAAAATGACAGGTGGAAAAACAATATACAGCACCTTTGAAAAAGACCTGACAAGGAATACCCTTGCCAACACCAGTAATCTGTGAGATTCTATGTAAACAAATATCTGCCTGTAGCCTTTAACACAGTGTAATAACAATCGACCCTAAAACTTGTATTGGTTTTAACAAACACTTTCCACAATAAATCGTTCGGGCTTTCTTTCTTTGTCATAACTTTTCATAATAAACATATCAGACTTATGGCACCTGACATACCGTTTTCTAAATAATTAATCAGGCCTACAATGTTTATCATTGACCTGTCACCATAACATACTAGGGACTACTAAGTTCTTCAGAAGCAACCCTCAGACATTCAGTCAGAAAATGATAAATATGCATAGAATTACAGTTACCACTGAAATCCTTTCCTCCTACAATAATCTGTGCAAATCCAGGAAACAGAATATCTATCTACAAGCATTAACACAGTGAAATAACATTCCGCCCTTAAAGACCTATTGATTTTAACATATGATTTTCACATTAAATGTCAGTCATACTGTGTTTGCCACTTTTCAAAATAAATGGTTTGTCTCCATAGCATAATCAGTCCTGCTGTTTTGAGAATAAGTTTTCCCATGATACAAAGAATGCAATACAAACACTTTTTCAGAGAAGGTACAGAACTGCCAATCAAAACCTGTAGGTAAGGATTTCAAAATTTGGGTGGAGCCAAAGCCCCTCCGTGGTGATTTTTCTTTAAACTCGTTTTCTGTAGATCACATAAGGTATGTGACTACTGCTCTTTCAAGCCAGATCTAAACATATGCAGTTCAGAAAGCAACTACTTCATTCTGAATATGCACTGATTCATTTGGGACAGGCTGGGGAGTCTGTAAAGGATGTGTTCTTACTTTTTTCTTCTTATATGTTAATGGCTTAGAAGAGGTGTTGGTGGCCAAGAGTGCAGATGTACCAATGATTAAGAATACTCTCATTCCCGCACTAACTTATTCGGATGATGCGGTGTTACTGTCTAGAACACCGAAGGGACTAAAACTATTAATAGAGTGTTTTATTGACTTCAATCCCTCCTTGAGGCTGGAAGTAAACACTATTAACCCCTTCGCCGCGGCACAAATTTTGCCGCGGCGCTGGGGGGGTTTGAGGAGTTTGCGGCGCCGCCATGCTCATGATGGAACCACTCCGTCATGAGCCACGGGCGCGCTGTGCTCATGGCGGAGTGGTTCCATCACGACTCCGCCCACTTGCATTGATCGCCCGCACAGGCGGGGAATCAGTGCCGCGTGGGCGGAGCGGCCGCCAACGGCCGCAGCATGACGGAACCACTCCGTCATGAGCACACGGCGCCCGTGGCTCATGACGGAGTGGTGCCGTCATGAGCAGGGAAGGGGTTAAGACTTTTGTAATGTAGTCTTTGTCCATTGGTGGCAAACTTATAACTAGAATTAGTGAATTTTCATACCTTGAGATTACTTTCGAATCACAATGGTTAATTTCTAGTTTGACCTCTGCTATTGGTAAAAAGGCAATTGCTCCTTTCTTTTTTTAGAAGACTAGAGACGAAAATGCCTTCCGGTACTCACCTATGGATCAAGCATTTGGGGCTATAAAAAAGTGACTAGTCTTCAGGCTGAAGAAAAAAGCTTGTGCAGAAGACTTTTAGGCTTACCCATCAAGTTGTCCACTTTTTTATTGCACCAAGAGCTTGGTCTGGAGTATTGTGGACGAGTTTGGAGCAATCCCCATGCCTCATTTAACAGGGAGGTCACAGAAGACTGTTTGTCCTGCGGCATGGGTCTCCAAATCCCTTCGCTGGGTTACATCAAGCAGATATGTAGCACGCTGGGTAGACAGAACATTTTGTTAGAGTGGTTGGGTTGTGTAAGGTGGACAGGTCCTGAGACAGCGAGAAAGGGAAGCAAAAGCTTGAATCAAGACACAGAATAAGGACTATGTATTAATCCAAACTCTCCCAGGGCTGGAGCCTTATCTAGAACTTATGGTTAGCTCATGGGACATGACTCTTTTAACTAAGTTTACGCTCAGCGATGTTAGATGGCAGCTATCTTTTCCACTCTGGCAATATGATTCTTCTTCCATCCTTGTTTGCTGTGTGATGAAATCTCTCCACACAGTCTGCTGCACTTTATGTTTTTTTCTGTAGATTTTATTCGTGTTTTACTAGATGTTTTTTAAATCCACTTTAGACCAGTGATTTGCTACAGTGTTTGCTCTGTTCCTAAAAATGCTCTTCGTGTCAGAAAACATATTGCTTTCTGAATCAAAGATGATATGGGCCCCAGGCATGGAATGTTTTTTAATATATAGTTTTTATGTTTTTGTTGCATGCGTGATTTGAAATGTTTCTGCTTTTATGATCATTATTTAATGTTCAAATAAAGCGACGTTTGTCTTTAGATATATCTAGTAGGAAGTATTCCTTCAGAGTTGGGGCCTTATTTAGAGTGTTATTGACATTCATGCACTTTCAATACAGTGGAGGAGACATCTGCCACTTTTGGTGGATATCCTCCTGCATTTGGTACTTCATCAATGATGTAATTTATGATTTTAGCTGTGATGTCATGAGTGAGGTCATGAGCAAACCATTGGTATGGAGTTATGGTTGTGAAACTCACCATAATTGTTACATTTCTGTAGTTTTAGGTTTTGGGCTGCCACCATAGCATCCTTGTACTGGAGGTTTTTAGGAGACTTTCTCCGTTTTTTTCCTCCAGGAGTGTTTTTCTGATTTGAGTAACCAATGTAAATTCCAATAAAAAAACTCTTTTCAATGTATATGTAAGTACGCATGTGGACACATTCAGATATATGTAATTCACATAAGAGAACGGCGGTATGCTGTTTTAATTTTCCGGAGCACTTTCTGTGATTTAGGGCTTGATTGAGTTCCCTGCTAATGTTTTCAGAAAACATAATTTTAGAAAGGTTGAACACTATGCTAGTATAACAACATAAAATATATTTATGTGGGGGAAAGAAGAACACTACAAAGACATACGCTTTTAAGGCGTTTAAAAAACAATGCAGCAAAGTCAGTTATTGTACTTTCTGTACTTCTTTCACATACCACACATCAAAGTTAATAACTGTTGAACTATAATTAATGTGCTCTTTTGTAAGAATATGAAATAACCAAAAGCCACACGCTTAATTAAAATGTGTTTTGCCCATCCACCCACCTCCACAATGTCCTCATTCATTACTCATTGTCGACCGTGTCTGGAAAAAACATGAAGAACATCTTTAAAAAGGCACATGCTGGCATTGAAGGGCTTAACAATCTGGGATGCTATTGTTTGATAAAAGGGTCCTTGCTGATTTATAAAATGCGCTCCATTAGCATGAACAGAATATCTTTGTGTGGTTTGGGACAAAATGTAGCACTTGGCTTCGCAAAGGGAAACCTATGGAAATGTAGTTTAATCAATCACACATTAATGAAGTGCATCACTATGTGCTCCAACACGCACTTGAACGTGTACAGGGACACACGCACGTACACACACACTCTTTCTATGTCGCTCTAAATTTCTGTAGCCCTGTTCCCCTGCTCCTCATTTTAACTGACATATATGATATGTTTTCCAACTCCAACAATACAATTCCCCTGTACACTATCATATGTGGTGCATGTGTTTGGGATAAGTTGCTCACCAGCAAAATGCATGGGGTTCACACAAAGTTCAGGACATAAGTCCTGGTTGGTGGCAGGCGATTGATAATCGTGGGCTACAGGCCTCTTTTTTTCACACGTCAGATTGGGGAAATTACTTGCTTGTCCTCCGTAGTAAAAATCAGGAGTTGGTAATTGTGGGGCCCTTCAATTTTGCCGGAGTCGGAGATATGTGGGTGCACATCTGTGTATCAGTGGTGTACATAAAACATTGGGGTACCATTTGCTGAGAGCTGCTTAATGTATGTGTAGCCCCCAAGAAGGAGGTTTCACATGTTAGATAGTGTAGGCTCTTTTTTGTAACTGACTACCCTCCCCCTCTGCTTGTCCCTGAACTGCTCATTCCTCCGCCCCATGCACATAACTTTGTAGCCACCAATAAAATAAGGGAGCCTTTTGTGCTCACCTCACTAGGTCAGACTATTCCAAGTAGTTAGTCCATAACCTGGAAGAAACAACACCTGCACCAAGGCTGTGGGCAATGGCATGGCACTACATTCACCTGAGCAAAAGGGATGCGCTGCCTGCCCACGTCTACCCTTTATGGTCTGCGTTGGCAAGGAGAGCTGAGGTCCAGCAACAGTCCCAGATTTGCTCACAACTCTCACATAGAGATGCACATTCCTAAGCACTGGTATGGGATGTCTGCCATCACCGCTGACACTGAAAATATTATGGTCTGTTTGCTACAAAACACATAAAGTCCAAAGCTCTACCTCAATTTCTAGTGGTGCACCATTTCCTAGTGACAGTTGGGTCCGACACCACTTATCGCTCCCGGTGAATGCAAGTTGGCTCTGTAAGCCAGCGAAAAGGTCATTCACCTTTGATTTCGCACAAAAGCTCTGGACACGTGTCAAAATGAACAGAATGGAGTAGACAAGACACTTTATTGTGTTAACATACAGCTTGGACCTGCCCTGAAGACTATGACCGGAAGGAGAAGGTGGACTTTTCTGTTTTGCCAAGAACCAGGGTTATTCAGCTGAAGAACGGTGATGTGCAGCTTATGTGTTGGTGGTGTGAGGACTGATGCTTTGAAGAGAAGTTTGCCAGAGACTACAGCAGCGCTCTACTACCCACCCTCGCCTAAAAATCAACACGGATGAGAAAGAGGACCTCATCGTTCTCTCCTTTCTTCCCTGAGAACAACGTGATCAACGTTGTGTCAAGCCACCAAGTGGCAGGGAAGCGTTTTGAGGGCTTTCTTATCTAAAGTGCTCTTCATCCCCCTTGTCACTCAATTTCCTTCCGCACAGCCTTTGAAAATGTGTGTGTGCAGCTCTCTCCACACTCCCCTGTTGTGTGGCTGTCCTGCTGCCTTGACAATGGAGGTTGTAACATCACCTTTTAAGACCAAACACTCACAGTGGTGTCAATATGACCTGTGAAGGCTCTTTTGTGCCTGAGTACACTGGCTGGCTATGTTCCAAGCAACCAGAGATGCACTAGAGTTAGCTGCACGCATGAAACACCATCCCCATCTGCCATACACATAGCTGAGAGAGCCTGTGCTGAAAGAGCCGCTCAGCATGAAAAAATGTGAATACCAGTAAAACTTTCTGAACTCACTTGTGCAGCCCAGACACCATGCTAGCCCATAGCACACACAATCTGAAAACCCTACTGTTGCCTTTTGTGAGTGCATTTTATTTACACTGATGTCTACATCAACCTCTAGAGTTAAATCTTGACTGCTCAGCCTCGCTGCCACCTGAGATTCAAAAATTAGAGGAGATGATTGACATTTCAGTGAACTCACAATTATATCTAGTTCAAGGTACACAACCCCTCAACCTCTTCATGCAAATTCTAGCAAAAAAGTAGAACAATTCCATGTTTAATAAAAATGTATCTGCGCTGCTTTTATCCCCTTGGCATAGGATATAAGGCACTTGTAATATGGCACATGGGATATCAGCCAAATGTGTGACAGAGTAACTGTTTATCCAAACTCTAAATCAGACCCTTGCTCCTCAATTGACCAGGTTCACTCTTTTGTTTTTGAGAAGAGAAGTATTTATGTCGTGGCAGCTGAACTGGTTGCTCTGGAAATCTTCAAAAAGAGAGAATTGTGTGACATGTAATCTCATTGTCTGGAGGTGTGTTTTGATGTAACATGCTGGTGCAGAGCTCAATCTGTCCTGGCCCTTCTAGTCTTCCCTGCCTGCTGAAGTTGTGCCTTACCTTTGTTTGGTGTCGCATTGCTGTCATTCAGGTGGGTCTTGATGGTTGTGCTATCCAGGTAGAAGGTTATCATGAAGCACATCTAACAATGTTCAAATTGGAAAATCTGTGATTAGAGGCCCAGTTTGGGAAAAATAAGAAACGGACTGAAGCAAAGATGTCACTCTAAAATGACACCTGTAAGATTCACTCTGTGCAATGTACTTCCAATTTACAGATAATTGAGTCAGTATAGCACGTGACTCGCTCAGAAGTTGTGTCCTAGGCAGTATTGTGGATTGTGCAGGTTTTTCCATATTGTTCAGCTCAAAGTCTTTATTCCCTGAAATGTCGTGTTTTTGCCCCATGATTTGTTTTTATAATTAATGATCCAGCACCAGTATCAACAAACACAGGTTCTGAAAACAGTGACTTTCAGTGCGATTCTGTATAAATATTAAGAAATATCTGATAATGAGGATAATTCTGAGTAGAGGAGAATGATGATGGAGCTTGTGTTAACCAGGCCTGGCATTCAAAATCTGAAAGGCAGACCCAGAAGTTATGTTTTTGCAGAGAGTGAGGCATGGGAGGATGTCTAAACAATGAGTAAGGCACTGCAATTCAGTGAGTCCTGGTACCATACCAGTATGTCATTTATATAGGAGATCGTTATCATATCAGCTAATCATTAGCATCTAAAACCCAGTGGGTGAATTGCCACTACTGCACATAAGATGATGGTTTGGAATTCAAGCATCATCATGCTTGTGACTTGTGTTCTGGTTATGTCCTTGCACATCCACTGTCCATACAGGCCACTAGCAGATGTATTAGTGGCTGTTTCAACACCTCCAGCAGCACACATGGACGCGAGAGAGCAGGGTGGAGGGGTACGTCGTTGCTCCCTCAAATGGTTGTATCTGGCTCAGAAGTAATGCTAAATTTAGTAATGCCAAATGCAACATGGGCAGGTTTTCTCAGCCTTATACACCAACACACTCATGATTAAACTCATTATTTCCATTACACTGCATCAGAGTTGCAAGAGGGGATCTCTGTACATACAGTGTAGCTGATGTGTTGGTAGTGCTATTTTTTCATAGGCTCTTGTGAAACATTCACTTGAGAAAGGCCTAATGAGTCCTCTGGGGTCTTCTCAGTGAGACTGTAGCCAAACAAATGTTCTTGTTCCCCCAGCACTGTATGACAGCATTGAAATGAAGAGGTCATTAACGAAGGGGTAGGAGCCAGGCATGAGCAGGGAACATGACGGGAACTCTACAAATATTTTGAGCAGCTGCCAGATGGCCAGACACAAATGCAGAATGTCAATGCCTTAGGATCCATACATAATGTCAGTCACAACATTCCGTGCAAAACCAACCAAACAACATAAACAATCAGCTATTTTCCAAATAGCATCTACAAACAATCATTATCATTAAATACAAAACTGTATTTGACATTTGGAAGAGGAATTGGCTATTTGGAAAAATATGCATTTAAGGCAACATCAAGGAACATGGAAAAAATAAAAGTTTAAATCACAAAAAAAATAAAAAACGAAAAGATAATCCAAATGACAGTATAAATGGTCATCAAATGCCTCTATCTTCCAACAACCTCTCCATAAAAATTGAACGATAATTATTAAAGGTACAATGTGGTAGTAGTAAAACATGAATGACCTATAATGAACGGCGAGACAACATGGATACAACGCCAAATAACAGTAGGGCAAGAAGATAATGATCCATTGTGCATCCCTAATGTGTCCTCCTTCATAAAACGGGGCATGTATTCACCCTTAGTTGATGGAATGATCATAACAAAACAGTCCAGGCCTAGAGGAACATTCTACAGATCACAGAGTGAGGGATACTCTAACTGTCTGCATCCCCATGCCCATAAATCTATATCCTACATAAGTAAAGACTGCTAGCTAATGGCAAGATTATCATATCAGTCTCCTCAACAGTACCAGGCCCATTATTAAAAAAGGTATTTTGGGAAGGACACTCAACTGCCCCCCCCCCCGAAGCACCGTTGTGTTATCAGGCTCGAACAACAAAACAGATACCAAGGAAAAGGGAACTCTCCCACCCCTGCATATCAGTGTACACCATACATATACCTGGTCTCAATAATGCAAAATCTTCCAGGAGGAAGGGAGGTTCCATGCCATGATTTAGCACCCCAATGTTTCATCAGAATCGTCTTGTTCAGTAGAGCCCCGAAAGAGAACCCAGTCAGTATAGCAAACACGAATTGCTGCATCTGGGAGGACCCATCTGGAGTTCATTCTCCAGTCCATCATAAACCCCTGCTCCCATACACCCTATAAAATTAGTCAAAGAAATTCAAAAAGGCCAAAGTAAATGATATATTAACCTGTACCTAGCACCTATAAAATATGAGCCACTACCAAAAGATGAACAAGATGTCATGTCAAGGTCCCATACCAATGCCCTCCACTTGCCTTCTCACCAAACTGAATGCCGGAATGAAAGTGGCCAAAGACAACTGCAGGACATAATTGTACCGCAACCACTGCTGCATCAACAAAAATAATCCTATTTCTAGGAGGAGGGTAGCAGTACCAATGCCAGTGGACAGCCCATTCTACCTACATGTGAAACTACAATAAACTGAGTCATTCAATTTAAAAAATCAGCTCGCTGGACAGGACCACCTGAATACCCACTGCAGCCTTCATGGCAGTCATCTTCCACAAGCCCTGCAAAAACAGGGCATGTTTGAATAATGGACAGACAATAGACATAGTTATCAATTGAGAGCCTTAATGGAAGTTCTCCTGTTTTTACTGCATTGGATAAACTCTAGGCAATAGGTTTGATTATTTTCACCATTGCTTTCAAGTATACTTGACTTTGGCATTACCTGCTGACATGAGTGACGGTAGTCCTTAAGTATTTATAACAAACTATTGGAACACCCAGGCCCACTGTTTATACTCCTTGGAGTCATTTTGAGGCTTAAGGGCAAGTAAAGAGTGAAATAGTGTTCTAGGCCCTGCCTTGGATACAAGAGTTGGAAGATGTCAGAGCAGAAGAAAGATCTTTATGGTCAGTTGTCTTCCGATATCAAGAGCTCTGATTTGCATCAGGATTGTTTTATCTGTTGAGCACAGTTTCATCTCATCTTCTCCCTGCAAATGGTTCAAAATCACAAAGTTGCTCATAGTATGTTATGTTATGTTATGTTAAATTAAATTTATTAAGCGCACGTACGCCCGTAGGCTTCATGGCGCTGTGGAAGACTAGCAAAACATAACATGTGACAGAAAGAAAGAATATTTAACTAAGGATAAGCTTGCTTAAAGAGCCAAGTCTTAAAAGCCTGTCTAAAGGCTAACAGATCTTCGTGGAGTCTTAATGGCAGTGGCAAGGAGTTCCACAGGGAGGAAGCTAGGAAGTGGAAAGATCCTCCTCCCTGGCGTTGTTTCCTGATCCGGGGCACGACTAACAAATTCTTTTGGCCAGAACGGAGAGCACGGGAGGGAGTGTAACTGACCAGCAGGCAGCTAATGAATAAAGTAAACAGTATTCACTGTCCCTGAGAGATTAGAAGTGCTTTATGAACAGAGAGATCAAGAGATTTGCAAATTCACCAATGATGTTATGTAACTTGAGTATGTTTGGAGGCTGAAGAAGGCATACAAACAAGCAATCCAGGTATCAAAGAGAGCTATTATTGAGGTCAATGGCTGGAGATTATTGTGATCTGTAAGAAAGAAATCAGCCGGAATTTTGGACATATATTAAGAAGATGAATTTCCATTAAGTCAGCATGATTCAGCAGGAGATTGGCAACCATCTGGGCTTATCATTTTTTGCTGTGTTGTAAAAATCATCAAGGCCTGCAGAGCAATAGATGCTCCTGGACCCACGGAACTCCCAGCAGAAATTCTTTGGGAAGAAATCTATTTATTGATCCTACTGGCTCTGTTTTCTCTGAAATTACTGCCAACAAAAAGACAGTGATCCCCGACTAAAGAAAAGTATCCATTCTGCACCCCCTTTATAAGAAATGCAGAGATTGCAGCAAACTGTAGGCTCCTATTTTTTTTTATTGGAAATAAAAGGCTTTTCTAGTACTTTCTTTAGTCAAGTAGATGTCTGGGTTCAGGAGAGGAAATTAATACTCTTTTATCAGATTGGAAATGGAGTTAATTGTAGTACGAGGGATGACACCTTAGCTCTTTCTATGGTGATGCATTACACTATGGACACAAAATTATTTATATGAATGTTTTATTGATTTTAAATCTGCATCTGCATTTGATGGTTTGTATAAAGCTATTCTATGGAGTAAGGTCACCAATTCCATCCTTACTAGACAGGAAATAATTGTGGATGTACTCTGAATGATTCTGTCTCGATGAAGATCCATCAGATTTATGATCTTTTTAATGGGTCAAAATGGCGATAACTGATTGGGCCTTCACCTGAAGAGTGTCAAACCTTGTTTTGCATACCCATTTAGTTTGATGATTTGATTATTATTATATGCATATTTTGTCACATCTTTTGTGTAGCTGCTGGCTGACAAAATATGCCTGATTTTTTATGTGGTAATGTTTAGGGACTAACTTCCTATTGTATTATAAGATGAGCGCCATTTGAGGCCTCATCCTCATGAGATGTGATGCTCTCATTTCCAAAACCTGTAGGAATGTATGAATAAGTAAATCATCAAACAAAATCCCCCAATTTTTTACCGAATCTCTTGGAAGCCATGGGTTCTTGAGGCTCATTTCCTTAAACTGTGGTATAATATCCAGCATGCGTAGAATGGTCTTGGAAAATCCTACTATATTTCAGAACCGGATTCATTAGCAAAGCCCAAAAAAACGTTGGTGAGCTATCTCAAAGTTGTACTTTAGTTTCTGAAATTACAGCAGGACTCACAGAGTGCTCAGATCTATACCTTCTTCTAACATGTGGGGTCCGGTAGCCTGAGGATGGCCTCCACTGAGGAGGAATGGTCAGTCATAGTCACAAAAAACTTCTAAGGCTTGTGCTTAGTTCACATAGTTTAGGTCAGGTGCAGTCCTCCCTGCATACATTTACTCAAAATTTCCCCTGGAGAATATAAGCCTCGCAGAAGTAATACACCTTTGAATAAAAGTCGGTCTTTACTGTGGGTATACATATAATTAGTGGTCCACGTACTGTACACAACACGTAGGCCAGAATATATTAGGTGACAAAAGATGTCTTTTTTTACATGGGGGCTACAAACATGCCACAACTGCTCACCCAATCAATAAGTTCATGGATGTTTTCAGTCACCTTTTCGCACAGATGCGATATGTTGCAGTAGAGATAATAGTACAATAATTTTAATAATGGCTGTTTAATACTAACTATCCACTGTCGTTATGCAGCAGGGTCTTTAGCTAGAGTTAGGCTATTGGCATAATCTCAGGCCTTCTGAATTTTAATTACTAAGAAGATTATTGTGAATTCTGGGGCAAAAATTGGCAGATATCCTATCTGGCCTGCTTGTGCATGGTCATATATTCGCTCTAAGTAGACCAGACTGGACGTCCACCATATTTCCTCTGATGTAAATTAGCAGATTTCCCTATTTAGTAAGCATACTTTTCATACACTCTAAATAGGATGGGCAGGGCATCTTCAAATTTTTGACAGATGTACCTCAACCTCTAAATAACCCCCTAAGGCCCACATGCATCAAAGCAAAAACCGGTCGCAAACGGGCAGATTCTCAGAATCCCATCCCAAATGCAAAAATCGCAATTTAAGTAATCTCTAAACTGCGATTACTTAAATTGCCATTGCATTTAAGGAATCACAAATTGAGATTCCTTAAATGCAATGCATTAAAGTAAAATAACTAGCGATTTCGCTAATAGGAGACGCAAATTACCATGAAGTTGAACTTCATGGGAATTTGCAAAAACTTTGAAAAATGCACTAAAGTGCATTTTTCAAAGTTCCATTTTACACAGGCATGTGTGTGTGCAAGATGTACTCATATGCAGATTTCAGGGGTGCAACGGGGTGTCCTCTTGACACCCTTGAAATTGCATTCTCAATTTGCGATTCTCTAATTGAGAATCGCAAATTGAGAATGTCTTCCCATTCATTCCTATGGGCCTCTAGGCCCATAGGAATGAATGGGGAGGTCGCAATTAAGGAATGTTTAGAAATCGCTATTTTTTAAGCGATTTCTACATGCATAGCCTTTTGCTATTCCTTATTAGTGAACCCTTATTTTTTACTAATAAGGAATCACAAATGGCATTGTTGATGCATGTGCCAGTAAGTGTGTTAATTTTGTAAAACTGATTATATCCGACTTCTTTCACTAATATTGTTTTAGTATCACAGTGTAAACCAGAAATAAAAATCCTATTATTGTAGCAAAACCATATGAATGGTGAGGCAGCTTTTGTTAACTGTTAAACAAATGCTTTACCTCCCTACTGGTAGACAGGGAAGTTGTGAGTGAAGCTGATCATAGATCTATCTCTACAAAAACAACATTCAACAACCCTTAATAAACTTGTCAGTTCTGCTGCCACTTGCCACAGAGAACAGGCAAGATTCTGAATCAGGGAGGAAGGTGCCCATGTATTGTATCATACTGGCTATATTCATTGCCACTCCAGCCTTCTTGCACAAGCTGTAGCCAGCAGCTCTTCCACTCAGCTTGGCTTCTTCTAACACTTCTGACTATGGCCAGTTACAGCCCACAACACCACCCATGGTGTATTTAATTTTTTGTTGACATCTATTTATTGATTTTCATGTGAACCATATTTCCAAGTAATAGGGAAGAAAACCAATCCTGATGCACAGAAATAAAATGGGGAAGCCCAATGTTCATAGTAGAAAATGCGGGATACGTGAGTGTACATAACGGGTAAAGGTCACATTAACATTTATGTGGAGCACATTACTCAGTCAACATGTATTTCCATGTCGCAGTTCATTGTCTGTAATCCTGACAGAAACAAAGATTTGTCGTAATTTAATGACATAGGTGTGTATCGCAATGGCTGCAGGGAAAAGTAAAGCTAAAAGCATTCTGAAATAGTAACATAACTCAACTCAACTTGACTCCACCCTGCATCAGTTCCCAGCATGTATAAAGTATTGAGGTAACATCTTTGTGCAGGAGTCCCATTCATGTATAATGCAGTGATTGTGTGAGCAAACAAGACTATGTTTGCAAAAGTGCCTCAGTCACACAGCACCTCTTCACATCTCCAGACTGCTCGCCAAACCCGGTCACCCCTGCCGTCATGATCTCCTGTCCTGAGTCAGAAGTGTTCTCCTGCCGGAAGACATGGAATATGGCATACCAATGGGTGACGATCGGTACCCTGCAGAGTCCCATGATGAGACTGCGTAGAGTAATTCTCTTGGCCGGAGCCCATACCAGCAGCGATCTACGCCACACCAGCAATGAGAGTGCTCAGGCAATTGATTAAACGTTTGGCCACTATCAATTCGCAGTCATAAAATCGAGATGTAACTCTATATCACTTGCCCCTACGAATGAGTCCTAAGAGGCAGACCTCCCATGTGTGTAGGTTTGTGTGCCCCATGCAGGTGGTTAATGTTATAGTAACATGTTGCCAATAAACATGTAGGCAAGGGCATGACCATAACATGTGAAGGAGATCCACATCTAATAAGTAGCTTCTGGGGCAGCATGCGTCCATTCACCGATAGTATTTGTTAATTTTTGCTGGCGTAAGATAGGCCTGTTGAAAGATATAGTATTGGATCAGGCTGAAGTGCTCGTTCTGGGGAACGTATGTCGGCCAATATGGAGGCACATTCCTTATCTGTGCAGGGTCGGGAGAGCTTCCTCTCCCAGTGTCTCATTAGGGGTGTAAGTGTGGTTGCAGTATGTTGGCAGAGGGATGTTGCGAACCAACACATGAGGTGCCTCCCTGTTCCCAGAATGTGGAGGTATTGGATTGTTAGGTGTGTGGAGGGCTCCCTCTGTATGTCTCTCCACTTGTCGCGTAGTGCCGAGATTAGTGAGGTATTCAGTAGGAACAGGTCCGGGGCAGTCCCTCCTCCTCAAACAGCATGCTATAGGGCAACAATTCCCTGTCTCGATAAAAGTCACCTAGAGACTGTAGTACAGCAGCAAGCCAAGTCACCACTTCCGCTGACGAGGTAGTTAGATCGCCCATGGGTGTGCCTAATACGGGTAGTGCAGGCGCATATGGTGTTATAGATCATGTAAAGTATAACCTACACCAGTAGCATTACCTCCTATTATCTCCTAGTAGGAGAGGTTCCGGTGATCTCTTGCACGCACAGGGGTGGAAAAGATGAAGCAGTGCCAGCTGGTTCCAGGCCGGGTTTAATGCAGCCCTGTCTGACATCTGTTCCCCAGCCATCAATCTGGCCACCCACTGGAGCTGAGAGGCAAGATAATACTGCCCCATGTTGGGCACAGTGAGTCTACCCTGGTCAGTGGGAAGATATAATTTGACTAATGCCACCCGGCATCAGGATTTGTTCCAAATGAACTCCCGAATAAGGCCCTCCAGGGGCCTGAAATAGGGGGATGCAACATATAAGGGTAAGTTGGAGTAGAGCAGTCTAGGTAAGGCTACCATTTTGAGTAATGCCACCCGCCCAATGACAGAGAGTGGAATAGTGTGCCAGAACGACATTTGGGATCGGAGGGCAGTAGTCACCCGTGTAAGATTACTATCCAGTAAGTCAGCTGGTTGATGGTATATACGGACTCCTAAGTAACAAAACATGGTGGGTTGCCATTTGACCGGGGCTCCATTAATCACAAGCATAGGATAGGGAGACAAGGGGGCAAAAGGAAAGAGGCATGATTTGGCACAATTAACCCATAGCCCAGATAGGATGGCAGATTCTGTGAGTGTCTCTGCTAGGGCGTCAGGTGACAATCTCATGCCTCTAAGATATATGAGAAGGTCGTCAGCGATATGGGTTTTATCTCCCAGTGGGATACCCCAGCCAGGCGCATGAGCCCGGATTGCCGAAACGAGCGTGTCTATGGCCAATTAAAAGAGTAATGGGGAGAGAGGACATCCTTGGTGAGTGACTCTCTCTATTGACACTGGGTTGGATATGGACATCGCTGGGGCTTGGTATAGAGCAGTTTAATCATCCACAAAAAGCGGCCTCCCATACCGTAGTGAGGCAGCACATCAAATAAGTAACCCCATTCCAGTTAGTCAAAAGCTTTCTCTAGGTCTAGATTAGAACCAGACACCCAGAGTGCGGCCAATGATGTAGGGAGTATGTTCAACGATGTGTTTCTGGCCTGGACAAACCCATTCTGATCTCTGTGGACTAGTTGTGGCACTAGGGGAGCCAGCCAATCAGCAAGAATTTTGACCAATATCTTGTAGTCCGTGTTGTGAAGCACTAACTGTTGATATGAGCCCAGCGCTGTGGGGTCCCGGTCTGGTTTTGGCAGGGAGATAAATAAGGCCTTGTCTAATGGCTGGGGCAGGGAGTGTGCCGTAAGGGACTCCACATCTACAGTGAGCAGGTGAGGAGCCAGTGTCGAGGAGTATGCTTTTTAAAATTCAACAGGTAGGCCTTCTGGGCCCAGGGACTTGCCAGAGCTCTGATGGCTCTGCTGATCTCAGGTAAGGTGATTGGCTCACTTAGCTCCTCTCGTTGTTCAGGTGTAATGCGGAGAAGGTGGAGCGTGCTGAGGAACACCCCTAGTGGAGTCGGGTCAGTCTCTGTCCCCGATCGGTAAAGTGTGGTGTAGTGGTTAGTTAACTCTGCGTGTATTTCATGTTCAGTGTAGAGGGGCTGACCTGTAGGTGAGGTGAGTGTAAGGATAGGTTGCCTCAGCTGATCCTGTTGTATCAGCCATGCGAGTAATCTACCTGTGCGGTCAGATGTTGCATATGTGCGTGATGAGTGTGCGGCATAGTTCAAACATCGGAGACGTTCTATCAGGGAGGTGTGTTCACATTGGGCCTCAGCCAGTCTCTTGGCATATCTGAGTCTGTCAAGGCCCGTGTCTCAATTGCTTATCGGTATTCCACATAAGCCCAATGCAATGTCCCCTAATGAATATCTTGAAAGCGTTCCATTCCACTTGCCTATCAGTGGCCATGTTAGTATTAAGTTCGAAATATTCTGCCATGGCATGACCTAGGGACATGCGGAAAGGTGGGTCTTCAAGCATAGTGGGCTGGAATTGACATGTGGGTGTTCAGCAGCCCTGGTTTATAATGTGAAGCACCAAACAATGCCAGCCCCTTCGATTTCAGAGAGACTCACAGCAATAAATATATAAAGGATGTGACATATTCACTCCTATCGCAACCATGGTTGACTAACCAAAAGTGACTTCCAAGCAGCCAAACTAGGATAGAACTTTAGAGAGTTCATCAAGAGAATGATGAAGATTGATAACTTACTTTACATATATTTGTATCATTTAATCTCTTTCAATGTTGTAAAAAAAACACACACATGCACATATATATATATTTTTCAACTGACCTGTGGGTTCACCATATCATTTATTTATGGGATAAAGTGCCCACTGCATACATTATAAGGATATTGGAAGTCACTAGGTGTTCCATGACCAATAGAGGAACAAGGAGAAGTTCCTTTACAAGGTCATGGAACTCCAAAGTGACTTGCAATCTCCTTTCATTGTAGGTAGGTTGTTCTTTTTTCCTTATAATATTAAGGTCACTCCATCATTTTTCCCACAAAGCACTAAAAGTCTTGGTGTGTCGCTCTTTCATATGAAAGAGATAGCATGTTTGCAAACATAAAGAATGAGAGTAAAATCTCTAGTGCAAAATTAAATACATCAAAACAGTAGTTAGATGTTTGTTGTAAAAAATATCAAAATCGGTTTAAAGCAAGTCACATTTTTTAAAAGTAACCCCTGGAGGTCAGAATGTGTAGAAACACGCAGAGAGATTCTAACGTTTCTATAATTACTTAATGCATACAAACACATAAACACACTGCTATATATATCTCCTTTTTGCTTATAACTGTTCAGCTGGAAAAAACTGAGCAGTGGAAGGAAAAGCCACATTGTTTTCATTTTTTTTAACGGCAGCTTTTATTATGCTCCGTGTCATGCCTTTCCCCTTGATTGCTGACTCTGGCAGCAGGCGCTGTGCCGTCAGAGCTCAACTGTGATAAGTGATTACAGTTGAGCAACTATGTACTTTTTTTTATTACAAGCGACTAAGTGAGTCAGCAGTTACCTGTAATAAGTAAATAAGAGACAGTTTTTTGACAAGGATTGGAGGATCCTATGTATTATTCTTTGATAAAATCTTTAAAAGCGTTATTCAGTGTCTGATCAGGCATACACCGCTATGAAAATCTATCACTGTCTACAAAACCTAGACTAAAGCGAACATGGAGTATACAGTTGTGCCCCAACTGCACCTGTGATACATTAAGGAGTGAGAGAGTCAGTAAGGGAAATGACTCAAAAAAATCAGGAGCTGTCATTTCACCAAAACCTCACACCAGATAACTATGGTCTTCTTCCCACACAATGATACTTCTGAGTGCCAAAAAAGTTATTTTGTGTTATATTATATTAGTCAGTCAAGTCAAATAAACTTTATTTCGGAGAATATCTCCATAAAAGATGCATAGAATTATACTATTATAAAAGTATTTAAAAACATGCATAGAATTAGTTAAAAGTGGTTTAAAATATTTAAAACATTTAAAACACCAGGACATCTATATGGCCGCTCGTTACAACAGTCATATACAGTTTAAACCAGTACAAATTGAATCAGGTGAGCGTTTTCAGGTACCGTCTCCTTGTATGCCAGAAAGCCCCCAGAAATTTGGCCACAGCAAACACAATATGGGCAGCCATTTCACTCTTGAGGATTCTAAAGGCTTCATGACACCTAGTAAAACCCAAGTTCCTGCAAATGGGGATGATCCATTTTCTCCGCGCCTCACTATAGCCCGGACAAAAGAATATTATATGCAGTTCAGTTTCATCACTTACTCTGCATGCCGGGCAAGTGCTAGGTGCGGACTCAATCCAGTGACTAGTGAGTGCACGGATTGGCAGGGAACCATGCCTCCATTGCAGATACAGCTTCCTTATTAGTACTGGGTGTATATTGTCCAGGGCTGGTTCCAGGCTATAAGCATTTTTAATACAAATAAATTGCTCCGTGAGGGTCCCAGGGGTTGTGCAGGGGTGCAATGTGGGAGCCTTGGAGTCATAGTACATTTTAGTGAGGGCCTTTTTTGGAAGCCTGGGGCAAGCATCTAGAGGATCATTCCATAGGGTGTCAAGGCCTAGACCCACCAGACTACTCCTTACAAATTTGAGCCAACCAATGTTCCCCGAATTTGGAAGGCTAAGGACTTCCTGCAAGCCCTGCCTATAATGGATCAATTCGGGCACCGCCCACAATCTATGCCAGTAGATCAGAGGGCGGAGCGCCAGATCTTCTTCCAGGGGTCTAATACCTAAGTCAAGTCTTAGTGGCACTAAAGGTGTACTTGGAGGGAGGGCTACTAAGCACCTGAGAAACCTGTTCTCCTCCTTTGCCAAGCAAGACGAGACTTTGTGGCCCCATAATTCACTGCCATAAATAACGGCTCCTCTGGCTTGCGCCCTATAAATGTGGAGCGGAGGGCCTATAGGTTTAAGAGTTGACCTATTCTTCCCCAACAGCCTTAATATCCCACCCGCATGTTGTACTAGTTTTAGCTTTGCTTTCTCCTGATGCGGACCCCACCCCATTTTCTCATTGAGGGTTACACCAAGATATTCAAAGGTGTTAACCCGTTCTAGCGTATTGTTCCCTATACGGGGAATGCAGTGGAACCTAGGCGGGGGATTGAAGGCCATAAATTTGGTCTTCGTGGTATTGATCTCCAATCCGTGGTCTCTACAGAAGTCCACAAAGCCATCCAGAACACGCTGGATTCCCATCGGCGACTTGGAGAGGAGGAGGGTATCATCCGCAAACATAATTGCCGGAACCCTCCTTCCTGCCAGCTTTGGGACGTCAGAATTAGGGACCCCGTTGAGGTGGTCAATGACCCCATTGACAAAGAGGCAGAACAGGGTCGGCGCAAGTACGCACCCCTGTCTTACCCCTCTGCCAACAGGAAACTTGTTGGATAGGGCGCCCTGCTTACCACACCTCACTTGAGCATAGGTGTTGGTGTGAAGTCGAATAATCATCGACAGTAGATCACTTGGTACCCCCACTCTAGCCAGCACTTCCCACAGCTTACCACGTGGAACCAGGTCAAAGGCCGCCCTCAGGTCCACAAATACAGTATAGAGGCTGCCACCCTCCAATTGTATTGTTTTCCAATATATGAGGGACAGCCTGAAGACCTGGTCTATGGTAGAGACCTTTTGTCGAAACCCAGCCTGGAGGGGGCTCAAGATTTCCCTATCTTCGATCCAGTCCGAAAGTCGATCCAACAGAAGCCTCGCGAAAAGCTTCTGGGGGACGTCTATCAGACTGATCGGTCTATAGTTGGCTGGAAGCAGAGGTGAACCCCTTTTAAATATAGGGACAATCTCTTCCCCCAGCCAAGTAGAGGGAACCGCCATACCGTGGACAATGGCATTAAAAAGTACGAGGAAGTAGGGGGCCCAGATTCTAACCTCATGTTTTAAGAGGTCGCCTGGGAGCTTGTCAAGTCCTGGCGCTTTTCCCGAGGAAAGGCGAGCAATCGCCATTTCCAAATCCTCCAAGTTAAAATCTTCCATCATGGAAGAATTACCAGTGGTTAGGGACACTATCT